>NC_064637.1:151316109-151941109 GCF_023864275.1 Schistocerca cancellata | reverse complement strand
AGCATTGCGCAGCGGTAAAGGTTCACGGCTACAGCGCTGGAGGTACTGTGTTCGAATCCTGCTCGTGTGCTTTTTTTTTCATATTGTAAACCAAAGTTATTTCTTCGTCGAACGAGCCAGTGCAGCTTTGGAAAAAATGATCAGAACATGTTACATAAAACAAAGTAAAAAATTGATATAACACGAAAATAGTTTTAAGGATGTGTACCAGTAAATAACACATTTGAGGGAAAAGTTAACAACTACTGTGCGAACTACTGTACAGAATACGAAGAGTGTCCAACGAGGAAACTTTCCAGCCGATATCTGAACGCACTGGGCGTATCACACAATTTTTATTCAGCTGTCATGGAGTCCTACTGAAAATGAAATTCAGTGATTGAGAAGGAGTCATCCAAGTGCATACCGTTTTTGCATCTAGTAGGAATTTTACAGTTCGTTCTGAATGAGTGGGTATTGTCAACAATAAATGCCATTATATAATACATCTCTGGAGATGTCATAATAGAATTCTGAGACGAGTGAATAACGACATATAAAAAGTTTGCACATGGCGCTGTCGTTTACCGTTTACACTATGCCATCAAAAGTATCCGGACTCCAGGCTGAAAATGGCTTACAAGTTCCTGGCGCCGGCCATCAGTAATGGTGGAATTCAATATGGTGTTGGCCCATCCTTAGGCTTGATGACAGCTTCCACTCTCGCAGGCATACGTTCAATCAGGGGCTGGAAGCTTCCTTGGGGAATGGCAGCCCATTCTTCACGGAGTGCTGCACTGTGGAGAGGTATCGATGTCGGTTGTGAGGCCTGGCACGAAGTCGGCGTTCCAAAACATCCCAAAGGTGTTCTACAGGATTCAGGTCAGGACTGCCCACGCCAGTCCATTACAGGGATGTTATTGTCGTGTAACCACTCCGCCACAGGCCGTGCATAATGAACAGGTACTCGATCGTGTTAAAAGATGCAACCGCAATCGCAGAATTGATCTTCAACGGTGGGAAGCAAGAAGGTGCTTAAACCATCAATGTAGGCCTGTGCTGTGATAGTGCCACGCAAAACAACAAGGGGTGAAAGACCACACCATAACACCACCATCTCTGAATTTTACTGTTGGCAGTACACACGGTGGCAGATGACGTTCACCGGGCACTCGCCATACCCACACCCTTCCATCGGATCGCCACATTGTGTACCGTGATTCGTCACTCCACACAACGTTTTTCCACTGTTCAGTCGTCCAATCTTTACACTCTTTACACCAAGCGAGGCGTCGTTTGGCAATTAACCGTTGTGATGTGCGGCTTATGAACAGCCTCTCGACCTTGAAATCGAAGTTTTCTCATCTCTAACTGTCATAGTACTTGCAGTGTATCCTGATACAGTTTGGAGTTCCTGTGTGATGGTCTGGATAGATGTCTGGCTATTACACATTACGACCCTCTTCAACTGTTGGCGGTCTCTGTCAGTCAACAGACGAGGTCGGCCTGTACGCTTTTGAGACGTACGTGTCCCTTCACGTTTCTACTCCACTATCACATCGGAAACAGTCGACCTAGGGATATTTATAAGTGTGGAAATCTCGCGTACAGATGTATGACACAAGTGACACCCAATCACCTGACCACGTTCGAAGTCCATGATTTCCACGGAGCGCCCCATTCTGCTCTCTCACGATGTCTAATGACTACTGAGGTCGCTGATATGGAGTACCTGGCAGTAAATGGCAGCGCAATGCACCTAGTATGTTTTTCGGGTGTCCGGGTACTTTTGATCACATAGTGTTGTAAGGTCGTCAGAAGAGCGAAATGAATGACAAAGATTTATAGACAAGATACATGTATGGTGTAAAATGTGGCAATTGTCCCTGAATAATTAAAAGCGTGAGGTGCTAGTTAAAAAGTTTTGTTAAATTTCGCCTACACAATAAATCACACGAATCTAAAGGATTTCGAGTCAACTAAATTACAGTTGTGAAGTCTTAAATTGGAACTATCATACAAAAGCTGAAATGGGTAACGCGAATCATAAACTGTGTTTTAGGACCAGAACACTTAAAACGGCCCAACGCAACCGCCTCAGATTCTGTGCTAAGGTAGCCCAGTTGGTAACCCGTCAAAATCTGGACACAGATAGAGCATAAAAACAGGAAGGTGGTGTGCTGAACGGCCAAAAAAAAAAAAAAAAAGAGCAGTGAATGTGTTGTGGCGTTGCAAGACAGCCACGCCACTCGGAAGTAGCCGAAATGCACGCGTACACACACGCCGGCTGGCGTGAGGTCTGAAACAGGATACTTAATGAATGCTATAAAGAAAAGTATGGAGCTTCTGTTTACTTAACTTTAATTCATCCTTGTGGTACATCGCCCTTGATAATACAAGTGAGCCTCTCAGATATGGTTAGTGGCGCCTTGCTAGGTCGTAGCCATGGACTTAGCTGAAGGCTATTCTAACTATCTGTCGGCAAATGAGAGAAAGGCTTCGTCAGTGTAGTCGCTAGCAAAGTCGTCGTACAACTGGGGCGAGTGCTAGTATGTCTCTCTAGACCTGCCGTGTGGTGGCGCTCTGTCTGCAATTACTGACAGTGGCGACACGCGGGTCCGACATGTACTAATGGACCGCAAGCGATTTAAAGCTACCACCTAGCAAGTGTGGTGTCTGGCGGTGACACCACAGAATGGTCCAAGCTCAAGATATATAGAGAGAGCAAGCTGCTAGAACGACGGCGTCGGGGTTAAGTGGTCACAGTGTTGGCCTGCGAAGCGGCAGATCCGTGTTCAAACCTCCCTCGCGCCCCATCTTTTTCCTTTTTTTCCGCAAAATTATTAAATTTGCGTCCGATCATTTGACGTGTCTCTTGTGCGTCTGAAGTCTTGGCAATTTCCGTACTATGGACTGGTTGTAGAATGTTAACCATGTGGTAAGAATATATCAGCGTCGCAAGTGAATGTGACGAACAGTAAGACCAGTCGAGATGCCGCATAGACCTCACACAGAAATGAAAACAACAAATAGACGGGTATGAACTACGTCGCAACAAAGGAACCCGGGAGTCAGTACTTCCAAAACGGAACGCAAGAGTCATGACGTGCGGTACTTGTGTAGAACAAACAGGAAGCGCGTATGTCTGGAGGTGCCTTCGCTGTTGCGAACGGACGTTGCACGACGAGGCAGACACAAGTGTGAATACAGCGAATAGGCACGTTAATGGCAGGATGGAGTCCAGTGCTTTATTTAAAAAAAAAGTCTCACTGTGTTCGTTATGGTTCGTTGCATTTGTTCGGGACGGACGTCCCATGACTTTCGTTCAAATGCATCGTTGATCCATCCCCTCAGTTTTTTTTTTTTTTATTCCAGAATGCAGTTAGCCCTCTGACCGAACATGCTGAGCTACTGTGCCGGGTATACCTCGACCACACAACCACGACGGCGTGGCTAATCAACTTCACTCCACGTTGCACTGTTTCTGTTTTCCTTTTTTTTTCACAGCCATACACCTTCTTCCTGTTTTCATGCTTGATATGTGTTCAGTTTTTAACGGGGTCTCCACTGGGCCATCTTACCACTAAATCTTAGGCTCAAATGGCTCTGAGCACTATGGGACTCAACTGCTGTGGTCATAAGTCCCCTAGAACTTAGAACTACTTAAACCTAACTAACCTAAGGACATCACACACATCCATGCCCGAGGCAGGATTCGAACCTGCGACCGTAGCGGTCGTGCGGTTCCAGACTGCAGCGCCTAGAACCGCTCGGCCACTAAATCTTAGGGGGGGGGGGGGGGGGGGAGGGTATCACGGGGAGTTTCCCTTGTTAGATAAGAGCAAGAAATCTAATAAAGAGACTGCCTGCACTAGTCTTGCTCACCGTCTTCTGGAGTATTGCTGTACGGTATGGGATCCTTACTAGATAAGACTGACGAAAAACACCTATACAGTTGAAAGCAGGGCAGATCGTTTTATATTGCTGCCAAGTAGAAGAGTGTGTGTCAGGGATGTGATAAGCGTGTTTGGCGGGGGCAGTCATTAAAACAATGGCGTTTTTACAAAATAACTTTCCACTCTGCAACCGAGTCTGCTCCGATCTGAAACTCCCAGACAGATTAACAATGTGTATTGGACCGGGACTCGAACTTTGGAGCTTGGCCCTCCGCGGGCAAGCACTCTACCCGAGCACGACTCACAACCGCCCCTCACATCTTTCCTTCCGCGAGTACCTCATCTCCTATCTTCCAGACTTCTCAGAAGTGCAAACGAAACAGTCCCCCAGGCTATAGCTGGAGCGTGTTTCCGCAGTATCCTTTTGTTCCAGGAGGGCAGCTTGGGTGAAGTTTGGGCAGTAGGAGACGAGGCAATGGCTGAAGTACAGCTGTGAGGACGGGTCGTCACACGTGCTCGCGTAGCCCAGTCAGTCGATCGCTTGCCGGCAAAGGGTCAAAGTTTGAATCTGGGACCGGTCACACAGCCTTAAAACTATACCATATTGTCAGGCCAGAAAGTGTAGAGCCGCCGATAAATATACAAAAAATAAGTTTTAAGCTAAAACACATTAAGGAGTATTATCTTGAACTAAGTTATCTCAGCAAAAAGATTTTAAACTCCAAAAACGCTACAGCAAAGGCGATTTTAGCTGAAAGACGGAAACATGAAAGGAAAAATAACATAGAAACCAAATATGCTGAAATAGCATGGAATGTGGTCTGGAAAAACATCAGTAGTGATGTTCTTTCGTCTGACGTGAGAACAGCGTGGTACAAGGTAGTCAGTAACATCATCAGCAGTAATGAGCGCCTCTTTGCCATCGGTTTAAGTGACACAAACCTCTGCAGCAAATGCCACCTCGTTGATAGTGTGCCTCATCGTTACACTTGTGGAGATCGGATTATCAACTGGAGGTGGACCAGGGAGAAAATTGCTCAAATAACAAGAACTTCAGCAAACAATGTACCGACTAACATTTTCTTCAGACCAGAGGAAAGTTACTACCCTCAGGCAAAAAATAACGCAGTGATTTGGTTACGTTTTTGACAATATTGGGAGCGATGAACATATTGAATACAAGATGTATATGGAAAATGAATTCGAGAAAATACTCAAATATCAGAATCACAATAAGAAATATGGTAACATGCTCCGAATTGTCTTCAACCGAATGGGTATATCTTAGGAACTGGATTCCTAGTAGAGAGGGAATGGGTTGGGTCACGTTCCCGACCCTAACCTCACCTGCAAGTCACACATGAAAAATAAATCAGTAGTACAGCAGATACAAGAATATGGCGACAAACATCTGGTGTCTGATGTAAAGGAAGATTTTGAACTCCCTATGGATGCGTTTAGAAGGCTGGAACTGACAAAAATAACAAGGCAGTGAAGTATTTTGCGATGTCGCTGTTCGGGACTGCTCTTCTGTCCATGTAATTTACCCTGGAAGGAACACACATCAAGGACTTACTGAATGATTAATTTGGGTCTGGGAAATGATGATGAGGAACCTCAGGCTGCAGAAGAAGAAAATGTGCATGCTGATCTGTCACCAGTTGAAGGTGACAGTGAAGGTGCTAAATTGTGCTACTGCTAAAGACTCATTTTTTGAATGCTGTAATTTATGACTGCAATTATCTGTCACCTTATTTATGTCATTTCATTGTAGGCATTTTTGTTACTGTTTTTGATGAATAATAATAAAAAATCTCGGGAAAAAAACCTGCCAGGATGTTCCAAAGGCGTTTTGTGTTGCGGCGAGTTTTCATGAAATTTCGGTGACCAGTTTTTCTTTCCGAATGGCAAAAAATTTTGTACACCCTCACTTATGTATGGGGAAGCGGGTATCATAATACACTAAGAGACATAAGAGATCGCGCGTTAACATTTAAATACTCATTTTTACCACGTGCTCTTCGAAAGTGGAACAGCAGACAAATATAACTATATCAGCTTTCGCGGCCAGTATCAAGACGATTAAAATTGTTGTGGGTATTGTAAGGCACCACTGTATGAAATACTTTAAAACTGTTGAACGGATGCTTCGCCCTTATTACAACTGCTTCCCTCACGGCTCTTAATACTACCGAAACGACGGTCTGATAATTTACGTTTTAAAGTACTAGCGGATCATTGCGAAACTTCCACATATCATTATTTAAAATCATAAAATTTTAAATACTGATATTACCTGGAATAAGTGTAGTCACTGAAATAAGGGTAGTTGTGGGAATGAAGAGAAAAGTCTTGCAAAATGAACTAAACGACGTGAAATAATAATTACGAATTTATGATACATCCTTATATATACAGGGCTATTACAAATGATTGAAGCGATTTCATAAATTCACTGTAACTCCATTCATTGACATATGGTGACGACACGCTACAGATACGTAGAAAAACTCAGAAGGTTTTGTTCGGCTGAAGCCGCACTTCAGGTTTTTGCCACCAGAGCGCTCGAGAGCGCAGTGAGACAAAATGGCGACAGGAGCCGAGAAAGCGTATGTCGTGCTTGAAATGCACTCACATCAGTCAGTCATGACAGTGCAACGACACTTCAGGGCGAAGTTCAACGACGATCCACCAACTGCTAACTCCATTCGGCGATGGTATGCGCAGTTTAAAGCTTCTGGATGCCACTGTAAGGGGAAATCAACGGGTCGGCCTGCAGTGAGCGAAGAAACGGTTGAACGCGTGCGGGCAAGTTTCACGCGTAGCCCGCGGAAGTCGACGAATAAAGCAAGCAGGGAGCTAAACGTCCCACAGCCGACGGTTTGGAAAATCTTACGGAAAAGACTAAAGCAGAAGCCTTACCGTTTACAATTGCTACATGCCCTGACACCCGATGACAAAGTCAAACGCTTTGAATTTTCGGCGCGGTTGTTTGGTTGGTTGGTTTGGGAGAAGAGACCAAACTACGAGATCATCGTTCTCATCGGATTAGGGAAGGACGGGGAAGGAAGTCGGCCGTGCCCTTTGAAAGGAACCATCCCGGCATTTGCCTGGAGCGATTTAGGGAAATCACGGAAAACCTAAATCAGGATGGCCGAACGCGGGATTGAACCGTCGTCCTCCCGAATGCGAGTCCAGTGTGCTAACCACTGCGCCAGCTCGCTCGGTCGGCGCGGTTGCAACAGCTCATGGAAGAGGATGCATTCAGTGCGAAACTTGTTTTCAGTGATGAAGCAACCTTTTTTCTTAATGGTGAAGTGAACAGACACAACGTGCGAATCTGGGCGGTAGATAATCCTCACGCATTCGTGCAGCAAATTCGCAATTCACCAAAAGTTAACGTGTTTTGTGCAATCTCACGGTTTAAAGTTTACTGCCCCTTTTTCTTCTGCGAAAAAAACGTTGCAGGACACGTGTATCTGGATATGATGGAAAATTGGCTCATGCCACAACTGGAGACCGACAGCGCCGACTTCATCTTTCAACAGGATGGTGCTCCACCGCACTTCCATCATTATGTTAGGCATTTCTTAAACAGGAGATTGGAAAACCGATGGATCGGTCGTGGTGGAGACCATGATCAACAATTCATGTCATGGCCTCCACGCTCTCCCGACTTAACCCCATACGATTTCTTTCTGTGAGGTTATGTGAAAGATTCAGTGTTTAAACCTCCTCTACCAAGAAACGTGCCAGAACTGCGAGTTCGCATCAACGATGTTTTCGAACTCATTGATGGGGACATGCTGCGCCGAGTGTGGGAGGAACTTGATTATCGGCTTGATGTCTGCCGAATCACTAAAGGGGCACATATCGAACATTTGTGAATGCCTAAAAAAACTTTTTGAGGTTTTGTATGTGTGTGCAAAGCATTGTGAAAATATCTCAAATAATAAAGTTATTGTAGAGCTGTGAAATCGCTTCAATCATTTGTAATAACCCTGTACATTTTCACGCACAGAATTTTGAAAAAAAAATGAAAAAAATTTTTACAGCCCATTACAGTGTAAACGATATTTGGCGTAAGAATGTAATCTTCGTGTTTTTCATTTTCTTTAAGGGATGCAAAACTTTTAGTTTATTCGGCTAAAAAAAAAAAAAGTTCAAATTGTGTGAAATGTCACGGGACTTAACTGCTAAGGTCATCAGTCCCTAAGCTTACACACTACTTAACCTAAACTATCCTTAGACCGCTTTTTTTTTAATCTCGTTTTGTTCGTCTTAGTTCGTTGCATCTGCTCGTGGCGGACGTCGCAAGACATCCGTTTCATTTCGTCGTTGACCTATTAACTCAGTTTTTTTACTACAGAGAGTCCGCTCGGCTAATCCCGCGTGGCTATTCGGCTACACTTGAAAAGACTACATGCAGTTGTCCGCCAGTAAAGAAGGGATTTGGTAAACACAATCCTGCCGTCCATTTCTCCCTGCGACTTGTTTGTAGTGATTGCAAATGCCACTTCTCTTCAGCTGAAGAGGCATCCTTTGATCAGATGGTGTTAAGTTAATCCGTGGTATTCCAGCATCTTTCCCGGCGTCAAGCAGCTAAGCATTAATCGTAAATCCACTGTTGACCAAGCCCTCTTTTAGATACTTATCAACATGACAATAGTGTTTTTCTTTAGTATAAGTTCATGTGGCGGGAATCCTGACGGATCTAATGAACGTAAGAAGTTTACAGGATGTATGTCGTTTCGGAAAGTGTGTTCGTTCACAAAAATTAACTTGTACGACGGGCAAATATAATGGACCATCATAGTGGTCACGGCTATTATCTGTGATAATGCTGTACAAAATTAGCCAGTTAATAAGCACTTTGAAACAAATTAAATTGTATTTCTAATAGGATAATATGAAAAGTGAGTCTTCTATTCGTGATTAATAAGTTAGCTTTGTAAAATATAGATACGAAACTCGGCATCGACGATACTATTTGGCCTATAATAGTTACAAGTCTCTTTTTTGTTAAAATTTTTCACAAACAGAAATTTCTAGCACAAAATCCGTATGCAGTGTCAGACACCGGTTAAAAAAACCTTTCTAACGATGTCTCACTCATCTCTGTGCGATTAGCATGTGTTGAGAAAAGGGGATGTGCGACTTGAGAAGTAGTAGACATGATTTTATCCAATGACGCGTACAATACCCAGAAGAATTTTAATCACCTTAGTACAGAAACAGTCTGAAGGCTGCTCTACGAAACCCCTGTAAGCACTCAACTGCGAATTGCAGGGTAATCATGTAGATGTAGAAAGGATGCAAAATGTACCGGAGATCTTCTACCGGTCCTCCAATTTCCATGCTAACAATAGTATAGGCGAATGCAGAGATCTGCGCCAAGATATGGTACCATATTCAGTGTTTACTCAGCAATTCCATTAAATATGTTCAAATGGTTCAAATGGCTCTGAGCACTGTGGGACTTAACATCTATGGTCATCAGTCGCCTAGAACTTAGAACTACTTAAACCTAACTAACCTAAGGACAGCACACAACACCCAGTCATCACGAGGCAGAGAAAATCCCTGACCCCACCGGGAATCGAACCCGGGAACCCGGGCGTGGGAAGCGAGAACGCTACCGCACGACCACGAGCTGCGGACCATTAAATATGATTCTCAGTTCCCCTAGCCATTACCAATACTCTGTTTTTTAATAAAAATAAATTAAAAAAAGGGTGAAATACTTTCGCAAATTGCGAATACGATTGTACAACTACTATACGAGTTACTAGTATTATATGGAAATTTGTGCCCACTGGGGCTCGAACCCGGATTTCCTGCTTTACCGCCTCGACCACATGTGGCCTAGCGTCTACGTCTCAAACCGAGGTAATATGACGAGCAATACGATGTCTATCTCCGAGCGAGAATCACACGACTTTTATTGGAGCACTATGGGACGTAGACACTTCGACATATGGAAGTTTTAGTCGGTCTTGGAGGTGTGATCGGATGGCCGAGGCTTTTAAGGCGACTGGTCGCGTAAAGCAGGAAATCCGGGTTGGAGTCCCACTGCGGCACAAATTTTCATATAATATTAGTAAATCGTATAGGCGTCGTACAACCGTACTCGCAGTTTGCGAAGGCATTACATAATTTAATACGGCTGTCAATAGGGAGTCCATTTCATCGGACATACACGGACTTGTCAGACGGAAGGAATATTGCATCGAACTACACAGACACTGCCGTACAGTAAAAGAAAGACAACGTTGCGTAGAGAGCTGCTCGGCTGAGCGAACCCGTGAACTCACCGGATAACTGTGATGGGAGGTGGGGTGGAGAGTATGGCAGCAGACGTTTCGACCCGCGCGCCCGTCTTCAGTCGCAGCCTTCGCCTTCGGCGTCCCTTTGCGGACTGAGCGGGCCGCGTGCGCTTTCTTCTCGCTAAGCGCCGGCCTCCCTTTCTCTGGACCGCCCTGACCTTGCTTCGCAGGGCGTTAGCTTCGCTCTGAGCCAAAGGACAGCGAGCCGCCGCTTTTAGTGGCGGAGGATCGGAGTTCGACTCCTGCTACCCGTACCCAACTCCAGTATCTCTCACGTTCTTCAGACTGCTTGACTATCCCACATTCGTGCACGAAACCTCCTGTATGACGGCAGTCACTTTACCAGGGTCGTCTTATAAGCTTGTTCAAGGACCAGCAAAATGACCTCCAGTATTTGGAGAGGCCACTGTGTGATTTGTGTCGCGTTTACTGATGTGAATGTGGTGGAACCGGTTTATACTATTTCGTGCCTTTAATTACGTATAAATGATATTTCAGGTATATATATATATATATATATATATATATATATATATATATATATATATATATATTAACCTTCCCTTAGAAAAATTCATGAATGACTCTGCTGATAAACCCCTTATGTTATTTGATTTTCAAATAGCTGAGCAAAACTGAACGTACTCACAGACATTTCTCTCTTTACTTATTCTGATCATCACTAAACTGACACACAGTATTTTTAGCGCAACGCAATCTGACTTTCAATAATCCCTACAAAAGAATGGCAATGACTAACAATAACCTATACGTTTCATGAATCACTTACCTCACAAAAATCTTCGTTACTCGAACTACTGCAATAAAGCGAGCGCCAATACTGCCAGCTAAGTAAAAGATTCTAACTAATGAAGTCACTAACTACTGATAGGCATAGTCAGTAAATGAAAGTTTTTGATAGAGAACAAACAATGTATTTACCTTAGTAATGTTCAAAGGTCATTATATATATAGGAGTTCATGACATCCAGTCTTACAAATTTACTGTCTCTGATGGACACACGTCCAGATCATCTGCTCTCAAAACTCCGTCATCTCTCTCCCTACATCTACCACTGCTGGCGGCTCACCTTCAACTGCGCAACTAGTGGTGGGCAGGAAATCGCGTATCTGTTAGAAATCACAGTGACTGAGAAGTCACTGATATCACAGTAGCAACTTTACAGAATCTAACTGCGATTTCAGTCACAGTTAGCAGTCGCAAGTAGTATTTCATATACAAAGACGTGAGCCATCTATTGGTCGAATTTAGCACTGCTTTCTGCGATTTCAGTGACAAGTCGCAACTAAGAGTCACAAGTAGCAACTAAAAAGCGCGGTTAACAGTGGCATCTGTTGGCCAAAGTTCGTACTACGTCCATCTCTGCGGTACGCTATGGAGTCCAACTGCGATTTCCGTGACAAGTCGCAAGTAGCAACTAAAAAGCGCAGTTAGCACTGCCATCTGTTGAGCAAAGTGCATACTACGCTATTCGCTACCGAGTCAAACTGCGATTTCTGTGACAAATCGCAACTAAGAGTCGTAAGTAGCAACTAAAAAGCGCAGTTAACAGTGCCATCTGTTGGCCAAAGTTCGTACTACGTCCATCTCTGCGATACGGTATAGAGTCTAACTGCGATTTCCGTGACAAGTCGCAACTAAGAGTCGCAAGTAGCAACTAAAAAGCGCAGTTAGCACTGCCATCTGTTGAGCAAAGTGCATACTACGCTATTCGCTACCGAGTCAAACTGCGATTTCTGTGACAAATCGCAACTAAGAGTCGCAAGTAGCAACTAAAAAGCGCAGTTAACATACTTTTCCTAGTGTCATCTGTTGACCGACGTACGTACTTCGTTATGAGAATAACGTAGATAGAGAGGTACAAATTGGCACACATGCTTGGAATGACATGGGGTTTTATTAGAACCAAAAAATACAGAAGTTCAGAAATGTCCGACAGATGGTGCTTAACCTGATCGGAATAGCAATAATTAGCATAACAAAGTAAGACAAAGCAAAGATGATGTTCTTTACAGGAAATGCTCAATATGTCCACCATAATTGCTCAACAATAGCTGTTGTCGAGGAATAATGTTGTGAACAGCACTGTTTAGCATGTCCGGAGTTATGGTGAGGCATTGGCGTCGCATGTTGTCTTTTAGCATCCCTAGAGATGTCGGTCGATCACGATACACTTGCGACTTCAGGTAACCCCAAAGCCAATAATCGCACGGACTGAGGTCTGGGGACCTGGGAGGCCATGCATGACGAAAGTGGCGGCTGAGCACACGATCATCACCAAACGACGCACGCAAGAGATCTTTCACGCGTCTAGCAATATGGGGTGGAGCGCCATCCTGCATAAACATCGTACGTTCCAGCAGGTGTTTATCAGCCAGGCTGGGGATGATGCGGTTCTGTAACATATCGGCGTACCTCTCAACCGTCACGGTAGCAGTTACAAAACCAGAACCACGCATTTCCTCGAAGAAAAAAGGCCCGATAACGGTAGATGTGGTAAATCCAACCCATACCGTGACTTTCTCGTCGTGCAATGGAATTTCCACGACAGTTCTAGGATTTTCGGTAGCCCAAATTCTGCAGTTGTGGGTGCTGAGAGACCCTCGGAGCGTGAAATGAGCTTCGTCGGTCCACAACACGTTACTCAACCAATCGCCATCTTCCAGCATCTTTTGAAACGCCCACACCGCAAATGCTCTCCGCTTGACTAAATCGCCAGCTAACAGTTCATGATGCCGATGGATTCTGTACGGATAGCATCGGAGGGTACGCCTCAGTGCCAACCAAACGGTAGTGTACGGAATGCCGATGCGACGTGCGACTGCACGAGCGCTGACTCCCCCGTGCATAGGCGAACCCGCTACAGTATCCATTTCTTCCTGAACTGTCTCGGCAACATTACACCTTGTACTCGGTCAGCCACTACGGGGTCTATCGTCTAAACAACCCGTGGCTTCGAACTTCGAAATCATTCTCGCCACAGCTGCATTTGTCAACGGACCTTTACCCGTTCGAATCCCCTCCCTATGGCGACAGGATCGTAACGCTGAACTAGCACATTCCCCATTCTAATAATACAGCTTCACTAAAAGCGCCTTTTCAGGTAACGTCAACATGCTGCGACTGCTGGCGCATCTGATTCTCTCCCTCATTACAGCTTCTTTTATACACGATTGTCAGTCACGATGGGCAGTCACTGACGTTTTGCTGTCCAGCGCCATCTGTCGGACATTTTGTGAACTTTGTTGTTTTTGGTTCTAATAAAACCCCATGTCATTCCAAGCATGTGTGTCGATTTTTACCTCTATCTACATTATTCCGTGGTTTATTAAGTTTTCAAATTTATACTGACTTTTTGATCACCCGGTATTTGTTGAAGTTTGTACACTTAGTTCATTTTAATATCTTGTGGCTAGAACATGGTGTCGTGGGTATTACATGGAGGAGATCTCGGTCGATAGCGGAGTACGTGCCATTTTCAGTAACCGCAGTGGCCTGGCCAGATGAGCATGGGGCGGTTGTCATGCTGGAGCATACGCTGACGTGCCCGGCCTAGTGCAGTAACTAGGCATGGCATGGACTCAGCAGATGGTTTGGAAGTCCCATGCAGAAGTATTGCTGCCTCTATAGCCGGTCATAAATGGAAAAGTGTAGCAGGTGCTGGATTTTGTGCACGAAAAGACCTCTCGTTTGATTCCCGCCATACTGCCATAATGCAGTAAATGAAGCAGGCAAAAAGGAATACGAACGTCGCAAAAATGAGATCGACGGCTAAGCAGGGATGGCTAGAGGACAAATGTAAGGATGTAGAGGCTTATCTCTCTAGGGGTAAGATAGATACTGCCTACAGGAAAATTAAAGAGACTTTGCAGAAAAGAGAACCACTTGCATGAATGTCAAGAGCTCAGATGGAAACCCAGTTCTAAGCAAAGAAAGGAAATCAGAAAGGTGGCAGGGGTAAAATACAGGGAGCGAAAGGCTATTTACAATTGCACAGAAACCAGATGGCAGTTATAAGAGTCGAGGGGCATGAAAGGGAAGCAGTCGTTGGGAAGGGAGTGAGACAGTGTTGTAACCTATCCCCTTATGTTATTGAATCTGTATATTGAGCAAGCAGTAAAGGAAACAAAAGAAAAATTCGGAGTAGGAATTTCAATCCATGGAGAAGAAATAAAAACTTTGAGGTTCGCCGATGACATTGTAATTCTGTCAGAGACAGCAAAGGACCTGGAAGAGCAGCCGAACGGAATGGACAGTTTCTTGAAAGGAGGGTATAAGATGAACATCAACAAAAGCAAAACGAGGATAATGGAATGTAGTCGAGTTAAATCGGGTGATGCTGAGGGAATTATATTAGGAAATGAGACACTTAAAGTAGTAAATAAGTTTTGCTATTTGGGGAGCAAAATAACTGATGATGCTCGAAGTAGAGAGGATATAAAATGTAGACTGGCAATGGCAAGGAAAGCGTTTCTGAAGAAGAGAAATTTGTTAACATCGAGTATAGATTTAAGTGTCAGGAAGTCGTTTCTGAAAGTATTTGTATGGAGCGTAGCCATGCATGATGTGAAACGTGGGCTATAAATAGTTTAGGCAAGAAGAGAATTGAAGCTATCGAAATGTGGTGCTACAGAAGAATGCTGAAGATTAGATGGGTAGATCACATAACTAATGAGGAGGTATTGAATAGAATTGGGGAGAAGAGAAATTTGTGGCACAACTTGACTAGAATAAGGGATCGGTTGGTAGGACATGTTCTGAGGCATCAAGGAATCCCCAGTTTAGTACTGGAGGGCAGCACGGAGGGTGAAAATCGTAGAGGGAGACCAAGAGATGAACACACGAAACAGATTCAGAAGGATGTAGGAAGATACTGGGAGATGAAGAAGCTTGCACAGGATAGAGGAGCATGGAGAGCTGCATCAAACCAGTCTCTGGACTGAAAACCACAACAACAACAGCCATAATCACATCGGAAACCTATTCACAAGAGTCACCTTAGCGCTAATGACAGCTCCGCCGATGCAGTGCTCCTTTCTTCGAGGTAGTACCGCCATCTGAGTGTGTGCATATTGCTATCCCGTGACTTTTGTCACTTCAGTGCATTCGTATTAACGGTTCTGTGATTACTGCTCAGGGAACATTTCGCATTCGGTTCGAACTTGGCCGACATAATTCTGTTCCTGATAGAAATACGATTCGAGTTTGGATATCAAACTTCGCAGCTCCAGGCTCTGCACTGAAAAGAAAATCTACTGGCCGACCTTGGACCGCAAGAACGCACGAAAACTAGACTCGCATGAGTGCGTCCGTCCAGCAATCTGCAAAGCGTTCAGCACTTAAACATGCAGCTGCTCTGTATTGTCTGACAGGAGTGTAAGAAGAATGTTGCACAGAGATCTTCACATGCACCTGTACAAAAGGATGGTTATCCAAGAATTAAGTGAGACTGATTTTTAAACTCGCAGAGTTGTGTGTAAGGAAAGTCTTCAGAACGTTCCCCCTGGCGCCATTTTGATTTATTCTGACGAGATCCTCTTCCAGTTGTACTGTAAATGACAAAATTTCCGGTATTCAGGAAAGTCAGCAACGACCACTTCACAGCCGTCGTGACTCAGTTTGGTGTGCCGTTGATGAATTTGGTGTCTGGGGTCCATTGCAGTCACATGATACAGACTTTCCTCCTAAGTTGTAGCAGCTTGTTGGAAACCATTAAGAGGGAGAAGTCTGGCTCCAACAAGACGGAGCCACGTCTAACACTTCTCGGCTTCCTCTGGAAGTTCTGAAGACACTGACTGCCTGGTCGTCTTCTCTCCTCCAGACGAGACATCGCCTGCCCCATAAGCTCACCCGATTTATCACCTGATTTTTTTCTTTGGGACCCTCGAAGAGTTACGTCTAGAAACATCGCCGCACAACCCTGCGAGCACTTACAGATAATCAACCAGGAAATGGCTGCGACTGTGTTTAGTCATAGGCCAGGAAGCCCTCATACTCTAATCAATCGAACTCTCCTGTATTAAACAGTTTCAAACTTCTCATTTGATAACAAATGAGTTAACATGATTAAATATTTGACTTTAAGCATTGAAGTTTGTTCTATGTAGCTAATTACTGTCATGGACAAACACGCTATAAGTACAGTCTCGGTGATATGAGCTTCGTTTTAAGGAAAAGGTAGTTCTTCACTCACCTGAATGTTTATGACGTCATATCTCCTTACCTAATTTGCAGCTGCATTCAGTGGTACATGTGAACACTGTCTCCAATGTGTGTTGCGAATAGAGTTATTAGTAAAAAATTAATAAATTAATAAATTAATAAATTTGCCATGCATGATGCAGGAGTTTTGATGCATGGCCAACGAAAATGTAGTAAGCGATAAAGTTTCTTTCCTTTCGTTATTTTTTGTGGTGTGCCAGCGACAAAAAGTATCTTACAGGTTTGAAAATATTTGCAAAATTTGTTCTCAGACACAGGCTGAATATAATCTGTGCAATTGCGCGCCATGACTCAAGCCTTATCAAGACACACGCACTTTCTAACTTTAATACCGTCTCATTATGTTGAACCTTTGACATACGATATACGTTTTAATCCTAATAACATCAACGCATTTTTTTTATAATGTGTTATGGTAAGAGAAACGGGGTTGGGGGAAGTTTCTTTATGCCCACCAGAAAAAGTTAATAAAAAAACAAATTTCGTTATTTATTGTTAACTTTTATTAACAACATACTTTTTAAATAGATAGATATATAAACAGGGTGTAGAACTCGAAAAAATCTTTTAGCCCAATCTTAGCAACACCAACACATTTTCCGCAATGTGAACAGTGACGGGAGGTGACTACCACAAAAAATTTAAAAAATAAAATTTTCGCGAATTGTCATTTACTTTCGTTCACAACACACTCTTTAAAGATCCATCGATGCGTAAGAAGGTCCCTGAATCTAAAAATATTAATATGAAATTTGTTGTTAAAAGCCACATTCACTATTAAGACCTAAATTTTTGGGTCATGTTTTACTGAAAAACTCGAAACAATTACAGAATCTGGTATAAGAAACAATTAAAAACAATAAACATTGTTTTTTCAGAATTTTAAAACAGGAAGCACATGACTAAATTGCGATATTTTCAAAATGTGGACATAAAGCAACCCCCGTTGGTGTTGCGAGTGTTAATGAGAGGATTATGACAGCATTTAAAATTTTTAAATTCAGCCATTAATTACGGGAAGTACTGAAAATCAAATTTTGTTCTCCCTAGAAATCGTTAGGCAACTGACAAATCGGATCGGGAACCAAGAAGCACGAACATGAGTAGCTGTTCAGTAATACAGACGAGAACGAGTTCCATTCGCGACCAGGAAGGGACAGAATCGACTCCCAATTGTTCGGTAACTGGTGACGGACAGCGGGTAGAAAGCGAGCGCAACTTTCGTCTGTTACGCCGCGCGCCGGCTCACCGCAGCTACGGCACACACGTGTCCGCCGGTCGCCGGACGGGTCCGTTACGTTACGTCACGTTGCGTCGCGGGAGTGTGTGTCGTCACAGCCCTTCGCGAGTGACGCAACCGATCGCGGCCGAGCGCGTTCCGGGAAAAACACACCAGGACTCTAGACTTTCACTGCAGCGCCTGCTGGAAGCTGTAGACTGGGATCTGCAGTAAGAGGCTGCTGCAGCTACACGCACAGTTCAGATCTGCTGCACAGAATAAGAGGCGGCCGCCGATTGGCCGAAGCACCACGCATGCGCACTTCGAGCAGCACGCAGTGAGCTGATAATCTCACACAGCACCAAAATATAAATGGTGCAAGGCCCATGTCACCGTCGTCGCGACTGCACAGATATCGCTTCGCCGTCTCCCCCCCTCCCCCTCCAGGAACGTACCTACAGCTTTTGCATGGGGGGGGAGGGGTCCAACACTATCATTTAGGAAGGTAAACCTGTCTTCGCCCACCACTTAACAAGGTTTTGCTGTTAACGCCAATAGAGTCAATCAAGCAAAAAACCCACAAATACGTTAGCATCCATATTACATGCGGGTAAAACTGTAGAGAAAAACTAATTGATCCAAGCGTCTTTAAATAAAACATATGTACTGTAGCTGTTGAGGTATTTATTTATGAAAAAGCAACTAATTGTAAGCTAACATTGGAGGTAATTATATATTTTTGAATATCATTATTAATCATTTATATTAAGCAGTAATATTATTATATTAGCTTTTGTATTTAAATTGTGACACTTTGGCATTTTGCTGTAACTTCAGGTCGTAAGTTAACTTAAAAATAAACATTAATTACTTTAATTTAAAGTATTACATTTAGCGTTTTACGTCTTGCTGCTAACTTACTAATAATTTCTTCACAATCTAGTTGCACCACCAGATCATGATGAACACTCATTAGAGCAAGACCGGTAAGTCTTTCACCTCCCATTTTATTCCGTGTGTAAGTTTTTAGCCTCTTCATAGTCGAGAAACATCTTTCAGGGGTCGCTGTTGACAGTGGGAGTTTGGTTAATATGATAGGAAGCTTCTTTATCGAAGGGAAAAACAGTTCATCACACTGATCAATAACTTCTATTGCAGTGACAGTTTTTTACTCTACAGATTTCCAGTGATTGTGCCATATCTCGTATTCACTCAGAATTGTTGTGCCTAAATTCCCACCAAGAAATATTTGCACTATCTTCTTAAGATTTTCTTTTGTCCTAGAGTCATTATTGGTTGTCTCCGGCAGAAGCATCTGAATTCCTTCGATTGTTTCTTCATGTGGTTTAAAACGAGCATCAAGTTCTGTGATCACATGTTCAATAAAAGGGTAAAATTCATTTCGACGATAATATATTTCAGCAGTTTCTGCTGGTGCATTGCTGCGCTGGGTTTGCCTTCCAGTGGTTCTTCGAACAGTTACGTCACTAGAGCTCATCTGCTTTGCCTGCTCGACTGAGAACTCACTTTCATTCTGAATATTTTGTAGAATAGTTTTAACTGTTTTCGCATAACTGCAAGTTTTCATCAGGTCAACATTGACCTTCCGCATTGCTTTATTCAGGTTCGCTGTATATGAAAAAACTTACGGAAATGTTCCTCCGTAATTGTGTACGAAATATAATAATGGTCAATAACGGTTCTTGTTTTGGATGTCTAGTCATACTCTCAACAAGACGCTTGAGTTTCTGCTAGTAGCTTAATAAGTCTTTCAGTTTTGATGTCTGTCATCATGGAGAAAGACTGTTCGGTATCTGCATTCTCGTGCATATATTACATGTTTTGTACTTGGCAGTGTAAATTTACGAGGGTTTTACATTTCGCCAAAGAAAGTTGAATTCCGCTGCATTCTTAACAATTTCATAATTTCGCCGCTACGCCACGAAGGCCAAAAAACTCCAATACGCTTAGCGGAATTCCGCTACGGTTGGCAAGATTGCACTCACTTCCGTTGCCCACACAGTGGGGGTAGACACCTCGCCGCAGGGCACAGCTATTTTTTGCAGCCTCATTCCTGCATGGCTTGTCACTACGTCAACCAAGCGCAGTGCGCGACTATTTTGTGGCACGGCGTTTCAAAAGCGGGTATTCTTCTAACATTGCCGTTTTTTGTGCAAACAAAAGAAGGGGAGGTCCAGACCACCTGGACAACCCCCCCCCTTATATACGTCCGTGCCCCTCCCCCCCCCCCCCCCCGGCAGCGGAGCTGATGTCAAAAGTTTGTGTATATACAGGGTGATTCAAAAAGAATACCACAACTTTAAAAATTTGTATTTAATGAAAGAAACATAATATAACCTTCTGTTATACATCATTACAAAGAGTATTTAAAAAGGTTTTTTTTTCACCCAAAAGCAAGTTCAGACACTCGAGCAATATCAACCCGATACTCCAACTCGTTCCACACTCTCTGTAGCATATCAGGCGTAACAGTTTTGATAGCTGCTGTTATTTCTCGTTTCAAATCATCAATGGTGGCTGGGAGAGGTGGCCGAAACACCATATCCTTAACATACCCCCATAAGAAAAAATCGCAGGGGGTATGATCAGGGCTTCTTGGAGGCCAGTGATGAAGTGCTCTGTCACGGGCTGCCTGGCGGCCGATCCATCGCCTCGGGTAGTTGACGTTCAGGTAGTTACGGACAGATAAGTGCCAATGTGGTGGCGCTCCATCCTGCTGAAATATGAATTGTTGTGCTTCTTGTTCGAGCTGAGGGAACAGCCAATTCTCTAACATCTCCAGATACTGTAGTCCAGTTACAGTAGCACCTTCGAAGAAAAAGGGACCAAAAACTTTATTGTCTGAAATGGCACAGAAAACGTTCACCTTAGGCGGGTCGCGTTCATACTGAGTTGTTTCCCGCGGACTCTCAGTGCCCCATATACAGACATTGTGACGGTTGACTTTCCCGTTAGTGTGGAAAGTTGCTTCATCACTAAACACAATCTTTGAAACGAAAGATTCATCTGTTTCCATTTGAGCAAGGATAAAATCACGGAAACCGATTCTTTTAATCTTATCAGCTGCAGACAGTGCTTGAACCAATTTCAGACGATAAGGTTTCATAACTAACCTTTTTCGTGGGACTCTCCATACAGTTGGTTGTGGAATTTGCAGCTCTCTGCTAGCTCTGCGAGTCGATTTTCCTGGGCTGCGAACAAATGCTTGCTGGATGCGTGCTACATTTTCATCACTCGTTCTCGGCCGTCCAGAACTTTTCCCTTTGCACAAACACCCATTCTCTGTAAACTGTTTATACCAACGTTTAATACACCACCTATCAGGAGGTTTAACACCATACTTCGTTCGAAATGCACGCTGAACAACTGTCGTCGATTCACTTCTGCCGTACTCAATAACACAAAAAGCTTTCTGTTGAGAGGTCGCCATCTTAGCATCAACTGTCGCTGACGCCTAGTCAACAGCGCCTCAAACGAACAAATGTACAACTAAATGAAACTATAGCTCCCTTAATTCGCCGACAGATAGTGCTTAGCTCTGCCTTTTATCGTTGCAGAGTTTTAAATTCCTAAAGTTGTGGTATTCTTTTTGAATCACCCTGTATTGTCCTGGCTAGTTAATAACCATTTCCTGCCGTGTGGGTCAGGCATAAAACATCTCTGAATCACGTTGTGAATCTAATTGTGTGAACTAGCAGTTGAAAAATTGATCTCGTTTTCTATTTCCAGAGATATTTCATACACTTTAAACCACGACGGATCCAAAGACAGTGATTTTATTTATTACTGGGGAATAACATAGCAATCGGGTTCCAGTCTATTTTTTCTAATTTTTGTTTCGCAAATAATTTGATTTAGTTACCTTCGTGGTCAATATGCCTTCGTTAAATACTATTATCTGTTTGTAACAGATTGATCAGCTTTTCTCAATAACCCTTCAATATTCACAGATATAATTGTCTATGTACTAGCTGATTTTTGGGATTTAGAAAACACGGAGAAAGACTCGTATATATTCTGTTTTATTGACACAATTCAATTCTTACATTAATGAGAGATGGCACTGGGGAATCAATGAAGAAAGTTCGTACCACATTCCTTCGCGTTCCTATCACCAAAGATATGATTTACCATGAAACTGTCCTTTACCATTAATATCTGATAAATCATAAATATGTCTCTGGCTTTACAAAGTCTGAGCTTCTTAATTCTCACAACACGATATTAATTATAAGTTCGAGTTGTTTCAGTGTCTGTTTAGCACAAATTTAGTCTTTCCACGGGCACTATATCTCACGTCTCGTTTATTAGCAGAATCGCCTTGACAACGATCGCAAAGATATTAGTGTGATAAGGTCAAATTATTTTCTGTCCCAATATCTCAAAATAATCTATTATCCACCACTCCAATGTCTAATCCAGTTATCAGAATGATATTTAATTAGGCTTATAATCCCTAACTTCGGACTAACTCGGAAGACTGCGAACACACACCATTGAAAACAAAGACTCAAGAGAGCTAACAATGCTACGCATTGGTTTACATATTGTTGTTGTTGTGGTCTTCAGTCCTGAGACTGGTTTGATGCAGCTCTCCATGCTACTCTATCCTGTGCAAGCTTCTTCATCTCCCAGTAACTACTGCAACCTACATCTTTCTGAATCTGCTTAGTGTATTCATCTCTTGGTCTTCCTCCACGATGCCTTCCAGTACTAAATTGGTGATCCCTTGATGCCTCAGAACATGTCCTACCAACCGATCCCTTCTTCTAGTCAACTTGTGCCACACTTCTCCCCAATCCTACTCAGTAGCTCCTCATTAGTTATGTGTTCTACTCATCTAATCTTCAGCATCCTTTTGTAGCACCACATTTCGAAAGCTTCTATTCTCTTCTTGTCCAAACTATTTATCGTCCACGTTTCACTTCCATACATGGCTACACTCCATACAAATACTTTCAGAAACGACTTCCTGACACTTATATCTCTACCCGATGTTAACAAATTTCTCTTCTGCAGAAACGCTTTCCTTGCCATTGCCAGTCTACATTTGATATCCTCTCTACTTCGACCATCATCAGTTATTTTGCTCCCCAAATAGCAAAACTCCTTTACTACTTTAAGTGTCTCATTTCCTAATCTAATTCCCTCAGCATCACCCGACTTAATTCGACTACATTCCATTATCCTCGTTTTGCTTTTGTTGATGTTCATCTTATATCCTCCTTTCAAGACACTATCCATTCCGTTCAGCTGGTCTTCCCATATTGTATTCAAAACAAAACGCAGCTCTGTTACGTCTTCCTTGGATTCCCTTTGTACTACTTTGCGTTACTCTACTTCAAATATCTACACTTTGTAAAATTTTAACTAACTATTACTTCGAAATACTACTACCGTTTTTTGGCTCTTAGGTCATTTCCTATTACAGAATTTAATCTAATATTCGTTTCTGAATACCCACTCTCTAAAGGAGCGGTTACACCTGGCACTGAACTATTGACAGAAGTAAATATGGCGCCACAATCCGTACTTTCAATTCGAATTACGCGATTTAAACGATCCAGTCACATCAACGCGACTACCGCTTCTATTCGTCGTCAAGTCCAGTAACCACTCACAAATGGCAGGTGGCAGCACTGGCAGTGGAGGGTATATAAAGCATGTTGGGGGACACGGAAAACAGTGTAGTCGTTGTCCTAATGAGGGAACGGAGCGATTTATGTGAGGTCCAATAGGGGATGATCATTGGCTTTCGGGCCTAGAGTGGAAGCATTTTCCCAATGGCTAAGTTTCTAAACTGTTCACGTGCCACCATGGTTAAAATGGCGCTATCCAAAACTGGCGCCAAAGCAAGTGTGGGACAGAACAGGCTGTGGACATGTGTACAGAAAGAACATGTGACGGTACGTAACATAAATATTGACATTTTTAGCGGTTGTAAATCGTAGTTTGCATATTTTATGAATATAATTAGTGTAAAAGATATAGTTAATGTGCTTGACGGAACTGATAAGCAGCGATAGCATTTTTATTTAATTTCTATGAAAATAAAAAAGGATCGAAAGAGACGCGATTGTACGGCCGAGGAGGAAGGACGTATTTTGTGGTACACACACTGTTTTGTTTCGCTATACGGGAGGCAGCCATTGAGCGGCTACACATATTTTATGTAAGTTATTCGTATTTCTGTTTAAATAAATTGTTATTATTATTACAAAATGAATTTCTTTGTAATAGTTGTCACCTCGAATGCTCGCAGTGGCTAACTATTTTTAATAAGCATTTTTTCAGTAATTTGCGCAGCGAGAAGCTCATCTTCCTATGCAGCCTCTGGTCGGCCATTACGCGCCGAAGTACACTCCTGGAAATTGAAATAAGAACACCGTGAATTCATTGTCCCAGGAAGGGGAAACTTTATTGACACATTCCTGGGGTCAGATACATCACATGATCACACTGACAGAACCACAGGCACATAGACACAGGCAACAGAGCATGCACAATGTCGGCACTAGTACAGTGTATAACCACCTTTAGCAGCAATGCAGGCTGCTATTCTCCCATGGAGACGATCGTAGAGATGCTGGATGTAGTCCTGTGGAACGGCTTGCCATGCCATTTCCACCTGGCGCCTCAGTTGGACCAGCGTTCGTGCTGGACGTGCAGACCGCGTGAGACGACGCTTCATCCAGTCCCAAACATGCTCAATGGGGGACAGATCCGGAGATCTTGCTGGCCAGGGTAGTTGACTTACACCTTCTAGAGCACGTTGGGTGGCACGGGATACATGCGGACGTGCATTGTCCTGTTGGAACAGCAAGTTCCCTTGCCGGTCTAGGAATGGTAGAACGATGGGTTCGATGACGGTTTGGATGTACCGTGCACTATTCAGTGTCCCCTCGACGATCACCAGTGGTGTACGGCCAGTGTAGGAGATCGCTCCCCACACCATGATGCCGGGTGTTGGCCCTGTGTGCCTCGGTCGTATGCAGTCCTGATTGTGGCGCTCACCTGCACGGCGCCAAACACGCATACGACCATCATTGGCACCAAGGCAGAAGCGACTCTCATCGCTGAAGACGACACGTCTCCATTCGTCCCTCCATTCACGCCTGTCGCGACACCACTGGAGGCGGGCTGCACGATGTTGGGGCGTGAGCGGAAGACGGCCTAACGGTGTGCGGGACCGTAGCCCAGCTTCACGGAGACGGTTGCGAATGGTCCTCGCCGATAGCCCAGGAGCAACAGTGTCCCTAATTTGCTGGGAAGTGGCGGTGCGGTCCCCTACGGCACTGCGTAGGATCCTACGGTCTTGGCGTGCATCCGTGCGTCGCTGCGGTCCGGTCCCAGGTCGACGGGCACGTGCACCTTCCGCCGACCACTGGCGACAACATCGATGTACTGTGGAGACCTCACGCCCCACGTGTTGAGCAATTCGGTGGTACGTCCACCCGGCCTCCCGCATGCCCACTATACGCCCTCGCTCAAAGTCCGTCAACTGCACATACGGTTCACGTCCACGCTGTCGCGGCATGCTACCAGTGTTAAAGACTGCGATGGAGCTCCGTATGCCACGGCAAACTGGCTGATACTGACGGCGGCGGTGCACAAATGCTGCGCAGCTAGCGCCATTCGACGGCCAACACCGCGGTTCCTGGTGTGTCCGCTGTGCCGTGCGTGTGATCATTGCTTGTACAGCCCTCTCGCAGTGTCCGGAGCAAGTATGGTGGGTCTGACACACCGGTGTCAATGTGCTCTTTTTTCCATTTCCAGGAGTGTATTAATTTATTTTTCAGTGTTAACAGTAACTATAAATGCGAGAGATTTCGTTATAAGAACCTTTTTAAATTGCAACAGATAATTAATTTACGTTAAAGTTCATGTTTTTAAACTATACAGATTCCATGAGTTCAGTAATTTTTATCTTGGCCGCTCCACGGCAACAATCGAAATTCTCTCAAGCCTTGCTTTGCAATCAATAAATAGAAATTAACAAAATTACATTCAATTCAGTTAACGGCAACTATATTTTAGTCATCACGTTCAAAATCTAAAGTTTGTACATGAATAACTGAGGCCCTTCAAGAACCCGTTTCATATTTACTTATGCACGTAAGTAAAAGTGATAAGAAAAGACAATATCCCTGAGAGAAAGAATCATGCTGATAAATTAAAAATAAATATATATATATATATATATATATATATATATATATATATATATATATATATATATATATATATATAATTTCCTTTGTGTATAACGAATAACGAATCCCCAACCGACGTCACAAAACGTACGTGAAACTGTTGAGCAACTGAAGGCCCAAATGAACCCACTACCGTTCTGCGAACGTTGCTGCCTATGGGTTTTTTAATGCAGGTTCATACACCGACGTTGACTGATGTTCATCGGCGACGAAGGCAGGAATTTGGACGCCAATACCGCAACCGACTTTATACCGAGTGGCGGCACGTGGCCATCTGATCAGAATAGCAATAAGTAGCATAACAATGTAAGACAAAGCAAAGATGATGTTCTTTACAGGAAATGCTCAATATGTCCACCACCATTCTTAAACAATAGCTGTAGTCGAGGAATAATGTTGTGAACAGCACTGTTAGGCATATCCAGAGTTATGGTGAGGCATTAGCGTCGGATGTTGTCTTTCAGCATCCCTAGAGATGTCGGTCGATCACGATACACTTGCGACTTCAGGTAACCCCAAAGCCAATAATCGCACGGAATGAGGTCTGGCAACCTGGGAGGCCAAGCATGACGAAAGTGGCGGCTGAGCACACGATCATCACCAAACGACGCGCGTAAGAGATCTTTCACGCGTCTAGCAACATGGGGTGGAGCGCCATCCTGCATAAACATCGTACGTTCCACCAGGTGTTTATCAGCCAGGCTGGGGATGATGCGATTCTGTAACATATTGGCGTACCTCTCACCCGTCACGGTAGCAGTTACAAAACCAGAATCACGCATTTCCTCGAAGAAAAAAGGCCCGATAACGGTAGATGTGGTAAATCCAACACATATCGTGACTTTCTCGTCGTGCAATGGAATTTCCACGACAGTTCTAGGATTTTCGGTAGCCCAAATTCTGCAGTTGTCGGCGTTGACAGACCCTCGGAGCGTGAAATGAGCTTCGTCGGTCCACAACACGTTACTCAACCAATCTCATCTTCCGCCATCTTTTGAAACGCCCACACCGCGAATGCCCTCCGCTTCACTAAATCGCCAGGTAATAGTTCATGATGCCGGTGGATTTTGTACGGATAGCATCGGAGGGTACTCCTTAGTGCCAACCAAACGGTAGCGTATGGAATGCCGATGCGACGTGCGACTGCACGAGCGCTGACTTCCCCGTGCATAGACGAACCCGCTACAGTCTCCAGTTCTTCCTGAACTGTCTCGGCAGCATTACGCCTTGTGCTCGGTCGGCCACTACGGGGTCTATCGTCTAAACAACCCGTGGCTTCGAACTTCGAAATCATTCTCGCCACAGCTGCATTTGTCAACGGACATTTTTCCCGTTCGAATCCCCTTCCTATGGCGATAGGATCGTAACGCTGAACTAGCACATTCCCCAGTCCGATAATACAGCTTCACTAAAAGCGCCTTTTCAGGTAACGTCATCATGCTGCGACTGCTGGCGCATCTGATTCTCTCTCTCATTACAGCTCCTTTTATACACGATTGTCATGGGCAGTCACTGACATTTTGCTGTTCAGCGCCATTTTGTGAACTTTGTTTTTTTTTTATTCTAATAAAACCCCATGTCATTCCAAGCACATGTGTCAATTTTTACCTCTCTACCTACGTTATTCCATCGTTTATTAAGTTTTCAAATTTATACTGACTCTTTGATCACCCGGTATGTTGCTCGTATTCTTTGTTCTTTTGAAATGCATCTGTAATACTGTGTGGAGTAGATGATTCAATATTTCTTTTTCTCTGTTATATATAAAAAGTGGAGTTTATGTATGTATGTCTAGCATCTGCTTCCAAACCTCTGTATCGATTTCAACCAAATTCCGCACAGAAACAACAGGTCTCACAGTTACCAGCACTGTGGGGTTAATAACATCTGTGCTCCAATAGGAGTGGCGATAGAGACTGGCTTCCACCATACAGGCTGCCCTGCACAAGAAGCATGTTGCTACACAACAGTAACAGCCTGCTAAATCACACTGTTTTGGGGGGAGGCCTACTTTTCAGGGGCAAGAAGCTATTTTCCAGGCCCTCAAATGTAGGCTGCCCTGAATGGCAGCTGTGTTGTGATGATGGAATATTATTGGCTTGTTTTATCGACATGTTTTCAATGGCAGCCTGTACGTCAGGTGTAGGACAGCTGAGGAAATATATAGATATTTTTCCAAAAAAGATGGGTACATATTGGAGATGTTTTCTCCACTGATATATCAATATATCGATATGAAAACGGCAATATCGAGAGACAATATTTTCATTTCATGTTATAATTTTTCACAATTTTCTGAAAATATATGAAGTAGTTCTTTTGAAATTGTAGTAGGACATAATTTTACTTTCACTGTGTGAAGCTGTCTTACTACCTTTTTGTATTTCCATCATGTCCAGTCTTTCTCTTTGACTGTGTGAAGCAATTGTACGTGGCACAAGAGAAGAACTCTGCACTGAGGGGGTGGCAGTGTGAATGGAATAACAAGATTTCCGATGTGAGGAAACAGCACAACAGTTGCATAAAAAACGATTTATAACGCATCTAGTGTGCTATTTCTTGACATCGACATTCTTCAATAGCAACTGCTGAAAATTATGAACAAAAATCTAAATGACAATACTGATCGTTGCAGTGGGTGGAAACGTGTGAGGAGAAATGATGATGGAACCAGCTCTTGGTAGTACCAACAGAATCTGTAACGTTTAGCCTTACGACGCACTACACCTGCTAGGTCGCTGACTTGTGCAGAAATGAAGCAATGGGGAAGTGGACATGAAGTCTTATGGACGAATCCGATATGTGACGGAACCGAACGACATACCCATCGGATGCCTTTTGTTGTGTAACTTACATAGAGTTACGATTGTTAGCAAAGTGGGTATCGCCAAGCTTGAACGTGCTTTGTTTTCCTTTCAGTTATTGCTCTAAGGGGGATAGGCAGGCTGCCAGCTTTTTGATGTACAGAATATGTAATAATAAATCAATACTTAAATAAACAACTCAAAACTTGGCAGTATATTTACAACATGCAGGCGTATATATAGGCAGCTGCGTCGATAATTTTTCTATGGCGTATATACATATCGATACTTATTTTCGATATATCGAGCGGTTATAACGATTTTTCTTACATTTCGATATACTGGATTCCTGATATTTTAAAAAATATCAACGGTTCCAGTCAGATGCAAATAAATGATTTCCAAATCCTTGATGTGTAGCCTGCCCTACATCACAGGCATGCTGTGGCTGTAACAACGACTTGCTTTATTGAACTGTGTTGAAGGGGCTACAGATGCCGATTAGAACGAATTGAGAGAGGTTGAGATGGACAGAGGAGGAGATGGATGGAACGAGGGAGAGGAGGAAATAAACAGAGAGAGGTAAGGAGGGGGAGATGCATGAGACAGGTGGAAGGTATAGTGGTGTAGATGACAGGTGGAAAAAGAACAGTGGAGGATAGTGATGGAGAAGAATATGGCAGATGGAGAGTGTGGAAGACATGATGAGAGTAGTGGTATAGTGGACAGGTAGAAAAAGAATGAGGTGGGGTGGTGATGAAAAGAGAGGGAGAAGGATATGGCGAGGGAGGGGGTGGAACACATGGTCTGAGAGGGGGGTGGAGGAAATGGATAAAGAGAGGGGGGAGGAATGAAGAGAGAGAGAGATGGAGAGGGAGAGATAGACACATAGAGGTAGGAGTATGAGGTGCGCAGACAGAGAAAGGAAGAACTGGATGCAGAGAGAGGGAGCAGAGAGTGGTTATGTTGAACACACATGCAGGTGAAGCCATGGGAAAACACTAGTTTCATATAAAACAGAACCTAGTTTCGTCACACAGTTTTCATGTACATTTGTTGCTGCATATGAATACATGTATGAACTGATTAAAATAAAGGCATTGGAAGTGTATTGTTCAAAGTCTACTTCACCGAGCGAGGTGGCGCAGTGGTTAGCACACTGGACTCGCATTCGGGAGGACGACGGTTCAATCCCGTCTCCGGCCATCCTGATTTAGGTTTTCCGTGATTTCCCTAAATCGTTTCAGGCAAATGCCGAGATGGTTCCTTTGAAAGGGCACGGCCGATTTCCTTCCCAATCCTTCCCTAACCCGAGCTTGCGCTCCGTCTCTAATGACCTCGTTGTCGACGGGACGTTAAACACTAACTACCACCACCACCAAAGTCTACTTCATTTTAGTTTGCATGAGTTCTTTGTACTTTCTGCATTTAAAGGGAATTCAGCGTTAGCAGCCTTTAACAGAATTAGTTTTCAACTTTGTGTCATATTGCCGTGGAATGTGTATGCATTTCGTTGAGTATGTATTTCTGATTTGACTGGTGTTGCTTCTTACCACTGAGTAGTCTTCGTGACTAATGAATTCTTCCTTGAAAATGCGAAAAATGCGAAGTACTTACACGTATTCACACCTTACTAACATGTAATACATACAATGCATTTTAGCAGAAATCAGTGTATTACTATAGAAACATAAAAGCAAATCATACCCACTCTCAAGTTTTCATCTTTGGACCGACCAGAATTCTGTATAGCTAAATTGCTATGCTAAATGTAGTAGTATGCAGTACGGTGGAAGTACACTCAGTGACAAAAGTCACGGGGTAGCGACATGTACTTTCACATGCGGAGGTACGGCGTACACACGATATAAATGGGCGGTGCATTGGCGGAACTGTCATTTGCACTCAGGTGAATCGTGTGTAAAGGTTTCCGGCTTAGTTATGGCCGGACGACGGGAATTAACAGACTTCGAACGCGTAATGTTATTTGGGGCTAAACACATGGGACATCCATTTCGGAACTTGTTACGGAGTTCAGTTTTCCGAGATCGACAGTGTCAAGAGTGTGACGAGAATACCAAATTGCAGTCATTAACTCTCACCACAGATAATGCAGTGGCCGACGGTCTTCACTTAACGACCGAGAGCGGAAATTTTTTGAAAATTTGCGGTAAGGTCCTACGGGACCAAACTGCTGAGGTCTTCGCTCTCTAAGCTTACACAATACTTAATCTACACTACTGGCCATTAAAATTGCTACACCAAGAGGAAATGCAGATGATAAACGGGTATTCATTGGACAAATATATTATACTAGAACTGACATGCGATTACATTTTCCCGCAATTTGGTGAGAAATCAGTATCCAGAGCAACCACCTCTGGCCGTAATATCGAGCTTGATACCCCTGGGCATTGAGTGAAACAGAGCTTGGATGGCGTGTACAGGTACAGCTGGCCATGCAGCTTCAACACGATACCACAGTTCATCACGAGTAGTGACTGGCGTATTGTGCGAGCCAGTTGCTGGGCCACCATTGACCAGACGTTTTCAGTTGGTGAGAGATTTGGAGAATGTGCTGGCCAGGGCAGCAGTCGAACATTTTCTGTATCCAGAAGGGCCCCTACAGGACCTGCAACATGCGGTCGTGCTTTATCCTGCTGAAATGTAGGGTTTCGCAGGGACCGACTGAAGGGTAGAGCCACGAGTCGTAATACATCTGAATTGTAACGTCCACTGTTCAAAGTGCCGTCAATGCGGACAAGAGCTGACCGAGACGTGTAACCAATGGCACGCTATTCCATCACGACGAGTGATACGCCAGTATGACGATGACGAATACACGCTTCCAATGTGCGTCCACCGCGATGTCGCCAAACACGGATGCGACCATCATGATGCTGTAAACAGAAGCTGCATGAATCCGAAAAGATGATGTTTTACCATTCGTGCACCCAGGTTCGTCGTTGAGTACACCATCGCAGGCGCCCTATCTGTGATGCAGCGTCAAGGGTAACCGCAGCCACGGTCTCCGAACTGATTGTCCATGCTGCTGCAAACGTCGTCGAACTGTTCGTGCAGATGGTTGTTGTCTTGCAAACGTCCCCATCTGCTGACTCAGGGATCGAGACGAGGCTGCACGATCCGTTACAGCCATGCGGATAAGATGCCTGTTGTCTCGACTGCTAGTGATACGAGGCCGTTGGAATCCTCCTAAACCCACCGATTCCATATTCTGCTAACAGTGATTGGATCTCGACCAACGCGAGCAGCAGTGTCGCGATACGATAAACCGCAATCGCGATAGGCTACAATTCGACCTTTGTCAAATTCGGAAACGTGATGGTACGCATTTCTACTCCTTAGACGAGGCATCACAACAACGTTTCACCGGACAACGCCGGTCAACTGGTGTTTGTGTATGAGAAATCGGTTGGAAACTTTCCTCGTGTCAGCACGTTGTAGGTGTCGCCACTGGCGCCAACCTTGTGTGGGTGCTCTGAAAAGCTAATAATTTGCATATCACAACATCTTCTTTCTGTCGGTTAAATTTCGCGTCTGTGGCACGTCATCTTCGTAGTGTAGCAATTTTAATGGGCAGTAGTGTAATTTAACGCTAAGGACAACACACACAACCTATGCCCTAGGAAGGACTCGAATCTCCGACGGGTGGAGCCACGGGGACCGTGGCAAGGCGCCCGAGACCGGTCGGTTTCACGGGTGGCCGACCGAGAGCAGCGTCGATCGCGTAGAGTTATCAGTGCTAACAGACAAGCAACAATGCGTAAAATAACCGTAGAAATCAATGTGGGACGTACGATGAATGTATCCGTCAGGTCACTGCGACGAAATTTGGCGTTAATGGGCTCTGGCAGCAGATGGACCGACGCGAGTGCCTTTGCTAACAGCACGACATCGCCTTCTTCGCCTCACCTGGGTGCGTGTTTCCTTTTCCGTGTGCAACAGGCGACAGCGGTGCCTTGAAATACTCTCAGGTTCTTCTTCTTTCTTGGCTCTACAGCTCATGATGAGCCTTGGCCTCTTCTACAACTTCCTTCCATCTCTCTCGGTCCTTTGCCAATAATCTCCAGTTTCTGTAGCCCATCTTCCTAAGGTCTTCGATTACTCCATCTTCCCATCTGGCTCTTGGTCGACCACGTGCTCTCTGCCCTCCTGTCTTTCCTTGTAAAATTCTTTTTGGTACTTTGGTATGATTCATGCGAGCCACATGTCCCGCCCACCTCAGTCTGGATGATTTCACTATCCTTCTGATGGGTTGGTCTTTGTATATGATATATAACAACTCATGGTTGTATCTCCTCCTCCATCTTCCTCTTTCCCAGATTGGGCCGATAATTCGTCTAAGTACCTTTCTTTCAAATGCATCCAGTGTTTCAATATCTTTAGTTGTTAATGTCCAGGCTTCAGAGGCATATGTAAGCACTGGTCGTATAAGTGATTTATACTTTGTTAAATTCGTGGTACGAGTCAGGAGCCTTGAGGATAGAAGTCTTGTTAGGGCAAAATAGGCTCTGTTGGCTAGTATTTATCTCTGCTTAATTTTATAGGAGGTATCATTTAGATGTGTAACTGTCGAGACCAGATACTTGAAATGTTCAACTCTCTCAATGTATAATTGCCCATTGTTATTACATTTGGCATACTTTCTCTATGTGCTTTTCCAGCTGCCATATATTTTGTTCATTAATAATGTAACTCCATGTTGCTACTGGCCTGTTCAAGAGCTGTAAATGTCTCTTCCATTGCTTTTTGGGTTCTTGCTATTATATCTATGTCGTCTGCGTGGGACAGTATCTGCACTGATTTATAGAAGATCGTTCCTCCGTTCAGAAGGTTTGCGTTTCTCATCACCTACTCCAGGGCGGCATTAAAGAAAAGGCATGCCAATGCATCCCCTTGTCGCACTCCATTTTTAATACTCAATGTGTTGGATATCATTCCTCCTATTCTTACACTACCTTGTGTTTCGCTCATTGTCATTCTCACCATCCTTACCAACTTTCTAGAGATACCCAGTTCATCTAGAGCTTGATATAACTGATCTCTATTTGTACTATCATAAGCTGCTTTGAAATCTATAAAGAGTTTGATGCGTGCCAACTCCGTATTCGTTTGTTTTTTCCAGGATTTGTATTAAGGTGAATATTTGATCTATGGTTGACTTCCCAGGAAGGAATCCGCATTTGTACGTGCCCGTCTCCCTCTGTATGATTGGGAGTATTCTGTCGAATAGTATATTACAGAGTATTTTATATCTCAAGTAATGTGATCCCTCTGTAATTGCCACACTACATCTTATCTCCCTTCTTATATATGGGACATATGATACCCTCTTTCCATTGTTGGGGCATTTCGTCACGCTAAATCCCTTTGTGCCTTGAAATACTCTCAGGTGTGTCACGCTAAATCCCTTTCTAAACTCGTGTTCAGTTTGAGGCACTCTTTCTCCAGTGGTGCACGGGCTTGTAATTACCGTGTGCACTGACTGAGTGCTACAAATCTGTGTTTGTTTTGAGGCATGTTTTGCGTGTGATGAATGGGCAGTAAAACGCCAACTGCTAACGTATTTTACATTATACAGGGTGAAGCAGCTAAGTCATAACAGCTCTCGTATTGAAACTCCCCTTAGAAAAATTATAAATGACTGTGCTTAAACTGATACACAAAATTTTTTTAGCGCAACGCAATCTGACTTTCAAAAATCCCTACAAAAGAATGGCCCTGACTAACAATAACCTATACCTTTCATCAATCACTTACCTCACAAAAATCTTCGTTACTCGAATTACTGCAATACAGCGAGCGCCACTACTGCCAGCTAAGTAAAAGATTCTAAGTACTGAAGGCACTAACTACTGATAGGCATAGGCAGCAAATGAAAGATTTTGATAAAGAACAAACAATGTATTTACCTTAATAGTGTTCAAAAGTCATAATATATATAGCAGTTCATGACATCCAGTCTTACAAATTTACTGTCTCTGATGGACACTCGTCCAGATTATCCGCTCTCAAAACTCCGCCATCTGTCTCCCCACATCCACCACTGCTGGCGGCTCACCTCCAACTGCGCGACGCTATACGCTGTTAACAGCCAACTGCCCAACACTACAATAGCAAATTCCAACAATGCAAACCAGCCACAGACTGCACACAGCACAGTCACGTGATTTTCATATAGAGCGCCACATGGCGTTACCAACATAAAAACCTAAACAGCCTACTCACAGTATCGCCCCAGCCGTAATAGATACAAAGATGCCGTTTGGTCAGTGAATTACAGGGACAAAGACTACTTGAATACGTCATATTTCATGTTTGTGCTATTTTTTATTACAGAGATATAAGGCCATCTTTGTGTTTTTTAAATGGAACCCTATGTTAAATTTTAGCGTAACATGATGGGCTTAAAAAGACGGTTTCAAATATGTGTATATGATAATATTTAAGCGACTACTCTAAATACACTGATGTGCCATCCTTGTTGTTTTTTTTAATGGGACCCTATATTAAATTTTAGCGTAACATGATGTGCTTAAAAAGACGGTTTCAAATATTTGTATATCGTAATATTTAGGCGACTACTGTAAATACACTGATGTGCCATCTTTTTTTTAATGGAACCCTATGTTAAATTTTAGCGTAACATAATGAGCTTAAAAAGACGGTTTCAAATATGTGTATATCACAATATTTAGGCGACTGCTGTAAATACACTGATGTGTCAAAGCCAAGGACGAAAGTAACTTTAGCACGATGCGTCACTGCTAATTAACATAGCGAATCATACATAGGAAGAACTACTATAGTATTGTACAGAGTAAAAATACGGAATGATACCAACCGAAATAATACAAAACTAATCAGCAACGAGTCGCATAATAGAAATTTAATTTCTTAACCGGTTTACAGCACTTAGCGCTGTTCTTCGTAAGGTTATACGTGTCGCATTATTTCCGAGTGTCAACAATAAGATGCATATAGCAGAATGCAGTGGTAGTGTGCTTCATAGCTCCTGTACAAAAATGGTATTGAGAAGCGAAACAAGCGCAGGCAACATGGCCGAAAAGGAAGTAATTAGCTGTCTGCATCTCGGCCAGCGAAAATGTTTAAACTCAGAAGAATGTTCCTGGAGCGAATCTGCAGCAACCATTCTGTATAAATTCTGGACGTGTGGGGTGTCACATTGTCCTGCTGGAACTGCACAAGTCCGTCAGAATGCACAATGGACATGACTGGATGTAGGTGATCACACAGGATGCTCACGTACGTGTCAAATCACTCCAACTGCACACGCCCACACCATTACAGAGCCTCCACCAGTTTGAACAGTCCCCTGCTGACATGCAGGGTCCATGGTTCATGAGCTCCCTCCATATCCGTACTCGTCCATTTGCTCGATACAATTTGAAACGTCACTCGTCAGACCAGGCAATATGTTCCCAGTCATCAACAGTCCAATGTCGGTGTTTACGGCCCACGCGAGGTGTGAAATTTTGTGTTGCGCAATTTACACGAGTGGGCCTTCAGCTCAGAAACCCCATCTCGATGATGTTTCGTTGAATAGTTGCCACGCCGACACTTGATGGCCCAGCATTGAAACCTGCATCAATCTCCGGAAGGGTTGCACTTCTGTGACGTAGAACGATTTTCTTCAGTCGTGGCTGGTCCCGTTCTTGATGGATCTTTTTTTTTCGGCCGCAGCGATGTCGGAGATTTGATGTTTTACCGGATTCATGATGTTCACGTTACACTCGTGGTATGGTCGTACGGGAAAATCCCCACTTCATCACTCTTTCGGAGATGCCGTCCCATCGGTCGTGCGCCGACTATAACACCACGTTCAATCTCACTTAAATCTTGACAACCTGGCATCGTAGCACCAGTAACCAATCTAGCAACTGCGCTAGACCCTTATTGTCTTATATAGACGTTGCCGACCGCAGCGCCGTATTCTGCCTCTTTACATATCTCTGTATTCGAATACACATGTCTATACCAGTTTCTTTGGCGCTTCGGTGTAATAGGTTGTGTGACCACGACGGACGACAAAACATGCTCCGCAACGCGTACTTCCTGTAGCTGCCTTCTGTACTATGCTACAGCACTTCCAAGTTTCATCGAGTTATAGTTATCTGTCACTGACACATCATACGAAAATTACTTGTCCTGAAGTTTCACACAGCTGTGTAATTGCAGCCAAGACTTAAATAATTGGTGTCAGTATTTTACAGCCGTGACTCATTACATGTAGTAGCAATACTACGTGTCAAAATTTTTCAATCACCCTTGATGAAATATATGTAGTTTATTTTTATGTACCAACTAACCTGGCCAACAAAATGAGTATTTTCTGTCTCTAAATCATTAAGTACAGTCCATTTTACCCTGTTTGAAGTTTTCAGCATTTGCCTTCAAAAGAGCTGCGGAAACTGGTACCATTCCGGAGATAAGTTTTTTGTAGAGTTTTTCAAACTACCCCAATCCAACACGCCATTCCATAGATCTTTACACGGCCTCAATTTTCTGGCTGCCCTATCACGCTCGTCCCATAAGAGTCCAATGGGATTTAAGTAACGCGATTGACTCGGTTAAATACCATTCTTCTCTTCCCCACAATTCTCTTTTCTACTGACGTACCCTCTGCACAATTAGAAGCATGTTTTGGATCCCTGTCCTCTTGCAGAAGAAACCCACGACCAAATAAGTCTCTTGCCAGATGGAACAGCATTGTTGAGCAGTATCCTGCGATGTACTCCCATCTTTAATGTCCCGTTAATTCTCACAAAACATCCCAACACCGTGTCCGATCCTCCGCCACGCTTCACCGTGGATGTCACACACTGACCCTTCTTGCGTTCTCCAGGATGTCGACGAACAAATATTCGACGATAGCTTCCACATACTTCAGTCCTACATTGGTCCCTGAACAATGTGCGCCATTGCTTCACGCTCCAGTTTCTATGTTTCTCAGCCCATTACAATCTTCTTTGAGTCGAAACAAGGCCCCGGGAGTAGACAACATTCCATTAGAACTACTGACAGTCTTGGGAGAGCCAGTCCTGACAAAACTCTACCATCTGGTGAGCAAGATATATGAAACAGGCGAAATACCCTCAGACTTCAAGAACAATATAATAATTCCAATCCCAAAGGACAGGTGTTGACAGATGCGAAAATTTCCGCACTATCAGTTTAATAAGTCACGGCTGCAAAATACTAACGTGAATTCTTTGCAGACGAATGGAAAAACTAGTAGAAACCGACCTCGGGGAAGATCAGTTTGGATTCCGTAGAAATATTGGAACACGTGAGGCAATACTGACCCTACGACTTATCTTATAAGCTAGATTAAAGAAAGGCAAACCTACGTTTCTAGCATTTGTAGACTTAGAGAAAGCTTTTGACAACGTAGACTGGAATACTCTCTTTCAAATTCTGAAGGTGGCAGGGGTAAAATACAGGGAGCGAAAGGCTATTTACAATTTGTACAGAAACCAGATGGCAGTTATAAGAGTCGAGGGACATGAAAGGAAAGCAGTGGTTGGGAAGGGAGTGAGACAGGATTGTAGCCTCTCCCCTATGTTATGCAATCTGTATATTTAGCAAGCAGTGAAGGAAACAAAAGAAAAATTTGGAGTAGGTATTGAAATCCATGGCGAAGGAATAAAAGCTTTGAGGTTCGCCGATGACACTGTAATTCTGTCAGAGATAGCAAAGGACTTGGAAGAGCAGTTGAACGGAATGTATAGTGTCTTGAAAGGAGGCTATGAGATGAACATCAGCAAAAGCAAAACAAGGATAATGGAATGTAGTCGAAAGAAATCGGGTGATGGTGAGGGAATTAGATTACGAAATGAGACACTTAAAGTAGTAAAGGAGTTTTGCTATTTGGGGAGCAAAATAACTGATGATGTTCGAAGTAGAGACGATATAAAATGTAGACCGGCAATGGCAAAGAAAGCGTTTTTGAAGAAGAGAAATTTGTTAACATTGAGTATAGATTTAAGTGTCAGGAAGTCGTTTCTGAAAGTATTTGTATGGAGTGCAGCCATGTATGGAAGTGAAACATGGACGATAAATAGTTTGGACAAGAAGAGAAGAGAAGTTTTCGAAATGTGGTGCTACAGAAGAATGCTGAAGATTAGATGGGTAGATCACATAACTAATGAGGAGGTATTGAACAGGATTGGGGAGAAGAGAAGTTTGTCGCACAACTTGACTAGAAGAAGGGATCGGTTGGTAGGACACGTTCTGAGGCATCAAGGGATCACCAATTTAGTATTGGGGGGCAGCGTGGAAGGTAAAAATCGTAGAGGGAGATCAAGAGATGAATACACTAAGCAGATTCAGAAAGATGTAGGTTGCAGTAGGTACTGGGAGATGAAGAAGCTTGCACAGGATAGATTAGCATGGAGAGCTGCAGCAAACCAGTCTCAGGACTGAAGACCTCAACAACAAACAACCTTATTTTGCTTGCGTAATAAAGACTTTTTTGGCCGCTGTGACCCTCTTTAAGCCATGTTCACGGAGACGGCGTTGCACTGTTGAGACAGAGACTGGAGCTGCTCGCATTCCATTTACTTCCTCGGGAATTTCAGGTGCGGTACGAGTCTCATGACGTTCGCTTTGTCCACATACGAACTGATCTTCCCTGTATGATGTACTCGGGGTATTGGCATCAATTTGCTTGAACCGCTGCAATGTATGCACCACTGTAGAATGCGCTACGTCATCTTTGGTTGCTACTGTTCTACTACAATAGCCTTCCTGTTGCAGAGCTACAATTACAGCTCGTCTTTCAATTTCAGTGTCCTCGTCCCATTAGCAGGTAATATGACGTGAATTTCGTCAGGTGTACAAGTACACTGCTATATGCGCGCAGTGTACCGCAAACTATTGCAAACCATTTGCTGCTACGCTTGTTAATAAAATATCGATATATAGACATTGTCTCCAAAAAAGGTACCGATATATATATCGGCAATATGTATTCACTGGTATACTGAAATGGCAATAACAAGAGTCGATATTTTTATTTTATAGTATATATTTTTCGCAATTTTTGGTAGATTTTTGAAACTGTTCTTTTGAAAATGCAGTAGAACATAATTATACTTTCACTGGGTGAAGGAGTCTTACTTCATTCTAAGCTTTCATCACGTCCAGTCTTTCTCTTTCAGTGTGTAAAGCAAGTATAGATGGCACACAGGAGAAGTACGATTCCCCTGTGTGGGGGTGTGAATGGAATAACAACATTTCCGAGATGAAGAAATAGCATTCCAGTTGTGTTAAAAAAAATTTTTTTAAAGCAACTGGCGTGCTGTTTCTTCACATCAGCATTCTTCATTTTCTCAGAAGTCCGTTCCAGTTGTTGAAGGATTAGCCGCTGATAGATCAACGTTGCACAAGGTGTACTTAATGATGGGGATCGCACCGCCCGACATAGGACGTGAGATCGCTGCCGAAGCCGAAAAAACCAAGCAAGAAAAGGACATGCGTCAGCCTGCTGACCGACGGCTTTGTCCGAGGAAGAGTTTCCTGTCACGTACCCGAGCCCTGGAAGGGTCGGCTGCAGAGAATCTCTTGAAACGGTGGGAAATCGACCTGAGAAACCCCCATAAAGATGTAAAAGAGGAACTGGTGCCTAGTGGAGACCTACCATACACGGTCTGGAAACCCTAAAACGTATGAGGGTAGAAGCGCCAAAGTGCAAGACAAACCTGCAGCAGTGGGGTTTCCTAAAAGAGAATGAGGACACTCTCTGTCTGTGTGGTTCTGTCCAGGATCCTCAACACCTCCTTGCTTATCTGTCCACATTTAGACCAGCCCTGCACAATGAATGACTTATGGGAGGCAAATGACAAGGCCATATTGGCTGCTGATTTTTGGAAGTTTGAAGTCTAGTTCCGGACGCGGAAAGTAAGTAAGTATCAGCATTCTTCAAAATCAGTTTGCTGGAAATGTTGAAGAAAAATCTAAGTGAGGAGATTGGCCTTTGCGGTGGTGGGAGACACGTGAGAGTTAATGTCGAGGTAATCGGTGTGCTCTCCGCTACCTGCAGAAACGCCAACGTTTAACTTAACCACGCAATTTCACCAGTACAACTTCTAGTTCGCTGGCTTTTGCAGAAATGAAGAAACAGGGGAGTCGACATGGAGTATTCCGGGCAAATCCAATACGTGACTAAACTGAACGACGGATCCATCGCACACCTTTTATCGCGCCATTTAACATGCAGTTACATTTGTTAGCAAAATGGTTATCGCGCAGCGTGACCGTGCATCGTTTTCCTTTCAGTTTTTGCTCCGAAGGAGGCTGAGCAGGCCGGTAGCTTATTGATGTACAGAATATATAATAATAAATCAATATTCAAATATAAGCTCTAAAACCGACAGTATTTTTACATTGTGCAACCGATATTTTTATAGGCAGATACGTCAGTATTTTTTCGGTCGATATATCGATATCGATAACTTCTCTGATTCAGGAGGCCAGTAACGATACTTTTTGAATATCAACATATATAAGGTTGCCATAATCCAAGGACGAAAATCAAGCACAAAATTCTTTGATTATGAAGATGTGATTGAAACACGGACCGATATGTTGTGGAAGTGACCATTGGTTTGCATTTCAGTTGAATCTTCATCATTACTTTACAGTGGTAGTTATGAAAATGTGGTTAAAACCAGGAATCACACAATGTCCTTTCACCTTTCTGCACGTCACCCAAATCTTCATAATTACCATAAATCAAACAGTAACTCTGTCAGCAAAGAAGTTGTAATTAACAAAGGAAAATTAATCCAAGCATTAATGGTGTCTATGAAGGCGTGGTCAATGATGAAGAAAATTAATTGCACTTGAGATTAAATAACTTTTTCATTAAAGCACTGAACACAAATTATTAACATGTACACAGTCATGCTGCTACAATTGATATATATCTTTTCACTTTATGCTTTAAACCAGTCATATTTCTCTGAGCCCTGGACAGAAGAAAGAAACTCGCTCCGATTCTGAAGCAGTCTATGAAAATCTGTGCAGTTTGTGTTTTTCATGTTATATTGGATTCGGAGCATTGCACTGACTGAAGTTAAAGCTAATAACACCTGTGTGCCATAACAACACCGGAAGTACTCTTCGAACAGCTGAATGTTAACTTTACACGACCAAAGAATATCAGATACCGACACCAGAAACGTTGTAAACCAACAGTGGAAAACTGCAACAATCGTAAAAAATCGATTATTGCGCTGCTTCCACAGTCTGTTCTGAAAATAGCCAAGCGATTCTGAAGTGACATGGAATATCAGCACAGGTTTCAACGGCTATCGTTAAGTTTCGAGGAGTTCTGAAACGCTTGATCGGTGGCCAGCGGCAAAACACGGATAAAAATTTTTTTTTTACTTACTAGCAACTATTTTCGTGGACATTTTCCTCTTCGTCCAGGACACCCGTCTTCGAGCATAAAATCACGGTCTGTCCGCAAAATCCGAGACGTATGGCAACCCTAAATATATCGTACTGCTGATTTTTTTTAAAATGTCAACAGTCCTATTTGCTACAGAGATAGCTGAAAGAATGAGGGCTATTGAGGTGGAACCGTCTCAGGCAAAGGAACATCAGTGTAGTGGTGGGTACCTATCAGCGCGCGGCCGGAGAGGCCGTGCGGTTCTAGGCGCTACAGCCTGGAACCGCGCGACCGCTACGGTCGCAGGTTCGAATCCTGCCTCGGGCATGGATGTGTATGATTAGGTTAGTTGGGTTTAAGTAGTTCTAAGTCAAGGGGACATGGAAAAAAAATGTTCAAATGTGTGTGAAATCTTATGGGACTTAACTGCTAAGGTCATCAGTCCCTAAGCTTACACACTACTTAACCTAAATTATTCTAAGGACAAACACACACACCCATGCCCGAGGGAGGACTCAAACCTCCGCCGGGACCATCCGAAGGGGACTGATGACCTCGGATGTTGAGTCCCATAGTGCTTAGAGCCATTTGAACCATTTGGAGCCGAAGGCCCCCTCGTGTAGCCTTGATGACTGTGCGACACAAAGTTTTACGCCATGCATGGGCCCATCAACACGACACTCGACTTTTGATGACTGGAAACATGTTGCCTGTTTGGACGACTCTCCTTTCGAACTGTGTCGAGTGGATGGGCGTGTACGGAAATGCAGACAACCTCACGAATCAATGGACTCTGCATTTTAGCAGAGGAACTGTTCAAGCTAGCGGAGGCTCTGTAATGGTTTGGGACGTATGCAGTTAGACTGATATGGGACCCATGATACGTCTAGATACGACTATGACAGGTGACATGTAGGTAAGCATCCTGTCTGACCACTTGCACCGATTCACCTCCTTTGTTCATTCCGACGGAGTTGTGCAATTCCAGCAGGACAATGCGATACCCCACCAGTTGCGGATACATATGGGGGCCACGCGGGGCGCCTTTCCCCCGCCCCCCCTCACCGTCCTCACCGGTCAAGCCAGTCAGCCCTCACGCTATTCGTTTGTTTCTTTCGTCAGTCGACTCGACTGAATCGAGTTATCGAATAGTTGTACTTTCCTATGTAGTACCCGCATCCGCGTCGTCGTGTTTTATACGTTTCTGTCTGGCACATACATAGCTAACATACAAGACCCAACCTTGAACGTCGCGATGGCAAGAGCAAAATGACATTCGACGCTCAAGGTGTACGACGGTGTCAGAGCTAATGCCGATAGCCACTTTGCTCTTTTTGTTGACGAGGCGAAGGCAGTTATGGAAGAGTTACACGTGGAGACGAGTGTTCCTCGTCTTACTGGCAAGGGAAAACTGCAGTCTTAATGATGACGCTATGACGTATTTGAAGAGAACTGCTTATAGTCCAACACTGGACCACGTTACGACTGACTCGAGAGAACGTTTTGCTGAAGAAAATGTTTATCGTTTAGAATTCAACATACTTTTGCCCTCACAACTACTGAAACATGACGGTAATGATCTGGCACATAAATTGAATCACTGATTAACTTAACTAGCGTTCTTTGAAGAAGAATCACTCTTTGTGATTAAAAAGAGACTAATAGGAGAGATTTTTCAAAACAAACAAAGAAGCATAAACGCCCTTAACGACCGTAATTCCGTTATGCAAGCGTTGTCTGTTTGTCCTAGATCTGACTGTCCTACTTTGAACACGCTGTACAAAATATTTGCTTGACTACCTGCATCTGTTGCTGCAGTAGAAAGACGTTTTTCAACATTGCGGCGTACAAAGACATGGCTGAGGTCGACGATGAAGGAGGATCGACTTACTGGCTTAGCTCTGTTGAACACTCACCATGACATTGATTGTCCTATTGACGATGTAATTAACCAATTTACGGAAGAATAGGGGCATAGAATTCATCATTTAAGGAAGAACACCACAATAACACCACAATTGTAACTTTTTTGTATCATAAGATGGCATTGTATATTGAGCAAGCAGTGAAGGAAACAAAAGAAAAGGTAGGTAGGTATTAAAATCCATGGAGAAGAAATAAAAACTTTGAGGTTCGCCAATGACATTGTAATTCTGTCAGAGATAGCAAAGGACTTGGAAGAGCAGTTGAACGGAATGGATAGTGTCTTGAAAGGAGGATATAAGATGAACATCAACAAAAGCAAAACGAGGATAATGGAATGTAGTCGAACTAAGTCGGGTGATGCTGAGGGAATTAGATTAGGAAATGAGACATTTAAAGTAGTAAAGGAGTTTTGCTATTTGGGGAGCAAAATAACTGATGATGGTCGAAGTAGAGAGGACATTAAATGTAGACTGGCAATGGCAAGGAAAGCGTTTCTCAAGAAGAAAAATTTGTTAACATCGAGTATAGGTTTAAGCGTCAGGAAGTCATTTCTGAAAGTATTTGTATGGAGTGTAGCCATGTATGGAAGCGAAACGTGGACGATAAATAGTTTGGACAAGAAGAGAATAGAAGCTTTCGAAATGTGGTGCTACAGAAGAATGCTGAAGATTAGATGGGTAGATCATATAACTAATGAGGAGGTATTGAATAGGATTGGAGAGAAGAGAAGTTTGTGGCACAACTTAACTAGAAGATGCGATCGGTTGGTAGGACATGTTCTGAGGCATAAAGGGATCATCAATTTAGTATTGGAGGGCAGCGTGGAGGGTAAAAATCGTAGAGGGAGACCAAGAGATGAATACACTAAGCAGATTCAAAAGGATGTAGGTCGGAGTAAGTACTGGGAGATGAAGAAGCTTGCACAGGATAGAGTAGCATGGAGAGCGGCATCAAACCAGTGTCAGGACTGAAGACCACCACAACAACAACAAGAAGATGGCGTTGTCTTGTATACATGTATAATGAGTTTAAATAAAACTTTGCATGTGACTTGATCATTTTTTATCACGCTAAAAGTAAAGGTAGCTGAAGATATCTTTAGCGCCCCCTCTTTGAGGTTTTTCTGTATCCGTCACTGCAGCCCACACGTCCAGAATTGCTACCAGGTTGACACGTTCCTCGACGCGAAAACTCTCCAATCCCGTCGGACTGAGTAGTTGTAACCGACCACCTACGCGGGTGAACTGGAACGCCTTAAGAGCATTTCAGATGAATTGCGCCGCTGCGTGTGGCTTCTCTACAACCGGAGTTACGTTGCGTAACACGCCGTGGGAACCTACGAGGTCGTGAAATGGCACCTGAGCGGAACGAGCCGCTAATAGCAAGCTGCGGCTTGTTAGGAGTTACAGACAACTCCAGAGGTTGCCCCGCAACTCGGGCAGAACCCGTCCGTCTGGGGTTTCTCCAGCGCGGCTAACACAATTCTGCACCGTAGAGCTGTCTGGCGTCTCCCTTCATTTCGAAAGGCGCCGCCTCTCCGTGACTGCCTGCCTTATTACTGCGACGATAACGGAACACTGGTTTCGAATGCAGCGGATGTCTCTCCGTTGCGGTACAGCGCTTAGTATTCCTACTGCGTACTCACTCCAAATCTCCAGGTAACAGCATTGAGCAGAATTATCTCTGGAGGGTGCGTTGCGTTCTGCACACGTTGGCAACGTCGAGCTGGAATTGCCACGTGATATCGGGACGACGCTGTTTGTTTAACGCCGATTCACATTGGCCGTCACGTCACGTCACGTCGAAAAATTCAAATGGGAGCATTCACACAAGTCGTCATCCAACCGTCACGTTTTCATCGCACGTCAAGGTTTCTCGGGAAGAAAATTTAATGGTACCGTCATGAGCGAACATCGTAAGTTAAACTATTTTCACCGCGTTTACTCGTGTTATAATAGCAGATTTCGTGCTTTTGCGTCTTCGCAGTCTTTATTTTACACTACTGGCCATTAAAATTGCTATACCACGAAGACGACGTGCTACAGACGCGAAATTTAACCGACAGAAAGATGATGCTGTCATATGCAAATTATTAGCTTTTCAGAGCATTCACACAAGTTTGGTGCCGGTGGCGACACCTACAACGTGCTGACATGAGGAAAGTTTCCAACCGATTTCTCATACACGAAAAGAAGTTGACCGGCGTTGCCTGGTGAAACGTTGTTGTGATGCCTCGTGTAAGGAGGAGAAATGCGTACCATCACCATACCGACTTTTATAAAGGTCGGATTGTAGCCTAACGGGATTGCGGTTTATCGTATCGCGACATTGCAGCTCGCGTTGGTCGAGATCCAATGACTGTTAGCAGAATATGGAATCGGTGGGTTCAGGAGGGTAATACGGAACGCCGTGCTGGATCCCAACGGCCTCGTATCGCTAGCAGTCGAGATGACAGGCATCTTATCCGCATGGCTGTAACGGATCGTGCAGCCACGTCTCGATTCCTGAGCCAACAGATGGGGACGTTTGCAACACAACGACCATCTGCACGAATAGTTCGACGACGTTTGCAGCAGTACGGACTATCAGCTCGGAGACCGTGGCTGCGGTTACTCTTGACGCTACAACACAGTCAGGAGCGCCTGCGATGGTGTACTCAACGACGAACCTGGGTGCACGAACGGCAAAACGTCATTTTTTCGGATGAATTCAGGTTCTGTTTACAGCATCATCATGGTCGCATCCGTGTTTGGCGACATCGCGGTGAACGCACATTGGAAGCGTGTATTCGTCATCGCCATACTGACATATCACCCGGCGTGATGATATGGGGTGCCATTGGTTACACGTCTCGGTCACCTCTTGTTCGCATTGACGGCACATTGTAAAGTGGACGTTACATTTCAGATGTATTACGACCCGTGGCTCTACCCTTCATTCGATCCCTGCGAAACCCTGCAATTCAGCAGGATAATGCACGATCGCATGTTGCAGTCCTGCACGGGCCTTTCTGGATACAGAAAATGTTCGACTGCTGCCCTGGCCAGCACATTCTCCAGATCTCTCACCAATTGAAAACGTCTGGTCAATGGTGGCCGAGAAACTGGCTCGTCACAATACGTCAGTTACTACTCTTGATGAACTGCAGTATCGTGTTGAAGCTGCATGGGCAGCTGTACCTGTACACGTCATCCACGTTTGCCCAGGCGTATCAAAGCCTTTATTACGGCTAGAGGTAGTTGTTCTTGGTACTGGTTTCTCAGGATCTGTGCACCCAAATTGCGTGAAAATGTAATCACATGTCAGTTCTAGTATAATATATTTGTCCAATGAATACCCGTTTATTATCTGCATTTCTTGTTGGTGAAGCAATTTTAATGGCCAGTGGTGTAATTTGCATTTCACAGCTTATAAACAGGACATGAACTATCTACATACCTAAGGAAAGAGGAAGGTGAAAAGTTTTCTCTTGTTAACCACTAGTTGCGTAAACGGCTGCTACGTTGGTGACAGTACGTCTCCGAAATTCCTTCACCAAAGAAGAGGAAGTAAATACTCGAGGGCCACGCGGGGTAGCCACGCGGTCAAACGTGCCTTGCCACGGTTCACGCGGCCGTCACGTCGACGTCGCAGGTTCGAGTCCTCCCTCTGGCGCGGGAGTGTGTTTTGTTCTTAGCGTAAGTTAGCATAAATCAGATTCAGTATTGTGTAAGCCTAGGGTCCGGCGACCTCAGCAGTTTGGTCCTATAGGAACTTATCACCACCAAATATTCGAGAGTTCGAATCTAAACTACTGCCGACCACATTAGGAGGTTCGAAACATCCGATTTTTTGTTGCATAAATGGTTATCTTAAGTATCTAACAATACGCTGTCAAAATTTCAAAGCGAAATTCGCATTCGTTTAGATTTTATGAGCATAGAACCGAGTGAATGGGTCACGTCCAGATGAAAATGGGCACTCGAATCCGAAAAATTCTTAAAATTAAAAAGCTTGGTGGAAAAGGCAAACTCACAGTGTCACTAGTGAAAAAGCTCAGCAGTTATTATGGACTAGCGATTCGAAGCCATGTAGACAGTGTGCAAGACCTGAAAAATGCAGTCATGGCGTCACGCTATCGTATGATTTCCACGGATGAAAACCCTCGACATGAGTGTTGCCCAGAGGGAGAAAACTAGCTGGTGCGACTGACAGAAACGAACAGCCGATGGAATGGAACATGAACCGCACCCTACTCCATTGCACGCCGACGTACAGAAGGAAATTCTTCCATTATATGAAGATTTATCAAGGGATGAATTACTGTAGAGATGATCAGGTGGCACACACAAAATGCGAATGAAAATTTTAATTCCACTATTTGGCGAGTCAAAATACTAACACGAATTCTTTACAGACGAATGGAAAAACTGGTAGAAGCCGACCTCGGGGAAGATCAGTTTGGATTCCGTAGAAATGTTGGAACACGTGAGGCAGTACAGACCCTACGACATATCTTAGTAAATAGATTAAGGAAAGACAAACCTACGTTTCTGGCATTTGTAGACTTAGAGAAAGCTTTCGACAATGTTCACTGGAATACTCTCTTTCAAATTCTGAAGGTGGCAGGAGTAAAATACAGGGAGCGAACGGCTATTTACAATTTGTACAGAAACCAGATGGCAGTCATACGAGTCGAGGGGTATGAAAGGGAAGCAGTGGTTGGGAAGGGAGTGAGACAGGGTTGTAGCCTCTCCCCGATGTTATTCAATCTGTATATTGAGCAAGCAGTAAAGGAAACAAAAGAAAAATTCGGAGTAGGAATTAAAATCCATGGAGAAGAAACAAAAATGTTGAGGTTGACCGATGACATTGTAATTCTGCCAGAGATAGCAAAAGATTTGGAAGAGCAGTTGAACGGAATGGATAGTGTCTTGAAAGGAGGATATAAGATGAACATCTACAAAAGCAAAACGAGGATAATGGAATGTAGTCGAATTAAATCGGGTGATGCTGCACGGATTAGGAAATGAGACGCTTAAAGTAGTAAATGAGTTTTGCTATTTGGGGAGCAAAATAACTGATGATGGTCGAAGTAGAGAGGATATAAAATGTAGACTGGTAACGGCAAGGAAAGCGTTTCTGAAGAAGAGAAATTTGTTAACATCGAGTATAGATTTAAGCGTCAGGAAGTCGTTTCTGAAAGTATTTGTATGGAGTGTAGCCATGTATGGAAGTGAAACTTGGACGATAAATACTTTAGACATGAAGAGAATAGAAGCTTTCGAAATGTGGTGCTACAGAAGAATGTTGAAGATTAGATGGGTAGATCACATAACTAATGAGGAGGTATTGAACAGAATAGGGGAGAAGAGGAGTTTGTGGCATAACTTGACTAGAAGAAGGGATCGGTTGGTAGGGCATATTCTGAGGCATCACGGGATCACCAATTTAGCATTGGAGGGCAGCGTGGAGGGTAAAAATCGTAGAGGGAGAACAAGAGATGAATACACTAAACAGATTCAGAAGGACGTACGTTGCAGTAGGTACTGGGAGATGAAGAAGCTTGCACAGGATAGAGTAGCATGGAGAGCTGCATGAAATCAGTCTCTGGACTGAAGACCACAACAACAATATTTGGCGAGTAGTTCCTAAACATTTACACTCCGGACTGAAGTCGTTCAGTTCGCATCGTATTTAGCAGCGGGCTTATTCAATGAAGGAAATTCATCCCTTCTGATAGTCATAATGAGGCAGGAATTGTAGTAGGCACGCAAAGCTTCACTTATGACCAGCGCTTGAGCCGGCAGAATCTACGCACTTCATTGGAATCAAATGAATGACTCTGAGCACTATCGGACTTAACTGCTGAGGTCATCAGTCCCCTAGAACTTAGAACTACTTAAACCTAACTAACCTAAGGACATCACACACATCCATGCCCGAGACAGGATTCGAACCTGCGACCATAGCGGTAACGCGGTTCCAGATTGAAGCGCCTAGAACCGCTCGGCCACCAACGCCGGCTCATTGGAATCGAAGGAAGGTCGGAAAGCTCATAAAGCGCTGGTGCAAGCGCTAAACAAAGCCTATGAGGAAGGAGGAAGATTACTATACGGTGCTGGAATCGCAGATTAATCGGTAAGCATTTTACATTGTTGTTAACTTCCTTCAATTTCTAATTTCCGAGAATTTATTTTTCAAACGTGTTTATACCTCGAATTGACTTTTTCACTATTTCGTGCAGTCTAACTTAAAAATTATAGAACGGATCATTATGAAACCTGATAGTATGATTCTTTATAAAATTACTAATTGTATGAACCAATTTGTAAGATGATATCATGATTTTAAGGATATTTTCCTTTGCATACTTAGAGCTAAAAAACTCGTGAAAATCGAAGTAAATTGTTCCAACATCTGCAAAATTTTTAATGTTCATTATTTTCACCTGCATTGAGGCTCTTATTCTTAGAAAGTAAGATACTAATGTACAGTCAAAACCTTTTTAATTTCAGGTAAAAATCGGAGCCTGCCGTTGTGGTTCTAGGCGCTTCAGTCCAGAACCGCGCTGCTGCTATGGTCGCAGGTTCGAATCCTGCCTCGGGCATGGATGTGTGTGATGTCCTTAGGTTAGTTAGGTTTAAGTAGTTCTAAGTTCAAAAATGGTTCAAATAGCTCTGCGCACTACGGGACTTAACATCTGTGGTCATCAGTTCCCTAGAACTTAGAAATACTTAAACCTAACTAACCTAAGGACATCACACACATCCATGCCCGAGGCAGGATTCGAACCTGCGACTGTAGCGGTCACGCGGTTCCAGACTGAAGCGCCTAGAACCTCACGGCCACACCGGCCGGCAAGTAGTTCTAAGTCTAAGTGACTGATTGACCTCAGATGTTAAGTCCCATAGTGCTTAGAGCCATTTGAACCATTTTTTAAAATCGGAATGGCTATACTTTACGCAATTGTCCGCATCTCGTGGTCGTGCGGTAGCGTTCTCGCTTCCCACGCCCGGGATCCCAGGTTCGATTCCCGGCGGTGTCAGGGATTTTCTCTGCCTCGTGATGACTGGGTGTTGTGTGCTGTCCTTAGGTTAGTTAGGTTTAAGTAGTTCTAAGTTCTAGGGGACTGATGACCATAGATGTTAAGTCCCATAGTGCTCAGAGCCATTTTTTTGTACGCAATTGGAGAACTATACTCACAACCTTCAGTGGACATCACAGCGTAACTTCGTTATTTTCGGGTGAAATCATTCAAAACAATTCACAAAGACTGTTCGAAATATGAATGAAATGATGTCAAAATTTGTTTAAATTCTAATTAATTCTTCCTAGCCAAAAAATATCCGAAAAATCACGGTCAAACAGGCTCCTAAAGTGGTTTCCCCCCTTAAAAGTAGATATTCTCGGTGTTGTGAATCAGCTTACTAAAGGCAAGGCCTCCTGTCCAGATTGTATACCAGTCGAGCGGTTCTAGGCGCTTCAGTCCGGAACCACGTGGTTGCTACGGTCGCAGGTTCGAATCCTGCCTCGGGCATGGATGTGTGTGATGTTCTTAGGTTAGTTAGGTTTAAGTAGTTCTAAGTTCTAGGGGACTGATGACCTCAGCTGTTAAGTCCCATAGCGCTCAGAGCCATTTGAACCATTGCGTACTAGTCACGTTCGTTTCACAGTATGTTGATACAACGGCTGCATACTTAGTAATCATACACAACCGCACATTCGTTGAAAGATACGTACCACAAAACTGGAAAGTAGCACAAGACACACCAATACCCAGGGAAGGAAATAGGAGTGATCTGCTGAATTACATACCCATTCTGAGACGTCGACTTTCAGTAGGGTTTTGGAACGCATCCTCTGTTGAAACATTATGAAAACGATTTATTGACAAATGGCCAATAGGGATTCAGGAAATATCATTCCTCTTAAACACAACTAGCTTTTTATTGTCACGAAGTAATGAGAACTATCGACAGGGGATTTAAATTTCCAGAAGGCTTATGACACCATCCTCACATGCAACTTCTAATCGAATTGCGTGCCAATGGAGTATCGCCACAGCTGTCTAACTGGATGTGCGATTTCCTGTCAGAAAGGTCACAGTTGGTAGCAATTGATGGAAAGTCATCAAATGAAACAGAACTAATAACTGACTTTCAGCGAGAAGCCTTCTTAAAACGTTTCCAGATGATCAAAACCAATTGCAAAACGGTTTAGGCAAGGTATCTGTATGTGCGAAAAGTAGTTATTGACTCTCAATAATTAAAAGTTTTGAGGACATCCACATGAGTACTAAAAATTTCGGTTACACGATAAATCACACAAATCTAAAGGCTGTCAATTCAACTAAATACTTAGGGATTACAAGTACGAATAACTTAAATCAGATGGATCACATGAATACTGTTGTTGGGGAAGCAAACCATAGACTGCTTTACTGGCGAAACACAGGGCTGCTGAAGAGAATGCCTACACTCTGCTTGTGCGCCATCACCTGGAGTACTGCTGTGCGGTGTGCAGTCCGCATCAGTTAGGACTGACTGAGGACATCGAAAAAGTTCAGAGAAGGGAGTTTAGTTCCCTACTATGGCGAAATATGAGAGGGAGCGCCACAGATAGGATAACCGAGCGAGGTGGCGTAGTGGTTAGCACAGTAGATTCGCATTCTGGAGAACGACAGTTCAAACCCCCGTCCAGCCACCCAGATTTAGGTTTTCCATGATTTTCCTAAATCGCCCCAGGTTAATGCCGGGATGATTCTTTTGAAAGAGCGCGGACGATTTCCTTCCCCTTCCTTCACACAATCCGAGCTTGTCCTCCGTCTCTAATGATCTCAGTGTCAACGGGACGTTAAACCCAAACTTCCTCCCTTACGGATATGATACGCGAGTTGGAGCGGCAATCTTTAGAACAAAGGCATTTTTCATTGTGACTGGATCTACTCATGAAATTTCAGTTACCTACTTTCTCGTCAGAGTGTAAAAGTATTTGTTTGGCGGGCACATACATTGGAAGAAATGATCATCATAAAAAAGAAGATAAATCAGACCTCGCGCGATAAGATTAAAGCGTTCGTTTTTCCTAGGCGCTGTTCGAGAGTGGAACGATGAAGAAACAGTTTGGAGGTGGTTCGATGAACCCTCAGCTAGGCACTTGGTTATGAATTGCGGAGAAATAGTGTGGATATAAACGTAAACGGTTGCCAGCACCCGCACCAGAGGACAGACGATGGAGCTGAAGTTTTTCTGTGTTCTTGAGTTTCCAAGACACAGCAAAATTGCAGCAAGAGAGAGAATCGACGAAACTAAACGTGTTTTTTTGGATAGGGTCCGCCTTTAGCAAAACACAATTTTGTTTTCAGCCCAAACATGTTTCACTGCAGTTGCAGCATCTTCAATGGGCTTTTATTTTTCATCTGTTAAATATAAACATTGCTCTATGCTGTTTGTATAGATAATTATAGATATTTGAAGAACACACAAATTATGAATTCATACCTTTTTACCACGTGATGTGGTTTTTCTGATGTGTTGGGTTTCTACAGTGACTGTTTCGCTCCACAGTTTGACATCTGCAACCACTTATATATTTAGTAGATAAAGTGTTTAAGCCAAAAATTACGATTTGAAAAATTGTTATTTCTATGCCTGAATTATTTAATTCTATGTGTGTGTGTGTATGTATTTATGTAATGTTACACTTTCACTTACATTTTCTTTTTCTTCATCTTCATCACTCTCAAACACTATATATTGAGTTGCCACCGTCACTGTCACTGTTTACAAGCTGTAAAAACAAACATGGCGAGCAGTGGAACAGTTGAAGGTGTAACAAAAAGATGACTGACAGTGAAACAGTTGAAGATGTTCCTGGCGGTTGTTCTGAATCTTTCAGAGGCGTCTATGATTTTTTTTTTTTTTTTTTGTGCATCTGTGTGTGTGTGTGTGTGTGTGTGTATGTGTGGAGTGGGGGCTGTGATTGGGGGCGGGGGGTGGGGGCGTGGGTGGGGGGGTGAGAGCTTTATAGGTTGGTCTTGTCTAATAATTCTTTGAGGGCAGAGAACAGAGTACTATTGCAGAGAGCCGTGTATTCATTTATTACTTGTTTGCTTCCACTATGGCTTTTTGTATATTATTAGTTTTTGTGGGGGGCTGTTGCTGCATTTGAGAATTTTCAAATCTGTGTTGATGTTTGTTGGGTTATGTTACTTGTCCATGAGGTGTTCAGCAAATGTGGAATGACAGCTGTTACTTTTTAATGCTCTTCTGTGTTCTGTGTATCTGGTATTAAAGTTCCTGCTTGTCTGCCCTATATGAATTGCTTTTCAGTCCTCACATGTTAGTTGGTAAATACCAGATGTGTTGTGCTTGTCTGTGCTTGTGTTGCTTGCCCTTAGTGCCTCTGTGTTGAATATGTTGGCTATTCTGTGGACTGCTTTGTTGTTGTAGGTGAGAGTGAACCACCTGTTTGTCATTGTGGGTGTTTCCTGATCGTGTGTGTTCATGTGTGGTTTCTGTGTGTTTGTGGCTTTTGTTTTTGTGTGTTGGGTGTCCTTTTCTATTTTGTGGTTCAGTTTATCTATAGTGTTTGTGTCATATCCATTCTTTACTGTTATTTGTCTGATTGTCTGCTACTCATGGACCTTGCCGTTGGTGGGGAGGCTTGCATGCTTTAGCGATACAGATAGCTGTACCGTAGGTGCATGGAGGGGCATCTGTTGAGGGGCCAGACAAACATGTGTTTCCTGAAGAGGGACAGCACCCTTTTCAGTAGTTGCAGGGGCAACAGTCTGTATGATTGACTGATCTGGCCTTATAACACTAGTCACAATGGCCTTGCTGTGCTGGTACTGCGAATGGCTGAAAGGTAGGGGAAGCTACAGCCGTAATTTTTCCTGAGGGCATGCAGCTTTACTGTATTGTTAAATGATAATGGTTTCCTCTTGGGTAAAATATTCCGGAGGTAAAATAGTCCCCCATTCGGATCTCCGGGCGGGGCTACTCAGGAGGAAGTCGTTATCAGGAGAAAGAAAACTGGCGTTCTATCGATTGGAGCATGGAATGTCAGATCCCTTAATCGGGCAGGTAGGTTAGAAAATTTAAAAAGGGAAAAGAATAGGTTAAAGTTAGAAATAGTGGGAATTAGTGAAGTTCGGTGGCAGGAGGAACAAGACTTTTGGTCGGGTGAATACAGGGTTATAAATACAAAATCAAATATAGGGGTAATGCAGGAGACAGTTTAATAATGAATAAAAATGTAGGAGTGCGTGTAAGCTACTACAAACAGCATAGTGATCGCATTATTGTGGCCAAGATAGAAAAAAATGGTTCACATGGCTCTGAGCACTATGCGACTTAACTTCAGAGGTCATCAGTCGCCTAGAACTTAGAACCAAGTAAACCTAACTAACCTAAGGACATCACACACATCCATGCCCGAGGCAGGATTCGAACCTGCGACCGTAGCGGTCGCTCGGTTCCAGATTGTAGCGCCTAGAACCACACGGACACTCCGGCCGGCGCCAAGATAGACACGAAGCCCATGCCTACTACAGTAGTACAAGTTTATATGCCAACTAGCTCTGCAGATGACGAAGAAATTGAAGAAATGTATGATGAAATAAAAGAAATTATTCAGATAGTGAAGGGAGACGAAAATTTAATAGTCATGGGTGACTGGAATTCGGTAGTAGGAAAAGGGAGAGAAGGAAACGTAGTAGGTGAATATGGATTGGGGCTAACAAATGAAAGAGGAAGCAGCCTGGTAGAATTTTGCAAAGAGCATAACTTAATCATAGCTAACACTTGGTTCAAGCATCATAAAAGAAGGTTGTATACATGGAAGAAGCCTGGAGATACTGACAGGTTTCAGATAGATTACATAATGGTAAGACAGAGATTTAGGAACCAGGTTTTAAATTGTAAGACATTTCCAGGGGCAGATGTGGACTCTGACCACAATCTATTGGTTATGAACTGTAGATTAAAACTGAAGAAACTGCAAAAAGGTGGTGATTTAAGGAGATGGGACCTGGATATACTGAAAGAACCAGAGGTTGTACAGAGTTTCAGGGAGAGCATAAGGGAACAATTGACAGGAATGGGGGAAAGAAATACAGTAGGAGAAGAATGGGTAGCTCTGAGAGATGAAGTAGTGAAGGCAGCAGAGGACCTAGTAGGTAAAAAGACGAGGGCTAGTATAAATCCTTGGGTAACAGAATAAATACTGAATTTAATTGATGAAAGGAGAAAGTATAAAAATGCAGTAATTGAAGCAGGAAAAAAGGAATACAAACGTTTCAAAAATAAGATCAACAGGAAGTGCAAAATGGCTAAGCAGGAATGGCTAGAGGATAAACGTAAGGATGTAGAGGCTTATCTCATGAGGGGTAAGATAGATACTGCCTACAGGAAAATTAAAGAGACCTTTGGAGAAAAGATAACCACGTGCATGAATACAAGAGCTCAGATGGAAACCCAGTTCTAAGCAAAGAAGGGAAAGCAGAAAGTTGGAAGGAGTATATAGAGGGTCTATACAGGGGCGATGTACTTGAGGACAATATTATGGAAATGGAAGAGGATGTAGATGAAGATGAAATGGGAGATATGATACTGCATGATGAGTTTGACAGGGCACTGAAAGACCTAAGTCGAAAAAAGGCCCTGGCAGTAGACAAAATTCCATTACAACTGACAGCCTTGGGAGAGCCAGGCCTAACAAAACTCTACCATCTCGTGAGCAAGATGTTTGAGACAGACGAAATACCCTCAGACTTCAAGAAGAACATATTAATTCAAATCCCAAATAAAGCAGGTGTTGACAGATGTTAAAATTACCGAACTATTAGTTTAATAAGCCGCTGCTGCAAAATACTAACATGAATTCTTTACAGACGAATGGAAAAACTGGTAGGAGCCTACCTCGGGGAAGATCAGTTTGGATTCCGTAGAAACGTTGGACCACGTGAGGCAATACTGACCCTACGACTTATCTTAGAAGCTAGATTAAGGAAAGGCAAACCTACATTTCTATCATTTGTAGACTTAGAGAAAGCTTTTGACAATGTTGACTGGAATACACTCTTTCAAATTCTGAAGGTGGTAGGGGTAAAATACAGGGAGTGAAAGGCTATTTACAATTTGTACAGAAACCGGATGGCAGTTATAAGAGTCGAGGGGCACGAAAGGGAAGCAGTGGTTGGGAAGGGAGTGAGACAGGGTGTAGCCTCTCCCCGATGTTATTCAATCTGTATATTGAGCAAGCAGTAAAGGAAACAAAAGAAAAATTTGAAGTAGGTATTAAAATCCATGGAGAAGAAATAAAAACTTTGAGGTTCGCCGATGACATTGTAATTCTGTCAGAGACAGCAAAGGACTTGGAAGAGCAGTTGAACGGAATGGATAGTGTCTTGAAAGGAGGTTATAAGATGAACATTAACAAAAGCAAAACAAGGATAATGGAATGTAGTCGAATTAAATCGGGTGATGGTGAGGGAATTAGATTAGGAAATGAGACACTTAAAGTAGAAAAGGAGTTTTGCTATTTGGGGAGCAAAATAGCTGATGATCGTCGAAGTAGAGAGGATATTAAATGTAGACTGGCAACGGCAAGGAAAGCGTTTCTGAAGAAGAGAAATTTGTTAACATCGAGTATAGATTTAAGTGTCAGGAAGTCGTTTCTGAAAGTATTTGTATGGAGTGTAGCCATGTATGGCAGTGAAATATGGACGATAACTAGTTTGGACGAGAAGAGAATAGAAGCTTTCGAGATGTGGTGCTACAGAAGAATGCTGAAGATTAGGTGGGTAGATCATATAACTAATGAGGAGGTATTGAATAAGATTGGAGAGAAGAGAAGTTTGTGGCACAACTTAACTAGAAGATGGGATCGGTTGGTACGATATGTTCTGAGGCATAAAGGGATCATCAATTTAGTATTGGAGGGCAGCGTGGAGGGTAAAAATCGTAGAGGGAGACCAAGAGATGAATACACTAAACAGATTCAGAAGGATGTAGGTTGCCGTAGGTACTGGGAGATGAAGAAGCTTGCACAGGATAGAGTAGCATGGAGAGCTGCATCAAACCAGTCTCAGGACTGAAGACCACAACAACAACGGTTGTTTTCATTAAGTGGGGTTTTGTTCAGTCTGTGTAACATATATTGGAAGCCAGCTAGTTTGTGTGTAATCGGATGATTAGAGTCTTTGTGAATATCTGTGCTGGTGGTGGTCACTTTCCTAAATACTGAGAATTGGTGTTGGTTGTTGCGTCTGTATATTGTGAGATCATGGAAGTTTAACCTTTTGTCGTGTTCTGTTTCTATGGCGTATTTTATTTTTGGGTGTACTTTGTTTATATCACTGTGGAGTTGTTGGATGCAACTTGGTGTTACATCTACAAGGCATATGATGTCATTTACATAATGGTACCAATATATTATCCGGTATTGTTTGGGTCTTGCTATTGTATCAAATATTTTATTTTCAATATGATTGAGAAAAATGTTGGCTAGGAGTCCACTGATTTGTGATCCCACTGGAAGCCCGTCTTCTTGTGAATAGAACTGATTGTAAAATGAGAAATAGTTTTGCTCTGTGATTAGCTTTAGAATGCTAGCTACTTCTTTTGTGTGGGGTTTGGGAACTTTGGCTTGTTTTTGTAACTGTTATTTGATGATGTTGATGGTTTCTGTGGTGGGGATATTGGTGTACATGGATGTGATGTCAAATGATGTGAGTGTGGCTGTTGTGGGTATGTTGATGTCTTTCATTTGTTGTATCAGCTCTTCAGTGTTGTGTATGCTTCTGTTATTTGTGTATGTGTAATATTTCTGTACGTATGTGTGCATTTCTCTGGCTAAGTGGTATGTGGGTGCACTTCTGAAATTGACTACAGGGTGTATCGGAATGCCATCCTTGTGGAGCTTTAGTAGGCTGTTCTGTGTGGGTGCTTGGTGGTTCTTTTGTTTCAACCATTTTACTTTCTGATTTGTGAATATGTGTGAGGTATTTTTTAGGAGTGTTAGTGTGTTTTTCAGGTATCTTTGTGTTTTGTCACTGGTTAGCTTTGTTATGTTGTTCTCTTCCAGAAATTTTATGGGTTTTCCTTGTATTCATCCTGTTTTATTATTATCATGGTGCTGCCCTTCTCTGATCTTGTAATGAGTGCCTCATAGTTTTTAAGTTTTGGGTTAAAAAACAAAATTGTGTTTTGCTAAAATATAAGTATTGTTAACGCAAACACGGAAAAAGAGCTTCAACCCCAAGATGATTAAACATGTTCTGTGCCTTATCATGGACAAAAGTTTATGGCCCATTCATTTTTGCAGGAAGCACTTTAAAATGTAATAACATACGTGGACATGTTGGTACAATGGCTTTTTCCGCAACTTACCAAAGTCCCACAAGACTTCATTTCCTAACAGGCTGCCACTGTGTCCCATTGGCACCAAGTCTGAGGATTTTTAAATCAATCCCCTCCACAGGGATGGGCAGATCGCATGGGAAGTCAAGACCTAGCTATACACTCTTTGAAGCTGTTTACATAACGTATGCAACGATGATAATACTATTTTCTTGTATCAGCTGTTGTTGTCCTTCATAGTGTCACTGGGGTAATTGGACCCCATAAGCACATTGGGCAGCAATATCCCATTTGTTTTCAAAACCATTTTTGTAAAAATATATGACTTTCTCTCTCTGGACTCATTTTTATATTTACAACACATTAAAATTTATTCATACTTTTTTTACTGAGTACCACTGGGCTCTAAGGAATCAAGACACACAGTTTTACAAGCCACATGTCATAAGAGTGGGCCAGCCATCAAGCAGTGGAATTAGCACAACCAGATAATGTGGAAGAAAATAACTCTGCCAATACCGCATTCCAATCTCGTTATTTACTTATTTTCTGCAATATTCTACCAAATACTCATATGATGACTCTTTGATTGACAATGGAAGTTCTGCTAATAGCCACATTTCAAAAACCCACTAAGTGTCATTGCTGTGCACAGAAATGAATGAGCAACGTGAGCTGTTAGGAACTGTCAACTTACAATTCGACTACATCTGGTATCAAAATGAAGCAGTCTGCAACACAGCAGGTTGGAAGGAAGGCAACCCCAGCTAATTTTATTAATAGGGAACACACATCGTATCTGTTTGTGCTTCAGAAGCAATACAAGTACAGTGTACATTACTTGATGTATGTGTAATCTGGTAGTGCTGCAGTTCAACATATTTAAAAATGTACTAATAAATTAATGATCATTACATAAAGAGTTGTTATTACCTCTACAATACCTTGCCATGTATGCACCACAGTGATTGTTAGTAATACAGAAGGTTGATGATCAATATTAAAGGAACAAAATAATATGCCATTACAGTTCTTTCAAGGGAAGAAAAGGTTAATTTGTGTGTTCGAAGTGACCGACATTAGCAGCAAACAATGTTGATGCCACTGAACTACGGCTCTCAGTGTTGCCGGTGACAGAACACGAGACATCTTGATGGTTTCTCGTAGCCTGTTCAGTGTAACTAGCTTCTGTTAATAAACTTCATTTTTCAAAGACCCATATAAGTAGAAGTCAAGAGGTGTAAGAACTGGAGATAATGGTAGGTACTCAACAGCTCCTCTTCAACATATCCATCATTGAGATAGATTTTCATCCAAGTATGCTCTGACATCTCTGAGGTAGGAGGCAGAGTGCTATCTTGTTGTAGATAAAATCTTTCATTTCCAAACACTTCTCAGATTGCCTGTGAAAATTGATGTCTGCAGCATATGAAGATACACCTCACCATTTACGGTACCTTCAAAGAAAAATGGGCCAATCAAACTGCACAATGACAGACCTTGTCACACATTAACACTCAGTAGATTAATATGTTTGTCCATGTGTGCATGAGGATTTTCAGGAGCCCAGTAAACGCAGTTGTGGCAGGTTACAGTACTGTGCAGTCTGATCTGTGCCTCGTCAGACCAGAAACCATCTATGCAAACCGTTCATCCTCATGAAGCATGCCTTCAAATCACTCACAGTACTCCATCCTTTGAGTCAGGTCGTCCTCATTCATAGTGCGCAGCAATCTTGCAATGTAAACTTTCAACTCTATAGCTTTCAAAATTTGTAGTATGTTTGATCGGCTTATCCTGCTTTCATGTGCACCCTGCTTCACAGATTTCTGAGGTGACCTAGTAAAATGTTGCAACTCAGCAGTGCTGGAAGCAGAACTTGTTGATGTGTTTTGGTTGGCTATACCTTTCCTTACGTACATCCAGAACACTACTGCCACCTTCAGATCCATCCTGAACATGATAAATTGTCGTATGTGTTGGTGGCTGAGTTCCACACACATTAAGCCACTGCTGTTGTACCTTCATCATCTTTTTGTATATCCACTACCATTTCAATATGGCCTCACATTGCTCAGACGACAATCTTACTTCATTCGTTGCTGCAGTATCATCTGCTGGAGAATGCACTCCAAGAACTGTTGAGAAAAAAAAAGGATGTGCTACAGTTCAAAATTGCAATGGTGTGTCATTTTGTTCCAAAGATGTTAATATCACAGAGTGTCTACATTTTTCTGGACCCTTCTCTGTTATTTTTTTGTTCCTTTCATTGTAGTGATATAGTGGTTTAGTGCAAAATAAGGGGAAAAAAGACCAGACATGAATGCAGTACAGACAACTTACTAATGTATTAGCCTGTTGTGCTTATGCTGCTGCTTGATGATTGATGCTGTCAAACAACAATCGAGAAACTTCCTGGCAGATTAAAACTGTGTGCCCGACCGAGACTCGAACTCGGGACCTTTGCCTTTCGCGGGCAAGTGCTCTACCAACTGAGCTACCGAAGCACGACTCACGCCCGGTACTCACAGCTTTACTTCTGCCAGTACCTCGTCTCCTACCTTCCAAACTTTACAGAAGCTCTCCTGCGAACCTTGCAGAACTAACACTCCTGAAAGAAAGGATATTGCGGAGACATGGCTTAGCCACAGCCTGGGGGATGTTTCCAGAATGAGATTTTCACTCTGCAGTGAAAATCTCATTCTGGGAACAATCGAGAAGCTTGTAATGCTTCGAACCTCTGTTTCTTGGAAACACTTGAGAACCCCATCCTACTAGAGCAAACATCTGTTACATCCAAGTATGTAGTTGAGTGAAATGCTAGCAAAAATTTGTGAGTAATAGTGTGTGCTACCGTTGCAAGTACCTTTCTTTGCCAACGGAACTGCCCCATTTCCTACAGTTCCCAGTTTATGCAATCTGTCTTAACTTCTCTTCTTCACAACTAGCTGTGTCTTCAAATGTGATTTTTGAAGACCCAGAAACATGTTTTGTATTTCCTACTGGGACTATTATTATTATAATTTTCTTCTCAGATAGGCCAACTACAGCTCACATACCATTCTCAATTCCTTTTTCGTTTTTCTCATTTTTTTTTTTTTCCTCTTCCTACCTTCAGATCTCTCCAAATTCAATACTTCTTCCTTAAACATTTCTCTGTCAGCTGTTTCTTCAACTTTTATTTTGTTGACCTCTTATCACACAAATATTTGAAGGTCCCTTTGTTTAATTTACCACCTTGCATTCAGTGTAAATGTACAAAGAATTGTAATCGTTTCTCTCACTACTTATGATACAAGTTCAATATTTTAACAAATTAGTTCATAATTACCAACATTCCAAATGTTTTAGTGTGCCTAATACTTTCCTAATGAGTCACCTTTCCAGTATTTCTAATTTATATTTTAATGCTAGACATTCGCTTGCTTAGAGACGTATTTTTCAGAGTAAAGGTCTTTAGCTACACCATACATTTACTATTATTATTTCTTTCTTTCTCAGACGTTATGTCTGGTTAAAAATGAAAAGTGATGTGGACCTTGATCAAGCGTGACTTCCTTTTAACTGTACGGTATATGTTACATTGCATTTAGGAACTTTTGGGTAATTTAACATGTATCATAATTACAGATTTCTGTAGTTGAATATATATGTTTGGATGTAGCTGTATTGCGTTGATGTACTGGTGGATATCGTCCTTGACTGTTTCTATTTGTTGTTTGCAAAGTCTGCATTTATCTGTTGTGGTATTGGGATCTTTAATAATATGCTTGCTGTAATATCTGGTGTTTATTGTTTGATCCTGTATTGCAATCATGAATCCTTCCGTCTCACTGTATATATTGCCTTTTCTTAGCCATGTGTTGGATGTGTCTTGATCGATGTGTGTGTGTTAGATAATACGGGTGCTTGCCATGTAGTGTTTTCTATTTCCAAGTTACTTTCTCTGTATCTGTTGATGTTATGTGATCTAAAGGGTTGTAGAAGTGGTTATGAAATTGCAGTGGTGTAGCCGATGTATTTATATGAGTGATTGCTTTGTGTATTTTGCTAGTTTCTGCTCGTTCTAGAAAGAATTTTCTTAAATTGTCTACCTGTCCATAATGCAGGTTTTTTATGTCGATAAATTCCCTTCCTCCTTCCTTTCTGCTTAATGTGAATCTTTCTGTTGCTGAATGTATGTGATGTATTCTATATTTGTGGCATTGTGATCGTGTAAGTGTACTGAGTGCTTCCAGGTCTGTGTTACTCCATTTCACTACTCCAAATGAATAGGTCAATATTGGTATAGCATAAGTATTTATAGCTTTTGTCTTGTTTCTTGCTGTCAATTCTGTTTTCAGTATTTTTGTTAGCCTTTGTCTATATTTTTCTTTTAGTTCTTCTTTAATATTTGTATTATCTATTTCTATTTTTTGCCTGTATCTTAGATATTTATAGGCATCTGTTTTTTCCATCGCTTCTATGCAGTCTCTGTGGTTATCCAATATGTAATCTTCTTGTTTAGTGTGTTTTCCCTTGACTATGCTATTTTTCTTACATTTGTCTGTTCCAAAAGCCATATTTATATCATTGCTGAATACTTCTGTTATCTTTAGTAATTGGTTGAGTTGTTGATTTGTTGCTGCCAGTAGTTTTAGATTATCCATGTATAGCAAATGTGTTATTTTGTGTTGGTATGTTCCAGTAATATTTTATCCATAATTTGTATTATTTAGCATGTTGGATAATGGGTTCAGAGCAAGACAGAACCAGAAAGGACTTAATGAGTCTCCTTGGTATATTCCACACTTAATCTGTATTGGCTGTGATGTGATATTATTTGAATTATTATTATTATTATTATTAGTAGTAGTAGTAGTAGTAGTGGTGGTAGTCATAGTAGTAGTATTGCCCGTACCTTTTCGGCAGTGCTGCTATTCCCAATGCTAGTAGGTAAATTTAAATCTTGTTTCAAATCATGTTTTCATTGTCTTAATACAACTTTATTACTATTCACCACATTAAAATTACTATCATTCCGTAAATACCTCTGATGTGAAAACTAGAGTATGAGGTAAAAAAAGCTGCTCTCATAAAACAGATGACACTCAATACACAAAAAAAAATTTCTGTAGTTTTTCTCTGCAGGCACAATCTAGACAGTGATCACCACACTGGATCCTGTTAGTTCTCCCAATGTATGTAACCCAATGTCCACACATCATACAACATAATTCTGTGTTTGAACTATTTCCCATCTATATTCAATTCAAGAACTTTCTATACCAGTCATCCTTTTTTTCCATCAATCACTGATCACCTTTCTGGTTAGATGTGGCCCAGCATGAATTTCTCTCCTGTGCCAACCCTTTAGTCTAAGAGTAGCCTTACAACCCATGGCTCAATTATTTGCTGGATGTATTCAAATCTCAATCATCCTCCACAGTTTTTACGCTCTAATATCATGGAAGTTATTCTCTGATTTCTTACCTTCTTGTCAGTGTTTTCCACATATTCCTTTCCTCGCTGATTCTCCAGTGTACTTTGATTCTCTTCTGTTCTGGTTATCCCACAATCCACATTTCACTACCATACAATAGTGTGTTCCAAACGTGCATTCTCAGAAATGTTTGATACTAATAGACTTCTCTTGGCCACAAATGCCCCTTTTTCTAATGCTAGTCTGCTTTTATGTCCTGCTTGCTCTGCCTACCATGGGTTATTTTGCTGCATGGGTAGCAACATTTCAGCTGTTAAATGTACAAAGATACAAAACAGATTCACTGATATTAGCTCCCAGCAAAAAGTTGGCATGATGCAGAAGTAGAGACGTAGTACTGAAACGTATTTATTTGTAATACACTTTTACAGCAAAAAGTGTGCCATTAACATTGAAAAACTAGAAAAACACAACATAAGACAACTTACAACAAATGGCTATTGCCATACAGCAGTCTACCATATATGAAAATGATCTAGCAACTTCAGACACAAGCAAAGACAGAGAACAATCTTATTTTCAGTTAGCACACCGCACAAAAATCGCTAACTAGATTAACACAGAAGGCACATAATTTATCACAGCATTACTAATATGTATTGTATTTTATGTTACGTAATAGGTCTCCAATTACTACAAGTCAACCAGACTTCAAAGGCCACACAGCTTTCATGTTTTCTCAGCGTGTAATGCAAAGAGTGGCAAATTCTCAGAAAAGATCAGTAAATTAAGACATCCATTAAATTGTAGTGTCTTCTCAAGCTTTCAGTTAAACGCAGAAATGCTACAATACCAAGAGATATGACAGACAAATGGAGACAGGAAAGGGATATTGAACAGTATAAACCTTATACGACCATATAAAAGAATGTGGAATGAGAAGACTGTCATAGAATCAGTAATTGCAAACTGATATTTAATCAGTGTTTATTTCTGGTTTTGTAATTTTGCAGTGCTTTCTGTTTTTAGAATGTGTGAAGTAATACTGATTTTTGATCAGTCTCAATTTCTCATGGTCACACTGGAAACACCTATCATTGCATGATTGCAAGCAATAGGTCATACCACAGAACAGTGTGATTAAAAAACTTACAGGACTATGCTGCCTGTGTTTATTCAGAATAATACACCTGTTTGTCTCAGTGTTGCACAACTCTTCAGAATATGGTAGGTGCCTGCAATTGTCCGATTCTGTCAAAGATCAGTTTGGGAGGCTGTGAGATGACCAGTCCATTCAACATTTATTAATAATAATTTCAGACTATGTTATGTCTATGTTCCATTCTCTTCAACTGTGCCTTAAAGAGAGAGAGAGAGAGAGAGAGAGAGAGAGAGAGAGAGAGACCATCAGCGGCAAAAGTAAACACTGATTAATTTTCAGATGTCCCAAAATAATACTAGGTATAGAATTATCTACATTTTGTGAATGGCCTCCCAATCTTCCAACCACAGGTGGAAAGAAAGATGGAAAACTGTGCCAAAACTTTTATAAAATGGAATTCAAAATTTTGAACTAAAAAGAAAATATGTGACCAAGATGAAAAACAATTCAGGGGGATATGTAACATGTCAAAACACTGAAATACCTATGGGACAGGTCAAGCACAAGAAAAAACTGTAAGAGTGTATAAAATGAAATAGGCCATGATGTGCACAATATGAAACCACAATAATGGGGAGCCAAGTCAGAACCATATCAGGTCCTGTGTATGTCCAAAACTGCTGAGCATCGGCTACATATGAGACAACTTTATAAGCTTTAATGAGAAACTGTCAAAAAGTCTTAGAACAGAAAGTATGATGATTATTATGGAAGAATGTCACAGTGCATAAGAAGGTGGGGAAATGATGGGTACTGGGAAATGATGGACACTATTTGGGAATAAGAGACTGACTAACTTATGCCATGCAATCTGTCTTAACAGGAGCAGCCTTACAACATTCCTGGTGACATAAGTTGGAAACTCCAGGCAAACAAGGATAGTGTACAGAATTGGTTGCTGGTAAAGAGGTTCACTGAAAGTGATGGAAGATTCAAAGGTGAGATGGTAACGGAACAAGGTACTCTGGACTTCAACAAGTACTGTATCTGAAGACAAGGTTGTCCACAAAACAAAAGAAGAAAGGCTCGTTTAAAGATAATGATGGACTATAGGTACACTGAAGGAATCAAGAACAAAGAATTTTTCTCCTACTGTATGGATAGCAAAAATGATAGAAGTTTCAAAATGGATAAGAAAAATGATGTAAGTTTCAAATAAATATATCATTTTGAACATAAGCTTAGGAACCATCCAATTATGGTTGGATAAGTAACACAAAGATATGAAGGTGGTTCTTTGTAGGCAATGCCTAACACACAGCTGGAATCCCAGCAAATTATCTCAAGCTGAAAATGATGATTAATAATGGGAAAAAAATCATGTAAAGAAGCACATTAAGGACAGCCATAAATAGCACACCATGTTTTCTGTCAAAATAAAACTACCATTATCAAACAGTTATAGTTAGTAATGAATGTCAACTGACTTAAAATTCAGCACAATGTTCGAATACTGTGTCACAAGAAATTACAGAATTCAGAAATTACATCAGCAATGTACGACGATCTTTTGGCATAAAAGAAACATGTACAATAATAAATCTGTAAAATAGATTTAGAACGGAGATAGAGAAAAAGAAAAATCTTTCTGCAGCTGTAGGAAATGAACTGGTCTTAAATGTCATGGTGAAAAATTTCACATTCGGCATCACCCAAATGTTACAAAAACTATTAACATCTTACTAAACTGAAAATTATTTCAGCATACACAAGAAAAATATTGTAGAACATCTGGTAATAAACCCAGTTTCCTGTGAAAGTGCAAAATATGACCCCTTTAAGGAGGCCACCCTCAAATTTTAAACACAAAAAATTTGAATCTTCACAAAGTGACATCGACACACTGACATCAGGCAGTCTGATGCGCAAAAACTTAGGATGTAGCGATTTGGGCCACATTTCAGCTCCATTTCTGACACACTAGTTATCTAAATGCTTAATACTCTGACATCACAATGCACTGACACACAGCTCGTGGACTGCGAGGAAAACCAGCAACACACACGACATAGTTTCATTACAGCACTGACTGTGGGGTCCCACATATTTCTTATACCTGATGGGTCCACATGCTCTCTTGATCCATGTATTAGCAGTCCATGTCACGGCCCTGTTGGCCCAAGCTCACTTCCTCTGGAAAGTCGCGTCACGGTCCGAGTCTTCGAGATCGCCATCTTCGACGTCTGCAGCATTTTGCAGCTTCACCAGAGATGTTTGTTCCATCATTGTCTCCAGGTCGTACACTGGATTTGAGAAGTGGAGATTTGGCTCTGTAATGATGAGATGTGACACATAATGGAATGACACAGTCAAAACGGAGCAGTAACAGATATTATAAAGTTATCAAAGAATTTTGCATGCACCCAGTTAGGCAAGATCCTAGTATATTCAGTTATGCATACTGACATTTTACATATTGTTATTTTAATATACATGTGTATAAAATTAGATGGGAAAGTTTTACATAAAATGAATACCAAAGTGAATAATGAACCTCAGTAATAAAAAAAATTAAAAAATCAAACCAAATATTAGAACATCCCACCAGGAAGCTCAAGAAAATCAAAACCAAATAACACATATTTCATTGGGTGTGATGGTATGAATGAGGCCACATACTGGGTGATTTGGAATCCTTTTAGACAAATATCTGAGAACACTTTAAATTACTAAAGGATAATTCAGTGTTACATGCTTACTGATTTAACAACAGTCATTGGGGATAACTTTCTTACTCAACAAACGGCCCACCTTAATGTGTAGCTCCAGCCTTTTTATATTTAATCACTTTCAAACCATTGCTTTGAAAGCTGTTTTCTAACTGCATTTCATAATATAAACAACAAAAATGCAGAAGAAAAGAAGACTAATGCTACTTTCATATCTGGTATACATACTAATTATTTCTAATGTTTTTGTATGTAAATTAAATGTAAATTATCTGAACTTGATATATGTTGGTACTCACCAATAAATGTACAGGTAACAACTGACTCCATACTTTTACACAAATTCTAACATTAACAACTACTGACAGTTTAGAAGTATATTGACTAGAATGCATCCCATTCCACACCATTTAAATTTACCTAGCTGCAAGTTTACTCAAAATATATGAAGTATTATCTGATTTATTCCATATCTTTGAGGCCTATGCAGGTGCAAAATTAGAAAAATTTGTAAAATATAATAATAATAATAATAATAATAATAATAATAACAATAACAGTATTAACCACGTTCCTTTACTAGCTGATAAGTTTTGGTAGCAGCAAAATAGCTGATGATGACCAAAGTAGTGAGCATACTGTTATAAGAAGGAAAGAGAATTTTCTTAATATAATATATAAATTTAATAAATAAAAAGTGAAGTAACTTCCTCATGATTTTCTCTTCTTTCAGCCTTTCACTATTCTGCTGTGTTTTTCCTTTATCTATCCATACTGGAATAGCTTTCTATCTTCTCCTGAAAATCCCTGAAGTTGCTAATTTTGTTTCGAGCAGTTGGTCTGTCTAGAATTTCTGCTTCCAGAACACTGGTTCTGCTAAGACTTTTTTCACTTTCCTGAAGCAATTGACTTGCATTCTGGGCTTACTGTGAAAAATGGTCAACTTTTTGTCACTCTTCACACGTGCATTCAAGTCAAGTGACATAAATCGAAATTCTCCTTTCCCTGAGATCATCAGATTCATTATTCAATTTAGATCTCAATTTCTTCATTATTTCTCATCCACCTACTCCCGAGAATTCTTGGCTCGATAATTTTCCATAGTCTCATCCTTTTCCCTTTTCTCCGATACTTCATTTTCTCCCTTTTGGCCGATAACTGAACATTCCACTGCATCTAGGCAGTGTTGTACGCTGGAATTTTAGATTCATTGAGTGCGATTTTTTATTGTAAATGTCCTTCACTAACTGGTCACCCATTTACATTTTCTAGGCTCCATTTTCATTTTCTTTTTTTGTAGAATGTTTTTCTGTACTAATTACCTCAATACTTAAAACTTATTCAATACATTTATTCCACTGTATCTAGTTCTAAGGACTTGTGGAGCATTTTGAATATTTGTTATAAATTCTGTCTTCTCAAAATAAATTTTTAATCCAGTCTTTTCCACCATTTCTTTTGACAGGTAAATATACTCAGTTGCTGTATCAATGTTTTCCAATAATATTGCTAAATAATCAGCAGAGGTAAGACAGTTAAGTTTGATGTTCGAGTTTTTACATCATAATCTGTTTTCTTGGACTCACTTCTCTTGAAATCTATGATTCCGTTCCATTATTGACTTTTCCAAAATGCGCGCACACACACACACACACACACACACACACACACACACACACAACACGAACAGTTATGCGACATAATTTAAAGTTGGTAAGAAACCTAATGTCTACTCAATTTTGCACCAGTCGTGGTAGTAGCACACTATGAGGATGGAAATCAGGTGTGCCTTAAGTACACACTGTAACGGTCGTGTGTGTTATTTACCTTATAGATTGGGCTGAGTGAGTTGATCAAGAATACCTTTAAGGTGAGAAACATGCCATTATCAACACGTCACTATGAGAAGCTGGATGTTCCTTCTGCAATACTGCAGAGACTTGACAGGAGTGAAACTATTGTACACGATTGCTGGCAGCGACGGTCAGGAGAATGTATGTTTGCAAGGAGGCTGGGCTCCAGATGGCCACACGGCATATTGTGTTCGGCTATGGCTCTGGTGCATCGCACTGCATCTGCAGCAGCCATTAGTACAGCAGTTGGCACCACAGTGAAACAATGAATTGTTCCAATTGTTCACAGAATGAAGGCTTTCACGGCAGGTGTTGTCATCACTTAACACTTCCGGGCCGAGGTGCCGTGGTCCGTACGTAAGACTCTCCCCTGACGTTTCGCCTTCGACTGTGGAAGGCATCTTCCGATTGTCCTCGGAGGATGCCTTCCGCAGCCGAAGGCGAAACGTCAGGGGAGAGTCTTACGCACGGACCACGGCATCTCAGCCCGGAAGTGTTAAGTGGTGATGATGTTCCAAATGTGTTGCTTCAAGGACAGCTCCAAGCCAGAAGCCCTGTAGCGTGCATTCCACTGACCCCTTAACCACCTCCATTTGCGACTTCAGTGGCGTCAAGCGAGGGCTCATTAGAGGGCAGGGTCGAGGTCTGCTGTGTTTTGTGATGAAAGCTGTTTCTGCCTCGGTGCCAATGATGGCCATATGTCGGTTAGGAGGAAGGTAGCTAAGGGCCTGCAACCAACCTATCTGCATGCTACGCACACTGGACCTACACCTGGATTTATGGTTTGGGGTGCAATTTTGTGTGTACCGAGCGAGGTGGCGCAGTGGTTAGCACACTGGACTCGCATTCGGGAGGACGACGGTTCAATCCCGTCTCCGGCCATCCTGATTTAGGTTTTCCGTGATTTCCCTAAATCGCTTCAGGCAAATGCCGGGATGGTTCCTTTGAAAGGGCACGGCCGATTTCCTTCCCCATCCTTCCCTCACCCCAGCTTGTGCTCCGTCTCTAATGACCTCGTTGTCGACGGGACGTTAAACACTAATCTCCTCCTCCTCCTCCTCGCAATTTTGTATGACAGGAGGAGCATTCTCATGGTTAACCCATGCACCCTGACTCATGGTTATCCCATGCTGCCTGACCACAAATTTGTATGTGTGACTCGTAGTTATCCCACGCACCTTGACCACAAATTTGATTCGACCTGTTGTGCTGCCATTCCAGGGAATGCTTTCCAACAAGATAAGGCTCGCTCACATGCCGCTCTATCATCCACACCAGTGTTAACTGTCCCTGTACTGACCATCCAAGTGAAACATAATGGAATTCCATCCCAGAAACTGACATGACTATATGACGCTGTGCACCTACGTTTGCATGCTTGCATTCAACAAACTGGTGGTTACGATGGTTATTAACAAGGCGAGGATGTGGTAGTATCTGTTTGACCTGTTTTGTTGGTAGTTCTTCGTTGCACATTAGCGAAGTTCTCAGTAGCTGTAATTATTGAACTTCCATCCCTAATGCGTACACGCACTCAGTCGGCTGCTGTTCGAATGGTTCAAATGGCTCTGAGCACTACGGGACATAACTTCTGAGGTCATCAGCCCCCTAGAACTTAGAACTACTTAAACCTAACTAACCTAAGGGCATCACACACATCCATGCCCGAGGCACGATTCGAACCTGCGACCGTAGCGGTCGCGTGGTTCCAGACTGTAGTGCCTATAACTGGTCAGGCACTCCAGCCGGCTCGGCTGCTGTCCATGAAAGGAGATAAATGAGCGCAAATGGAAAGAGGGTATTTTTTACCCTTCCACAACCACGAAGTAGCATTTCTGCGCCATTTTTCAGTTTATCTATTTTCATGAGTGTTTTGTGGTTTTTGGTGTTTTCATTCAAAATGGACAACAAAAAGCGAGGCTGAGCGTATACGTCATTGGTTGGCGGAATTATCAGACAGTGAAAACGTCTTATGATAGATGGCAGTGAAAATGAAGATTGTGTAAATGAGTGCAGCGGCAGTAGTGGTACTGAGCAAGATGCAAGTGAAGGCAGTGACAAAGGAGATAATATACCATTAAATGAGCTTCACGATGGTGTGTTACAGAAGTAGTCGAGCGATCGGAAAATCAAGTACACAGTTCATTTTATTTTGGTAAAGATGGATCCAAGTGATGCAAAAATCCACCTCAACAACAAGTTCAGACCCGTTCTGAAACTATCATCAGGCAGGTATCTGGCGTGAGTTTAGTGGCACTATTAGCAAAGAGAGAGCTTGAATGCAGGAGTCTGTTTTGCAATGAAAATACTCCTGGTATCCTCTTGAAATACACAAACTTCCAGAAAGGAAAGGGGCTTGTGAAGTAATTGCAAATCACTATTTTATGAAGGAATTGGCCATGAGCGAGCTGAAGGCTTATATAGGCTTGTTGTACGCTGCTGGATTTCACCAATCTGGGAGGCAGAACACCGTTGACCTTTGGGCTTCAGACGGAGCAGGTGTTGAAATATTTCGGCTGACAATGACACGGCAATATTTTCATTTTATTGAAAACTGTCTTCGTTTTGATGATAAATCCACACATGAAGAAAGAAAATAAGTGGACAACTTAGCACCAATACACCCTATGCCAGACATCGTAGGACACCTCATGTTTGTGAAGGTACATTTGTCAAAAACACATTGTTCCATTCCGCCAACAAAATGTGCTATGGCAAGAGATAGATTCAAGATGGCGGCTAGTGTTAAAGTAAATCGTGTATCTCCGCAAAAAAAAGTAAAATTCGATGGAAAAAAGAAATCGTGTATGAGTTGTAAGGACGAGATATCAAAGCTAAATGAACGTATAAAAAGTCTACAATTCATAATCGGTACTCTAAAACAGGATATAAAAGAACTTCAATCGGGAAAACACGGGAAGCAAGAAGACACGGCCTCCACAGGAAAATGGGAATCAGTGACCGAAGAAAACTCTATCCAGGAAGATAAATCTCAAAGAAGCAGTGTAACTTTAATACAAAAAAACAGTGTGCAAAAATCGAGTGTAGTAAATCATGGAATACAGCCATCTGAAGAAAAACTGTTGCAAGGAATTGAAAGTAAACAAAAACGTGTGCAAACAAACAACTATAGCATGGTAGCGGAAAAGCATGAAAACAGATCAAACTTTCCTCGAAATCGCGAACTTCCAAACATACCGGTAGTGAAAAGTAAACTGTCAAATTCTCAAAGAAAGTTATTGACTGATTCTAATATCGTGTGCAAAAACAGATTCAGTGTGCTATCAGAAAAAACGAACAGACAAAGTGAAGCAGATATACAAACGAAAGTTTCGGAACCGAAAACAACAAACGAAAACAGTCAACGTAAAAAACAAGATGCTGGCATTATTTATTTATTTTCTGATAGTCATGGAAAAGGACTGGCAAAGATCATGAACGAAAAACTAATAAATGAAAGTGTTATTGGATTTGTGAAGCCAGGTGCTCCACTGCGAGAAGTTACTCAGCATATTGACACACACAGTAACCATGGAAGTTGTAACTCTTGCATTATTTTAGCTGGCGCAAACGATGTCTACAAGAACGAGGCAAAATTCGCTTTGCGATCTTTAAGGGAAACATTGGCAAAAGTTATGGACATGAAAGTTTTCGTGATAAGCATCCCTATGAGACATGATCTCATCAAAACATCGTGTGTGAATGCAGAAATCGAAGCAACTAACCGGAAGTTCGAGAAAATATGTAAGCTCTTCAGCAATGTGACATATATTAATGCAGACAGTCAAAAAAGAGAGAATTTCACTACCCATGGATTGCACAGAAACAAGAAAGGGAAAGTAGCACTGTGCGATGCAATCATGGAACAATTAAACCGAAATCAGCCAGGCTTAGTGCAGCCTCCAATTGCAGCAGCAGCAGCAACGGAATCACCAATTTCAAATGAAGAGAATATTACTCCAATGACTTCAGGAAGTGTTGAAGCGGCAAGAAGAGGATCCCCATCTAGCCTGGTTGCGGTTCCTCAAATTACAACTCCAAAAATTACAGCAGAAACTCCATCACACTACAAGTCAACTCGCCCAACACGAAACAGGAAAGAACCACAACGTTTTTTATGGCAAGTGATTCCAGAGAAATGTTGATTTCATCTTCTAAAACATCGCTCTGGATAGAAAACTTCAATTGTAAAAGTGTTAAAAATGATATGTCATGTGCAGCTGTCGAACATAAGGTAGGCCAAAACAACCTAGTAAATAAGTCATCGTCGAAATTTATGCTCCTGCACCAAAATGTACAATCCTTATCAAATAAAGTTAGTGAGATAGAAATATTGTTATCAGATGAACTAAAAGAAGTGTCTGTTATATGTGTTAGTGCGCACTGGTTATCCGAAAATACGTTACATCACACAAGGATAGAGGGCTTTACCCTTTCATCTTTTTTTTGTAGGAAAACCTCCATGCATGGAGGAACATGCATATATGTTAGAGAGGACGTCAAACACGAAAATTTAAAGTTCACTAACCAGCTAGGGGAAGAGCAAAACTTCGAAATTTCTGCTACAGAACTGACAAATTTAAATATAATTGTTATTTGCATATATAGAAGCCCAGATGGAAACGTAACTACTTTCGTTGAAAATCTTGAGAAGACACTTAACAGTATAAAAACAGTTAGTAAAACAACCATCATATGTGGTGATTTTAATATAGATTTCAACAAGAACTCAAAAGACAGATTAAACCTTGAGGCCTTATTAAAAACCTACAACATACATAAAACTATCAAATCCCCCACCAGAGTCACCAAATCGTCAAGCAGTGCTATAGATCAGATACTAATAAATACAGATAAATATTTATACAAATCTGGAAATACGAATACAGGTTTCAGTGATCATTATGCACAGTTTATTGAATTCCCAGTAGACACTGCAGGAAATACTGAACAACAAATGACAAGAAAAGGTAGAAATTTTAGCAAGCACAACCTAGAACACTTCAGGCACTTACTGAAAAAAGAAACATGGAATGATATAGACAACTATGAGGACACATGTAAAAAGTTTGACATGTTCATGGAAATATTCTCCCATTATTTCAATATTTCTTTTCCAGTTAAAAACCAAACATTAAAAACTAAAAAAAGAAATGTTACATGGCTGACGAAAGGCATTAAAATATCATGTGCTGAAAAGAGGAGACTTTATGAAATCTCAAAAACACAAAATGTTACAGAAGAATTTCTAGTGCATTTCAAGAATTATAAGAGAGTGCTTCACAAAGTCATAAAAGAATCTAAAAAAACAACAAATGATCACCATATAAAAATGGCCAGGAACAAAATGAAAGCCATGTGGAAGATAGTCAGAGAACAAGTAGGAAACGAGACCTCCCAAAATGTAAATCTCCAGGTAATCCAAGATGGCAAAAAAATTACAAATTCAGAAGAAGTAGCCAATGCTTTTAATACATACTTTGCAAATATTAGTGAAAAATGACTATCTGACATAAAATCTTCAAATAAAAATCCTGCTACAACACCATCCAAGCAAAATAGAAACTGCAACTCCCTATTTCTTACTCCAACCAACCCTAAGGAAATTATACTATCAATAAGAGAGTTAAAAACAAAATTTTCAACAGGTGTGGATGAGATTCCAGATTATGTCATTAAAAATGTGGGGGACCTCATTGCAATACCATTAGCCCACATTTTCAACAGTTCATTAACAAATGGAGTCTTTCCTTCCTGCTTAAAGACAGTGAAACTAAAACCACTGTTCAAAAAGGGTAAGAAAGAAGACATAGCCAATTATAGACCTATTGCCTTGCTATCTACATTTTCTAAAATACTAGAAAAAATTTTTCATAAGAGGTTGCTAGATTTTCTAGAAAAGTGCAAAATATTATCCACAACCCAACATGGCTTCCGGAAAGGCCGATCAACAGAAACAGCAATATATGAATTTCTGGGTGAAGTACTTGAAAAAATTGATAGTGGACAAAAAGTAACTGGCATATGCCTTGATCTGTCTAAGGCTTTTGACATCATAGACCACACTCTATTGCTGCAGAAGCTTGAAAGAATTGGTATCAGAGGTATGCCTAACAGCTGGCTTAGATCATATCGTACTGACCGCAAGCAAGTAGTAGAAATACATTTTCACAAAGAAAATAAATCAACAAGACATTATTCTGATTACAAAGCAGTAAAATATGGAGTACCGCAGGGCTCGGTACTTGGCCCCATCCTATTTTTGATATATATAAATGACCTAACATCAGCCAACCAGCACCATAGCACTATCCAGTTTGCAGATGACACAAGCATATTAGTCAGCGGGAAGACTGCAGAGATACTACAGACAAGACTGTCTGAGGCATTAACAAATGTTGTAAACTGGTTCAACCAAAACAAACTAATAATAAATAAAAGCAAAACAGTAGCATTAAATTTTCATAATATCAAGAGAAACATTGAAGAGGATATAAGAATTCAGATGTCAGACACGGATATTGCAAGTGTGCCTAATACAAAATTTCTGGGGATCTGGCTACAGGATAATCTTAGATGGGAAACTCACATTGACAACATATTAAAGAAGCTAAGTACCATGTGTTATTTAATGAGAGTGCTAGAAAACTGCTGTCATAAGGACTGTCTAATGACAGTTTACTATTCTAATATACATTCTGTCCTAAAATATGGGATCACTTTTTGGGGTAACTCGCCATCCTGCCTAAAACTATTCAGGATGCAAAAAAGAATAGTGAGAATCATGGCTGGAATAAAAAGGAACAAACCATGTAGACCATTATTTAAAAGGATGGGGATTCTTCCCCTTCCATGTATTTTCCTATTTGAAAGTGCAATGTTTATAAAGAAATATACAATAACAAATCCTAGTATCCTCCCCAAAAATGAAAATGTTCATCATCATAATACAAGACAGAAAACTGACTTTCATGTACTCCATACAAAAACCAGTTTGTGCCAAAAAGGAACATTACACCATGGAAAAATTATCTACAATAAATTGCCAAGAGAAATTAAAGTAATGACAGATGTAAAAAATTTTAAAGCAGCATTAAAAGAATATCTGTTGACACATTGCTTTTATAGTGTGGAAGAGTTCCTCCAAAATCCTCGAGAGTCTAAGTGATGATTATGCAAATACTGTAACCATTAATATTGGCCTATAAATACATTCAGATGTAATTCTCAAGTTTATAATGGGGTTCAAGTATAAGTTGTATAGCGACTTGCCCAGTATATGAAGTAAAATTCTGTGAATGTAATTCTCTAGTGTACATGTCAGTTCATAGTGTAGAAGAGTTCCTCAAAAATCCTTAGAGCTTAATAGAGGATCATGCAAATACTTTAATCGTTAATATTGGCCTATACATGTATTCAGTTGTAAACTTCAAGTTTCTAATGTGGTTTAATTATAACTTACACATTGACTTGCCCAGTATATGAAGTGCTGTAAAATTTTGTGAACATAATTTTCTAGTTTCTAAAGTGTTTTAATTGTAAGATATACTTTGACCTGTCCAATATCTGATGTGCTGTACTGTACATGTAAGATTTACTGGACCAATAAATACAATACAATACAATACAAAAGAGATGATTAACAGCTTACGTCAAAAGTTATAAACATAATGAGGACATATAAAACAGGTGATAAAACGTTGACTGTTTAAAACTGGAATATGCCGAAAAGTTGCGAAATGAAAATATAAAAACAAATGGTCGGTGATGGTGATTAAAACACATAGAAATTAGACAGGCACAATTAAAAAACATTTGCGACAGTCTGGTTTCTGTTCTCAAGAGTTAAGAAAATACACCTAGTGACAGTATGGTGTCTGTTCGTGACCCTTAAAAAGGGGGGATGCGTAACACCAAACACCCACGTAAACACTGCACTATAGAGTAGACACGAAGGCATATTGGGGGGGGGGGGGGGGCGTGGACTGATGAGGGGGATAAGATGGGGGGGGGAGAACAGGTAAGACAAAAAAGGGGGGACCGACGGATGGTGTGGATACAGAAGAGGGGGGGGGGGGCAGGGCAGACGCGAGAAGGAGTGGGGAAGGCAGTGGAGGGGAAAACAAAAGGACTCGGGGGAGAGAATGGAGTTAAGGAGAGTGTAGGTAGGAGAAAAAATCAGGATGGAAGGTGGGGGGGCAGGGGGTTAGTGAGACTGTAAAGAGATAGAGGGACGGAGAGGGTGTGTCTGGAAAAATGGATGCTCAATAAAATATTTTGGTTGTCCGTTTGTTTGGGACAGGGTGTTTCTGTTCGACGTACTTCATCACGTTTAAGCTCCATTAGTAAACAAAGGGAGGATATTCTCTGTTAGTGACACAGAACTTACCGCGAGTGCCGCAGTTTATATATCGCCGCCTCCGCCGCCGCGAGCGCCAGTATAGCAGCGCCACCACGAAGGCGACGGCTGCCACGAGAAGCAGGCTGATAGTCACCTCGCTCGCCGTTTTCGACGCGCTGCGGCCAGATGGCAGTGCGGTTCCGGCGCGAGCCTTGTCACCCAGCGGTTTTGCGACTGGTGGCGCCGTCGACGACTGCGGCCTGCAACACGAAAATGAACACTCCAGACAGAAGGAAAACGGAATCGAGAGAGATGGTTAAAAGGCTCGCTGTAAATGATATCTAGTCGCAGAATAGTCTATATCATAACCCAACGTCCCATTCTAACAAGTGCGGCAGTGAAAAGGGCTATTTGCCACGCTACTTTAGGAATAAAAAATTAAACAGGAGTGGTGCGTGCCATCTCGACAACAAACCTTTGTCATTTCAATCGAGATGGAATTGTGCACAGGTGAAAGGCGCGCTGCTGCTGCGAAGGACGAGATTGTCGTTTAAGGTCCCGTCGACAACGAGGCCATTCGAGACGGAGCACAAGCTAGGATAAGGGAAGGATGGAGAAGGAAAGCGGCCGCGCCCTTTCGAAGGGACCATCCCAGCATTTGCCTTGAGTGGCAACTGCTGTAAAAGAGCGCAAGAGCACTTTTGACACGAGGATTTATTGGTTATTTTTCTCTGAAGGCTGTTAGACGCAATGTAGATGCGGTAATCTGAAATACACAACACTAAATCTACCGCACTGTACTACATATTGCTCTTGTAGACTAGGTGAAACTTGGCATGATGGTCGCGAGTACACCTTCACGTGTGCACGTTTTAAGGAGCTTCTGCGTATGAGCAACTGACATGACATAATTGCCCTACTAACCAAATAGATAAGGATTTGATAAATAATGTGCACGGTTCACCGCGTTCTCTGCTAGCCCTTACTTACGTCAATGTCACCAAGTGGTAGCACATTGCAGCAGACTTTCATGCACACTGCATAAATCTCGCTGGCGGCAGCACACACATACTTCACTAACTGATAGTAAAATTAGGTCGGACATCAGTATACGTTGTAGTTACTCTAATAGAGAAACCTATTTTGTGGAATTATAAATGAGATATAGTACGTTAAGTTATGGATTTTATCCTAGACCAATCCATTTGACGCGCTGAAAAGGATTCATCGACGACTGTGAGACTAGCATTTATTCATGCTTCTGACATCGTTTGACCCTATGGTGGGTCAGGTTTATCTCTACTGTAGACCAACATTGTACATATATCTGAACATTCATTTAAGAGCTGTCGCACTGGTTGCCCTGATATTCATCTCAATTCGGGGTCGAAGTCGTTGTGCTTTTGGCCCTTATGGCTCTCAGCTCCTCATTTGCATTCTACTCAAGTGATCTTGTTGATAAATGTACTACTTGAATTTAATCGTTTCCACAAACGGCAGCTTGTGTTTGGAGTTGGCTGTCTACTATGCACGAATCGGCTTTCCTGTGGAGTGTCAACACGGACGCTGTTGAGCCCGTATTAAACGCTAACAGAAAAGAAAATTACCAGGAAAAGTCAGCAGCAAAGGAACTAGGGCGTTCCAGACCAGATCCGTTGTCTGAGAACGTGACGAAATCGTATAAGCGTGACTACAAGCGAGCATTTAACAAATAAGTGTATAATAAGCGTAAGTTGTGTGGACGCAAAGTAAGAATGCCTGATTTTCAACCCACAACCTAATTCTTTAACTAACACATGAATTAGGATTCTTATACATTTGTCCGAAAAGATAAAAAAGGACGAAAACTCCCACTTACACAAAAATTCGAAACGAAGAGTAGCGATAGTTTAACTATTATTTCGTTATTGCCATAAACTGTGCTTAATTATGTACAAAACAACAAAGTTCCACAAAATAATTCTTCCTTTTTTTAGACAAGTTATGCATATTATTATTAGTATTATTATTGTTGACAGCTGCTGAAATTGAATAAATATGTCGATAAGCGTAATTGTTATACAGCAGATGCTGTTAATTTCGCACTCTCATATTTACCCCAGCACTCTCATATTTATCCCAGCTCTTATACCTACGAGTCGCCACTGGCCTTAAATGATTTAGAAAAATTACGGAAAACTTAAATCTGAATGGCTCATCTCGGGTCCTGAACTGTCGTCCTCCCCAAAGTGTGCCCAGTGTACGAACCAATGCGCTACCCCACTCGGTCTGTTGCCGTGAAGGCATATATATATATATATATATATATATATATATATATATATATATATATATATGTGTGTGTGTGTGTGTGTGTGTGTGTGTGTGTGTGTGTGTATGTATGTGTGTGGTCGCACAGCGTGTATTTCTCGCTCATTACAATTTCGCACATCATGCTCCAGTTCCGTTGACATATGCTTTCATAACAGTGGTGGATTTAAAAATTTTTCGCCCCTAGGCACATCATATTATATACGCCCCCCCAAAAAAAACATGTTTTAAATAATAACTATTACCCAATCACTTCACAATTACCGTTTTGGGTGGGAGCGCTGTGGACTGTTTCCGTATTGTGCTATTGCATTTTCTGAAGGTCGCGTCAGCGGTCTAGACGCGCTCAAACTGCAATATGGTTCCTGAACTGTACTTATTGTTAGTGTACGGCAGCGGATAAAACAAACTTAGAACTGCACTGTGTTAACAAATTCGTCTGTCGAATGACAACACAAACGAACACAAGGAAAATAACTTTTCTTTTATGGCCTAAAAATTCAGCAGAGCGTGTAGGAGACAACGGATTTTTGTTATACATACACTTTTAATATATTCTTTTACACGAAACTGTTGAAAATGAAAATAAAAAAGTTGTGCTACGATCTAAAAATTGAAGCGAACGTGTCATACATTAAAAATTAATACATACTTTTACAGAAATGCGTTCAAAATTAAAATTAAACTGTCGATTTACGAGCTAATAACTCGAATGTGTGGCAGATAAAAAGAAAACACGTTCGGTATTAATACGTGAATCTAAAGGAGAGCGTAAGAAATGAAAATGAAAGAGAGATTTCGGTGCACGAACTAATAACTAAATACAGACTAACAAACACACAACTGGATTTGCTATCACATAATTTTACAGAAAATAGTTAACGTGTAAAGCATTACGGTCTGTGTAGCTAAATGCTGCATAATAAGTTTACACAATACCTTTAATCCATGTAAGGGCTGAACAGTTTTGTACTGAAACTACTGCTCTCACCACAGCTCTTTCTAACGGTAATAGCAAAGCTTTACGTATTTATCGACAGAACTGAACTACTTCATTTATTAACACTAAGTTGTCAAGTACTGGGAGAAATGTTTCGACTCTAAATTTTTCCTTTCCAGTCAGAAAAACTTCTTCAGAGTCCGCTTCCTCGTCATCATGAAGTTTGCGTTTTCGTGATCTTTTATAGGTACATTCACAGTCACAATCTCCATGGATTTACTTTCATAATGGTCAAACATGCCACGAATAGATGCAATAAATCCTACAAGTGATTAATTCATGCAGTATTTTAGTATCAATATTTACACTCTGCAATTTCAGATTTACACTATTAAATCCCTGGAGTATGTCCTTCCAAACTGTCATCATGAATACTGCTTCTAGTCTGCTGAGTTGATTCAATAAAGCTCAAGCCTCATTTTGCACAAGTGGTTTATCAAATGTATTATTGGCAACATGTGTGATGGCATAGATAACGCCCTCCCAGTTTTCGTGTAGACTTACAAACGCTTCCTATTTTGCTGACCAACGAGTTTTTGATAAACTTTTTACCGTTTTGCTTCCTGGTTTCATTAAAGAAATAAGCTTATCCCAGCGCTGTGTAGAAGCAGAGAAAAAGTTATAAAGGATTTGCACTACACTGAAAAATGATCTTGCTTCCCGACAACAGCTTGCAGCACTGGTGCCGATTAAATTCAAAGAACATGCTGCACAAGGCACATAACGCGCTTTCGGATTTCGTTCATTAATGCGTGCCTGTAAACCAGGCTTGCTTTGTCATATGACTGGCCTCTACTGTCAGTAATATCAATGGAATTTGTAGAAAGGACTTTAAGTACGGCCTCAGCTAAGTTTTCGGACTTGTGTCCCGAGTTTGGTAAAAACAGAAGGAAACGTTCAACATGTTCACCACTCTCGTTCACATATCTTAATATGAAGCGTAATTGATCAATGTGTGAAATGTCCGCGATAGTATCTACTATTGTAGATAAATATTCGGCCTGTTTTATTTCACTTACAATAATTCTTTTTATTCGTTCAGAAAGAAGCTCTATTATTTCATCACAGATTGTTGAAGAAAGGTAACTTGTATGTTCCTGCCCTGGATTTCCATATCGTTGAATGTGCTCTGCGAGAAAAGGATCAAACTCGGCTATAAGTTCAAGAGACGTCATAAATTGACCATTCTGTAATGAAGGGAATCTTTTAACATGTCTACGTAGGGGAAGTCCACGACTTGTTAGCGTCTTCGCTACTGCAAACACCCTTTTCAACACACTGCGCCAGTACATATGACTTGATCTATTGTTCCAAGTGACTTTTTTCTTGTTAAGAGTGATAACTCGAAATTTTTATGTTCAAGCGAATTCTCATGAAGAGATAAAGTATTAGAAGTGTTTTTTCCAATCTGCAATATCATTAGTAGCAATCGCGGCCTTACCTCCGAACAATTTACGTGGTGCACAAAAAACAGCACCAGTACTACCAGGCAATTACGCAAAGTTGATTCACCATTTACAAGTTTACGGTAAAATACACTTTTGCTCAGATATCTGGTTGTATCGCCTATTGATCTTATTGGATTAGAAAAATCACCGTTACAATTTTGATCAATGCCACGTTGTAAGAGTGTGTCGTTTGTCGATTCATTGACATACCATTCTACAGGATCATCAGTAACGGGGTTATTTCTTTCTGGCTCGACACTTAGTTCTTCGTGAAACTCGAAATCAGGAACAATTTGCTTTTCTTCACTTTTAACTTCTGTTTCGTCTGTATTTGCTTCTTTTACAACAGCTGCAGTGCCAGAAATATCCGTTCTACTTGAAGTCGAACCAGCAACATTTTTTGCGAAAAATTTATATACTCTGCCAAGCGTTTTTAGAAAATTGGCTTCTCGTTCTCGCCTTTCCTCCGATAATTTCGGAAATGCCACCCTACTTAATTTTTCACGGTTGCTTTTTTCACTGTTACTCATGTTAAGGCACTTACAAAATTGTCAACGAAGTCACAACAGAAGAAAAAAATTGTAAAAGGAAAGAAAGGAAGACTGTATCCAGCTCCAATCGTACCACACCGCACATGAGCAGAAAGCTTTTTACTTTAAACGCGGCACACGAGCTCAAAGATTTTTCCTTTAAACACGGAGCGATGAACTGACCAACTCGGATTACTCGACATAAATGTGCTATGAAAGAACGACAATGCGGAATAATTTAATTTCATTGTCGTCTGTTTCTCTGTTGTCAGTGAACAGTACAAGCACACATGCCGGCTGAAATTCGTTTCGTAAAGAAAACGGGACAGTCCCTTTTTTGCCTTCTGTTTCACGCGTAGCCGGAATTTTAGCTGGGACGCAAATATGTTCTGAATATTCTTGACACTGTCTTTCTAATTTAAAAAGCAAATAGATTTTGCAATTTCTTGCAGTGAGGTGTGCTGGATTGACTCTTATCCCACTTATTCTTGTAACATTTTAGCGGTTCCTGTGGGCAGAAGACAGACTACAAAGTTTAAGTAGTTTAAGTAGTCTTGTTTGCAGTTGATGTGGTGTGTTTTCATTTGTGTGAACACTGCTGTTATGCCTACACGCAAATGCACATTTTGTTCCAACATAAAATAAAAATAACCTTTCCTCGAAGAAGAAAAAAAGCTTAGTTAAGAACTCTAATATAAAATTTGCAATGTCACGTACTATTTGATTCACAGCGTAGGAACTCGGATATCGTGCAGGCTGTAGTACAATAAATGAGACAAACGGAAGTTGGTTTCTTCTTCTTTTTTCGCCAAAAAAAGTAACTAAGTAAATAAATAAATAAAATTTTTAAATTGTTGTGAAGTGTATTTCACATATTATTAGATATTCTGCTTATGTTCTTTTCGTATAAACATGTGTTTAAAAATATAAAACATTACCAGTATCAACATGTTCTGTTAAACGGGTGTCATTAAATCAAAGCTCAGATATTGAAGACGACAGAGCTTTCACATTAATTACAGAAATGGAGGGCTGACTTGATACTTCCCCAAATTTCTACAAGAAATTTAAGTTAGAGTCGGGTTTTATATACTGAGGCCCACACATTGTACAGTATTTAAGAAACTGCAGATTAGTTTATGACGGCTTTTCAGGGGTCCCGGTATTTCCACGAGGAAAATATGGCAGGGTTAAGTAGAAGCCGACAACATTCTCGGAATAATAACGTTTCAAAAATTGTATTGTAGATTGCCGTCCTGACAGATTACTTCATAATATTTTCAACAAACATGAAGATGATAACAGACAGAAACACAATGTTAAATTTCCGTTCAGTCACCAAGTAAACTATGTTTATTTCCAAGCTTGTACTGTAGAATTTCGTTCTTAGGGCTTATTTAAACTAGCAAGTTATTAAAAAAAATTGTCGTTTGTAAGCGCAGTTATTCTAAAACGTAAAAGGTTAAAGTGAGTACAGAGCAAAAAATGGCGCCCCCTTAAGATGCCGCCCCTAGGCCCGTGCCTATATGTAAATCCGCCACTGACTATCAAAGCGTGGGTACAGAACACTGAAGAAACAGGTGACACAGTGCGAAAGTGGGATGGAATTACAAAACGTGTGTGCACTCCAGTGAATTTTACAAAAGTGGAAGAAGCCTTCAGCAAAGGCCCAGGAATTCTATACGCAGTCATACGCTTCAACATGACACACCGGATCGCAGTCTACACTGAATAAGGAACTGCAATACTACCCATACAAAATTTAGATAGTGCAAAAATTGAATGCGGGCGACCTCTCGAAGAGACAACGCCTTTGCTGGGAACTGTTATAACTCGTATACGAAAACCCAGTCCTGTGCGACAATCTGATCATTAGCGATGAGGCCAATATTTATGTGTCCGGCTTTGTTAATAAGCTAAAATTTGGTTACTGGTAAAGTGAAAATCATGAAATGCTTCATGAAACGCCACTTTAGAGTCAGAAAGTGCAGTGTGCTGGGGGTTATGATGGTTTGAGATCACAGAGCCTTAATTTTTTTTAAGATGGTCGCGGCAGTGCTGTTAGGACTAGTGCGACAGATCGCTGATCTCCTTGTAACAGCATCACATTCTTCTAACAAGTTGGGGCCACATGCCGTACCTCACGGCATTCCACTACTGCGCTACAGAACGTCTCATCAACAGCAATGGTGACCTCTCCTCGTCTACAAGATGCCCTGAGCTTTATTCCTTTGGAGTCCTCTGAAATCGCAGATCTTCTGGTGTGACACACCACACAGGAACTGAAGGACCCAATTTGGGAGGAAGTTAATCGAATTTAAGTGCAAATCCAGCAAGACGTGGTGTCTATCTTCCATAAAATACTTAAAATGTGTGTAAAGGAAAATAGAGGCAACCTTTGTGGCTCAAATGGCTCTGAGCACTATGGGACTTAACATCTTAGGTCACCAGTCCCCTATCACTTAGAACTACTTAAACCTAACTAACCTAAGGACAGCACACAACACCCAGTGATCACGAGGCAGAGAAAATCCCTAACCCCGCCGGGAATCGAACCCGGGAACCCGGGCGTGGGAAGCGAGAACGCTACCGCACGACCACGAGCTGCGGACCAACCTTTGTGATGGCATTTTCAAGTGATAGGCATTTTAAATAGCAAGCATTTTAAACTGATGCTGCACTTCATTTACACTGCTGAGAATAAATTTATGTCGCTGGTGGAGGTTTCAAAATTGCGCATTTTACTGCAGCGTCTGTTAGGAGCTGCTTGTTATTGGGAATGACAAGACACCGGCCAACAACATCTACACTACCGGCCATTAAAATTGGTACACCAAGAAGATAAACGAGTATTCATTGGACAAATATATTATAGTAGAAATGACATGTGATTACATTTTCACGCAATTTGGGTGCATAGATCCTGAGAAATCAGTACCCAGAAATACCACCTCTGGGCGTAATAACGGCCTTGATACGTTAGGGCATTGAGTCAAACAGTTTGGATGGCGTGTACAGGGACAGCTACCCATGCAGCTTCAACACGATACCACAGCTCATCAAGAGTAGTGACTGCCGTATTGTGACGAGCCAGTTGCTCGGCCACCATTGACCAGACGTTTTCAATTGGTGAGAGATCTAGAGAATGTGCTGGCCAGGGCAGCAGTCGAACATTTTCTGTATCCAGAAAGGCCAGTTCATGACCTGCAAAATGCGGTAGTGCATTATCCTGCTGAAATGTAGGATTTCGCAGGGATCGAATGAAGGGTAGAGCCACGGGTCGTAACACATCTGAAATGTAACATCCACTGTTCAAAGTGCCGTCAATGCGAACAAGAGGTGACCGAGACGTGTAACCAATGGCACCCCATACCATCACGCCGGGTGATACGCCAGTATGGCGATGTCGAATACACGCTTCCAATGTGCGTTCACCGCGATGTCGCCAACCACGGACGCGACCATCGTGATGCTGTAAACAGAACCTGGATTCATCCGAAAAAATGACGTTTTGCCATTCGTGCACCCAGGTTCGTCGTCGAGTACACCACCGCATGCGCTCCTGTCTGTGATGCAGCGTCAAGGGTAACCGCAGCCATGGTCTCCGGGCTGATAGTCCGTGCTGCTGCAAACGTCGTCGAACTGTTCGTGCAGATGGTTGTCGTCTTACGAATGTCCCCATCTGTTGACTCAGGGATCGAGACGTGGCTGCACGATCCGTTACAGCCATGCGGATAACTGCCTGTCATCTCGTCTGCTAGTGATACGAGGCTGTTGGGATCCAGCACGGCGTTCCGTATTACCCTCCTGATTCCACCGATTCCATATTCTGCAAACAGTCATTGGAACTCGACCAACGCGGGCAGCAATGTGGCGATACGATAAACCGCAATAGCGATAGGCTATAATCCGACCTTTATCAAAGTCGGAAACGTGATGGTACGCATTTCTCCTCCTTACTCGAGACATCACAACAATGTTTCACCAGGCAACGCCGGTCAGCTGTAGTTTGTGTATGAGAAATAGGCTGGAAACTTTCCTAATGTCAGCGCGTTATAGGTGTCACCACCGGCGCCAACCTTGTGTGAATGCTCTGAAAAGCTAATCATTTGCATATCACAGCATCTTCTTGCTGTCGGTTAAATTTCGCGTCTGTAGCACGACATCTTTGTGGTGTAGCAATTTTAATGGCCAGTAGTGTATATGAGAAGAGAAGGTGCGTATCTTCCATACCCCATGATAAACTGATGGCTACTGGCTAGCTCTGTTCTTTCTGCGAGCGTTGCACCATGATGGAGCATTAGGCAACTGCTGAACTGCTGTCTCTTCACCATACCTATGTTTGCAGTGCAGTGCCGCAGATCCAAAGCTCGGATCAGTAAGCAGTGTCACTATGTTACTGTCCGCCCCCCCCCCCAAACATAATTTGCTGTCACGCCTACTATTAACATGCAACAAGGAGTCCACCGTTTTAATAACAATGACTAACGGGAGAAGACAAGGAGTTGGCTGCCCCATCACTTTTCAACTGTGTGAATGAGTCAGTGATACAAGAATGGCGAAAACAGAAATCAGTCGTCGAAGTTGAGCACCCAATCATTTGAGGTAGAGGCAAATGATCTTCAGGGTGGGCCAGAAGTCACAATCGTAAAGTATTCAACTAACTTAATTAAAAATGTCGTGTGATGAGGGCCTCCCGTCGGGTAGACCGCTCGCCTGGTGCAAGTCTTTCGATCTGACGCCACTTCGGCGACTTGCGCGTCGATGGGGATGAAATGATGATGATTAGGACAACACAACACGCAGTCACTGAGCGACACAACACCCAGTCCCTGAGCGGAGAAAATTTCCGACCCAGCCGGGAATCTAACCCGGGCCCTTAGGATTGACAGTCCGTCGCGCTGACCACTCAGATCCCGGGGGCGGACAACTAACTTAATGTAGACACTGAAGAGCCAAAGAAACTGGTAAACCTGCTTAATATCGTCTAGGGTCCCCGCGGGAACACACAGAAGTGCTGCAACATGACGTTATACGTTTTGACAAAAATATGATTTTGAACCCCTAATATCGTCTAGGGACCCCGCGGGAACACGCAGAAGTGCTGCAACAAGACGTTCTACGTTTTGACAAAAATATGATTTTGAACCATTAATGCACTGTTTTCCGCCTGTAAAGATGGTTGTTACAACTGAGACCCGTATAAAATAAATATACAACTGTGCAGCCGATGGCGAGAATATACTTATTTCCATAATTTCCATTATAAAACCAGAAGGAACTCTATGCTTTAGAGAGTCCTATTTTAAATAAAAAGGAGCAGATGCAAGAACTTGAAAAGAAGGAAAGCATGAGTGTCAGGAAAATTTTAGGATCTCAGCAACTACTGACAGTACTTGGAAGAATACGAAACACATGTCCTAAAAGTACTCCGAAAAGGAAATGCGCAGAAGCCGGTTGCAATTTTATGGGCATGGGCATGGATAACCAAAATGATCTTCAGTTACATCACATTATTCATTCAGAAAGAGATGCACATGGATGGTTCAAATGGGTCTGAGCACTATGGGACTTAACAGCTGAGGTCATCAGTCCCCTAGAACTTAGAACTACTTAAACCTAACTAACCTAAGGACATCAGACACATCCATGCCCGAGGCAGGATTCGTAGTGCAGCAACTCGATGTGGTATGGACTCAACAATCGTTGGAAGTCCCCTGGAAATATAATGAGCCATGTTGCCTCTACAGCCGTCCATAATTGCGAAAGTGTTGGCGACGCAGGAGTTCGTGCACGATCATGTTCCATCCATCAATGTTCGATGGAATTCGTGTCGGGCGATCTGGGTGGCTTTATCATTCGCTCGAACTGTCAGAATGTTCTTCAAACGCGATCATTGCGGTCCAGTAACATGGCACATTGTCATCCGTATAAATTCCATCGTTGTTTGGGAACGATTTTCAGTTAGCGATAGGTTCAGTTTGACCAGAAGCCCAGTTTCATTCGATGTAAACACAGACAACGCCATTACTGAGCCATCACCAGATTGCACAGTGCCTTTTGACAACTTGGGTCCACGGCTTCATTGAGTCTGCGTCGTACTCGAACCCTACAATCAGCTGTTACCAACTGAAATCGGGACTCATCTGACAAGGTCACGGTTTTCCAGTCGTCTAGGGTCCAACCGACATGGTCACGAGCCCAGGAGAGGCGCTGCTGGCGATACAGCTATGGCACTCGCGTCGGTCGTCTGCTGCCATAGCCCAGTTACGCCAAATTTCGCAGCACTGTCCTAACGCATAGGTTCGTCGTATGTCCCACATTGGTTTCTGCGGTTATTTCACGCAGTGTTGCTTGCTTGTCAGCACTGACAACTCGACGCAAACACCGCTGCCTTCTGTCGTTATGTGAAGGCCGTCAGCCACTGCTGAGAGGTAATGCCTGAAATTTGGTATTCTCAGCATTCTCTTGGCGCTGTGTATCTCGGAATATGGCATTCCCTAACGATTTCAGAAACTGAAAGTGCCAAGCATGTAGCTGTCACTACCACTCAGCGTTGAAAGTCTATTAATCCCAGTCGTGCGGCCATAATCCGGTCGGAAATCTCACGCGAATCACCTAAGTACAGATGAAATCTCCATTTTTTCCCTTTATTGTTATTTTGACTCCTTATACAAAGGTATGCCGGCATCGGCAATATTACGCCGCTCTTTGGCCACAGATAATACATTTATTACAAGCTGAGACATCTAAAAACGAAACAACACGGTGGATAGACAACAGTAGACACACAAACTTAAAATACATGAAGTCGTTCACAGGTGTAGAGTCCAAAGAAAATATATGCAGCACTCGGACACTAACAGAGACGACAGAAACGGCACACGTGAACGAAGGAGCACAAATGACGAAACACGGAATCACTAACACGATGGCACACACAAAACACTGGCGACAATCTCCGGAGCGTGAATGTTCACTTTACGTGTACGAGTCTGGGGACCTGCCAAAGGGTGAAAGGTGGGAGAGGGGAGGGTGTAGATGCCAGTGGCAGGTGAGATCGGAGGAGGAGGAAAGAAGGTAGGGGGGTAGGGGAAGCCCAGGACAGAGGACGGAGGGAGGAAGGGAGGAGGGAGAGAAGGGAGCCCTTGGGAAAAAAGCACAGGGGGTGGATGGGGAGGATCAAAGTTGGTAGGAGGGGTAGATGCAGGGGAGGAGGGCATCATCAGGGAGGGGGAGTTGGTGGAAGGCACCTTGGGCGAGGGTATGGGGACAGATGGAGAGCTGGTGGGATGTGGAAATGAAGGTGCGGCAGCAGACAGGGGTAGGAGAGGATGGGAGACACAAGCGAGTGAGGGGCTTCAACTATGCGGCACGTGTAGAGGATCTGTATCCGTTTGAGGAAAAGGATGAGGTGCGGGAACGGTATGATGTCATATAGGATCCACGTGGGGGAGGGGAGGCAGATGCAATAGGCGAGGCGGAGCGCATGGCGTTCTAGGATTTGAAGGGATTTGTAAAAGGTAGGAGGGGCGGAGATCCAGGCGGAATGAGGGTAGCATAGGATAGGACGGATGAGGGATTTATAGGTGTGGAGGATGGTGGAGGGGTCCACACCAATGTGCAGCCAGAAAGGAGCTTGAGGAGACAGAGTCGGGAGTGTGCTTTGGCTTGGATAGTCCGGAGATGGAAGGTCCATGAGAGGCAACGGTCAAGGGTGACGACAAGATACTTGATGGTGGGAGTGAGGGTGATAGGACTCCCATAAATAGTGATACAGAAGTCGATGAGACGGAAGGAATGGGTGGTTTTGCCTACAATGATCGCCTGGAAAGCTCCATCAATGCACTGCCCTTTTATAGCTTGTCTACGCGGTACTACCGCCACCTGTATACGTGCATATCTCTATACCACTTTTTTTTCACCACAGTGTACAACAGTATGTAACTTGCAACTGTGTGCACACCCCGGCCTATCGGTTTAGATGTACAGTTTCCCTTGTCTACTCCTTACATAGTCTCTGTTTCGCCTCGTAGTTACTATACTGCTGAACGGTAGTACATTACGTCAAGACACTTTCGTCTTTATCCACCAGTTCCTATTGTTCACCACCAGAGCATTTATAAATTTTTCTGCGGATTCAGCCCTCCCCAACAGCTGTACGGTCAGCGCGTTGGAATACCATGCACGGAGGCCTGAGTTTGATTCCTGGCTCGGGTGGGAGATTTTCTCCCCCTCAGGGACTGGGTGTTGTGCTGTCAACATCATTTCTTGGTGCTTTATTATGGACGCATTACGCGTCTCTACCCAAGTTAACGAACAGCAAAACTGTAACGAAACTCTAGGCGGTGTAATAAATCTAGTCTTTGATCTACAGAAATGTTCTACTTCGTATAAATCTTGGCCAGACTTGGGTTAATTTTCTTGTATTTCTCTTCTGTAGAGATTTCTGTATATCAAAAAACTATTTTTATGTCAATTTACACACACACACACACACACACAAGTGCGCGCGCACGCACGCACGCTCGTACACGAACGCACATACACATATTTCACAGCGTCGATTTTATGCCATGAAAATTTGTACTCAATATTTTAAAATTATGTGATCTGAAATATATGAAGTCTACGTTACATGCAATAATCTGTATTTTTAAATGTTATCTACAAACAAAATATCTGTCTCCATATACGTTATTAATTTTCCTCTCGTTAATGAAATCGATTTTGTAAAAGAACAGGAAGCCACTACTTTTCATATTGTTAAAATTTGCAACCATTCTTATTAATCACGTGTGGGATATATATTTGACTTAAACTGATAGTTCCAAGAGTAAAATAACCGGCCGGTGGGGGGGGGAGGGGGGGGGGGAGTGGTTCTAGGCGCTTCAGTCCGGAACCGCGCTGCTGCTACGGTCGCAGGTTCGAATCCTGCATCGGGCATGGATGTGTCTGATGTCCTTAGGTTACTTAGGTTTAAGTAGTTCTGGGGACTGATGACCTCAGAAGTTAAGTCCAATAGTGCCCAGAGCCATTGAACCATTTTGAACTGTAAAAGTCATGTTAGTACTAATAATAATTTGAACGATTTCCTTTTCTAGAAGGTACTAAATTCGTAACATATAAAATTTATTTTGTCGCCAAGAGCATCAGATACGTTAGGATCGTTTCAAAAATGGCTGTGAGCACTATGGGACTTAACATCTATGGTCATCAGTCCCCTAGACTTAGAACTACTTAAACCTAACCAACCTAAGGACATTACACACATCCATGCCCGAAGCAGGATTGTACCCTGCGGCCGTAGCGGTCACGCGGTTCCAGACTGAAGCGCCTAGAACCGCACGGCCACATCGGCCGGCGAATCGTTTCAGAGAGCGTTCTTAGACAGATTATGATTTCTACAGGGTGTGGGCAAGTTTTATACTCTGGGTATTTGAAGAAGCGTTTATGTTAACAGAAGTGATGTTGCAAAAACTTATATGAAACGCTGCGAAACTTTTTTATTATTATTATTATTTTTATTAACGACGAAACAAAGGAAGTAGTCCTGACACTGACATCGCCGTTGCAAGGTAACTTAAACTTTTCTTCAAATGTGATGCTAATTTTCTTGTAAACTATTCTACGCGCTGTAAAAAGTGGTACCCCTGACCAATATCGTGTAGGACCCCCGCGAGAACGCAGAAGCGCCGCAACACGACGTGGCATGGACTCGACTAATGTCTGAAGTAGTGCTGGAAGGAACTGACACCACGAATCATGCAGGGCTGTCCATAAATCCGTAAGAGTACGAGGGGGTGGCGATCTCTTCTGAAAAGCATGATGCAAGGCATCCCAAACATACTCAATAATGTCCATGTCTAGGGACTTTGGTGGACAGCGCAAGTGTTTAAACTCGGAAGAGTGTTCCTGGAGACACTGTAGCAATTTTGGACGTATGGGGCGTCGTATCGTCCTACTGGAATTGCCCAAGTCTGTCTGAATGCACAATGGAAATGAATGGATACAAGCTATCTGACAGGATGCTTACGTACGTGTCACCTGTCACAGTCGTATCTAGACGTATCAGGGGTCCCATATCACTCCAACTGCACATGCCCCACACCAGTGCAGAGCCTCCACCAGCTTGAACAGTTCCCTGCTGACATGCAGGATCCATGGATTCATGAGGGTGTCTCCATACCCGTACACGTACATCCTCTCGATGCAATTTGGAACGACATACGTCCGACCAGGCAACATTCTTCCAGTCGTCAACAGTCCAGTGCCCATGTTGACGGGCCCAGGCGAGGCGTAAAGCTTTGTGACGTGCAGTCGCCAAGGGTACACCACTGGGTGTTCGGCTCCGAAAGACCATATCGGTGAGGTTTCGTTGAATGGTTCGCACGCTGACACTTATTGATGGCCCAACATTAAAATCTGCTGCAGTCTGCGGAAGGGCTGCACTTCTGTCACGTTGAACAATTCTCTTCAGTCGTCGTTGGTCCCGTTCTTGCAGGATCTTTTTCCGGACGCGGCGATGTCGGAGATTTGATGTTTTACCGGATTCCTGATACTCACGGTATACTTGCGAAATGGGCGTACGGGAAAACCCCCACTTCATGTTTACCTCGGAGACAGTGTGTCCCATCGCTCGAGCACTGACTGTAACACCACGTCCAAACTCACTTAAATCTTGATAACCAGCCATTCTAGCAGCAGGAACCAATCTAAAAACTGCCCTGACTTATGCAGATGTTGCCGACCGCAGCGCCGTATTCAGCCTGTCAACCTATCTCTGTTTTTGAATACGGATGCCTGAACCGCTTTCTTTAGCGCTTCAGTGTACATCAGTATACGTGAACAATAATAAGGAAAACGCGTCATAGCGGCAACAGCCTTGAACCGAATGCGATAACCGCTAGCGTCTTCTGAACGTGCCATCTAACTGCAGCTGCTGGTGTCCGAACAAGGAAAATGGGGCCGAGACAGACGCGTTCGTAAGGAAAATGGGGCCGAGACAGACGCGTTCGTAATGAGTTCGGAGTAACCAGTCTCCAGTTAAACCTACGACGTCAGAAAATAACTTGCGCTTCCCGCCAACAGCGGAGAGGGTTAGTGGCCAGTTCCACGCAGAATACGGTGGCCGATGCTCAGAGACCAAGTGCTGGGCGAGTTTATTCCTTTGTTCGGAAGGAGAGGCCAACAGTGTCTGCTACATTTCAGCCAGTTGGCGATAACAGAATCGACGCCTTGCAATCTTTCTCAAACGACTTTACAGTAACTATTGTGTAAAAAAAATCACTTTCGAGTTACTTGAGCTTTATGTGTGAGGTTCATGATGATTGCCCATCATTTAGTTAATGGTCACAGTTACTGTGATATTTACGTGGAAGTCACACACGGCGCGAAATTCCTAAAAGCTTGCAATGAAAAACAGCGGGCGCTAAGAAATCCAAATGGCTGTGGGCACTATAGGACTTAACATCGGAGGTCATCAGCCCCTAAAACTTAGAACTATTTAAACCTAACTAACCTAATGACATCACACACATCCATGCCCGAGGCAGGATTCGAATCTGCGACCGTAGTGATCGCGCGGTTCCAGACTGCAGCGCCTAGAACCGCTCGGCCACTCCGGCCGGTCGAGGTCGCTAAGATTTTGTGTTTGGTGCATATTACATAATATGTTACTCCGATGAAACTTAGGTAGCATATCGAATTTTTCTTTAGATTTGAGTGCATGTTTTCATCTGTCACCAAACTCGAGAAAATTTATCTGATGTAACACACTCATTTGCAATCGCACCACGCCAGCGATAAAACCAGAGTGAAATATCTGCATGTACCTCTACATCTACATCCATACTACGCAAGCCACCTGACGGTGTGTGGCGAAAGGTACCTTGAGTGCCTCTATCGGTTCTTCCTTCTATTCCAGTCTCGTATTGTTCGTGGAAAGAAGGATTGTCGGCATGCCTCTGTGTGGGCTCTAATCTCTCTGATTATATCCTCATGGTCTCTTCGCGAGATATACGTAGGAGGGAACAATACACTGCTTGACTCCTCGGTGAAGGTATGTTCTCGAAACTTCAACAAAAGCCCGTACCGAGCTACTGAGCGTCTCTCGCTCTCCGTTGGATCCTCTCTATCTCTTCTATCAACCCTATCTGGTACAGATCCCACACCGGTGAGCAATATTCAAGCAGTGGGCGAACAAGAGTACTGTAACCTACTTCCTTTGTTTTCGGACTGCATTTCCTTAGGATTCTTCCAATGAATCTCAGTCTGGCATCTGCTTTACCGACGATCAACTTTATATGATCATTCCATTTTAAATCACTCCTAATGCGTACTCTCAGATAGTTTATGGAATTAATTGCTTCCAGTTGCTGACCTGCTGTATTGTAACTAAAAGTTAAGGGATCTTTCTTTCTATGTATTCGCAGCACATTACACTTGTCTACATTGAGATTCAATTGCCATTCCCTCCACCATACGTCAATTCGTTGCAGATCCTCCTGCATTTCAGTACAATTTTCCATTGTTACAACCTCTCGGTATACCAAAGCATCATCCGCAAAAAGCCTCAGTGAACTGCCAGGTCATCCACAAGGTCATTTATGTACAGGGTTATTACAAATGATTGAAGTTATTTCACAGCTCTACAATAACTTTATTATTTGAGATATTTTCACAATACTTTGCACACACATACAAAAACTCAAAAAGTTTTTTTAGGCATTGACAAATGTTCGATATGTGCCCCTTTAGTGATTCGGCAGACATCAAGCCGACAATCAAGTTCCTACCACACTCGGCGCAGCATGTCCCCATCAATGAGTTGGAAAGCATTGTTGATGCGAGCTCGCAGTTCTGGCACGTTTCTTGGTAGCGGAGGTTTAAACATTGAATCTTTCACATCACTATGCGTGAAACTTGCCCGCACGCGTTCAACCGTTTCTTCGCTCACTGCAGGCCGACCCCTTGATTTCCAGAAGCTTTAAACTGCGGATACCATCGCCGAATGGAGTTAGCAGTTGGTGGATCTTTGTTGAACTTCGTCCTGAAGTGTCGTTGCACTGTTATGACTGACTGATGTGAGTGCATTTCAAGCACGACATACGCTTTCTCGGCTCCTGTCGCCATTTTGTCTCACTGCGCTCTCGAGCGCTCTGGCGGCAGAAACCTGAAGTGCGGCTTCAGCCGAACAAAACTTTGTAGTGTGTCGTGACCATATGTCAATGAATGGAGCTACAGTGAATTTATGAAATCGCTTCAATCATTTGTAATAGCCCTGTATATTGTGAATAGCAACGGTCCTACGACACTCCCCTGCGGCACACCTGAAATCACTCTTACTTCGGAAGGCTTCTCTCCATTGAGAATGACATGCTGTGTTCTGTCATCTAGGAACTCTAGGAGAACCGCTCGGCCACTCCGGGCGGCCGCGGTCGCTAAGATTTTGTGTTTGGTGCATATTACATAATATGTTACTGCAATGAAACTTAGGTAGCATATCGAATTTTTGTTTAGATTTGAGTGCATGTCTCCATCCACAACATTCCTAATATTTCATAAATGGTTTGAAATATCCAAATGAGATTTTGGAAAATGATAGCAGAGCAGAATATTTTGCCATAAGGTTATGCAAAAATTTACAACTACAGATTTTTTCAATGAAAGAATCTAATTTTAGGGGCCATCGATAGCTGGTGAAACGAGAAATGCTATGACTTTTTTGGAACATAACAAATGAAGACATTACACGTTTATTCTGTACCGAGGCCAAACTTTTCCATAAGTTACTGACCTTGCGTATCGTGTACTAAACCGGGGACGTAGAAACGATGGAGAGGCTTCGTCCCGCCGTAGCCCTCAGTGGTTGACAACCCCACAATACGCCACAGCAGTCCACCCATTTCACAGCCGCCCCATACTGAACCCAGAGTTACTGACCTTACTTTCCCTCGGTTCTTCACTTAAGAAACTTAATAAGCCCCTTTTTTCAGAATTCTCTTGCACTGTGTCTACACAACATTTTAGTGAGGTGACACTGCGTGAACTCTACTGTGTTTTGGTAAAAGAAGCAAATTTTAACATGGCAACATGAGAATCGTGTAGGTTTTTCTCAAAATTCGCCACTCATGATGCTTCCCTGAACGCTACAAATGGTTGACAATCCAAGCGAACATAAATCGCTTCTGTTAGGATACTAACCAAAGAAGAGGTGAAAGATGTTTCTCAATGGTCAAGATGCAAGTGTGGGTGTGGAGGGGCTCCACTTAATAGTTTACAAAAAACTGACCATAGGCTTCGGTCTAGAACGTTACTTCCCCTCCAGCACTCAGCATTTCCCCTTCAGTGTCTGTTCATAACCCCCACTATTACCGCTCTCCCCATGCATGCCCTGCCAATTACACATCTATGGGCCACAGTATTCTGCACGGACTCTACCTTGCTGGCACACAGGAAGCCGATGACACCTCTGCCAGTCAGTCGTTTCTCATCCTGCCTAGGTGCCAACCGAGGCAAATGACAGCGTCTTCTGTATTAAGGGGCTCCGGAAAGGCTCAAAATCACGAAAAGTTCAATTTTTACTTTTTTGCGTTTTCTGAATCTGCAGACTATTACCTTTTAATAGATATATAATTTATTCAATTCCGAAGACTACAACTATTTTTCATTTTTTTTAAATGTGTTCTACATGGGCGTGACCCACTGTGGCGCTGTTAAACTGCTGTCAAATGGTGTTATTATTAACCCATTATTAATAATTAATAATAATAATAATAATAATAATAATAACAATAATAATAATAACTGAACTGTTGAAAAAGTGTATTCACGGAAAAACTCAAAACCCCAATGAAAGTGTAAATAGTGTTATATGGTCGAGAATCCCCAAGACTGTATTTGTTGGAATAGAAACACTTCACTTTGGTGTGTATGATGCTGTTGCGACTTTCAATGATGGCAACATTGTAAGGTGCAAGGTATTTAGAAATATGGGAATGAAGATAGGTTCTAACATGGTACGAGCGATGCTTGCTTTAGACAAGGAACGCCTTCGGGCTGCAGACAGGGCTGTAAAGAGTCTAGAAATACAAGCAAGAGTAAACAGGAGGAGGAACAAGAGGAAGCTGGAGGAGGAGTTTGCAGAGGATGAAGATAATCCATCCTATGGACCTGGAATGCACTAAAAAGTTAATCCAATCTTTGTCGCTCGATTCCCAAAACTTTTATTTTCTCATACTAATTACATGTTTTCTAAGGATCTTCCAAACATATTTGTTTCAAACTTTCAGTAAATGTTACACAGTACCTTCTACATAATTTAACACAGCCTTTTTCCAAAAAACTGTATATTTTTGAATATATAAATAAAAATTTGCAAAAAAAATGGTGTGAATTTTCATTACAATTGAAAAAAAATCATCTTTAATAACTGAACTAAAATTTTGTAAAATCCCTGTGTTAAGTTGTAGCCCATAATCCAATAAATAATCTGTAAAAAGTTCAACTTCCTACCTCAAATACTTTGTGAGGAAAGATGTAATTTATAAGCGTCATTTTAACATTGCAAGTATAGGGCGTTCCAGAGCCCCTTAAGGGGCGTCTCTCATCAAGACGGAGCCATAATTTTCAATGCATTCTGATAATTGTCACCATTTTGGACACACTGTTCATTTCTGTCATGACAGACGTATCATAGAATCAGATTATGGGATACTGTTCTGCACTACAGACAGTGAAGAGCCAAAGAAACGGATACACCTGCGTAATATCATGTAGGGCCCACACGAGATTGCAGAAGTGCCGCAACACGACGTGGCATAGACTCAACTAATGCCTGAGGTAGTGCTGGATGGAACTGACACCATGAATCCTTCAGGGCTGTCCATAAATCCATAAGACTACGAGGGGGTGGAGATCTCTTCTGAACAGCGCGTTTGTAGCATCCCAGATATGCTCGACAATGTTCACGTCTGGAGAGTTTGGTGGCCAGCGGAAGAAGAGTGTTCCTGGAGACACTCTGTACCAATTTTGGACGTGTGGGGTGTCGCACAGTCATATTGGATTTGTTCAAGTCCGTCAGAATACACAATGGATGTGAATGGATGCAGGTGATCAGACAGGATGCTTAGATACGCGTCACCTGTCAGAGTCGTATCTAGACGTATCAAAAATCCCGTATCACTCCAGCTGCACACATCCAAAACCATTACAGAGTGTCCATCGACTTGAACAGTCCCCTGCTGACATGCAGGGTCCAAGGATTCATAAGGTTTTCTCCATACCCGTGCATGCCCATCCGGTCTATACAATTTTAAACGCGACTCGTCCAACCAGGCAACATGTTTTCAGTCATCAACAGTCCAATGTCAGTGTTGACGGGCCGCGCGGGATTAGCCGAGCGTTCTAAGGCGCTGCAGTCATGGACTGTGCGGCTGGTCCCGGCGGAGGTTCGAGTCCTCCCTCGGGCATAGGTGTGTGTGTTTGTCCTTAGGATAATTTAGGTTACGTAGTGTGTAAGCTTAGGGCCTGATGACCTTAGCAGAAGTCCCATAAGGTTTCACACACATTTGATTTCAGTGTTGACGGGCCCAGGAGAGGCGTAATGCTTTGTGTTGTGCGGTCATCAAGGGTACACGAGTGAGCCTTCGGCTTACAAAGCCGAAATCGATGATACTTCGTTGAATGGTTTTCACGTTGAAACTTGTTAAAGTCCAGCATTGAAGTCTGCATCAATTTGCGAAAGGGTTCTTGCAGGATCTTTTTATGGTCGCGGCGATATCGGGGATTTGATGTTTTACCGGATTACTGATACTCGCGGTACACTTGTGAATTGGTCGTACAGGAAAGTCCCTACTTCACTGCTACCCTGGACATGCTGTGTCCAATCGCTCGTTCGCCGACTAGAACACCACGTTCAAACTTACTTAAATCTTTATATCCTGCCATTGTAGCAGCAGTAACCGACCTAACAACTGCGCCAGACACTTGCTGTCCTACGTAGGCGTTGCCGACCACAGCGCCGTATTCTGCCTGTTTACATATCTCTGTGTTTGAATACGCATGCCTATACTCTCTATGTTTGAATACGCATGCCTATACCAATTTCTTTGGGGCTTCACAGTAAGAAATCTGTTAACTTTCCGATTTTTCATACCCTTTCGTGACTAGTGGAAGATGTGTGTTCCATATACAAATTTATTTCCCTGAGTTCACAGGGATATTGAAATCCCACATCTGTGTGCAGACTGTGTGCAGATACAATCTAGCGTTCAATGGTTGGACTATTTGGAACAAACAAGTTCATTGTTTGACACCTAATGTGCGAGATATCGCTCAATTGTTTTAGTTATGCATTGCGTGTTTTGATGATTTTATGTAATCTTTTCACCTGTCTGCAACGGAGAAGCTCAGTAAAGGTTTTTGATCTCTTTTTATATTGTTTGCTAGAAATATACAGGTTGGTGCACATATTTATTCGTAAAACACTTCTAAATTCGTTTCATGGTTTTTTCTTATGGTCAGTGTGTGTTTAGAATTTCTGTTTTGTGCATTTTATTCAAATTTTAAGTCTAAATTTTTAAATTAATATATTTTATTCGGTTCTGTAATGTCATTTTATTTCCCTTGATTTGATATGAAATGGAAAACTCCATAAGCTCTTGGCTTGTTTATTGTGAGGAATTATTGAGTTCCCTTTTTTTCTTTGTATTTCTCTCAGCTGAAAGCTGCCATACAAAGGCAATGTGAAAACAAGGTTTGACACATTTTCCTCCATTATTACAGTTTAACATGATGAAACAGTTTTGCTACTGCAACATCCCAAAGAAAAATAAGAAAAAGACCATGTCACCATCTGAGTACCCTACTGCCATTAGCATAATTATCTTTCATTCCGCTGGTGGAACCAGTCTATAACACCCATTGCACCTGAGGATGCAGGGCAGGATATAGCTGAGGTTACCAGATCTATTTTTTTGGCGAGAAATCATATCTTTCGGCTGCTGAGCATTCCACAAAACTGTAACTGTCTCACTACTCTGCCATTTCATTATAGATACACATTTTTTGTAAGGATTATATGTGCCTTTATATCAATTGGTACACATTTTCCAGCAAGGAACAGAAAGAAGCGATGTAAACAATGCAGCACTTGGAAGCAAGAGTGAAGGACCACTTTCTTATTTAGCTACTGCGAAGTAACTGTATGCATTCAGCCATGTTTTGAAAAATTTCATAAAACTGTGAAGTTTTGAATAAATAAATTTGTTTGACATAATAATGGTACTTACTTTCTTCCTTTTACAATCGTAACCTCTTGTAAAAAAAAAACATACTGTAGTTTGGTTGGGACGTGTATATCCCACTGAACACAAGAAGGAATAAATTTAGGGAACGGTTCATTCCTCCATAAGTCCTGTGAGATATATACACTGGGGTGACAAAAGTCATGGGATATATCCTAATATTGAGTCGAACCTTCTTGTACCTGGCACAGTACAGTAACCCAGTGTGACGTGGGCAAGTCATTGGAGGACCCCCACACAAATAGTGAGTCATACTGCCTCTATAGCCGTCCATAATTGTGAAAGTGTTGCCATTAAAGGATTTTGTGCATGAACTGACATCCTGATTATGTCCCATTGATGCTCAATGCAATTCATGTTGGGCGATCTGGTTAGCCAAACCATTTGCTGGAAGTGTCCAGAATGTTCTTCAATCCAATCGCAAATAACTGTTGCCCAGTGACATGGTGCATCGTGATCTATAAAAATTTCATTGTTGCTTGGGTTCATGAAATCCAAGAATAGCAGCAGATGGTCTCCAGGTAGCTGAATATAACCGTTTCCTGTCAATCATCAGTTCAGTCCATGTAAACACAAAAGCACTCTGTCTTCAGGCCACAAGTGGCTCATCGGGACCATCCGACCGCCGTGTCATCCTCAGTTGAGGATGCGGATAGGAGGGGCGTGTGGTTAGCACACCGCTCTCCCGGTCGTTATGATGGCTTTCTATGACCAGAGCCGCTACTATTCGGTCGAGTAGCTCCTCAATTGGCACCATGAGGCTGAGTGCACCCCGAAAAATGGCAACAGCTCAATGGCGGCTGGATGGTCACCCATCCAAGTGCCGGCCACGCCCGACAGCGCTTAACTTCGGTGATCTCACGGGAATCGGTGTATCCACTGCGGCAAGGCCGTTGCCCCCATGTAAACACAGCCCACACTATTATCGAGCCACTACAAGGTTGAACAATGCTTTGTTGACAACTTGGGTACATGGCTTCGTGGGGTCTGCACCATACTCAAACCCTACCAACAGCTCTTACCAATTAAAATTGGGACTCATCTACATAGGCAACGGTTTTCCAGTCCTCTAGGGTCCAACCGAATTCGTCACGGGCCCAGGAGAGGCACTGCAGGGGATGACGTTCTTTTAGCAAAGGCACTCGCGTCGGCCTTCTGTTGCCATAGCTCTTTAATGCCTAATTTCACAGCACTGTCCTAAGTGATAAGGTCTTTATACGTGCCACACTGATTTCTGTTTTTATTTCACGTAGTGTTACTTGTTTGATAGCACTGACAACTATACGCAAACGCCGCTGCTTTCGGTCGTTATGTGAAGGCCACTGCATTGTCCATGGTGAGAAGCAATGCCTGAAATTTGATATTCTCGGTATGCTCTCCTCAACATGTCCAGTGAAACGTATACACCCGACTTAAAATAATTATAAGAACAATCAAAATTTCGAAACATTGTCAAAAGCAGGCAATCAATTTTTACAGTAATATGCGAAATTTTAATTAATTCAGTAACTAAATGATTAAGGGGGAAATGTTTATTAAGTTATGCTGACCCGAGCTAAAAGGTCCTTTTCCACACCTCCCTACATTAGAAAAAAATCTGAGGATGTAGCAGAGTTGAACATGGGTCCGTTGGCACTGAAGGCAACGACACTAAGTAAAGGACGTGCAGGCTAGACATATAATGACACATTTGTTTATATTCCAGCACCTACTAAGCTTATAACTTTATTTGTCCAAGACTGTACGTAGGAGCGAAATATTTTTACGGATGTTGGTACAGATCAGTCCGCAGCTCGTGGTCGTGCGGTAGCGTTCTCACTTCCCGCGCCCGGGTTCGATTCCCGGCGGGGTCAGGGATTTTCTCTGCCTCGTGATGACTGGGTGTTGTGTGATGTCCTTAGATTAGTTAGGTTTAAGTAGTTTTAAGTTCTAGGGGACTGATGACCATAGATGTTAAGTCCCATAGTGCTCACAAGGGAACCTCCCCATCGCACCCCCCTCAGATTTAGTTATAAGTTGGCACAGTGGATAGGCCTTGAAAAACTGAACACAGACCAATCGAGAAAACAGGAAGAAGTTGTGCGGAACTATGAAAAAAATAAGCAAAATATACAAACTGAGTAGTCCATGTGCCAGATAGGCAACATCAAGGATAGCGTCAGCGCAGGACCGCTGTAGTCCCGTGGCTAGCGTGAGCAGCTGCGGAACGAGAAGTCTTTAGTTCAAGTCTTCCCTCGAGTGAAAATTTTAATTTTTTATTTTCAGACAATTATTATCTGCCCGTCCGTCCGTCCGATGCGAGGTAACTGCACCGTAGTATGGGGACGATACACCTAAACAAACATCGAAACACACGACGTCAGTCGACTACAGGGCACGGAAGAGAGAGTATTCCTGCTAACGAGGCTCCCTGGCTGGCAGTTGCATTCATTTGTTGCAGTTTATGTGACAAACTCTTATGTTTGCATCACTTTTTTGGGAGTGATTATCACATCCACAAGGAAACCTAAATCGGGCAAGGTAGAAGAATCGTTTTACCCATTCGCCAAGTGTACAAGTTAGGTGGGTCGACGACATATTCCTGTCATGTGACGCACATGCCGTCACCAGTGTCGTATAGAATATATCAGACGTGTTTTCCTGTGGAGGAATCGGTTGACCTATGACCTTGCGATCAAATGTCTTCGGTTCCCATTGGAGAGGCACGTCCTTTCGTCTAATAATCACACGGTTTTGCGGAGTGGTCGCAAAACGTAACTTATTACAGTGAACAGAAACGTCAATGAACGAACGGACTGATCATAACTTTGCGAAAATAAAGAAAGGAAACTTTTCACTCGAGGGAAGACTTGAACCAAGGACCTCTCCTTCCGCAGCTGCTCACGCTAACCACGGGACCACGGCGCTCCTGCGCTCATATTACCCTTGATGCTGCTTATCTTGCGCATTGACTACTTCGTTTGTATATTTTGCTTATTTTTTTCACAGTTCCACACAACTACTTCCTGTTTTCTCGATTGATCTGTGTTCAGTTTTTCAAGGCCTATCCACTGTGCCAACTTATAACTTAATTTGAGGGGGGTGCGATGGGGAGGTTCCCTTGTCAGAGCCATTTGAACCATTTTTTGGTACAGATCACTGTGGGCACAATTTTTAGCTCAACAGGTATCGAAATGGTACTCCACTTCTTGCCGCAGGTTCATAAGCGTGACAGGTGATACGGCCTCGACTGCAGCACAGATGAATTGTCTCAAATCTACCAGTTCTGGAACTTTTGTTCTGTATACAATGCGCTTGATAAACCCCCATGCACTGAAATCCAGCGGGGTCGCATCGGGAGACCGAGGAGGCCAGGCAATGGGATCCCCACCCCCTTTCCGATCCAAGACTCGTCTCAAGGAGAAATGTAGTAACACTTCCTTGATAGGGGGGCGATGACACCATCCTGCTCGAAAATGTCTTGTGGAACTGCATAGTTCGCCAGGAAGTCGAGGTAGGTGTGTACTCTCACTGTACACGCCAAGAAAAAATGTACCTATCAAATCATGTTTATGTAACCCCAACCACACATTAACTTTAGGTGTCACCCTTTCATACTCAGTCATTTCTCCCGGAGTCTCACTTCCCCACAATCGACAGTTATGTCGGTTAACTTTGCCACAGCAATGGAAGGTAGACTCACGACTAAAGAGCACTGCATTGAGGTAGTTGTTGTTTTCGTCGAAACAATGCAACAATTCAACAGCAAAATCGCATCGTCTGCGGTGACCCTCAGGTCTAGTGTGACGCGAAAGTTGGAGTTTGTACGCAAGCAGTCGGAGATTTTGTGGGCAATGTCGTGCACCGTCGAAAGGGGACGGATAGTTCCTTACCAACTTCTCTAATGGATTTACGTGAGCCTCTAGCGAATTCTTCGAGCCTACATTGAATTCTCTCTTCACTCACATGCATTTTAGGATGTTTTGCAGCATTTGAAATCAAACTCACAATTTCTCAAAGAGTTCTGTCCCACTGCTAAATGGATTTACGTGTGAGAGGATCCACGTTGCATTTTCTTCTTGCAGGCCACTGCACACGTGTTACAGATTTTAACTCTGTTAACCAAACAGCACACAGTGCACATTCCGTTGTGGCGTCCACATGCTGACTGCCAGGGGTACATTTGCCTGCGGCATAGTGAACATTTGGGCACATGCGCATGTGACATCACATATCGGAGAGTGTTTCTATGGAATGCGTATTTCGTTATAATCGTTATAATCATTTGTTTGTGTACTGCTCTATCACAGGCCCCCTGTACTTCGCTGGAAGTTGATATTAAAGAAAATGGTTCAAATGGCTCTGAGCATTATGGGACTCAACTGCCGTGGTCATCAGTCCCCTAGAACTTAGTAACCTAAGGACATCACATACACCCATGCCCGAGGAAGGATTCGAACCTGCGACCGTAGCGACAGCGCGGCTCCGGACTGGAGCGCCTAGAACCGCACGGCCACCGCGGCCGGCTGATATTAACAAAAAGAAATACACCACACTGTTGGTTGTACGCCTTAGAAATGTCAGTCTGCTTTTAATTAATGCCGGCCGGGGTAGCCGAGCGGTTCTAGGCGCTACAGTCTGGAACCGCGCGACCGCTATGGTCGCAGGTTCGAATCCTGCCTCGGGCATGGATGTGTGTGATGTCCTTAGGTTAGTTAGATTTAAGTAGTTCTAAGTTCTAGGGGACTGACGACCTCAGAAGTTAAGTCCCATAGTGCTCAGAGTTATTTTTTTTAATTAATTGGGGTCTCGTTCTTATTTGACCTCGTGCAAGGAATCACGTATAAGTCTTGACACACAGCAAGGCCGCCTTCACTAGTAGTGTCAAAAATCGTTACGGGTTACATCAAGGCAGTCAGAATACTGATGACACAAAGAAAGAATCCATTAATCACTGCTGAAAACTCCAGTCCACTTTGCATTACGTGAATGTATTACCCTTCAGTCACTGTAGTTGGTACCACAAAGCCGAACTTTGGGAAACGTTTTATTCCACTTCCACATCACACAGTGGTACATAGTGCTTTTTTGCAGGAACCAAAGTAGACGTCTTTATAGATTTCGATGCACTGAATACGAAATTATGATTAAAATTGCCTCCTTGTTACAAGTAAGATGGGACTTTGCATTCCAAGTATATAGCTACTGTAACCAATAGGATATATGCAGTTGGCCGCGCTGTAAAGCCGTGCGGTCTAAGGCGTCTTGTCACGGTTCGCGCAGCTCCCCCGTCGGAAGTTCGAGTCCTCCCTCGGGCACTATCAAGTTTTTGCTCCTGTTAGGTAATATCGTAGATCCGGGACTGCATCACATATATTCACTGGCATCCCCCATGACATTCATTCGTTTAATAAGCGAACTGACGCAACCACGAGTGGTACAGCCGTAACAAACGACATCACGTCTCGTCTCTAGATTCGACAATGCACACGTAACTAGATGGTAACATGCGTCGTGGTGGAAATTAGTGTTGCCAAATTCTATTAGAAGCAGTCACCTTACTCACTTACGGGCTGAGTAACCCTTGTCACAACGTCTGAAGCGCCCAGAACCGGTCTGCCACTACGGCCGGCCAACGTCTTTGCAAATAGCTCTTATCATGACCCATAAGTGTGACTGTGAAACGGAATCACCTTATTTACTTGTAACTCTGAGAAACGAGACAATTTTAAGCTTGATATTCGTATTCGGTGCATCGAAATCTATAAAGCACGACTATTTTCGTTTCTGTAAAAAGTAAAAAGTTTGTAGAAAAGTGGTTATAAAAAGCCTTTCACAAATCTACATGTGCAATGCACTGTTTAATTCTAAACATGTGAAAACATGTTACCAATACTGTGCAGTCTCTACTGATGTACAAAATAAATTGGAAATGAACTTACGTAACAGTGGGGACCGTATCGTTAGTGTTACTGCAGTTCTTTAGGGGTTCAGCGAGTGAGCAGTTGGCAACACTGGTGCCGTTGCCGTTCTTCTCCGTAGTGTTGGCAGCGCTGGTGCCTCCCGGTTGACCGGCAATCGCAGAAGAATTTCCAGCCGAGGCCCCTTGGGTTTTACTTCCGTTGCCGTTCTTGGTTTCCGATGTAACGTTGTATTCGTTGATGTTACCTGTGGGAGAGACAACAGTACGAATGAAGAGGGCGAAAAAGTGGTCTGTGACGGCAGTGAATCTCTTACACTGCTGCGCTGTTTTTTTTAAGTTCCCTGTCAGTTTAAAGCAGGGGTACCCTACCCGCAGGCCACATGCGGCAAGAAGCAATTACCAGTGCGGCCCAGAAAGTGACCATCACATGATCCGTAAATAAAAGTAATAAATAAAAAAATCCGTTTGTGAAACGTTATGATAAATTGAATATTTTCAGTTTGAAACTCCCACCACACAATCCCATTATCGCACTAGTCCGAATGATCCATACCGGTGTCTATTTTTATGCTCAGTGGTTACTGTTGGTATTATGTACGGCCCAAAAATACTTCCAAAGCGACCTGGGCAGGCTGAAATAATGAACACCCCTGGTTTAAAGGTCTAGGTACTCACGAGCCAGAACATCTGCCTAGAAGTTTCGAAACATTCTGTAACTGCCCTCCTAGTTAAGCCGGCCGTTATGGCCGAGCGGTTCTAGGCGCTTCAGTGCGGTACCGCGCTACTGCTACGGTCGCAGGTTCGAATCCTGCCTCGGGCATGGATGTGTGTGATGTCCTTAGGTTAGTTAGGTTTAACTAAGTTCTGGGGGACTGATGACCTCAGATGTTAAGTCCCATAGTGCTCAGAGCCATTCGAGCCTCCTAGTTGATGGTAAACACACTAGCGTGGAATCAAAAATGAACGCAGCTAGAGAAGAATAAATTAATAAATGTACAGGCAATGCCTCAAAGTGCTATGGAGTGGATGGCGTAGATGCCATGTGCTAAGCACTGAAACACTACGTGGCGGAGTATAATTCATGTACAGCTGTCACCCTCTGCCCCCACGCCTCCTTCCTGTTCAACCCGCAATTGGGGTGTAAGAAGAACAATGGAGGTCCGAAGGAAGCCTAGTGATTTGAAAAGAGCGCTGGTCGTTTCAAAAAGAGGCAGCGAGCAGACGCACAAAACTATAGGTGTGTATCTCTGACGTCTAAATCTGCATCTATATGTGTACTCCGGAAACGACCTTGTAGTGTGTGACATAGGATACTTTCCGCACCACTGTCACTTCCTCATTTTCTTGTTGCAGTCGGGAATGATTTGCGAAGGAACCATTGCCGGTAAGCCTCCAGATTTTGCACGTGAGTTGCCACTCTTTACAACACTCCCTTGGAGTAGTGTCGCAATTTGTTATACACTCCTGGAAATGGAAAAAAGAACACATTGACACCGGTGTGTCAGACCCACCATACTTGCTCCGGACACTGCGAGAGGGCTGTACAAGCAATGATCACACGCACGGCACAGCGGACACACCAGGAACCGCGGTGTTGGCCGTCGAATGGCGCTAGCTGCGCAGCATTTGTGCACCGCCGCCGTCAGTGTCAGCCAGTTTGCCGTGGCATACGGAGCTCCATCGCAGTCTTTAACACTGGTAGCATGCCGCGACAGCGTGGACGTGAACCGTATGTGCAGTTGACGGACTTTGAGCGAGGGCGTATAGTGGGCATGCGGGAGGCCGGGTGGACGTACCGCCGAATTGCTCAACACGTGGGGCGTGAGGTCTCCACAGTACATCGATGTTGTCGCCAGTGGTCGGCGGAAGGTGCACGTGCCCGTCGACCTGGGACCGGACCGCAGCGACGCACGGATGCACGCCAAGACCGTAGGATCCTACGCAGTGCCGTAGGGGACCGCACCGCCACTTCCCAGCAAATTAGGGACACTGTTGCTCCTGGGGTATCGGCGAGGACCATTCGCAACCGTCTCCATGAAGCTGGGCTACGGTCCCGCACACCGTTAGGCCGTCTTCCGCTCACGCCCCAACATCGTGCAGCCCGCCTCCAGTGGTGTCGCGACAGGCGTCAATGGAGGGACGAATGGAGACATGTCGTCTTCAGCGATGAGAGTCGCTTCTGCCTTGGTGCCAATGATGGTCGTATGCGTGTTTGGCGCCGTGCAGGTGAGCGCCACAATCAGGACTGCATACGACCGAGGCACACAGGGCCGACACCCGGCGTCATGGTGTGGGGAGCGATCTCCTACACTGGCCGTACACCACTGGTGATCGTCGAGAGGACACTGAATAGTGCACGGTACATCCAAACCGTCATCGAACCCATCGTTCTACCATTCCTAGACCGGCAAGGGAAGTTGCTGTTCCAACAGGACAATGCACGTCCGCATGTATCCCGTGCCACCCAACGTGCTCTAGAATGTGTAAGTCAACTACCCTGGCCAGCAAGATCTCCGGATCTGTCCCCCATTGAGCATGTTTGGGACTGGATGAAGCGTCGTCTCACGCGGTCTGCACGTCCAGCACGAACGCTGGTCCAACTGAGGCGCCAGGTGGAAATGGCATGGCAAGCCGTTCCACAGGACTACATCCAGCATCTCTACGATCGTCTCCATGGGAGAATAGCAGCCTGCATTGCTGCGAAAGGTGGATATACACTATACTAGTGCCGACATTGTGCATGCTCTGTTGCCTGTGTCTATGTGCCTGTGGTTCTGTCAGTGTGATCATGTGATGTATCTGACCCCAGGAATGTGTCAATAAAGTTTCCCCTTCCTGGGACAATGAATTCACGGTGTTCTTATTTCAATTTCCAGGAGTGTCTTTACTTACGTCCAGCGTGAACCGCAAGTCCCGGGACTGCTCACCAATCATCTTCAGGAATTCCTGTATCTCGCTACTTTCTTCTGACGTTGGCACGTTCTTATAGACAACAGCTTCAACCGCAAACAGTCTTGAGAAGCTTGATCACTGATCCTTCATATACAGTTGGTAAATACTAACGTTCCCGTCACCATTCATTGGGTAATTTCCAAGAATGACTGCCAATCGAAAGCGTGGGTACCTAACGACATATATCGAAGTTTTACTCTATGTAGACCACACGACTCTGGTGGTGCGAATTAATGTAAATGTTTAGTTCATTAGCAGGACAACATCATTTATCGTTTATGCTTGTGAAAAGCAATGAGTGAAAGTAAAAGTTTCGAGTGCAAGTAGTCTCACTTGGCGAAATCAAATTCCTCGGTTAATTACACTGAACCGCCAAAGAAACTGGTATAGGCATGCGTATTCAAATACAGAAGTATCTAAATAGGCAGAATGCGGCGCTGCTGTGGGCAACGACTATATGAGACAAAGAGTGTGTGGTGCAGTCGTCTCCAGGTGCTACAATGGCAGGTTATCAAGATTTAAGTGAGTTTGAACGTGGTGTTATAGTCGGCGCACGAGCGATGGGACACACCATCTCCGAAGTAGCGATGAAATGGGGATTTCCCATACGACCATTTCACGAGTGTACCGTTGGAACACGTGAGGCGATAGTGACCTTACGACTTATCTAGCATCTGTAGACTTAGAGAAAGCTTTCGACAATGTTGACTGGAATTCTCTCTTTCAAATTCTAAAGGTGGCAGGGGTAAAATACAGGGAGCGAAAGGCTATTTACACTTTGTACAGAAATCAGAGGCAGTTACAAGAGTCGAGGGGCATGAAAGGGAAGGAGTGGTTGGGAAGGGAGTGAGACAGGGTAACAGCCTCTCCCCGACGTTATTCAAACTGTATATTGAGCAAGCAGTAAAGGAAACAAAAGAAAAATTCGGAGTAGGTATTAAAATCCATGGAGAAGAAATAAAAACTTTGAGGTTTGCTGATGACATTGTGATTCTGTCAGAGACAGCAAAGGACTTGGAAGAGCAGTTGAGCGGAATGGACAGTGTCTTGAAAGGAGGGTATAAGATGAACATCGACAAAAGCAAAACAAGGATAATGGAATGTAGTCGAATTGATAATGGAATGTAGTCGAATTAAGTCGGGTGATGCTGAGGGAATTAGGTTAGGAAATGAGACACTTAAAGTAGTAAAGGAGTTTTGCTATTTGGGGAGCAAAATAACTGATGATGGTCGAAGTAGAGAGGATATAAAATGTAGACTGGCAATGGCAAGGAAAGCGCTTCTGAAGAAGAAAAATTTGTTAACATCGAGTATAGATTTAATGTCAGGAAGTCGTTTATGAAAGTATTTGTATGGAGTGTAGCCATGTATGGAAGTGAAACGTGGGCGATAAATAGTTTGGACCAGAAGAGAATAGAAGCTTTCGAAATGTGGTGCTACAGAAGAATGCTGAAGATTAGATGGGTAGATCACATAACTCATTTGGAGGTATTGAATAGAATTGGGGAGAAGAGGAGTTTGTGGCACAGCTTCACTAGAAGAAGGGATCGGTTGGTAGGACACGTTCTGAGACATCGAGGGATCACCAATTTAGTATTGGAGGCCAGCGTGGAGGGTAAAAATCGTAGAGGGAGACCAAGAGATGAATACACTAAGCAGATTCAGAAGGATGTAGGTTGCAGTAGGTACTAGGAGATGAAGAAGCTTGCACAGGATAGAGTAGCATGGAGAGCTGCATCAAACCAGTCTCAGGACTGAAGACCACAGCAACAACAACAACAACAACAACCGTGAATATCAGAAATCCGGTAAAACATCAAATCTCGGACATCGCTCCGGTCGGAAAAAGATCCTGCAAGAACAAGGCCAACGACGACTGAAGAGAATCGTTCAACGTGACAGAAGTGCAACCTATCCGTAAATTGCTGCAGATTTCAATGCTGGGCCATCAACAAGTGTCAGCGTACGAACCATTCAACGGAACATAATTGATACGGGCTTTCGGAGCCAAAGCACACTTGTGTACCCTTGATGACTGCACGACTCAGAACTCTACGCCTCGTCTGTCCCCGTTAACACCGACATTGGACCGCTGATGACTGGAAACATATTGCCTGGTCGGACGAGTCTAGTTTCGAATTTTATCGAGCGCATGGACGTGTCCAAGTATGGAAAAATGTTCGTGAATCCATGGACCCTGTATGTTGGCAAGAGGCTGTTCAATCAGGTGGAGGCTCTGGGGCGTATGCAGTTGAAGTGATATGGGACCCCTGACGCGTCTAGATACCACTCTGACACTTGATACGTTCGTAAGCATCCTGTCTGATCACCTGCATCCATTCATGTCCATTGTGGGTTCTGGCGGACTTGGGGAATACCAGCAGAACAATGCGACACCCCACACGTCCAGAATTGCAACAGAGTGGCTCCAGGAACACTCTTCTGAGTTTCAACACTTCCGCTAGTCACCAAACTCCCCAGACATAAACATTACTGAGCATATCTGGGATGCCTTGCAACGTGCTGTTCAGAAGAGATCTGCACCCCTCGTAGTCCTACGGATTTATCGTCAGCCCTGCAGGATTCACGGTGTCAGTTCCCTCCAGCACTACTTCAGACATTAGGCGAGTCCATGCCATGTCCTATTGCGGCACTTCTGCACGATATTAGGCAAGGGTACCAGTTTCTTTGACTCTTGAGTGTAGTTTGAGCATAAAGCGAGTTTCGAAAAAGAAAACTGTTTTTCTACTCCCAGACTACCAAAAACTTTGTGTATATGCAAAGACTGTCTTAAGACATATTCAGAACTGTACTAAATGTGCCAATTATAAAAAATTATATATATATATATATATATATATATATATATATAATTTTTTATAATTGGCACATTTAGTACATATATATATATCCCCTCTCAGCTTCCTTCTTAACTAAATAAATGTGTATCCTGTAAAAAATTTATTTTTTTTGCACAAATCGAGTGTTGCAAAAACTGTCCTCAGTTGGTGGCCGGGGGTCGAAGCTACACGACAACGAATAATACAGGCGAAGCTGGAGGGCGAGTGTCCTGGGGCCACATCCTCAGCAAGAGCGCTGCCGACAGCAGCTCGCTGTCCGTAGATTGACATGAGTGGGGCACAGGCCAGACACAGTCTGTGATGTTAAGAGGGGCCACGTGAGCCCTCCGTGATGCGGCAGAACAGCCTGGCGGTACACGCCTGCTGCTGCAGAGTGGGTCCGTTCACCGTTGTGCTGACTGAGCTCTTGAGCCACAGAGCTCTTGGACTGGACCTCTGTCAAGTTATTGCTGTTCTCCAGGAATACAATATTCATTCCCAATATGGAAAAAAGGCATGGTGCACATTTGACGGCAAGGTATGTCAAATAAACATTTTTAGGTTCAAATGGCTCTGAGCACTATCGGACTTAACATCTGAGGTCATCAGTCCCCTAGAACTTAGAACTACTTAAACCCAAACTAACCTGAGGACATCAGACACATCCATGCCCGAGGCAAGATTCGAACCTGCGACCGTAGCAGTCGCGCGGTTCCGGACTGAAGACATTTTCAGGAATGCCTTCAGAAAAGTGAAACCATTGCAAAAATTAATTTGCGAAATGTCGGCCAAATAGCCAAACGAGGCAAGCCATCCACTGATGGTAATTACATACAGAAGTGGATTTTAAACACAGATGAAGAACTGTTTCCCGATAAAACCACAGAATGTGAAGCAGCCACTCTTTCAGCAAATGAAGTGGTGCGTTAAGTTGAAGATATTCCTTGTAATTTACCAAATCAGTTGCAAGAAAAGGCACCTAAATTTGCTTCGTATCCAATTGCCATGGAGGTACCTACAGACATCTCTGCTACTGTACAAAAGCTATTGATTTTTAGAGGTATTAAGACGAGTTAATAATGAACTAGCAGAGCCGGCCGGTGTGGCGGTGCGGTTCTAGGCGCTTCACTTTGGAACTGTGTGACTGCTCCGGTCGCAGGTTCGAATCCTGCCTCGGGAATGGATGTGTGTGATGTCCTTAGATTAGTTAGGTTTAAGTAGTTTTAAGTTTTAGGGGACTGATGTTAAGTCCCATAGTGCTCAGAGCCATTTGAACTAGCAGATCTGATTTTCTTACGTGGTACCCCCCAATAGGTGAGGTATTCCTTCAAGGGTTACAGTTAACTTTAGCTGAAGAGAATTATTTTTAGGTTTGTCAGCTTAAATGTGTTACAACAGATTGAGGGGGAGGGGGAATTATGTGTGGCAAATACGGAGCTCACGACCGCGGTTGAACACATAAAGTGAAGCCAATGGTGTTGCGATGTTCTTGACAACACAATGCATTCTTCATCAGTAACCACTCCGTGCAAAGTCAGTGGATATGTCAGTTGTGTCTCTGAGAAGAGGGAGAATCTCTGTCCGACGATCTCCCATACCAAATGGCCCCAACTGAGATTCGACACTTGATATGTGGCCCTCATAGTCTAGTAATTTGGAGTCTCCAGCTCCAGGGTAAGTATTCTTGACTCTGCACTCACCATGACGCTGAAGAACGGAGAACCCATACCACTGCTTGGTACACACACAACTCAACTTTGGCACCAAGTGTAAACCAACACTATAGGTGACCGCCAATAAAATGTTGTTTCTACTGTGTCGATTATTACCCACTGTGTTATGTCTATTATTCTAGAGGTATTCTGTGATTTTTCTTTCAAGAAATACATGAGCGTATAGCGTACAAGCTGCCGGTGACTGCGACAGTTTTCTTCTTTTTATCGTCCATGCTTTCTTATACATAAACTACTTTCGAAGTTCCAAAATGTACTAGAATAAATAAAATGTCTATAAAACGCCGCACTGTACAATGTACCTGTGGTGAGACAGTCTCAATTCCTGAAATCCATCGCCCGTGGCCTCTGACCTGCCAAGGAGCACAACAGTCCTGGATCTATGGATAAAACATGAAAATCCGCGGCATTACGCCACACACAGACAGACCCAGCCTGTGGGCACATCAGGGAGACCAGACCCGACAAGGCAGGAACCGCACGTTAGTGGGAAACTATGGGCTTCAAATCGGTAGGGCTGATCCGTTACAGATACACATAGAAGTGACCTGTGGTTTTGGCCGTCATGGAAGTCCACTCGTGTGGCGCAGACACCATGTTGACGAAATGATACCTCGGTGATTACGCACGCAACAGATAACTTGCACAAATACTCTAGGAATCAATACTAATGAGGATAGGTAGCAACTCACCATAAAGATGATCGCTGAGCCACAGACAGGAACATTGAAAAGACCATCACACTCTCGTAACTAAATGTTTGGCCATAGCCTTTGTCAGAAAACGAGAGCGGACACACATTCGCACAATCACTCAGACACAACTCATGCACACTTGACCGTTGTTTCCGGCCGCTGCGTCAACACTCTCTGAGAATCAGATCCAAACAAACCACTCCTCACGCCTCCCTGCCTCACATCGGCAGCTCCCGGGCTAACAGCAAGTAATGGTGGCAGCACTGACTGCAAGGTGTGGGGAAGGATGGCAAGGGGAGAAGCAGTAACAATGAGAGAGTGGGGAAGCGGCGCAACAACTCAGTTGCGCCCAGCCAGAGACGAAGCATGACATCTCAGTAAACAAACAATTTCATGCTGTTGAGACAAAATGAGAGATGAAATGTATGATGAGATAAAAGAAATTATTCAGATAGTGAACGGAGACGAAAATTTAATAGTCATGGGTGACTGGAATTCGATTGTAGGAAAAGGGAGAGAAGGAAAGGTAGTAGGTGAATATGGATTGGGGGTAAGAAATGAAAGAGGAAGCCGTCTGGTAGAATTTTGCATACAGCGTAACTTAATTATAGCTAACACTTGGGTCAAGAATCATGAAAGAAGGTTGTATACATGGAAGAATCCTGGAGATACTAGAAGGTATCAGATAGATTATATAATGGTAAGACAGAGATTAAGAAACCAGGTTTTAAATTGTAAGACATTTTCAGGAGCAGATGTGGACTCTGACCACAATCTATTGGTTATTAACTGTAGACTAAAACTGAAGAAACTGCAAAAAGGTGGGAATTTAAGGAGATGGGACCTGGATAAACTGAAAGAACCAGAGGTTGTACAGAGTTTCAGGGAGAGCATAAGGGAACAATTGACAGGAATGGGGGAAAGAAATACAGTAGAAGAAGAATGGGTAGATTTGAGGGATGAAGAAGTGAAGGCAGCAGAGAATCAAGTAGGTATAAAGACGAGGGCTAGGACAAATCCTTGGGTAACAGAAGAGATACTGAATTTAATTGATGAAAGGAGAAAATACAAAATTGCAGTAAGTGAAACAGGCAAAAAGGAATACAAACGTCTCAAAAATGAGATCGACAGGAATTGCAAAACGGCTAAGCTGGGATGGCTAGAGGACAAATGTAAGGATGTAGAGGCTTATCTCACGAGGGGTAAGATAGATACTGCCTACAGGAAAATTAAAGAGACCTTTGGAGAAAAGAGAACCATTTGTATGAATATCAAGAGCTCAGATGGAAACCCAGTTCTAAGCAAAGAAGGGAAAGCAGAAAGGTGGAAGGAGAATATAGAGGGTCTATACAAGGGCGATGTACTTGCGGACAATATTATGGAAATGGAAGAGGATGTAGATGAAGATGAAATGGGAGATATGATACTGCGTGAAGAGTTTGACAGAGCACTGAAAGACCTGAGTCGAAACAAGGCCCCAGTAATAGACAACATTCCATTATAACTACTGACAGCCTTGGGAGAGCCAGTCCTGACAAAACTCTACCATCTGGTGAGCAAGATATATGAGACAGGCGAGATACCCTCAGACTTCAAGAAGAATGTAATAATTACATTCCCAAAGAAAGCAGGTGTCGACAGATGTGAAAATTACCGAACTATCAGTTTAATAAGTCACGGCTACAAAATACTAACGCGAATGGAAAAACTAGTAGAAGCCGACTTATCTTAGAGGAAAGATTAAGGAAAGGCAAACCTACGTTTTTAGCATTTGTAGACTTAGAGAAAGCTTTTGACAATGTTGACTGGAATACTCTCTTTCAAATTTTAAAGGTGGCAGGGGTAAAATACAGGGAGCGAAAGGCTATTTATAATTTTTTGTACAGAAACCAAATGGCAGTTATAAGAGTTGAGGGACATGAAAGGGAAGCAGTGGTTGAGAAGGGAGTGAGACTGGGTTGAAGCCTATCCAAGATGTTATTCAACCTGTATATTGAGCAAGCAGTAAAGGAAACAAAAGGAAAATTCGGAGTAGGTATTAAAATCCATGGAGAAGAAATAAAAACTTTGAGGTTTGCCGACGACATTGTAATTCTGTCAGACACAGCAAAGGACTTGGAAGAGCAGCTGAACGGAATGGACAGTGTCTTGAAAGGAGGATATAAGATGAACGTCAACAAAAGCAAACCGAGGATAATGGAATGTAGTCAAATTAAATCGGATGATGCAGAGAGAATTAGAATAGAAAATGAGGCGGTTACAGTAGCAAAGGAGTTTTGCTATTTGGGGAGCAAAATAACAAACAGATGATGGTCCAAGTAGAGAGGATATGAAATGTAGACTGGCAATGGCAAGGAAAGAGATTCTGAAGAACAGAAATTTGTTAACATCGAGTATAGATTTAAATATCAGGAAGTCGTTTGTGAAAGTATTTATATGGAGTGTAGCAATGTATGCAAGCGAAACATGGACGATAAATAGTTTGGAGAAGAAGAGAAGTTTTCGAAATATGGTGCTACAGAAGAATGCTGAAGATTAGATGGGTAGATCACATAACTAATGAGGGGGTATTGAATAGAACTGGGGAGGAATTCTTGGCCCAACTTGACTACAAGAAGGGATCGGTTGGTAGGACATGTTCTGAGGCATCCAGGGATCACCAATTTAGTATTGGGAGGGCAGCGTGGAGGGTAAAAATCGTAGAGGGAGACCAAGAGATGAATACACTAAGCAGATTCAGAAGGATGTAGGTTGCAGTAGGTAGTGGGAGATGAAGAAGCTTGCACAGGATAGAGTAGCATGGAGAGCTGCATCAAACCAGTCTCAGGCCTGAAGACCACAATAACAACCACAACGAGACAAAAACGAGATTTTTCCAGCGTTTTTATTTCGAATTTCCCTGATATATTTGAAATTCCCTGATATTCTCTGATTTCCGGAACTTGTGGCAACCCTGATACCTGTGGACATATGCATTCACTGTCCTGTAAAACGCGCTAGTAGCAAAGATGCGTCTAGTAAACAGAAAGCTTTTTGTGTTTCACAGTCTGCAAGGACTGAAATTGTTACTGTGCAACCTTCGTTGCGTATTACGTTCCACTTGGTTGGCTGCCGAAGAACAAACAATAGTGGGACATCCACATCGGAGAAGGAACAATGTGTGTAGGGCTGCATATCTGTAAAAAGCACCGTTGTGGAATGGAGCGATCAGTTCCGTGTTGATCGAGTTCGACACAGAACGCCGGTTGATCCACTACGGACAAATGGGAGAAACTCGAGCACCGCCCTGTAGTCCTGGTCACTCGCCATGTGGTTATGAAGCCTTCGATACCTTGAAAAACACCTTTAAGGGCTGACGAGTCCTATCGAACGAGGATATGCAGCAAAGCATTTTGATATTTTTTCTTGTTGTGGGCTGCATTATCTTCTCCCAAAATATGGAAATCAATGAGCTTGCACTAGAAGACACGTGTTTCACAGTATTGAAGACGAACAAGCGCGCATAGCTCTTAAGTATTCATTTTAGAGCCCCAAAGACGTTTTTTCTTGTTTAGGTATAAAGAACCTATCCCCGAAGTTTGTAAAACTATTTTTTCAAACACCCTGTAAAACGTGAGATTTCAGAGATGGGCCCCAGTGCAAAGAACTTAAAAGCACTATCTGAATTGTTCCAACAGCATTCCCATAATCGCACCCTACCGTCTGACTGACTGAGATATTTAGCTGGAGGAATGCTAGCGCCGACCGTTGTGGCCCAGCAGTTCTAGGCGCTTCAGTCCGGGACCGCGCTGCTGCTTACGGTCGCAGGTTCGAATCCTCCCTCGGGCATGGATATGTGTGATGTCCTTAGGTTAGTTAGGTTGAAGTAGTTCTAAGTCTAAGGGCGTGATGACCTCAGATGTTTCAAGTCCCATAGTGCTTTGAACCATTTGAATGCTGTCGCTAGACATGATCCCACCTTAAATAATGACTCTAGGAAATGCTGAGAGAGAGAGAGAGAGAGAGAGAGAGAGAGAGAGAGAGAGACTGACCAATTTGGACTTATGCTGTACACAGAAGATGGTCTTGATCATCGTCATCATCAGCCATTCATCATTCACTATTGGATAGACGCCTCTTTCAAATTTATCCACACATAACGATCGTCAGCGACATGGAGGTCCTGCTTGTTCCTCTTTGTCTTTATGGCTTCAATCCATCTTCCGTTAGGTCGTCATATAGGTCTTTTATTATCATGACGAATCAAACGCATAATCCTCTTTGCCCATCTCCGATTATTTCGGTTCGCCCGATCGAAGTGTTTCAATTTTGCAAAGTCACTAGCGCATCATGAAGTCCTGTCTCTTCTCCAACACATTTGTTTGTTTTTCTGTCCCTTCAAATAATGCCGAACAGGACTCTTTCCATTGCTTGCTGGGCAGAACATGATACAATTGTAAATAGAGGCTTCAAATGTCCCACTCGATGACCAAGGCAGCATTGGGCAGACTATACATCGTAACCCACAGATTGTAAGACTTCATCCCAACATGGCACAAGACTATAATGGAAATGATGGATACCTATATGATCCCTCCATACTTCTGCAATTAAAACTATGGAAAAAGCAGAAGCTTAATCATGGTAGAAATGGACAAATTGGAATACTCACCTGTATGCACGTTTGGATGCTGTAAAACTGGAACACTGGCTCTGTTGCCAGCACTTGCAGGAGTGGTGCCTGCATGGGTGATGGTCTGAGTCGATGGAGTTGTAGCGATTTCAAGTGGAGCTGAAGGTCCCCCATGGACGGTGTTGTCAAGTGTTCCCTTTTCTACTACGTGTGTGCCATTGGAGCCTTGTGGCTGTGATGCAGCAGCACCAGTTGTGTTGGGGCTGACTGCTGCGGATGCTGATACATTAGTGCTGGTTGCGGTGGTGGTGGATGCACTGGAATGGATGGTGGTGATGGGAGTGGGCGGTGCAGAGGTGGACTGAAGGGTGCCTGGCGATGGTATGGTGTCCTCATGACGTCCATGGGCCAGATCTTCGCTTGTGAGTGTCAGGGGTCCTCCTGTATCTTGCGCACTTTGGTTCGTGGAGCTGAAGTCTTGATCAGAATGCATAGGTACATGGACTACAGAACCACTGGCAGTTGGATGGTTATTGCTTTGCCCCAATGGGCTTGCAGACCCTCTGCCTTCGCTGGGGGTAGTGGACACTGATGAGGCAGTCGTTACTGGGTCAACACTGTGATTGATCGATGGACTCAGACTGGTGACAGTCTGCCCCCTTTGGGGCTGTACTGTGGAGGTACTGGTGGCCATTGTCAGGTCTGTGATGGGAACTGGTGGCTGTGAAGTCATGCTGGTGGTCACGCCGCTGGCAGCAGTGGACGCTGTGGCGACAGAACTTCTCACTGGTCCTGCTGGGCCTCTCGTTTGGCTGGTGTCCCCATGCTGGTCACTATGTTCCTTCATGGCAGGTGTCTGTGAGTCCACCTCAGAGTGGCCGATATTGCTGTGGACAGTGAAACATGGTATAAAAGTATATTCCTGTAAATACAACTCTGTATTGCGTTTTACAAGTCACTCACTAGTCTATATACAAAAGGAAAAGTCCTGAGCGATTCACTGACTCATCAATGCCCAGCCCAAACTGTTAAGGATAGAAACTCGTGATTTGGAGATGTTAGTCTTATACTGTAGGCAATTTTTATGAAGGGACTTTCGAAATTCCACACCTAAAAGGATGAGGTAGATGTTGGAACTTTTTTTTCACAAATGACGCTATAAAGGCAATTTTGGAAACTAGAACTACAAAATTGGTATTTGCTTCTAGGCATGCATGTTTCGGCATTATGGGGAATTTAACCCATATGGAGGTGAAATGTGGGTGAAAGTTTTATTTGGAAATAAATCATTATTAAAGAACTAGTAAAAGTATTTTTAAAGGTAGGTCTATGAAAATTGGTATTTGGCTTAGAAATAAAAAAAGGGGTTTCATTGCTTTTGTAAAACATTCCTTTTGGGGATGTTTTATGAAATATTCCATTTTAAAAGCTAAATTTACGAAAATCTGAATTTGCCTTCTTGGTTAGAAATAAAAAAATACTTATTTTAATGTTTGGAAATTGAACGACTATGCGGGTGAAATTGGGGCTGAAATTTTTATGTTCATATTTCATAATGCAATCATTTTTGAAGATAAATCTACGAAAATATGTTTGTAGAAATTAAAAAATACACATTTTACCGGTTTTGGATACTTGGTATTTGGCTTCTCAGTTAGAAATTAACAAATACGTATATAACTGTTTTCGGAAATTCAACCCCTAATGGGGTGGAATAGGGCCAGATTGATTCACTGACTCATCTTTGCCCAGTCCAAACCACTAAGGATAGAAACTTGAAATTTGGAGTGGGGACTGGTCTTACACGGTAGGCATCGTTTAAGAAGGCAATTTCGAAATTCCACCACAAGGAGGGTGAAACAGAGGAAATGTTTTTTTAAATGTCGCTATAAAGGCAGTTTTGAAACTAGAGCTACGAAAATTGGTATCTGGTCTCTTCGTCAGAAATAAAAACTAGTCTCAGAATTCTTCGTAATTCGATGTGTCAGGGGGTGAAGTGGTGGGTGAAAGCATTTTTTCTGTTTTTTGTTTTATTAAATCATTACAAAGAACTACTAAATCATTTTTGAAGTAATGTCTGTGTTTGTGATACTTAACTTCTGGGTGAGAAATAAAATAAGTAAATAAATTTGTTTCAGTGCTTCGGGGAATTCAACCATAATGGGTGAAATAGGTGATGAAAAGTTTTATAAAACTATTTGATGAATATGAACAGTGCAGCCACCTGTAATGTATAAAAAGAAGCGTTTCAATAAATTCCAACTTCCTGCCTGCAGCTTCGCTCGTGTAGACCAGGTACACTGTTTTTAGATCATTGTCGATTCGAACATGACCAATGTGTGTATGAAAATATAAATTCAATTAAATTTTTTAAAAGTTGTGCAAATCTTATGTGAGGAATTGTTTTATTTAATTTTAGTACCTTGTCTGCAACTTAGGTTGCGTAGACTAGATATGCTGTTTGCAGAATGTGTAGATTTACTTATGATCAACATTCAAATCTGACTGAAGAGAAACAAAACTAAATCCGTGGAGACCAGACTATGCGAGCGAAGCAGCAGGCGGTAAGCTAGTTTTCTGTAACTGTGTCTGAAATCAATTTTGTTTATGTTTAGCCTACTATTATCAAAAGTGAAGGCTTACATACTCAGTACCTTGAAGTTTTCTTTGGCATTAATGAGTTTTTACACACACGCCTCAACAGTTCTGCACATTTCCTGAAACAATCCTAAACAATTGCAACTTCAAGTTGCAGCACGTTGTGAGCCTGAGTAAAATAACGTGGCAGCTCTTAAGATATTTCTGTTGCGTGTGGGCTGCCGAGCTAGCTGCTCAGGACAGTTTTCACGGAACGTTTTCAAAAGTTGCTGCATTATGCCGGGCAAAATGAGGTCCGATATGATATCAGGAGATATCTCATGACTTTTGTCACCACAGTGTATGCACTGACATGTTTAATAAATATCCAAACTGCAACAATTACGTACAAGGAAAGAAAACAGTCCCAATGGCTACCTCACACGGTACATTATCTAAAAAGAAAATTACTACCAAGCGAAGCATTCCGAGTTTAGCCTATTCAAATCTATAGCCCGATTAAAATTACTTGAAAGTTGACACTTCATGTGTCCTCCATTCAGAGTGCTCTACATCTTGCCTGAACCGTTCGGCATTGCCAAATTGCCACAATAATTAGTTCACTTCCAGTTCAAAGTCACGCTTTTTTCTTGATGTGTTTGGATTCCGATTCCTGGGTCTGGCCCTTTTACTTCGTATTTCATCACTCATGATAACCACACACAAAACACACACACACACACACACACACACACACACACACACACACACACGATGCTAACGAAATGGACAAGTTTCATGCAGAGCACTAACCAAACACTACTGGATTTTTCTTCAGCATCGTTGATGTAGTTCTCACACAACGAGGCGCCAAAGAAACTGGTACAGACATGTATATCCAATACAGATGTATGTAAACAGGGAGAATATTGCACTGCGGTCGGCAACGTATATATAAGACAACAAGTGTCTGGCGCAGTTGTTACAATGGCATGTTATCAAGATTTAAGTGAGTTTGAACGTGGTGTTATAATAGGCGCACGACCGATGGGACACACCATCTCCGAGGTAGCGATGAAGTGCGGACTTTCCCGTGCGGCCACTTCACGAGTGTACCGTGAATATCAGGAATCCGGTGAAACGTTAAACCTCCGACACTGCTGCGGCCAGAAAAAGATCTTGCAAGAACGGGACCAATAACGACTGACGAGAATCGTTCAACGTGACACAAGTGCAGCCCTTCCGCAAGTTGCCGCAGATTTCAGTGCTCGCCATCAACAAGTGTCAGCGTGCGAACCAATCAACGAACCATCATCGATATGGACTTCTGGAGCCGAATGCCCACTCGTGTACCCTTGATGCCTGCGCCTCGCCTTGGCACGTCGGCACCGGCATTGGACTGTTGATGACTGAAAACGTGTTGCCTGGTTGGACGAGTGTCGTTTCAAACTGTATCGAGCGGATGGACGTGTACTGGTGTGGAGACAACCTCATGAATCCACAGACGCTGCATGTTAGCAGGGGACTATTCACGCTGGTGAAGGCTCGGTAATGGTGTGTGGGCGTGTGCAATTGGAGTGATATGGGACTCCTGATACGTCTAGATACGACTCTGACAGGTGACACATCTGCATCAATTCATGTCATTTGCGCATTCCAACGGACCTGAGCAATTCCAGCATGACAATGTGACACCCCCCTCCCCACGTCCATAATTGCTACAGAGTGACTCCAGGAACATTCTTCTGAGTTTAAACACTTCCGCTGGCCACCAAACTCTCCAGACATGAACATTATTGACCATATCTGGGTTGCCTTGCAACGTGCTGTCAGAAGAGATATCCACTTCCTCGTCCTCTTGCGGATTTATATACAGCCTTGCAGGATTCATGGTGCAAATTCCCTTGAACACTACTTCAGACATTAGTCGAGTCCATGTCACGTCGTGTTGTGGCATTTCCGCGTGCTCGCGGGGGCCTACGCGATATTAGGCAGATGCACCACTTTCTTTGGCTCTTCAGAGTATAATCAGAGTGATAGACATGCAGTAGATAAGCTTCGAACGACACTGCGTGAAGCCGAATTTTTGAAGGCTGTCAATTAATCACCTCGACTAAGACACCGCCCCGATAGCTGAGTGGTCAGCGCGGCGAAATGTCACGCCAATGGAAAGGGTTCGATTCCCGGCTGGGTCGGAGATATTCTCCGTTCAGGGACTGGACGTTGTGTTGTCCTCATTATCATTTCATCATCATCAGTGGAAGGCAATGGGAAACCGCCACTGGAATCAATTCCCTAAACGCCTGGAATCACTTTCCTAGAGGCTCATGCGGTGGACCTCTCTGACGAGGCTTCCCCCATGACAAGACCTGCCGTGAGGCAGAACACAAAGTTTTTTCTAAGACACCAGTCACAAACACGACGACGTTTTGGAGAACACTGAAAGGTGCAGTGGAGCGAATAAAACTGACGTGCAAAAAGGGTGAAGGTGCGAATCTCTTTTTATTTTTCTAAATCTGATCAAAAGAGTCAGATAATAATTTCTATTCAATTAATTCGTTTATATCTACCTTTTTAGTATTTCTAATACTTTGCTGCGTCAAATTCTACACTCTTGTTCTTATTTTTCTTTCTATTATCCTGTTTTCGTTTGGAATCTGCTTCTGCGGCCTACAACCGTAGCAAGTGTGAACCTAGTTCCAGGTAACTAATGACAGCGAAAATTACTATCCACGGGTAGGGCAAAAAACTGAAACTTATCGGTGGAAGATGTTTATGCAAACAAACATGTTGTGAAACGTTCTACTTGCGATTGCACGCAGAGGTTAGCCTTAAAACTACGAACGAAACGATCGTGATTTTAGTTCTGTCACAGATCGCCGTTTTCTTGGATACATTGTACGTCACGAGGTAGTGGTTAGATTAGGATTAGAGTTTAAATTCAGAGCTACAAAAAGCGTCGTCTGCTGCAGTTCAACCATTGGTCACTTAAAATCATCTGCCGGCACAGCATCTCCAATTTCCGCCATACATCGCAGCGGCCGATTCCAACATCGCTCCGCCTTACACATTAACGGCATTTGTCAAGTGACCCGCCATGTTTGCGTGTCACGTACGAGGGCTGTTCAAAAAGTAAGGTGCCTTTCCAAATTGCGAGGGCAACGTACATTCGATTATCGATCTTCTTCTTTGTTATATTGGTAACATGTCCCGAACATATGATTACAGCTTCAAGTTTACAGCATGCTTCGTTTGTTTTTGACAGATAGAAAGGTTAGACGTCTTTTAGTGAGCTCGGCGATTTTCGTTGTTGTTGTTGTGGTCTTCAGTCCTGAGACTGGTTTGATGCAGCTCTCCGTGCTAAACTATCCTGTGCAACCTCCTTCATCTCCCAGTACCTACTGCAACCTACATCCTTCTGAATCTGCTTAGTGTATTCATCTCTTGGTCTCCCTCTACGATTTTTACCCTCCACGCTGCCCTCCAATGTTAATTTGTGATCCCTTGATGCCTCAGGACATGTCCTACCAACCGATCCCTTCTTCTAGTCAAGTTGTGCCACAAACTTCTCTTCTCCCCAATCCTATTCAATACCTCCTCATTAGTTATGTGATCTACCCACCTAATCTTCAACACACCACATTTCGAAAGCTTCTATTCTCTTCTTGTCCAAACTATTTATTCTCCATGTTTCACTTCCATACATGGCTACACTCCATACAAATACTTTCAGGAACGACTTCCTGACATTCAAATCTATACTCGATGTTAACAAATTTATCTTCTTCAGAAACGCTTTCCTTACCATTGCCAGTCTACATTTTATATCCTCTCTACTTCGACCATCATCAGTTATTTTGCTCCCCACATAGCAAAACTCCTTTACTACTTTAAGTGTCTCATTTCCTAATCTAATTTCCTCAGCATCACCCGACTTAATTCGACTACATTCCATTATCCTCGTTTTGCTTTTGTTGATCTTATACCCTCCTTTCAAGACACTGTCCATTCCGTTCAACTGCTCTTCCAAGTCCTTTGCTGTCTCTGACAGAATTACAATGTCATCGGCGAACCTTAAAGTTTTTATTTCTTCTCCCTGGATAGTAATACCTACTCCAAATTTTTCTTTTGTTTCCTTTACTGCTTGCTCAATATACAGATTGAATAACATCGGGGAGAGGCTACAACCCTGTCTCACTCCCTTCCCAACCACTGCTTCCCTTTCATGCCCCTCGACTCATAACTGTCATCTGGTTTCTGTACAAAAAATTATAAATAGCCTTTCGCTCCCTGTATTTTACCCCTGCCACCTTTAGAATTTGAAAGAGAGTATCCCAGTCAACATTGTCAAAAGCTTTCTCTAAGTCTACAAATGCTAAAAACGTAGGTTTGCCTTTCCTTAATCTTTCTTCTAAGATAAGTCGTAAGGTCAGTATTGCCTCACGTGTTCCAACATTTCTGCGGAATCCAAACTGATCTTCCCCGAGGTCGGCTTCTACCAGTTTTTCCATTCGTCTGTAAATAATTCGCGTTAGTATTTTGCAGCTGTGACTTATTAAACTGATAGTTCGGTAATTTTCACATCTGTCGACACCTGCTTTCTTTGAGTTTGGAATTATTATATTCTTCTTGAAGTCTGAGGGTATTTAGCCTGTCTCTACATCTTGCTCACCATATGGTAGAGTTTTGTCAGGACTGGCCCTCCCAAGGCCATCAGTGGTTCTAATGGAATGTTGTCTACTCCCGGGGCCTTGTTTCGAATCAGGTCTTTCAGTGCTCTATCAAACTCTTCACGCAGTATCGTATCTCCCATTTCATCTTCATCTACATCCTCTTCCATTTCCATAATATTGTCCTCAAGTACATCGCCCTTGTATAGCCACTCTATATACTCCTTCCACCTTCCTGCTTTCCCCTCTTTGCATAGAACTGGGTTTCCATCTGAGCTCTTGATATTCATACAAGTGGCTCTCTTTTCTCCAAAGGCCTCTTTAATTTTCCTGTAGGCAGTATCTATCTTGCCCCTAGTGAGATAAGCCTCTACATCCTTACATTTGTCCTCTAGCCATGCCTGCTTAGCCATTTTGCATTTCCTGTTGATCTCATTTTTGAGACGTTTGTATTCCTTTTTGCCTGCTTCATTTACTGCATTTTTATATTTTCTCCTTTCATCAATTAAATTCAATATTTCTTCTGTTACCCAAGGATTTCTACTAGCCCTCGTCTTTTTACCTACTTGATCCTCTGCTGCCTTCACTACTTCATCCCTCAGAGCCACCCACTCTTCTTCTACTGTATTTCTTTCCCCCATTCCTGTCAATTGTTCCCTTATGCTGTCCCTGAAACTCTGTACAACCTCTGGTTTAGTCAGTTTATCCAGGTCCCACCTCCTTAAATTCCCACCTTTTTGCAATTTCTTCAGTTTTAATCTACAGTTCATAACCAATAGATTGTGGTCAGAGTCCACATCTGCCCCTGGAAATGTCCTACAATTTAAAACCTGGTTCCTCAATCTCTGTCTTACCATTATATAACCTATCTGATACCTTTTAGTATCTCCAGGATTCTTCCATGTATATAACCTTCTTTTATGATTCTTGAACCAAGTGTTAGCTATGATTAAGTTGTGCTCTGTGCAAAATTCTAACAGACGGCTTCCTCTTTCATTTCTTAGCTCCAATCCATATTCACCTACTATGTTTCCTTCTCTCCCTTTTTCTACTGTCGAATTCCAGTCACCCATGACTATTAAATTTTCGTCTCCCTTCACTACCTGGATAATTTCTTTTATGTCATCATACATTTCTTCAATTTCTTCGTCATCTGCAGAGCTAGTTGGCATTTAAACTTGTATTACTGTAGTAGGCGTGGGCTTCGTGTCTATCTTGGCCACAATAATGCGATCACTATGCTGTTTGTAGTAGCTTACCCGCACTCCTATTTTTTTATTCATTTTAAACCCACTCCTGCATTACCCCTATTTGATTTTGTATTTATAACCCTGTATTCACCTGACCAGAAGTCTTGTTCCTCCTGCCACCATACTTCACTAATTCCCACTATATCTAATTTTAACCTATCCATTTCCCTTTTTAAATTTTCTAACCTACCTGCCCGATTAAGGGATCTGTCATTCCACGCTCCGATCCGTAGAATGCCAGTTTTCTTTCTCCTGATAACGACGTCCTCTTGAGTAGTCCCCGCCCGGAGATCCGAATGGGGGAGTATTTTACCTCCGGAATATTTAACCCAAGAGGTCGCCATCATCGTTTAATCGTACAGTAAAGCTGCATGCCCTCGGGAAAAATTGCGGCTGTAGTTTCCACTTGTTTTCAGCCGTTCGCAGTACCACAACAGCAAGGCCGTTTTGGTTAGTTTTGCAAGGCCAGATCAGTCAATCATCCAGACTGTTGCCCCTGCAACTACTGAAAAGGCTGTTGCCCCTCTTCAGGAACCACACGTTTGTCTGGCCTCTCAACAGATACCCCTCCGTTGTGGTTGCACCTACGTTACGGCTATCTGTATCGTTGAGGCACACATGCCTCCTCACCAACGGCAAGGGGAGGCGATTTTCGTTATTATATAAAAAAAATGGAGCAAAGAATTTGCATCAAATTTTGTGTGAAAAATGGAATCACGTGCTCTAAAACACTTGAAATGTTGAGAGTGGCATATGGTGAACCAGCTATAAGTAAAAAAAAGATGTTTACAAGTGATACAAGCTGTTCCAAGATGGCCGACAAGATTCTCTGGACGCCCACATCAACAACAGATGATAACGTCGTAGCTGTGAAAAAAATTGTTTTGGAACATCGTCGAATTACCGTAAGACAAGTTGCTGCATACCGGTTGGTTCGTGTCACGCAACTTTTTTCGGATGTGAGACGACTGTGTCAGCGAAGTTTGTTCCAAAACTTCTCTGTTGTGATCAGAAGAAGCGTCGCATGAGCGTAGCCCAGGAGCTCTTGAATGACGTCAATGGTGAGCACGATTTGCTCAAAAGGGTGATAACTGGTGACAAAACATGGGTTTGCGGTTATGACGTCGAAACCAAAGTCCAGTCGTCCCAATGGAAACATCCCGGAGAGCCAAGACCGAAAAACACGACAAGTTCGATCAAATGTCAAAGTTTTGTTCACCGTTTTTTTTTTTCCTCCAATTGCCGCGGCGTAGTGCATCATAAATTTTTTCCTCAAGGTCGTACGGCCAATAAGGAGTATTACCTTGACGTTATGCGCCGCTTGCGAGAAGCAATAGGGAAAAATCGTCCGGAATTGTGGAAAAACAATTCATAGCTTTTGTATCACGACAATGGACCTGCTCGTTCATCATTGCTTGTGAGAGATTTTTTGGCCAAAAACAACACGACAATCATGCCTCGGCCACCATATTCTCCGGATTTGGGCCTCTACGACTTTTTCCTGTTCCCTAAACTGAAGCGATCTATGAAATGACGAATATTTTCAGCGATTGAGGAAATAAAAACTGCATCACTGGAAGTATCAATAAGTGGTTATGTGTGAAGTGCTTCGAGAATTAGAAGAAACGCGCGGCTACCGCCGTCGGAGGTTCTAATCTTCTCTCAAGCGTGGGTGTGTGTGTGTTGTCCTTAGCCAAGTTAAAGCTAGATTAGGTAGTGTGAAAGCCTAGGGACCGATGACCTTAGCAGTTTGGTCCCATAGGAACTTACCACAGATTTCCAAATTAGAAGAAACGTTGGCACAAGTGTATTATATCTGAGGAGGATTACTTTGAAGGGGACAACATGAATATTGATGAATAAATAAATATTTTTTTTACGAAAATATAAAGTCACCTACCTTACGTTTTGAATGCATCTAATATAACAGAGTGATAGCCGGCAGCGGATGTGGCAACACTGTAGCAACAAGTGACGGCTGGCAACTATCAAGTAATCGGACTATTGGGAGCCGATCGGCCAACTTACAGTAGACACACAGTACAAGAATACACACTGTTTGTACAGTACATTTCATCTTACCTGGGACTGCTACCGTCGTTTTTGGGTTCAGCGTGAACAGCCACTGGTGGAACGCTATGTGGCTCTTCAACCTGGCTAGAAATGGTGTTCGACTTTTCATGTGCCGACTCTGACCCATTCTTCGAGGATTCCTGGTTAGTACCAGTCGCTTCTGTATGGCTTCCGGAGGGTCGAGGCTGTTTCCCTGCACTGGAATGTGGGGCATCCCTCGGGGTAGTGACAGGTAGATGAGCACTGCTCTCAGCATTTGGCTCGGATTGAGTGTTATTGGCACTACTTCCCGGAGGCCCTACTGGCTGCTTCCCATTTGTCAACGTATGGCCGGTACCACTGCTAGCTACAGCCGGAATCGCTGGAGAGTTGGTCTGATTGCTCTTGAGTGCCCCAGTTCCAGTCTTCCCATTTCCTTTGGCTGCCACGTCCGGAGACGCACTTTGCGAGGCCTGTTGTCGATCCTGTACAGAGTGGTCTTCAGCTGTGCCTGACACCTTAACACTCCCATTCGAATGTACACTTGCTTCACTTTGGCCAATATTTACAAGAGGACTCCCAGGAGAAGTGTTCTCAGGCGAGGATGGTGATCCACGAGGGCGTCTCACGTTCTTCTGGACACCAGATTCTTTCTTCAGTGCATTATCAAACCTGCCAACTGGTCTGGAATCTTCAGCACTGCCCAGGTCAGTATAAATATCCGCTGCAGAGTCATTACTGATGATCTTGATGCAGCGTAACTTCTTCGAATCCGGGTCCCGCCTCCAGCCATTACAGCAGACCTGATAGATTAATAGAATTTGTAGTAATAATACCTTTTTATAGGGCAGCATAACCAGGAATTATGTAACATAATACAAATTAATTGTTACACTTAAACAAGTGCTTACCAGCTGCAATAAATACTTGTTAAACTAGGTGCAAGACAAAAGGTTGGACTATCAACTGCCATTTTTAATATTTACACTGACTTCATACTTCTCTATGGAAATGTAAAGTAATAAAAGGAATTATGGTGAATGAGAAATAGCTGACTGTGCTTCTGTTTGCAGGTGATATTCTTATTATTCAGAGGACTGAAGATGATCTCCAAAGGTCGCTAGACCAGAAAAATTGAATAGCAAGATGTACAACTTAAGGATCTTAGTAATAAACGGCAACAGGAGGAAAATATTAGTCAGCTCAAAAACTGATTTAGGTAATTCCGATATAGAAAACAAAATACACAAATTCCAAGCTGTATGTGGTTACCATTAGCAGAATGTTGTGCTGTAAAGTACAAAAGATATTTGCCATGACATAAATACATCTAGACATAAATGTTCATCTTCACTGCATACTATTGTTTTAGCAATAGAAACTAGTTTATCTCAGATTTTAAGAATCTTTGGATTGATATAACCAAATGACTGCGAAAGTGTTAAGCTGTGCTGTACTTGTTACTGTCTCTGTGCACCAGACAATGATGTTACCAACAAAAACGTAAGCAAATGCACTAACTAAATGTCTTATCATAGTTACCGCGTAATGTACACACTATGAAATATTTATCTTCCAGAACATGCGTCTTTTTCGACGCATAAGCTCACTGGTACACTCAGCAAAGGAAACTAATCTTACTTCATTTAATTACAATGTAAAAGTAACTAAAATGCTCCTGATGACGGCAGCATGTTGCCGAAACGCGTCATTCTAGTAAAATATACCGTAAAAATTTTGTTAACTCTGCAACTCTGTACCATTTACAAGGACATATTGCGCCATTACTTTATTTCCTGATTTGGGAGGGTTAAGTTGGAATAACCTGGAGCCAGATTCCATGGTTGAATAATCTTTGTTTGTCGAACGTTAAACGATCAAGGTCTTGTGCTGACGTTAAACGATCAAGGTCTTGTGCTGGTCTTCCTGAAAAAGACATTCAAAAAGTGCACTAAACTGTAAAAGGAGAATGATGAAAGATGACTGTCTCAAGCACAACTTTCAAAACTGAATTTATTCGGTGTATTCTAAATTGCAGATATCTACATGGATATCCTGTTTATGGATCAATCATCTCTGTAAGGGTGACTGCCTTTAACTCTTTAGTAGGAGACTAGGAGTCCATGAGGAAGCACTTTGGAGGGGCAGCTATGGGGGACCAATGTGAGGCAAACGCGCCACATTCTCTGAGCACGTTTACGAGGGCGTGATGAAAAGTAATCCCTGCAACAATTTTGTGTGAAAACTCATAAAACTTTTTACATGAAGCAAACATTATAAACATTCTACAATTTGTTCTTCACGTCTCCATAATTACTTCCCAACGCAGTCACCTTCGCGATGATCACGTTTTTCCCAACGGCATACGAGTTCGTTGATACCATGACTGCAGAATGTTTGACTTTGCTGACAGAGCCACAATCTCACATCTGCTTGCACTGCTTCATCACTATCGAAGTGAAGTCCGCAACTGTGTTCTCTAAGTTTCGGAAACTGATCAAAATCGGACGCAACCAAATTACGAGTGTTTGGAGGATGATCCACGACAGTGAAACCAAGGCGTCGCAGCGTTCGTGTGTGTGTGGTCTGGCACTGCCATACTCTAGGAGAGGTGGTCCATGTGCGGACGAAATCATCGAATTCGAAACTCACTACAGCAGCTGCTTCTCAAGCAATGACCAATACACACCGCCAGGTTGCAAGCAACAATTCGTAGTCCTCTATAGTGCGCGTCATTTACGACGGCGGCCGAGTTTAGGTTCGTTCTGCGCATCTGACGTCACAAAACACAGTCAGCCAATGAACAGAGAACGACGTTGCCAGACCTCGACTGTAGTGTAGAGCACGGACGAGTGTCTTCAGTTTTAGAAACGTTCAGTCATAAATAAAGTAATTGAACAAAAGCAATATCATGATAGCAGACTTTCTTTTATAGAAAGTTTGAAAAAAGCATTATTTATATCAATTGCTTCATATTCTATTAATTAATTAAACCAAACAAGCAATAAGCCTCCTAATTCAGGCGATAGCAAGAAAAGCTGTTTGTATCATTCTCACGAACCGCTTTTTCTCAATAAAGAACAGCGGTAATTGTTTATTTCCTATTGTACTTCGACGAAACGTAATTCATAGTGACACCAACAGGTTCTGTCGGTATTTTGAGTGATATTTTAGAGTCCTCCAGAAATCCTACGAAATAAGGATCTGCATTAACGTAGTGGTTAAGGCGTTTGGCTGCTAAGCGAAAGGTTCTAAGTCCAAACCTTGTTCGGTGCTTAAAATTTTCTTTATTTAAAAACAATATCAAAGTGCATTACTTCATGAATATTATTCGTTTGAATGTAATTTTTTGAAATTTCTAGCGCTTTGTCTGTTCCTTATAATCATAATAAGTTTTCGGTTTTTCTAATTTTGTCCTCCAATATTTCTTTTCACAGCAATTAAAAACAATGAAAAGGCACACATACAATATTCATGTTGTCTGTTTTGTTTGTATATCTTCTCTTCCGCAGTCGCTGTTTTACTGTTCATATTGAGATATATTCTTTTGCGACAGTATTAAAAGTATTATTTAGAGCAAAATTTCGGCTCGTACTTTGCCGAGCTACTTGATTGTCTGACGCAATTCTTTGCTTCGCTGCTTTGGCAACATCATCATATCCAATGTTTTCGTCAACTGATCTATGTTTTGGCAAGTATTTGCTGTCCATTGTGACAAACACAAATTGTTTTCGCACTGCGCCTCACTGACAATATATTTTCGTTTCTGTGTTTTAGTACGTTCACAATTCAGTTTTGTGTACTTCGCCAACTTTGTTTTGATCAGAACTTTGTAGAAAGAAGCGAAATGACTCTGGTATAAATAAAACTTTTATTACAGTCGCGAAAGACGGAATATTTCTCAATATTACATACGACACCTATCTGGTTAAAAATTAAATGATATATTATTATACAGTAAATTTTATATGAAATTTAGGTATCTTGTCCACATTTCATTCTCAACATTGTGGCAATTAAAATCGACCATACGGAAAGTATACGCTATGGACTTTTACCTCTGCAAACTCTTCAAAATTTCGTGCAATGGTTTACTACATTTAATGCTGCACATTAACTGCGTTGAACATCGAAACAAAATTAAGTCATTTATGGGGGGAGGTATCAGTGAAGAAGATGTGTAAAAATCAAATTTTTGGGCCAAATAGTTTTTGTAAAATCGAATGACTAGTGTGTCACAGCAGTCGGAATACCATGTGTCAGCACAGGCGAGCAGTGCAGTGATAACAAAATCGCATACAACGCGGAATGCGGGGAGCACGTCTCTGTAGCAGCGAAAGGGTTAATACGGCCGTGGTGGCTTTACTTCATAAACTGCGCGTTCCCCCCTAAACGTTAAGTTTGCGAACTATACTGTACTATGGCGCTGCTTCTCTCGGCGCGTGCGTCGTTTGCCACTGGCAACGCAGCAATCTCCCGCGTCTGGGCGGGCATGCGCGAGCCGCCAAGGTAAAAGAATTGAACTGTAGTGTTAAGAGAGCTGCAAATACGTACACATGGAGAATAGACATGTAGAAAATTAACAATTTTGTTTCATTTAAAAAGCTTTAAGTGCTTTCACATAAAAAATTCGGAGGCATTATTTTTCAACACACCCTCGTCGATTGAATGCACAGAGAAGGGTCTAGTTGGATGCCAACGATTGAGATTGGATGGAGGGTGGGGTGCTGTAATGGTTGAGTAAGATCTGAGTAGAATTGAGGCCAGAGTTTCTTTTTCATACTCAGATCTCGTGCAATAAATGTGTGGCTATTTACTGATTCTAAATGCGATACTTGACGTTGTGGTATTTACACAGAGGTGACGAAAGTCATCGGATATCGCGTAATATCGTGTCGGACTTCCTTTTCTCCGACGTAGTGCAGCAACTCGATATGAGAAGGACTCAACAATGGCAAAAGTGTTCTCAGTTCAGGATTTTGGGCACGAACTGACATCTCGATTATGTCTCACAAATGTTCGGTAAGTGGTCAAATCATTCGACCGAGTTGTCCAGAATGTTTTTCAAACCAATAGCGAGCCGGCCGGAGTGGCCGAGCGGTTCTAGGCGCTACAGTCTGGAACAGCGCGACCGCTACGGTCGCAGGTTCGAATCCTGCCTCGGGCATGGATGTTGTGATGTCCTTAGATTAGTTAGGTTTAATTAGTTCTGAGTTCTAGGGGACTGATAACCTCAAATTAAGTCCCATAGTGCTCAGAGCCATTTGAACCATGTTTGAACCAATAGCGAACAGTTGTGGTCTGACGACGTGGTTCATGGTCCTTCATAAAAATTCCACCTCTGTTTGGGATCATGAGTCCACGAATGGCTGCAAATGGCCTCCAAGTAGCTGAACATAACCATTCTGAGTTAACGACGTATTCAGCTGGAGGAGAGGACCGAGTTAATTACATGTAAACACAGCTCGCAACATTATGGAACCACCACCAGTTTGCACAATGCTTAGTGGACAACCTGGGTCCATGGCTTCGTGCGGTCTTCGCCACACTCGAGCCCTACCATCAACTCTTACCAACTGAAATCGGGACTCATCTGCCCAGACCGCGGTTTCTCAGTCATCTATGGTCAAAGCGATAGGGTCACGAGCCCTGAAGAGGCGCTGTGGGCGATGTCGTGCAATCAGCAAAGGCACTCGCGAAGGCCGTCTGCTGCCATAGACCAGTAACGCCAAATTCCACCGATCTGTCCTAACGGATACATTCTTCGTACGTCGTCCCACAATGACTTCTGTGGTTATTTCACGCAGTGTTGTATGTCTTGTTAGCACTGACAACTCTTCGCAAACGCCGCTGCACTCAGTCGTTAAGTGAAGACCGTCAGCCACTGGGTTGTCAGTTGCGAGAGGTAATGCCTGAAATTCGGTATTGTCGGCACGCTCTTGACACTGTGGATCTCGGAGTATTGAATTCCCTAACGATTTCCGAAACAGAATGTCCCTTGTGTCTATCTCCAACTACCGTCACGTGTTCAGCGTCTGTTAATTCCCGTCGTGCGGCCATAATAACCTCGGAAATCTTTTCATAGGACTCCCCTGAGTACATCTGATACCTCCAACATTGCACTGCCCTTTTACACTTACATCTGTGCCGGCGGGGATGGCCGAGCGGTTCTAGGCGCTTCAGTCCGGAACCGCGCCAAAAATGGTTCAGATGCCTCTGAGCACTATGGGACTTAACATCTATGGTCATCAGTCCCCTAGAACTAAGAACTACTTAAACCTAACTAACCTAAGGACATCACACAACACCCAGTCATCACGAGACAGAGAAAATCCCAGACCCCGCCGGGAATCGAACCCGGGAACCCGGGCGTGAGAAGCGAGAACGCTACCGCACGACCACGAGCTAAGGACGGGAACCGCGCTGCTGCTACGGTCGCAAGTTCGAATCCTGCCTCGGACATGGATGTGTGTGATGTGCTTAGGTTAGTTAGGTTTAAGTAGTTCTAAGCTCTAGGGCACTGATGACCTCAGAAGTTAAGACCCATAGTGCTCAGAGCCATTTGAACCTACATCTGTATACTTGCATATCATTATCCTATGTTTTTTGTCACTTGAGTGTACAGTATAACTTTAGCGAGCACTTGAGTCGTTATGTTGGTTGCTTGGTGAGACAGAATTAATTTTAAGTTCCGGTACAGAATTGTGTTTACCCGTGTCCTCCGTAATTTTACGGAATTTGAATTTACCACATTCTCGTTTAGTGCGCTTCTTTGAGTACTTTCTGGTGTATATAAAAATCCTTTTGTTTAAAAATTTCACTTGTAGTGATGCATTGCCCTGCATGTTTCATACGTACGTATTGTGTGCACATTGGTTGTCGTAATTGTTCTTGAAATACACTTACATATTTTCCTGTTCAAAAATTCAAACGTTCATTGGTGATTACTTTAAACTTCTATTATCTTTACGACTCAATGTGGAATCTGCAGTTATAGCAGCTCCGGCCTGCCGGGGAGCCGGCCGCGGTGGTCTAGCGGTTCTGGCGCTGCAGTCCGGAACCGCGGGACTGCTACGGTCGCAGGTTCGAATCCTGCCTCGGGCATGGGTGTGTGTGATGTCCTTAGGTTAGTTAGGTTTAAGTAGTTCTAAGTTCTAGGGGACTTATGACCTAAGATGTTGAGTCCCATAGTGCTCAGAGCCATTTGAACCATTAGCCTGCCGGGGACAGAGTGTGAGCGGCCAGCGCCACGTTTGAAACAGCCGCTCCCACCTCGTTACAAGCGTTGCCTCCATTCGACATCTAAAGCCCGCCCCCACCTCCGTCTCAATGTGTAGCCCTGGTCTCTGTCGAAATTGTTGCTGCTCATCCTAATCTCAGCCGCCTCTTTTACAAAGGAGTCTCAGTATGTCGACGCATGCGCCAATACTCTGGTGCTCTCAAACTGTATTTCGTGTCCGTTTTCGAGGCAATGCTCAACTATGGCCGACTTGCCGAGCTCTCTTTGGTTAATATGTCTCTTGTGCACGGTACAACGCTCTTCATCTGTGCGAGTTGTCTGGTCCATATATATGCTGCCGCCAGAGGGTACGCGAAGAGCTATGTCGTCATTAACAGGGCGCAACGCATCACGTATCTTGGGGGGCGTGACCGGAACACTGGTCTGAATTCATGTACCTGCAGTGTACATCCCAAATTGCCGCTCGTTGCCCCACAGTATGGCAGGAAAGCCGCCGGCCTGGCTTCTTCAGCCGATTCACAAGGCGTCCTTCTTTTGCTGTAGCCAAATGCTGTAATTCAGGGGGCCGGCCATTGTGGCCGAGCGGTTCTAGGCGCTTCAGTCCGAAACCGCTCTGCTGCTGCGGTCGCAGGTTCGAATCCTGCCTCGGGCATGGATGTGTGTGATGTCCTTAGGTTAGTTAGGTTTAAGCAGTTCTAAGTCTAGGGGACTGATGACCTCAGATGTTAAGTCCCATAGTGCATAGAGCCATTTTTTGTAATTCAGGCTGTAGGCGGTCCCCGTCAGAAATACACTCCTGGAAATGGAAAAAAGAACACATTGACACCGGTGTGTCAGACCCACCATACTTGCTCCGGACACTGCGAGAGGGCTGTAAAAGCAATGATCACACGCACGGCACAGCGGACACACCAGGAACCGCGGTGTTGGCCGTCGAATGGCGGTAGCTGCGCAGCATTTGTGCACCGCCGCCGTCAGTGTCAGCCAGTTTGCCGTGGCATACGGAGCTCCATCGCAGTCTTTAACACTGGTAGCATGCCGCGACAGCATGGACGTGAACCGTATGTGCAGTTGACGGACTTTGAGCGAGGGCGTATAGTGGGCATGCGGGAGGCCGGGTGGACGTACCGCCGAATTGCTCAACACGTGGGGCGTGAGGTCTCCACAGTACATCGATGTTGTCGCCAGTGGTCGGCGGAAGGTGCACGTGCCCGTCGACCTGGGACCGGACCGCAGCGACGCACGGATGCACGCCAAGACCGTAGGATCCTACGCAGTGCCGTAGGGGACCGCACCGCCACTTCCCAGCAAATTAGGGACACTGTTGCTCCTGGGGCATCGGCGAGGACCATTCGCAACCGTCTCCATGAAGCTGGGCTACGGTCCCGCACACCGTTAGTCCGTCTTCCGCTCACGCCCCAACATCGTGCAGCCCGCCTCCAGTGGTGTCGCGACAGGCGTGAATGGAGGGACGAATGGAGACGTGTCGTCTTCAGCGATGAGACTCGCTTCTGCCTTGGTGCCAATGATGGTCGTATGCGTGTCTGGCGCCGTGCAGGTGAGCGCCACAATCAGGACTGCATACAACCGAGGCATCATGGTGTGGGGAGCGATCTCCTACACTGGCCGTACACCACTGGTGATCGTCGAGGGGACACTGAATAGTGCACGGTACATCCAAACCGTCATCGAACCCATCGTTCTACCATTCCTAGACCGGCAAGGGAACTTGCTGTTCCAACAGGACAATGCACGTCCGCATGTATCCCGTGCCACCCAACGTGCTCTAGAAGGTGTAAGTCAACTACCCTGGCCAGCAAGATCTCCGGATCTGTCCCCCATTGAGCATGTTTGGGACTGGATGAAGCGTCGTCTCACGCGGTCTGCACGTCCAGCACGAACGCTGGTCCAACTGAGGCGCCAGGTGGAAATGGCATGGCAAGCCGTTCCACAGGACTACATCCAGCATCTCTACGATCGTCTCCATGGGAGAATAGCAGCCTGCATTACTGCGAAAGGTGGATATACACTGTACTAGTGCCGACATTGTGCATGCTCTGTTGACTGTGTCTATGTGCCTGTGGTTCTGTCAGTGTGATCATGTGATGTATCTGACCCCCGGAATGTGTCAATAAAGTTTCCCCTTCCTGGGACAATGAATTCACGGTGTTCTTATTTCAATTTCCAGGAGTGTATATGCTGCCGCCATTGGGCATACGAAGAGCTATGTCGTCATGAACAGGGCGCAACGCATCACGTATCTTGGGGGGCGGACCGGAACACTGGTCTGAATTCATGTCTCTGCAGTGTACATCCTAAATTGCCGCTCGTTGCCGCACAGTATGGCAGGAAAGCAGCCGGCCTGGCTTCTTCAGCCGATTCACAAGGCGTCCTTCTTTTGCTGTAGCCAAATGCTGTAATTCAGGCGGCTGGCCGTTGTGGCCGAGCGGTTCTAGGCGCTTCAGTCCGAAACCGCGCTGCTGCTGCGGTCGCAGGTTCGAATCCTGCCTCGGGCATGGATGTGTGTGATGTCCTTAGGTTAGTTAGGTTTAAGCAGTTCTAAGTCTAGGGGACTGATGACCTCAGATGTAAAGTCCCATAGTGCATAGAGCCATTTTTTGTAATTCAGGCTGTAGGCGGTCCCCGTCAGAAATAACTTTGGCTTCGTGTATGTTCAGGACCGCCTTCTTGTGTACAGGGTCGTGAAAACTAGCGACGTTCAAATATAGATCAGTGTGCTTCCGCTTCCTGTACACTGAATGACCACGGCCGGTCGCCTGCCTCCCGCTCAACTAAAACATCTAAGAACAGTAGCCTGCCATCCTTCTACATCTCGAAGGTAAATTTAATGTTGGATTGGACATGGTTCATGTGATCCACGAACTGCTGCAGTGTATTTTCACCGTGAGACAATATCAGGAAGGTGTTATCGACGTACCTAAGACTCCGAAAACACAAATCAACAGACATTTCGAAATTACGGTGAGCAGTGTGCTTCATCGCTTTTCTTTGCATTTTTTAACAGAACAGAGTGTACGTCAGCAGTTGGAGTCGGTGTTTTGCTGAGGGAGCTCGTAGTTCTTCGCTTCACACGAGGGTTTTCCAGCAAGCAATGGTATACAGTAAAAAATGGTTCAAATGGCTCTGAGCACTATGGGACTTAACATCTGTGGTCATCAGTCCCCTAGAACTTAGAACTACTTAAACCTAACTAACCTAAGGACAGCAGACAACAACCCAGCCATCACGAGGCAGAGAAAATCCCTGACCCCGCCGGGAATCGAACCCGGGAACCCGGCCGTGGGAAGCGAGAACGCTACCGCACGACCACGAGTTGCGGGCAATGGTATACAGTACACCACATTATTCCCCACTCTTCTGGCTATTAAATCCTATTTTGTAACTGATGTCCGTTCACTGTGACGGGCTTACTCAACCTAGCCTGGGGGGCCTGTATGCTCGCAAGGTGACACCCTATTGGTCGAGGTCAGAGCCAACGTCTTGCAGCATCAATAACCTCCCCGTCACCCACATACTGCTTCCCGCGGAGAGCATCCTTCATTGGGCCAAACAGATGAGAATCGAAGGTACGTGATCAAGGCTATAAGGTGATGGTTCAAATGACCCTATGGGACTTAACTTATGAGGTCATCAGTCCCCTAGAACTTAGGACTACTTAAACCTAACTATCCTAAGGACATCACACACACCCATGCCCGAGGCAGGATTCTAATCTCCGACCGTAGCGGTCGCACGGATCCAGAGTGTAGCGCCTAGAACCGCTCGGCCACACTGGTCGGCTATAGGGTGGATGAGCAAGTTTTGTAAGCTCCTCTGGGATGCGGGGACTTGTGCGAGACTTTGCGTTGTCACGAAGATCAAGACGTTCGTTTGCATTTCTGTGGCGATGAACACGCTGAAGGCGTTTCTGCAATTACTGAAGATAGCACAATCATTGAACCGTGAGGGAAGACATCATACAGAAACCCTTCACGGTCCCAGAAGCCTGTCGCCGTGACTTTACGGGCTGAGAGTGCACCTTTAAACTTTTTCTTGGGAGGAGAGCTGGCGTGGTGCCACTCTATGCACTATCGTTTAGTTCCGAATGGAAGTGATGAACCCATCTTTCATCCCTGGGACGATGTTCGACAAAAATTTTCACGATCAGCCTCGTACCGCGCAAGCTACTCCGCACAGATGGTCCTTCGTTGCTCTTTATGACTTCTGTTCGGCGGCGAGAAACACTGCGGACACACAGCTTTCATCTATATCTACATCTACATCCATACAACGCTAGCCACCTGACGGTGTGTGGCGGAGGGTACCTTGAGTACCTCTATCGGTTTTCCCTTCTATTCCAGTATCGTATTGTTCGTGGAAAGAAAGACTGTCGGTATGCATCTGTGTGGGCTCTAACCTCTCTGATTTTATCCTCATAGTCTCTTCGCGAGATATACGTAGGAGGGAGCAGTATACTGCTTGACTCCTCGGTGAAGGTATGTTCTCGAAACTTCAACAAAAGCCCGTACCGAGCTACTGAGCGTCTCTCTTGCAGTTTTCCACTGGAGTTTATCTATCATTTCCGTAACGCTTTCGCAATTACCAAATGATCCTGTAACGAAGCGCGCTGCTCTCCGTTGGATCTTCTCTATCTCTTCTGTCAACCCTGTCTGGTACGGATCCCACACTGGTGAGCAGTATTCAAGCAGTGGGCGAACAAGTGTACTGTAACCTACTTCTTTTGTTTTAGGACTGCATTTCCTTAGGATTCTTCCAATGAATCACAGTCTGGCATCTGCTTTACCAACGATTAATTTTATATGGTCATTCAACCTCTTAGAGGTTGTCAGGACCAGATCTTTAGCTTACGGCAAATAATGGAGAAGTGTTACGAGTGGAACAGGGAATTGTATCTACGCTTTATAGATCTAGAAAAGGCGTATGACCGGGTTCCTAGGAGGAAGTTATTGTCTGTTCTACGAGATTATGGAATAGGAGGCAAACTTCTGAAAGCAGTTAAAGGTCTTTACATACATAGTCAGGCAGCAGTTAGAGTTGACGGTAATTTGAGTTCATGGTTCAGAGTAGGTTCAGGGGTGAGACAAGGCTGCAACCTGTCTCCACTGTTGTTCATATTATTTATGGATCATATGTTGAAAACAATAGACTGACTGGGTGAGATTAAGATATGTGAACACAAAATAAGCAGTCTCGCATATGCGGATAACTTAGTTGTGATGGCAGATTCGATTGAAAGTTTGCAAAGTAATATTTCAGAGCTAGATCAGAAATGTAAGGACTGTGGTATGAAGATTAGCATTTCCAAAACGAAAGTAATATCAGTGGGAAAGAGATATAAACAGATCGGGTGCCAAATAGGAGGAGCAAAGTTAGAACAGGTGGACGGTTCCAACTACTTAGGATGCATATTCTCACAGGATGGCAACATAGTGAAAGAACTGGAAGCGAGGTGTAGCAAAGCTAATGCAGTAAGCGCTAAGCTACGATCTACTCTCTTCTGCAAGAAGGAATTCAGTACCAACACTAAGTTATTTGTGCACCGTTCAATCTTTCGACCAACTTTGTTGTATGGGAGCGAAAGCTGGGTAGATTCAGGTTACCTTATCAATAAGGTTGAGGTTACGGATATGAAAGTAGTTAGGATGATTGCAGGTGCTAGTATATGGGAACAATGGCAGGAGGGTGCCCACAATGAGGAAATCAAAGAAAAACTGGGAATGAACTCTATAGCTGTAGCAGTCAGGGCGAACAGGCTTAGATGGTGGGGTCATGTTACACGCATGGGAGAAGCAAGGTTACCCAAGAGACTCATGGGTTCAGCAGTAGAGGGTAGGAGGAGTCGGGGCAGACCGAGGAGAAGGTACCTGCATTCGGTTAAGAATGATTTTGAAGTAATAGGCTTAACGTCAGAAGAGGCACCAATGTTAGCACTGAATAGGGGATCATGGAGGAACTGTATAAGGGGGGCTATGCTCCAGACTGAACGCTGAAAGGCATAATCAGTCTTAAATGATGATGATGATGGTCATTACATTTTAAATCACTCCTAATGCCTACTCCCACTAGTCCCACTGTCGTTAAGTTCCGAATCGAAGTGATGAACCCATCTTTCATCCCTGGAACGATGTTCGACAACAACTGTCACGATCAGCCTCGTACCGCGCAAGCTACTCCGCACAGATGATCCTTCGTTGGTCTTTATGACTTCTGTTAGGCGGCGAGAAACACTGCGGACACACAGCTTTGAGAACCCCATCTGATGGACAAGTGTGTCAGTACTACCAACAGAGCCGTCCGCAATGGCCGAGCGGTTGTAAGCGCTACAGTCTGGAACCGCACATCCGGTACGGTCGCAGGTTCGAATCCTGCCTCGGGCATGGATGTGTGTGATGTCCTTAGGTTAGTTAGGTTTAAGTAGTTCTAAGTTCTAGGGGACTGATGACCGCAGATGTTCAGTCCCATAGTGCTCAGAGCCATCTGAACCATTTGTACTACCAACAGAGACGTCCAGTTGTGCTGTCAGATGTTTGACTGTGATCCGTCGATAGCTTCGAATGAGAACGTCCGCACCACATTGGCAGGAGCCACAGCAGTGAACGGGTGGCTGGCAAGCGGGAGATCGAACACGCTTGTGCGATCTTGGGATGATGGCACACGCCTCGCCCAGTTACTCACCGAGCTTTTGTTCTCTGCCTGGTCCCCTCTGACATTCTGCAAACGCCTGTGAACATGTCTGGTTTTCCGCCAAAAGAAACTTAATAGCAGCTTCTGTTTGGAACCCGCCTGCTTTACAGACGCCTTTTTGAAGGATATCTATAGAGTCTCGACCTATGGGAACTTCACGAAACTATAGGGGCTGAAGCGGGAATATTACACGATGTCCCACATCAAATTACGCATTTTTTCAACCGAAATCGTCCGAGAAAAAAAAGTGTAGTATTACTAATTTAACGCCTCTCGCACGCGACTTCTTTGCTTTTTGCCCTTGAATTTGACATTTCTAGATAGAAAAGTTATGGAAACGGACTGCGCCAGGCAAGCCCAGTGCATGTAGTTTGGTTAGAAGCTGGATTACTTTTTTTTTTTTTTTTTTTTTTTTTTAAATCTTTATTCATCATTAATATTTATACAAAAGAACCCACTACCTTAGTGATTAGTGGGTCGTAGCTAATCTATATATAATACATATTCAGCAGCTATTTCTCATTGTTATTGTATTATATTACACTATGTTAGTTATTGAAGCTACAGACAGAATAAAGATAATGGGCAGACTACAGCTAAAATCTACTTACTTAATATTTCCTACTAGTTAATTTCTAACTGCCTGCAGCGTTACAGGTGTGTCAGCATAAATATAAACCTACTACTGTGGCCTTGCTCATCGAGCTAATCCCGATGAGCGTGCCCCTGACACTGGGCTGGCCAGGACTGTTTGTCGCTGCAGGTTCCTAACTTAATATCTATATCTAAAGCTACAACTACTCTGCTAACCTACGTCAATTCCGGTGCTTTGGTCTTCATTGGAGAACCCCCATCCCCCTAGTCCTGCACGTGGCGGATTGCAACTCATGAAGTCGACCAGTCCACGTACAGGCGGTATAGGATGAGGGTAATTAGTCGCGTTCGGTAAAATGTCACTAATCGTGAACTACCCTCATGTATCCCCTAGTGGGACACATTTGGTAAATGTCCTAAGCATGTAAGTCACTCAGATATGCCGTTAATACTTTCCGTGAAACCTCGTCTGCCAATTTGTTTAAAGTGTCGAAAGTTCCTTTGTGTCTTAATAGGTCGCATGTGTTATTGTGTGGAAGTTGTTGTCTCAGTGTCATTGCTACATCATCGAAAAGGGGGCACTCATAAACCACATGGTCGGGAGTGCCCTCCGAAGCACCACAGTCACACTCGGGTGTAGCCTTTTTCCCAAACCGACACAAGTATGTCGGGTAGGGCCCATGACCAGTGAGAAAGTGTATTAGACCCCGCGTTGGCTCAAAGTACTTTATCCCCAACCTTTCTTAAAAGCTGGATTACTTACACGTTAACAATTTTAGGCCATCTGCTAGGTGGTAGCTTTAAATCGGCCGCGGTCCATTAGTACATGTCGGACCCGCGTGTCGCCACTGTCAGTCATTGCAGACCTAGCGCCACCACATGGCAGGTCTAGAAAGACGGACTAGCACTCGCCCCGGTTCTACGACGACTTTGCTAGCGACTACACTGACGAAGCCTTTCTCTCATTTGCCGAGAGACAGTTAGAATAGCCTTCAGCTAAGTCCATGGCTACGACCTAGCAAGGCGCCATTAGCCTTACAGTGATTGTAATTAACCGTATCTGGAGATAGTCTCATTCGTATAGTCAAGAGCGATGTACCACAAGGATGCATTAAAGTTGAGTATTAACTTAGATACGTACTTTTCTTATTAGCATTCAATTACTTATCCTGTTCCAGAATTCACGCCCGTCTGCGTTAGATAGCGTGCATTTCAGCCTCCTCTATCTACAAGGTGTTGGCACATTTGCCAACACATCACTTATCACAACTTAGTTCGTCACAGAACTCAATTAAGTGTCTATTTATGCCCATTACCGTTACGGTGAGCAAAGTCAAGTATTAGAGAACCACACACGGTGTCTCCTTCTCATTGGCCACAATAGCTGCCCTGCCAAAGTGCTTACTCATGAACTTCTGTTGGGTGTGTGAAAGACAGTCGTGCTTTGTGAGGTCGACTGTTCGGCTCAGAACATGTTTCTGCGATTCAAAATGCAGAAGAGGCAAACTTTCCAAGTGTCACATTCCCTAACTTCATGAGACTCCGTGGAGAGGTTTAGAAATTAATCCAGTACATCGGCTCAACGTCTGGTGATTAGGAATTTATACCACCACCACTCCTTTTTACTCACATCCAGGATTAGAATCCTTCCCTACCACAGTTCCCACATGTTCATTACCCCTCGTATCGCTTTACAACGTTACGCCCAGATATTTAAACGACTTGACTGTGTCCAGCAGGACGCTAGTAATACTGTAATCTAAGATTACAGGTTCGTTTTTCCTACTCATCCGCATTAACTTACATTGTCCCACATTTACAGCCAACTGCCATTAATCGCACCAACTACAAATTTTATCTGAGTCCTCTTGTATCTTCGTAGGGTCACTCAACTTCCACACATTACCGTATACTACGACATCATCAGGAAACAACCGCAGATTGTTACCGACCCTGTCCGCCAACTCATTTATAGAGAACAACAGCCCTCCTATCGCACTTCCCTGCGGCACTCCGGACGATACCCTTGTCTGTGATGAACACTCGCCGATGAGGACATCGCACTGGGCTCTACATACGAAGTCTTTGAGCCCCTCATACATCTGTGGACATCACCCATATCCTCGCTCTTTCTTTTCTTTGACAGCCTGCAGTGGGGCACCGTGTCAAATGCTTTCCGGAAATCTACAAATACGGAATCTGCCTGTTGCCCTTCGTCCATAGTTCGCAGTATATCATGTGAGAAAAGGGCAAGCCAAGACTCGCTCGAGCGATGCTTTCTAAAGCCGTGCTAATTCGTGCACATAAGCTGCTCAGTCCCAAGAAAGTTTGTTATCGAACTAAGAATACGTTCAAGGATTCTACAGCATACCGAAGTTAGGTATATTGGTCTGTAATTTTGCGGGTCCGTTGTTTAACCATTCTTATACACTCCTGGAAATTGAAATAAGAACACCGTGAATTCATTGTCCCAGGAAGGAGAAACTTTATTGACACATTCCTGGGGTCAGATACATCACATGATCACACTGACAGAACCACAGGCACATAGACACAGGCAACAGAGCATGCACAATGTCGGCACTAGTACAGTGTATATCCACCTTTCACAGCAATGCAGGCTGCTATTCTCCCATGGAGACGATCGTAGAGATGCTGGATGTAGTCCTGTGGAACGGCTTGCCATGCCATTTCCACCTCGCGCCTCAGTTGGACCAGCGTTCGTGCTGGACGTGCAGACCGCGTGAGACGACGCTTCATCCAGTCCCAAACATGCTCAATGGAGGACAGATCCGGAGATCTTGCTGGCCAGGGTAGTTGACTTACACCTTCTAGAGCACGTTGGGTGGCACGGGATACATGCGGACGTGCATTGTCCTGTTGGAACAGCAAGTTCCCTTGCCGGTCTAGGAATGGTAGAACGATGGGTTCGATGACGGTTTGGATGTACCGTGCACTATTCAGTGTCCCCTCGACGATCACCAGTGGTGTACGGCCAGTGTAGGAGATCGCTCCCCACACCATGATGCCGGGTGTTGGCCCTGTGTGCCTCGGTCGTATGCAGTCCTGATTGTGGCGCTCACCTGCACGGCGCCAAACACGCATACGACCATCATTGGCACCAAGGCAGAAGCGACTCTCATCGCTGAAGACGACACGTCTCCATTCGTCCCTCCATTCACGCCTGTCGCGACACCACTGGAGGCGGGCTGCACGATGTTGGGGCGTGAGCGGAAGACGGCCTAACGGTGTGCGGGACCGTAGCCCAGCTTCATGGAGACGGTTGCGAATGGTCCTCGCCGATACCCCAGGAGCAACAGTGTCCCTAATTTGCTGGGAAGTGGCGGTGCGGTCCCCTACGGCACTGCGTAGGATCCTACGGTCTTGGCGTGCATCCGTGCGTCGCTGCGGTCCGGTCCCAGGTCGACGGGCACGTGCACCTTCCGCCGACCACTGGCGACAACATCGATGTACTGTGGAGACCTCACGCCCCACGTGTTGAGCAATTCGGCGGTACGTCCACCCGGCCTCCCGCATGCCCACTATACGCCCTCGCTCAAAGTCCGTCAACTGCACATACGGTTCACGTCAACGCTGTCGCGGCATGCTACCAGTGTTAAAGACTGCGACGGAGCTCCGTATGCCACGGCAAACTGGCTGACACTGACGGCGGCGGTGCACAAATGCTGCTCAGCTAGCACCATTCGACGGCCAACACCGCGGTTCCTGGTGTGTCCGCTGTGCCGTGCGTGTGATCATTGCTTGTACAGCCCTCTCTCAGTGTCCGGAGCAAGTATGGTGGGTCTGACACACCGGTGTCAATGTGTTCTTTTTTCCATTTCCAGGAGTGTATACTGGAGTCACCTGCGTCTTCTTCCAGTCGCTTGGAACTCTGTGCTGGGCGAGATGTTCGCGATAAATACAAGCTAGGCAAGGGGGGGCAAGTACTATTTGTGAAATCGAATTGGGACTCCCTCTGGACCTGGTGATTTACTTGCTTTCAAATCTTTCAGTTGTTTCTCTACGCCAGGGGTGCTTATTACTGCGTCGTCCATACAGGGGTCTGTCCGATGATCAAATGACGGTATGTTTGTACGATTCTCTTGTGTCAGCGACTTCATGAACGTGAATTTAAAACTTCGGCTTTCGTTTCGCTATCTTCAACTGCCACACTAGACTGGCCAGCAAGCGACTGATTGGAACCCTCAGACGCTCTTAGTGACTTTACATATGACCAGATTATACTGTCGTTTAACTTCTAATAATGTTATCACAAGATAAAAATGGATTGCAGAATTATTTAGATAAGACGTCTATATTGTGCGAAGAGGGGTAGTAGATCCTGAAGAGTAACAAGTGCTTAGAAATTAACTGAGCATCACAGTTCACACACTAGTCCTTCGGAGCACGTAACATCACAACCATTGAGGCTACTACTCACCTGATCGGCTGTTTTGCGACAGTCCCTCTCGCTCGCACAGTAAGTGAGTATAGTCCCATCGATAGCCCTCTTGCCTTCACCAGCAACGTACCTGAAACAGAAAGTAGCAAATTACTAGAGTTTCGTAGTACACACGATTTCCATAGTTTTTTCAACTCCCTGTGGTCTATATCAGCATACAGCTAAATGTTCACGTGGCACCAGTTGCAAATTGCCTACATAACGGCTCCCGGGGAAGTGGTTGTTTGGTTGATTTCGGGGAGTGGACCAAACAGCGAGGTCATCGGTCCCGTCGGATTAGGGAAGAATGGGGAAAGAAAGCGGCTGTGCCCTTTCAAAGGAAGCATCCCGGCATTTGCCTCAAGTGATTTAAGGAAAACAAGGAAAACCTAAATCAGGATCGCCGGATGCGGGTTTGAACCGCCCTCCTCCCGAATGCGCCACCTCGCTCAGTGCTCCCAGTGGTAACAAAAATTGATTTTGAGTGTAGTTGCTGAGCGAATTTAAAAAAGGAAAATGCTACCATAATCTACTCATTAAGACGTACATTCTACAATGAAGAGTCAAAGAAACGGGTACTCCGGCCTAATATCGTGTAGGGCTCCCACGAGTCCGCAGGAGTGCCTCAACACGACGTGACATGGACTCGACTAATGTGTGAAGTACTGTTGGAGGGAACTGACACCATGAATCCTGCAGGGCTGTCGACAAATACGTAAGTGTACGGGGTGGGGGGGGGGGGACATCTCTTCTGAAAAGCAGGTTGCAAGGTATCCCAGATATGCTCAATAATGTTCATGTCTAGAGAGTTTGGTGGCCAGCGGAACTGTTTAAACTCAGAAGAGTGTTCTGGAGACACTGTGTAGCAATTCTGGACCTGGAACTGACCAAATCCGTCGGAATGCACAATGGACAAGAATGGATCCAGGATGCTTACACACGTGTGACCTGTCAGAGTTGTATCTAGACGTATCTGGGGTCCCACACCATTACAGAGCCTCCATCAGCTTGAACAGTCCCCTGCTGACGACCAGAGTCCACAGATACATGAGGTTGTCTCCATACCCGAAAACGTCCATGCGCTCGATAGAATTTGAAACGAGGCTCGTCCGACCAGGAAACATGTTTCCCGTCATCATCAGTCCAACGTCGGTGTTGGTAGGCCCAGGCGAGGCAGAAAGCTTTGTGTCGTGCAGACATCAAGGGCACACGACTGGAGCTTTGGCTCTGCAAGCGCATGTCGATGATGTGATGAACATATATTGAAAATTAATGATTACAATTCAGGAAAACTGGATGATTTATTCAAGAGAAAGGGCTTGAACAAGTCAGTAACGTGTTGGTCCATGTCTGATCCTTATGCAAGCAGGTATTCAGGTTGGCATTGATTGATAAAGTTGTTCGATGTCCTCCTGCGGATACCGTGCCAAATTCTGTCCAATTGTTGCGTTATAGACCGTCAAAATCTCGACCTAGTTGGAGGACCCTGCCGATAACGTTCTCAGTTGGGGAGAGATCCGGAGACCTTGCTGGCCAAGGTAGTGTTTGGTACACATGAAGACAAGCGTATAAAACTCTCGCCGTGTGCATGCGGGCATTATCTTGTGGAATTCTAAGCCCAGAATGGTCTGCCATGAAGGGGAACAAAATGGGGAGTAGAATATCGTCGACATAGCGCTGTGCTGTAAGGGTGTGATAACCAGAGGGGTCCTGCTACGAAATAAAATGACACCTTAGACCACCACACCTCGTTCTCGGGCCGTATGGTGGGTGACAGTCAGGTTGGTATCCCACTGCTATCTGATGCATCTCCAGACACTCCTTCACTATACTCCGTACACCGAGAGAAGAGCTCTGACGTCGTTCAGCACTACGGCAACACTGGGGCGTTGCCACGGTGGCGCAAACAAAAGCTCATGATCTGATTGGCCGTCGTGCAGGCGCGAAGCACGTGCGCCAAGGCGGCGTCAACTGTCACAGCTCTTCTCTCGCCGTATGCACGTAGCCATCGGGGCTCAGTTCGAAGCGGGACTCATCACTGAAGAAAATTCTACTCCAAACAATGAGATTCCAGGTCGAATGTATCCGATATCACTCCTTGTACTTGCTGATGTACCCCGGTCAAAGTTAGTCGGAGCAAGAGGCGCTGTGAACTCATTCCCCTTTCTGTGAGCCGCCAATGGATAGTGCTTATAGTCACTGAAGCCCTACCTGCATGCCGGGTCGATGATGATGAATCCGGGGCTTCTTTGAGTCCAATTACACGTTCTCTCCCAAATGCTCACATCTGTGAATATTGTTCACGCCCGTGTCTGTGGGACATAGTGACTGTCCACACAAGCACACAGAATGGAATTCGCAAAGACCTTATACCCTAGTATCGACATGTCCCCTATTTACCATCCTTGCCAGCTACGCGGAGAACATTTATTCATCGTCCACCAAAGATTACAATTTTGCATTTTTCGCCGAAAACTGTATGCATATAAATTTGTGACCACTTTGCATGACAGCGTGGGGTGGCGTGTCGAAGTTTTTTGTCTTTGAGTGTATTTTGAAGAACTTCGTTTGTAAATAATACTATTCTGCTGTAAACAAAATTCAATTTTGGCACCAAATATGAAAGTACAGAAAATCAGGGCAAGCAAGTGAATGCCAAGTGAGAGCAAGTGAATGCCAATAGGGGCTGGACGCACAGCAGCGAAATTAACACTATGTTTAGTGAAGTGGAATAGTGTAATTTACGAGCGAAGTTCCTCAAAATACTTTATAAGACAAAAGAAACGATGCTCTACGGGAGAGTTATGCAAATTGGTCACAAATTGATATTCGTATAGGTACCGACGGAAAATCCAAAACTGATGAATGAACGTGTGACGGTGCAGCAAAATTTCGCAGCGCAGCTGGCAGAGACGGTAAGCAGGGGAGATTTCGGCACCAGGGCATAAAATCTTTACGAATTTCACTGCGTGTGCTGTGTTCTGTTGGACAGTAATTATGCCTCCCAGACTGGCGCGCGAATAAAATTCGCAGATGTCAGCATTTCAGAGACGACGTGCACCTGGACGCAAAGAAGCCGGTTGGAGTAAGAGGTGAATCGCTCGACATCTGAATAGGAGCGATGCCATTATTCGACGATGTCGGCAGGAATGGGTGAACCATGTGTAACATTTGAGTGTGCTTCTCAATAATTTGAGAGAATGCAAATGAGAAAGGATTTTAGAAAGGTAAATGTAAGTAATCGGAAATATAGACGCGAAATATTTTCACTCAACGAAATTACGTTAATTCGCGGATCACATCTCACAGTAACATCATTTAGTTCCAGATTTCAAGCTAACATTATCCGATAACCTGCACAGGGTCTTACATAACCAAATAATGTAGAAAACTTAAGGTAATGACAACAGCTGACAAAAACTGGGTTTGAGACTAATTCTCGTTGGAAACATTATTAGTTAAGACATATTTACATTTTTCAGAGTTGAACTCACCGACAATTGCACAACGGTGCTCAAACACATTTGATTTTACACGAAAAAACAGTTGTTAGCGTTAATAGGTGGACCATAATCCTGCAAATTTGATCTACAAACATGGCCATTGCAAGAACAGCAAAATGGCTCTGAGCACTATGGGACTTAACTTCTGAGGTCATCAGGCCCCTAAAACTTAGAACTACTTAAACGTAACTAACCTAAGGACATCACACACATCCATGCCCGAGGCAGGATTCGAACCTGCGACCGCAGCGGTCGCGTGGCTCCAGACTGTAGCGCCTAGAACTGCTCGGCCACTCCGGCCGGCCGCAAGAACAGCAAAACCAATTGATGACGAAGTTAGCTATTAATAGATACAAAAACAAATTGAAAGATTGATGATAGTAAAAGAGCCCCCCACCAAAACGGTTTCATCGTTTTTCAGCCCAAACCGTGCAAAATTGTTAGAGCAGATGATCCTGAACCGCGATGTGAGGGCAGGAATGATCAAAAACGTCACAGGTCTTCGGGTGTAGATTTCTGCTACGTAAATAAATAAAGTCTGATATTGAAAATGCGCTTAGATTCTGTTATTTTATTACGTAAGTGGTTTCCGATGTCACCTGTACTTCCAAATAGAAAAGGAACGTTCCAACGCTTGCTACCCTCCTGTGTTGAGAACTGGTATTTACTTGTTATGCACTTGTCCCTAGATTCACATCTCATGAACGCAACAAGTTCGATATTCAGATTCGAGACAAGAATTGAAATGTGCAAAATATAGAGCAGCTCTAAAAATGGTTCAAATGGCTCTGAGCACTATGGGACTCAACTGCTGTGGTCATAAGTCCCCTAGAACTTAGAACTACTTAAACCTAACTAACCTAAGGACAGCACACAACACCCAGCCATCACGAGGCAGAGAAAATCCCTAACCCCTCCGGGAATCGAACCCGGGAACCCGGGCGTGGGAAGCGAGAACGCTACCGCACGACCACGAGATGCAGGCATAGAGCAGCTCTAATCGAATTTTTAATTAATAATTAGTCGCAACAGGACATGACGCAGATCCTCGTGTACAAAATCATCTGTATTAATCACAACGTGTGCTATGAATAGTTAATATTTTACGGCGTATAAAGTCAAGCGCCGGCACACCAGTCGGTAACGACAAGAAAGAGAAGGCTGATATCAGCCAAACCCACACTGATCGCGCCTCCCTCCAGGACGACAACGCGACAGCAGCGGCCCCTATGTGAAGAGGACATAAGCGCCGCGACCGACTTGCGACTGCCAGTTCAATAGCAGCTTCAAGATTAACCATTTTGATAGCAGTTCAGGAAACACTTTCGTCAGTTGGAGATCAGCAGTCGCAAAGACTGATTATTTCGTATGTCGCCCTTTGCTTGCGACATATCTGTGTAATTTCCAAAGTATTGTAATTTTCTCATTGTAATAAAACTCATTAATACGACTTGTTTGAGTGTTTTTCTCGCGAACCGAGTTTGTAGGATTTCAAGACACTACAGTAAATGGTCCTATTAATCAAACAATTAATGAAGATCTAACAAGAATAGAACACGAGGAGGCAGATACTAATATTGTTTAGTATGTTTGTCAAATTAGTTAACGAGGTCGAGTATCCTATCACTATTCAACACTTCTGCTTGGAAATATGGAATTTTTAAAAAAAAATCCTTAAAGATTTCGGTGGAAAATTTTTACAGTGCCTACTTTTCGAGCTGTGACCGGCTGCTATTACGATCCCGTGTCCGCACCTGGTAGCTGAGTGGTCAGCGCGACCGGATGTCATGCCTAACGGCCCGGGTTCTATCCCCGGCTGGGTCGCAGATTTTCTCCGCTCAGGGACTGGGTGTTGTGTTGCCCTTATCATCACCATTTCATCCCCATCGACACGCAGGTCGTCGAAGTGGCGTCAACTCGAAAGGCTTGCACCAGGGGAAAGGTCTACCCGACGGGAGGCCCTAGCCACACGGCATTTACATTACGATCCCGTGTTCTATCACATGGGGAAAAAAAAGCGGTTGAAACTGCTGAAAAATTGAAACACGCTAGCAAGAGGCTTTCACAGATTTGGCAGAAATACTTCTGACACTGGAATTGTACTGAACGTCTCAGAACAATTGATGCCCAGATTACACAAGGAAAGAAAAATTAATCATGTAGATTTCGTTAGATTAAACATTTTTACACGAAACATGTAAAATGAAAACTGGATATCCTTTTGAACTCGGATTTATCTATTTTTGATAGTGTGAAACAGAACTAGAATAACATTTAAGTTGTTGAAAACTAAGTAACAGAGCCAAACACACGGCGAAGTAAGGAACCAGAAAAAGAAATGTCGGGTACGGCCTTTCTGCCATACATTCCCAGAGTGACGGACAGAATCGGCCGTATATTGCGCAAACACGGCGTAAAGACGATTTTCAAACCGACAAGGAAGATCAAAGAGTGTCTTAGATCGGCGAAGGAGAAAAGAGACCCACTTGCAATTTCGGGAATATACCGTATACCTTGCACATGCGGAAAAGTTTATGTCGGGATGACTGGACGATCCATTAACACCAGGATCAAAGAGCATAAGCGACATTGCAGGTTGGGGCAGGTGGAGAAATCGGCCGTGGCAGAGCACGCACTGAATGAGACCGACCACGTAATAAAATTCGCCGACACGGAAATTCTGTCTGTAGAGAAGCACTATCACACGCGCTTGTTCAGAGAAGCTGTAGAAATCCAAAAACACGCGAACAGTTTCAACAAGAAAGAGGAAAGCCTTAAGGTAAACGGATCCTGGCTTACCGTACTGCAGCGAACGACCGTCGCAGGTAGCAAGAGGAGAAACGCACCGGAAATGACCGCGGAGAAGCGCTCGGACGTTGGCGCGCCAGGTACATACAGTCTGCGGCCGCGAGCTTGGCTCCAGTTCACCACCGGCAATGGAGGGTGAAGCTTTGACAATGCCAGCCACTCGTGCTGGCGAAACGTCAGAAAAATCATTAGGTGAACGTCGGCCGAAGAACCCGAGACAGAAGCCAATAGGCAGTTTGTTAATTTTTTATGATTTTGTTTTTGGTTTCATTTTTTTTATTTTTCGTGATTCACGAGGTTTGTGCTGCGCTACAGACGTCTGAAATCGTGTTTCTAGTATTTTAATTCTATTATTCAACTACATTCCGAAAATCAGACATATTGCTATGATACAGTTCGCTAAAATCTCCTGAAATTTTTGAAAATGCCGTCGGATCACAAGTGAAGCGAAAAATTTTTAAACTTAATATTTTTTGATTTAGCGCAATCGACTATATCGACCCACAACGTTACAGGGCCTCCACCAGCTTGAGCAGTCCATTGCTGATATGCAGGGTCCATGGGTTCATGAGGTTATGTCCATACCCGTACACGTCCATCCGCTCGATACAATCTGAAACGAGACTCGTCCTACGAGGCAAAATTATTCCAGTCATCAACAGTCTGATGTCGGTGTTGACGGGACAAAAAATGGTTCAAATGGCTCTGAGCACTATGGGACTTAACATCTATGGTCATCAGTGCCCTAGAACTTAGAACTACTTAAACCTAACTAATCTAAGGACATCACACAACACCCAGTCATCACGAGACAGAGAAAATCCCTGACCCGGCCGGGAATCGAACCTGGGAACCCGGGCGCGGGAAGCGAGAACGTTACCGCACGACCACGAGCTGCGGACGTTGGCGGCATAAGACGAAGCGTAAAGTTTTGTGTCTTGCAGTCATCAAAGGTACACGAGTGGGCCTCAGCTCCGAAATCCCATATCGATGATGTTTCGTTGAACGGTTCGCACGCTAATATTTGTTGATGCCCGGCATTGAAATCTGCAGTAATTTGCGGAAGGGTTCACTTCTGTCACGTTGAACGATTCTTTTCAGTCGTCATTGGTCCCATTCTTGCAGGATCTTCTTCCCGCCGCGGCGATGTTGGAGATTTGATATTTTACCGGATTCCTGATATTCACGATACACTCGTGAAATGGTTGCACGGGAAAATCCCCACTTCAGCGCGACCTCGGAGAGGCTGTGTCCCATTGCTCGAGCGCCGATTATAACACCACGCTGGAACTCGCTTAAATCTTGGTAACATGTTATTGTAGCAGCAGTAACCGATCTAACAACTGTAACAGACCCTTGTTGTTTGATATAGGCGTTGCCGATCGCAACGCCGTATTCTGCCTGTTATATTTCTCTATTTGAATATGCATGCCTATAACAGTTTCTTTGGCGCCTCGGTCTATATGGTGTTGGCAGTATTGCTATAAAAGTAAAAAAAAAAAAAAAAAATCGGTCGTGGGCTTTCGTAGTATGGTGCAGAAAGGGAGGGAGATGTTTCCTAATGTGAAACCCAATTCTGTGCCGAGTAATCACTTGGCTGTCGCTGATTTCGCACAAACGTTCGCAGCTCGTGTACTGCTGTCTATAGTTCAGCTGGTCCCAGGCTCGATTCCCAGGCGGGTCGGAGACTCTACTCGGGGCCTGAGTACTGTGTTCGCATCATTATCATTTCATCATCATCGGTGGGCAAGTCGTAAAGTGGCCTCAAATAAAAAGACTTTGACTGGGCGACTGAACAAACCCAGATAATGCCATAGACTGGAGTTGCGCTCTAGTTAAACTATGGTTCATTAACTACGGAGTACATAAATGACGTAGTAAATGCTATGATTACCGTTAGTACTGTCAACATTAGTAAGGAACGAAAAACAGAGGAAGATACTGGGAGTAGCGTCTCTTTGTTTTTTCCTTTCTTTGATCCTTTTTTCGCACTTAATTAGAATCTGCGCACCATTGAGTGTTAGTTGTTTGAGGATCTTACATCCTTACAGAATAGGAACTGCATTTTATAAGTTATAAAAAGTAGTTGATCGCATAACTTCTCCGATTTTTTGTAACCAAAGCAATTACTTTTGGTGCAACTACATTTTACACGCACAAACATAATTATTTGTAATTATCGTTGTTAATTTGAACCCAACAGACCGCTCTTCGTCATGATCAATGACAAGAGTTTCCTGTATTATTGATAGATGCGAAAACTGTTTATCAATGACAGAAACATATTTTACTTAAGTTTGACGAAGTATTGAAGCGATGTTTGATATATTTCTATATGCGTTTTTTATTATTAATTTTTTATTTTACGTTTTGTTGAGGAAATGGCGTTTTCAAGCTCTACACGGTACACCTATACAGTTTTCTTTGTTTTTATTACAAAATTCCTCCGTTTCACGTAACGAACTAATAATTTTCTAATGAAACCCGAATTATACATTGACAATTTCAGTTTTGCTATCAATACTGTTTATTTTCTAGTAAAAGATAGGAGGATAACTATGTAGTTGAAAAACCCGTCCCTTTATACACTGACGGAAAAAAAGTTGAACACCAAGATGCACTTGTGCGAAATAAACGATAGTTGGTAGGCATGTTTCTACATTTATTTAACTCTTGTACCAGTCGCATAAGAGTGGCGTTTGTAACATCACTATGAGGATACAACTCAGGTTTGCTTTCTAAATACGCAATAACGGTTGTGAGATTTAGTTACCTTTGAGAGTGGACGTGGCGAGTTGATTTCCGTCAAGAATGCCTTTAAGGGGACCACACTGTGGTTCAGGTCGAAAAATCGATTTTCGGTTTTCATCATATATCGATAGATTAAGGTTTTATTTAAGTACTCTGAAAAGGATTTTGCTGGAAAAAATTTTTTTTTTAGCATTTAAAGGGAATTTTCCTAACACGTGTGTTTATGTGCTATGCTTCGCCCACATTTTAGATCTTCATATCCCCTACATTGCACGTTAGGGATTTTTTTGTTTACTCCCGAGTGTGTCGGCTATCCTTGGAATGCAAAGGTCGCTATACTTTTGTTTCTGTTTGTAAACAACACGCTTTCAAACAAGCGGTTAGCTTTGTTCAAGTGTGATAGCGAGTAACAGTTATAGAAAACTTGCAGGTATACTATGCGCAGGCAATTAGGAGAAATAAAGAAAATCTGGAGGCAATGAAGAGAGATGTTTGGGCCATATTCTTCCATAAGTCCTCTACTGATGATAAGCCATGTCGTGGATTGTGTCCATCAGGAGAAAATTCGTGGTGCAAATACAATAGGGCTCAGGCAACTGGAGACTCTTATTCTCACCAGCATTCTCTTCCTGCTGCTGTATTACAGCAATACAACCTATTTTCAGAGACTTGGCTCATCCTGACCTTCTAAGGAAATGTCTGCATGGGCAGACACAGAATCCAAATGACTGTTTCAACATCATAATTTGGAACCGGCGTCCTAAAACTGTATTTGTAGGCATGCGTACAATGAACTAGGAGTTCATCATGCTGTTATTACATTCCATTGTGATAATATTGGAAAGCGTTGGGTACTGAAAATGCTGGGAATTAATCCTGGAGAAAATATGATCACTGGGCTGCAACATTGCGACAAAATGAGGATAGCCGATGCAGACAGGTCTGCATCTAATATGGCCAAGAAAGCAAGACAAGCATCCAGGAAGTTGAAAAAGAAGCTGGAAGACCTGCTAGAGGCCAAAGAAGGGCCATCATATGCAGCAGGACAGTTTTAATTTACTGTAAGTAACAAATTTCAAAAGTTTCTTCTTTTAAGTCAATTTCCCGCCAATTAAAATTTTCAGTACATATGCCCCATTATATCAGAAACTATCATAGATAAATGAATGAAATTTTCAGAGACTCTGCATAACATAAAAAGCCACCTCTGGTACTACATTCATTAATATTCTGCCATTAGGAAGTTCACAAAAAAATATTTTCTGCAGAAAAAACTTAATATTTTTTGTTAATAAATTTAAAAAAAGTATTTCTTTTTTAGTACAGTTGACTCTATTAGCATCATATAATATACAGTAAAAATATGAAGGCCCTGCATCAAATAATTTGTTCAGAAATTGGTCAAACACTTGCCTACATTAACATGGGTTGGATAGGCAGGGTGTGGTCCCCGTAAGGCGACAAGGACGCCATTATCAACAACTCACTGAGTTTCAACGAGGTCGTGTGATAGGGCTACGACAAGGTGGAGGCTCTTTCTGGGCTGCTGCAGAAATACTTGGCAGGAATGGAGTCAGTGTACATGACTGCTGGCAGCGGTGTTCACGAGAACGTACGGTTGCAAGGAGACTGGGCTCCCACGGCCACGTAGCACTGCCGACAGGGAGCACCGTCGTTTTCGGCGTATGGCTCTGGTGCACCGTACTGTACATGCAGCAGCAATCTCAGCAGCAGTTGGCACCGCGAACTGTTGCAACTCGGTTACTTCAAGGGCAGTTCCGAATTAAACACCCTGTTGCGTCCATTCCACCGACCACAAACCAACACTATTTGCGACTGTCAAAGGATTAGATTAGATTAGTGCTTGTTCCATAGACCATGAATACGGCACTTCGTAATGATGTGGAACGTGTCAGGTTAATAAAAGGTGTCTATACAAGATATTACATTAGACAAAATATTATATGACACTCAATAATTTATTTATTTTATTTTAGTTATTTATTTATTTTTGAGGTTGGGAAATTACCCACTTACTATATCCAAAAATTCATCTAATGAGTAGAAGGAGTTGCCATTATGAAATTCTTTTAATTTCCTTTTAAATGCTATATGGCTATCTGTCAGACTTTCGATGCTATTAGGTAAGAGACCAAAGACTTTTGTGGCAGCATAATTTACCCCCCTCTGAGCCAAAGTTAGATTTAACCTTGAGTAGAGCAGGTCATCCTTTCTCCTAGTATTGTAGCCATGTACACTGCTATTACTTTTGAATTCGTTCGCATTGTTAATAACAAATTTCATAAGAGAATATATATACTGTGAGACTACAGTGACGATTTCCAGCTCTTTATATAAGTGTATGCAGGGTGATCTTGGATGAGCTCCAGCAATTATTCTGATTACACGGTTCTTTTGTGCAATGAACACTCTTTTACTCAATGATGAGTTACCCCAGAATATGATGCCATACGAAAACAGAGAATGAAAATAGGCGTGGTAAGCTACTTTACTCAGATGTATATCGCCAAAATTTGCAATGACCCTAATAGCATAAGTAGCTGAGCTCAAACGTTCCAGCAGATCCTCAGTGTGTTTTTTCCAGTTCAACCCCTCATCAATGCATACACCTAGAAATTTTTAATAATCTACCTTAGCTACCGATTTCTGAACGAAGCCTATATTTATTAATGGGGTCATTCCATTTACTATGTGGAACTGTATATACTATGTTTTGTCAAAGTTTAATGAGAGCCCACTTGCAGAGAACCACTTAATGATTTTCAGAAAAACATCGTTTACAATTTCACCAGTTAATTCTTGTCTGTCGGGTGTGATAGCTATACTTGTATCATCGGCAAAAAGTACCAGCTTTGCATCTTCGTGAATATAGAATGGCAAGTCATTAATATATATGAAGAACAGCAAACGACCCAAGACCGAACCTTGCGGCGCCCCATTCTTGATTGTTCCCCAATTTGAGAAATCACAAGTTTTTTGCATATTATGTGAACTGTTTATTTCAACTTTCTGCACTCTTCCCGTTAGGTATGATTTAAAACAGTTGAGCACTGTCCCATTCATACCACAATACTTGAGCTTATCTAGAAGTATTCCATGATTTACACAATCAAAAGCCTTTGATAGATCACAAAAAATCCCAACATGTGACTTGCGGTTACTCAGATCATTTAATATTTGATTAGTGAAAGTATATATGGCATTTTCCGTTGGAAAACCCTTCTGGAAACCAAACTGACATTTTGTTAAAACTTTATTTTTACAAAGGTGTGAAGCTACTCTACACTACATTACTTTTTCAAGAATTTTGGATAAGTCAGTCAGAAGAGAGATTGGGCGGTAGTTGCTGACATCAGACGTATCCCCTTTTTTATGCAGTGGTATAACAATGGCATACTTCAGTCTATTTGGGAAAATGCCCTGCTTCAGAGAGCTATTACAGGGTGTATACAGGGACACGGAAAAAAAATTCCCGGATTATTCCCGGATTTCTCCCGGATATCTCGTTTAAAAAATATGCTTTTTCCCGGGCGACCTACTGTCACTTAGCACAGAAAAAGTTCCCTCGGAACTGTAAAACTTATCAATCCTTTGAATGGTTAACGTTTTATATAATCGCGTAGAACTTCCCGGAAAAAAAAGAAAAGCCGGAGCAGAGAAGTTTTGGAAAGACCTTTGATTTGCAGCAACATATATGCTGCATATTTTCGTATTACGAAAGTATAAATTCGAATTGCACCAAACACAGCTTGTTAGTTTCTGGAGCGATGCAACCGAGGTTGTGATGTCCTTTTGTAAGCGAGTCATATCTCAAGCCACGAGATCTCGCCAGCCGATGACAGCAGCTATTCAGAGCATAGGGCACGTGTTATAGTCAGCCACTAGCAAGATTACTGGTTACATAGCGCGAACACACAAGAGGAAAAGTTAACGGTTTACATTAATGTACACAGTACCGTATATCTACAAGAAAAGTTAAGCTTTCACGTGTAATATTGGTCTTTTTTTGGTGTGATATACTTTAAGATACATCACACAAATGTGCCAGTAAATTTAAAATTGTGACATAAATGCCTCGGCTTGAAATTCTTGAAGTGGCTGGTCCTCAAACTGTTCAGTTTCGAACGCTCTGTGATTTAGATATCCATCCCACTTTCACACACGTAACATAATTCATCTTGCGTAAAAAGAAATTTACTTTGAAAGTAACGCTTCTCTAACCACCGTTCGCAATACTGTTAGTTATAGGTTCGATTTACCAGTTGCCAGAGAGCGCCAAAAACGAATTATTGTGCGTGTGCAACTGCAGTGGTGTAGGAAGCCCGCATGTTCGTGTGTATAAAGCACTAAGAGAGCTTACACTACACCATAAAAGAAACAGGGCATCAGAGGATACTCCAACAGGCATCAAAATTTCGTGAATCATGCTAAAATGCATAATTCGGCTTGAAGTGCACATTGGTTTTTTCCAGATTCACAATGAAGTAGGTCCCATCTGATATTAAGCTTTTCAGTGTGGTTTTTGGGATGTAAATTTTCTTGGAGTACCAGTACTCTACGATCTCATGTTTGGTTCTTTATTATGGCATAATGCCATACATGGCAGAAGATGATAACGTGCACTTGAAATTCACCGAACAGTTGGAAGTACCCAAAATTGTTAAATGAAACACTTCGTTTCAAATAAAATGATTGCCTCAGCGGAATTTCTTTAGCAAACTTGCAAAAATAACTTCATTCTTCTGCAAGGCGATTAATGCTTGACTGCTACTAACTTGGAAAGAAAATAAAATCAGAAACTGAAATTAATAATATATTTTTGCCCTCTGTAATTATGTGAATGCATTTTAATTCACTTGATAGCTCCCGGCCACAGAAATCCATTTTGTTTTCATTTGACGTGGGAGCTGTACACAAAGAGAAGCAGCGGAATCACTTAACGTAAACACGGGTCACGTGGAGACTAACCCCCTCCCCACTACAACTCAGACAACTCTGTGCAAGCGCGAATCTGGCAGCTAGGGCGCGCGAGACAAATTTTTCTTGTTTGCATCTGGCTGCTTGCTGCTACTACCGATGCAGCTAACAGCCAAACTTCAAGAAGCGGGAAGCGAGAGAAGGTACTGCTTATACGCGAGTCAAACGCGCATGCGCAACAGACCGCTGGCAACTGGTCAAACGAACCTAATGTGAACAGTTGTGACATCATGCTCATAGCAAGCAGTTTATTGTTACGAAGAATTACAGTCTGCGCCCTACGGCCTTTAATATATTTTTGCTATCTGTAGACGCTTGTGCGTGCACGGTGTTTTGTTGTCGTAAAATGCACATTTCCTTTGCCACTACAGTTTTATTTTTTTCCCTCTCGTTTATATTTTATTGCTGCAGTATCATTCTCCAGTAGCAGGATACAATAACATTCTTTGCTAGAGAATCAATTCTGCAGTCAAAACTACAAAAATGTAACTGAAAGCTAAAAAAATGAAAAATTCCCGGAATTTCGAAAAATTCCCGGGTTTTTCCCGGTTTTCTCCCGGATGAAAAAATTCCCGGGTTTTTCCCGGAATTCCCGGTTGTCCCGGGTCGTATACACCCTGTATTACATATGTGGCTAAGAATCCCACTTATTTCTTGGGAACAAGCTTTTATTATCCTGCTGGAAATGCCATCAATCCCATTTGAGATTTTATTCTTGAGAGAGTTTATTATATTCCTAATTTCAGATGGAGAGGTGGGTGGAATTTCAATTGTATCATATGGTATGGGTAAGGCCTCTTCCATTAACTGCCTTGCTTCTTCTAATGAACAGGAGAGCTCTTTGGAGTGCAGTGTGAAGATCTGATGTGTTGTATGATGAAAGCTACTATGTGTTGTATGATGAAAGCTACTTTTGCCTCGGTGCCAGCGATGGCTGTGTGTTGATCAGAAGGAGGCCAGTCGAAGACTTGCAACGAACCTGTCTGTCGCCTGGATGCACTGGACCTACACGTGGAGTTATAGTCTGAGGTGTGACTTCATATAGCAGCTGGAGCACTCTCGTGGTTATTGCACGCACCCTGACTGCAAATTCGTACGTCAATCCGGTGATTCGACCTGTTGTGCTGCCATTCATGAACAGCATTAAACGGTGATTTCCAACAGGATAACGCTCGCACACACACCGATTTTGTAAGCTAACATGCTCTACAGCGTGTCGACATGTTGCCTTGGCGTCCTCGATCAGCAGATCTGTTTCTAATCGATCACATAATCATGGGACATCATCGGAAAACAACTCCAACATCATCCACAACATTAACGGTCCCTATATTGATCGACCAACTGCAACAGGCATGGGATTCCCTCTCGCAAACTGACATCTGGCACCATACAATATAATGCATGTACGTTTGTTGCTGGCATTCAACATCCTGGCACTCACGAAGGCTATTAACGTACCAGCATTTCACTTTTGCAATGGCTTATCTCGCGCTTAAATTAACCTGTTACTGAAATATGTTACCTAGACAAACGTATTCCACAAATTTCATTACTCGACATTAATTGTCCCGCAGCTCACGGTCTAGTGGCTAGCGTTGCTGCCTCTGGATCACGGGGCGCTGGGATCGAATCCCGGCCGGGGTGGGGATTTTCTCCACTCGTGGACTGGGTGTTTGTGTTGTCCTCATCATCATTCGGGAAGTGCCGTGAGTGGACATGGAAAGATTTGGAACTTATATGGGCACTGATGAGCGCGATGTTCAGCGCCCCACAATCCAACATCATCATCTACATTAATTTTTTTTACAATCGTATTGACCAACTAGGATCAAGTTAACAACTTCAGTTCCTCTTCTTCCTTTGTTGTTGTTTCCTATTTTTCCAGTATTCCCTCATTTCTGATTCTTTGATGTTGTTTCTTTCAAGATCTTTTCTTACTTCTGTAATCCATGCTATTGTCGATTTCTTCTTCCAGAAATATAGGAGTATTTGTTTTGTTGGTCTATTTCCATCCATTCGATAGAGATGTCCAAAAAAGGTTAATCTTCGTTTGGCCATTACTTCAGATACTTTCTCTATATTTTTGTAGATCTCCTCATTACTTCTTATTTTCCAACCACCTGCAGTTTTCATTGCACCCATTATTTTTCTAATAACCCTATTTTTCTAGTCCATTCTGTTGTATAGTTTCTCCAAGATATTTAAATTTATTTACTCGCTGTATTTTACCTATTTGCGTTTCTATGTATTTTGGAGCATTTTTTATATTTTTCATGAATTTTATTTTTTCAGCTGAAATTTTGAGACTAGTTCTGTTTGCTAATTTTTCCAGAATATTTATTTGAATAACTGCTTCTGTCAGGTTTTCTGAAAGTATTGCGAAATCATCCGCAAAAGCCAAGCAGTTTATCTTAATTCCATTTGTTTTCCTTCCCAGAGTTATTGGTTCAATTTTGTGATTTTTTTAGCTCCGAATTCCAGATCCTTGCAATTTTTTCTAGAACGCAGTTGAAAAGTAAAGGTGATAAAGCATCATTTTGTCTAACACCAGTTTTTATTTCAAAAGGCTGAGATACTTCTCCCATAAATTTGACTTTAGATACCGTACCTGTTAGTGTTTCACGAATTATGTTGGCTAGTTTTGATTTAACACCAAATTCTCTAATGACCTTATCTATCGTTTCTCTGTCTATACAATCAAATGCTTTCTTAAAATCTATAAATGACACTAGTATTGGTTTGCTGGTTAACATTCTATGGCGAATTATTGACTTTAAGCTAAAAATTAGTTCTGCACAGGATCTTCCCTTTCGAAAACCACCCTGATATTCTCCTAGTTGTCTGTCTAAAGTATCTACCACTCTGTTCAGGAGAATTTTTGATAATGTTTTGTATGCCACTGTTTTTTTTTTTCAATGTGTATATCCTCTCTCAGTTCCTAGACGATTCACTACAGGGTAATGTACTAAGATACTGATAGCATACATAGGGAAAGTGATCATTATGATGCAACGCTCGACAGGTATGCAACATACGACCGTAACTGATCAAACCTACTAGGAAAGTATCGTAGTCTACGCTTATTTATGGGAGAGTAGTTTTACAACTCTACAGGGTGTTACAAAAAGGTGCGGCCAAACTTTCAGGAAACATTCCTCACACACAAAGAAAAGATGTTATGTGGACATGTGTCCGGAAACGCTTAATTTACATGTTAGAGCTGATTTTAGTTTCGTCAGTATGTACTGTACTTCCTCGATTCACCGCCAGTTGGCCCAATTGAAGGAAGGTAATGTTGACTTCGGTGCTTGTGTTGACATGCGACTCATTGCTCTACAGTACTAGCGTCATGCACATCAGTACGTAGCATCAACAGGTTAGTGTTCATCACGAACGTGATTTTGCAGTCAGTGCAATGCTTACAAATGCGGAGTTGGCAGATGCCCATTTGATGTATGGATTAGTACGGGGCAATAGCCGTGGCGCGGTACGTTTGTATCGAGACAGATTTCCAGAACGAAGGTGTCCCGACAGGAAGACGTTCGAAGCAATTGATCGGCGTCTTAGGGAGCACGGAACATTCCAGCCTATGACTCGCGACTGGGGAAGACCTAGAACGACGAGGACACCTGCAATGGACGAGGCAGTTCTTCGTGCAGTTGACGATAACCCTAATGTCAGCGTCAGACAAGTTGCTGCTGTACAAGGTAACGTTGACCACGTCACTGTATGGAGAGTGCTACGGGAGAACCAGTTGTTTCCGTACCATGTACAGCGTGTGCAGGCACTATCAGCAGCTGATTGGCCTCCACGGGTACACTTCTGCGAATGGTTCATCCAACAATGTGTCAATCGTCATTTCAGTGCAAATGTTCTCTTTATGGATGAGGCTTCATTCCAACGTGATCAAATTGTAAATTCTCACAATCAACATGTGTGGGCTGACGAGAATCCGAACGCAATTGTGCAATCACGTCATGAACACAGATTTTCTGTGAGCGTTTGGGCAGGCATTGTTGGTGATGTCTCGATTGGGCCCCATGTTCTTCCACCTACGCTCCATCATGATTTCATCCGGGATACTCTACCTGTGCTGCTAGAACATGTGCCTTTACAAGTACGACACAACATGTGGTTCATGCACGATGGAGCTCCTGCACATTTCAGTCGAAGTGTCCGTACGCTTCTCAACAACAGATTCGGTGACCGATGGATTGGTAGAGGCGGACCAATTCCATGGCTTCCACGCTCTCCTAACCTCAACCCTCTTGACTTTCATTTATGGGGGCATTTGAAAGCTCTTGTCTACGCAACCCCGGTACCAAATGTAGAGACTCTTCGTGCTCGTATTGTGGACGGCTGTGATACAATACGCCATTCTCCAGGGCTGCATCAGCGCATCAGGTATTCCATGCGACGGAGGGTGGATGCATGTATCCTCGCTAACGGAGGACATTTTGAACATTTCCTGTAACAAAGTGTTTGAAGTCACGCTGGTACGTTCTGTTGCTGTTTCCATTCCATGATTAATGTGATTTGAAGAGAAGTAATAAAAGAGCTCTAACGTGGAACGTCCACATAACATATTTTCTTTCTTTGTGTGTGAAGAATGTTTCCTGAAAGTACCTTCTTGTAACACCCTGTATACACGACCGCTTCATTCCGCAGACGTCGTTGTACTCCCCGCTATGCAGCCGTGCGGCCTACGCGACGCAGCTTCCGGCGGCCTGCAGCACCGGCGACCGGTCCCTGGTCCGAGCCGCAAGTGGCACAATTGGCGCTCGAGGACGCAAGACCTGGGAGACAATAGCACGCAGCAGCGGCCGGCCGTGACGCAGGGCCAGAGAGCTCTTCACACCGCGCTCACGAGACACAACGCGCTCATTAGCATCGGCAACGCCTCCTTCCCGTTTGCTCGGCGACTGCGTGCCGCTACTGAACGTTCGCACCGCCATCCCACACTGCTCCCTACAACAGCTACACCACGAACGCATCGTGCAGCTAATGTGAAAATGGTACACTATGTGATCAAAAGTATCCGGACACCTGGCTGAAAATGAGTTAAAAGTTCGTGGCGCCCTCCATCGGCAATGCTGGAATAGGCTGTTGGCCCACCCTTAACCTTGATGACAGCTTCCACTCTCGCAGGCATATATTCGATCAGATGCTGGAAGGTTTCTTGGGGAATGGCGGTCCATTCTTCACGGAGTGCTGCACTGAGGAGAGGAATCGATGTCGGTCGGTGTGGCCTGGCACGGCGTTCCAAAACATCCCGCAGGTGTTCTATACGATTCAGGTCGGGTTTCTATGCAGGCCAGTCCATTACAGGGATGTTACTGTCGTGTAAGCACTCCGCCACAGGCCGTTCATTATGAACAGGTGATCGATCGTGTTGAAAGATGCATTCGGCATCCGCGAATTGCTCTTCAACAGTGGGAATTAAGAAGTTGCCTAAAACTTAATGTACGCCTGTGCTGTGGTAGTGCCACGCAAAACAACAAGGCCTGCATGAAAAACACGACCACACCATAACATCACCGACTCCGAATTTTACTGTTGGCGCTACACACGCTTGCAGATGACGTTCAACGGGCATTCGTCATAACCACACCCTGACATCTGATCGCCACATTGTGTACCGTTATTCGTCACTCCACACAACGTTTTTCCATTGTTCAATCGTTCAATGTTTACACTCCTTATACCAAGCGAGCCGTCGTTTGACATTTACCGACGTGATGTGTATCTCCTGAGCAGACGCGTAACCATGAGATCCGAGTTTTCTCACCTCCCACAAACTGTCATAGTACTTGCAGTGGATTCTCAAACAGTTTGGAATTCCTGTGTGATGGTGTTGTGTTGGCAGAAAAGCCAACACCGTCTTACTAGAGTAGGCCGAAATGCACGCGTTTTACCTCACACTGGCGTGAGGAGGGAAGGACTATACTGACGTGAGGTCTGGAACATGACAAGGAATTAGAATTCAGAAAGCGGACGTAATTAGTTTCATACTTAACTTTAATCCATTAATGATGAACGTCGCTCTTGACGGTAGATGATTCACAATATTATCTGTTCCGAAGACATATAGTAACTGAATATGGCACCTTGCTAGGTCGTAGCAAATGACGTAGACTTCTTCTTGCTAAACTGTCGTCTCTGCAAATGAGAACGTATGTAGACACTGAACCATCGCTAGCAAAGTCGGCTGTACAACTGGGGCGAGTGCTAGGGAGTCTCTCTAGACAAGACCTGCCATGTGGCGGCGCTCGGTCTGCAATCAGTGGCGACACGCGGGTCCGACGTAAACTAACGGACCGCGGCCGATTTAAAGGCTACCACCTAGCAAGTGTGGTGTCTGGCGGTGACACCACAGACGGTCTGGATAGATGTCTGCCTATCACACATTACGACCCTCTTCAACTGTCGGCGGTCTCTGTCAGTCAACAGACGAGGTCGGCCTGCCTGTACGCTTTTGTGCTGTACGTATCCCTTCACGTTTCCACTTCACTATCACATCGGAAACGGTGGACCTAGGGATGTTTAGGAGTGTGGAAATCTCGCGTACGGACGTATGACACGTGACACCCAATCACTTGACCACGTTCGAAGTTCGTGAGTTCCGCGCAGCGCTCCATTCTGCTCTCTCACGATGTCTAATGACTACTGAGGTCGCTGATATGAAGTACCTGGCAGCAGCTGGCAGCACAATGCACCTAATATGAAAAACGTATGTTTCGGGCGTGTCCGGATACTTTTCATCACATAGTGTATGACGTATCTACAATGAGGTGACGTTATGCACATGTACACATGGCAGTAGTATCGAGTACACAAAACATAAAAGGGCAATACATTAGCGGAGCTGTCATCTGTAGCCTAGGTGATTCATGTGAGCCGCGCGGAATTACCCGAGCGGTCTTACGCGCTGCAGTCATGGACTGTGCGGCTGGTCCCGGTGGAGGTTCGAATCCTCCCTCGGGCATGGGTGTGTGTGTTTGTCCTTAGGATAATTTAGATTAAGTAGTATGTAAGCTTAGGGACTGATGACCTTAAATTCATGTGACAAGGTGACCGACTTGATTATGGCCGCCAGGAATTAACAGACTTTGAATGCGGAATGGTAGTTGGAGCTCGATTCCGACAGTGTCAAGAGTGTGCTGAGAATACCAAATATTAGACCTTATCTCCCATTGAGCAGAACGCAGTGGCCGAAGGCCTTAGCTCAAGGAGCGAGAGCAGCAGCGTTTTCGTAGAGTTGTGAGTGATAATAGACAAGCAACTCTGCGTGAAATAACAGCAGAATCACTGTTGGGACGTACGACGAATGTACCCGTCAGGACTGTGCTGTGACATTTGGCGTTAATGGGCTATGACAGCAGACGACCTACGCGAGTGCCTCTGCTGACAGCACGACATCGGCTGCAGCGCCTCTCCTGGGCTCGTGACTATATAAGTCGGATACTAGACAGCTGGAAAACCTTCGACTGATCGGATGAGTCCCGATTTCAGTTGGTAGGAGAAGAAACAGGCGTTGATTCAGAGGAGACTGTGGATCCAGTATTAGGATCAAAATTCAAGAGAGCTTCGGAGGACTCAAAAACAAATCGGGCAGAACGGATAGATAACATTCCATCAGAATTTCTAAAGTGACAACAAAACGACTATTCACGTTGGTGTGTAGGATTTATTAGTCTGGCGACATATCATCTGACTTTTCGCAAAAATATCATCCACACAAATCCGAAGGCGGGTGTAAGACAAGGATGTAGTCTTTCGCCCCTACTGATCAGTCTGTACATCGGTGAAGCAATGATGGAAATAATTGAAAGGTTCAGGATTCGAATTAGGCAACGGCCTTGCCGCAGTGGATACACCGGTTCCCGTCAGATCACCGAAGTTAAGCGCTGTCTGGCGTGGCCGGCACTTGGATGGGTGACCATCCAGCCGCCATGCGCTGTTGCCGTTTTTTCGGGGTGCACTCAGCCTCGTGATGCCAATTGAGGAGCTACTCGACCGAATAGTAGCGGCTCCGGTCATAGAAAACCATCGTAACGACCGGGAGAGCGGTGTGCTGACCACACGCCCCTCCTATCCGCATCCTCAACTGAGGATGACACGGCGGTCGGATGGTCCCGGTGGGCCACTTGTGGCCTGAAGACGGAGTGCTGCTGCTGTCAGGATTCGAATTAAAATTCAAGGTAAAAGGATATCAGTGATAGGATTAGATTTCTATCCTAAGTGAAAGCGAAGAAGAAGCACATGATAAGCTGAATGGAGTGAACAGTCTAATGAGTACAGAATAAGGACTGAGAGTAAATCGAAGAATGACGAAAGTAATGAGATGTAGAAGAAATGAGAACAGCGAGAAACTTAACATCAGGATTGATGGTCACGAAGTAGATGCAGTTAAGGAGTTCTGCTACCTAGGTAGTAAAATAACCAACGACTGTCGGAGCAAGGGCATCAACAGTAGACTAGCACTGGCAAAAAGCGAATTCCTGGCCAATAGAAGTCTACTAGTATCAAGCATAGGCCTTAGCGCGAGGAAGAAATTTTTGAGAATGTGCGTTTGTAGCACAGCGTTGTATGGCAGTGAAACAGGGACTGTGGAAAAACCGGAACAGGAGAGAATCGAAGCATTTGAGGTGTGGTGCAACAGACGAATGTTGAAAATTGGGTGGACTGATAGGTAAGAAATGAGGAGGTTCTGCACAGAAATGGAAAGGAATATGTGGAAAATACTGAAAAGGAGAGGATGATAGGACATGTGTTAAGACATCAGGGAATGGCCTCCATGGTTCTAGAGGGAGTTGTAGAGGGGAAAAAAAGTAGAGGAAGACAGATTGGAATACAGCGAGCAAATAGTTGAGGACGTAGATTGCAAGTGCTACTCTGAGATGGGACAAGAGGAATAAAGGAGAGCTGGCGAAAGAATTCGAGTGTGGCGCAGACCTCACGAAGCCATGCACGCAAGTTGTCAGCGAGTTACTGGGCTAGCTGGTCGTGCCTCCACAATGGTGCTGCCCGTAGTTACATGAAATAAACTGTGGCCTCCTCGCTAACTAAACCGATCATTGACTGGATAGGCTTATGTTTGGCTAATTGTTCCTAAACAACGATGGCATTTTGATGCATGAGAATGCGCCACGTTACTGTGCCACATTTGTTCGCGACTGGTTTGAAAAACATTCTGGACAATTCTAGCGTATGATTTGGCCACCCAGATCGTCCGATATGAATCCTATCGAACGTTTACAGGACAAAATCGAGTGGATACTTTGTGCACAAAATCTTTCACTGGCAACAGTTTCGCACTTATGGGCGACTATAGACGCAGCAAGGCTCAATTTTTCTGCAAGGGGCTTTCAGAGACATGTTAAGTCCATGCCACGTGGAGCTGCTAGTGTACAAGTGGAATGTTACTGATATCTTACAGTACGAACTTCCCCTCACCTATTTAATTCACAGTGGCAGGGAGTGTAGCGCACTACGACGACTTCCACGCCTATAAACACGAAGACGCAACTATGAGCCGTTCCTGAAGGGATCAGTTTGAAAATATTAGGCATCTTTGTATACTCCGTGGTCGCAAATACTGAAGCAATCCGCAGCCGGGCGAGTGAGCGTGTAGTTTCAAAAGCGAGATCTCTCAGAATGGAATCTCGCTGCTCGTACGTTTTTTCATTCCTACGTAATTCTAACAACAGATTTATTGTCTGTGCAAATTACCAACATTTAATGATTTATTTATTATTTACATAATACTTGCCCAGAAAAAAGGAGAAAACATATTTTTGCGAGGAGACTGGAAATAAAGAGACATACGACGACAACTTTCAATGAAATCTCGTTTACTTTATTGTATCCACATTCGTTACACGTATAATGTGTAACCTATGAAGCACTGCGGGAATCCAGAATGATACTGACCGCAGAGCATCTACATCTACATCTACATTTATACTCCGCAAGCCACCCAACGGTGTGTGGCGGAGGGCACTTTACGTGCCACTGTCATTAACTCCCTTTCCTGTTCCAGTCGCGTATGGTTCGCGGGAAGAACGACTGTCTGAAAGCCTCTGTGCGCGCTCTAATCTCTCTAATTTTACATTCGTGATCTCCTCGGGAGGTATAAGTAGGGGGAAGCAATATATTCGATACCTCATCCAGAAACGCACACTCTCGAAACCTGGCGAGCAAGCTACACCGCGATGCAGAGCGCCTCTCTTGCAGAGTCTGCCACTTGAGTTTGCGAAACATCTCCGTAACGCTATCACGGTTACCAAATAACCCTGTGACGAAACGCGCCGCTCTTCTTTGGATCTTCTCTATCTCCTCCGTCAACCCGATCTGGTGCGGATCCCACACTGATGAGCAATACTCAAGTATAGGTCGGACGAGTGTTTTGTAAGCCACCTCCTTTGTTGATGGACTACATTTTCTAAGGACTCTCCCAATGAATCTCAACCTGGTACCCGCCTTACCAACAATTAATTTTATATGATCATTCCACTTCAAATCGTTCCGCACGCATACTCCCAGATATTTTACAGAAGTAACTGCTACCAGTGTTTGTTCCGCTATCATATAATCATACAATAAAGGATCCTTCTTTCTATGTATTCGCAATACATTACATTTGTCTATGTTAAGGGTCAGTTGCCACTCCCTGCACCAAGTGCCTATCCGCTGCAGATCTTCCTGCATTTCGCTACAATTTTCTAATGCTGCAACTTCTCTGTATACTACAGCATCATCCGCGAAAAGCCGCATGGAACTTCCGACACTATCTACGTCGAAAACACTAATTATTGCGACATACAGTCTGCGTGATGAACGATGAATTTTTACATGTGCAAGATTTTTCAATGTGTCCAATGAAAAATAAACCTTAGTTTACTTTCATAAACGTTTCTCGGTCATGACACACTTTTGCGGCGTACTGTGCATATCGGAGCGTACCACCGCACCGAATACTGGTGAAAATGACTGATGTTATTTTTACGCAGTCTTCTCTGGAAGCTGTGTCTCTGTACTGTTAGATGATGTACGCGCAATTTTATAGTCGTTTGATAAGGTTCTTCGCCAGCATGTAAAAATAAAACTGCAGCGGAGAACACAATCTGACTTTTAATAATCCCTACAATAGAATAGCCCTGACTAACAATAACCTATCCTTCATGAATCACTTACCTCACCAAAATCTTCGATACTCGAACTACTGCAATACAGCGAGCGCCAACACTGCCAGCTAAATAAAGGAGTCTAACTACTAAATGCACTAACTACTGATAGGCATATTGTTAGCAAATGAAAGATTTTGACAGAGAACAAAAAATGTTCAAAGAATGAGATTTTCACTCTGCAGCGGAGTGTGCGCTGATATGAAACTTCCCGGCAGATTAAAACTGTGTGCCCGACCGAGACTCGAACTCGGGACGAGATACTGGCAGAAGTAGAGCTGTGAGTACCGGGCGTCAGTCGTGCTTCGGTAGCTCAGATGGTAGAGCACTTGCCCGCGAAAGGCAAAGGTCCCGAGTTCGAGTCTCGGTCGGGCACACAGTTTTAATCTGCCAGGAAGTTTCAACAAAAAATGTATTTACCTTAATATGTTCAAAAGTCATAAAATATGTATATTCGTGACATACAGTTTGACAAATTTCCTTTTTCTCACGCACACACGTCCAGGATCGTCCGCTCATATTAACATCTCAAAAAACTGGTATCTCTCTCCCCACATCAACCACTGCTGGCGGCTCACCTCCAACTGCCCAACGCTACGGGCTGTTCACATCTAACTGCCGAACACTACACTTACGAATATTGCAAAAGTGAGTCCAACCAGCCAGAGACTGCAAACAGTGCAGTCAGCGATATTAATACCGAGCGCTACATGGCGTCACCAACATAAAAAACTAAACAGCCTACCTATAAGATTTAAGTAAGTTTCAACGTGGGGTTATAGTCGGCGCATGACCGATGGGAAACAGCATCTCCGAGGTAGCGATGAAGTGGCGATTTTCCCGTGCCATTATTTCACGACTGTACCAGTACCAGGAATCCGGTAAAACATCAAATCTCCGACATCGCTGGGCCGGAAAAAGATCCTGCAAGAACTGGACAAACGACGATGGAAGAGAATCGTTCAACGTGACATAAGTGCAACCCCTCCGCAAATTGCTGCACATTTCAATGCTAGGCCATCAACAACTGTCAGCTTGCGAACCATTCAACGAAACATCATAGATATGGGCTTGATGACTGCACGACACAAAGATTTCCGCCTCGCCTGGGCCCGTCAACACCGTCACTGGGCTGTTGACGACTGGAAACATGTTTCCTGGTCGGACGAGTCTCGTTTCAAATTGTAGCGACCGGACGGGCATGTACGGATACGGAGACGACCACGTGAATCCATGGACTCTGCATGTAAGCAGGGAACTGTTCAAGCTGGGGGAGGCTCTGTAATGGTGTGGGGCGTGTGCAGTTGGAGTGATGTGGGACCCCCGATACGTCTAGATACGACAGTGACAAGTTGGAGTGGTGTGGGACCCTGATACGTCTAGATACGACAGTGACAAGTGACACGTACGTAAGCATCCTATCTGATCACCTGCATCCGTGCATGTCGATTGTGTTTTCGACGAACTTGGGCAATTCCAGCAGGACAATGCGAGACCCCACACGTCCAGAATGGCTACAGACTGGCCCCAGGAGCACTCTTTTTGAGTTTAAACGCTTCTGCTGCCCACCAAATTTCACAGACATGAACATTATTGAGCATATCTGGGATGCCCTGCAACGTGTTGTTGAGAAGAAATCTCCACCCCTCCTACTCTTACAGATTTATGGACAGCCCTGCAGGATTCATGGTATCAATTCCCTCCAGCACTGCTTCAGACATTAGTGGATCCTATGCTACGTTATGTTGCGGCACTTCTGCGTGCTCGTAGAGGCCCAACACGGTAGGCAGGTGTACCAGTTTCTTTGGCTCTTCAATGTAATTGAGTTACATCCTGTATCGAAATCTTACCAAGAGTTAACGGCCGTCAATGCTCGGCCATCAATAAGTGTCAGCGCGCGGCGAACGATTCAACGAAACACCGTCGATATGGGCTTTCGGAAGCGAAGATCCACTCGTGTGCCCTTGATGACCGCACGACACAAAGCATTATGGCTCGCCTGGGCCCGTCTATACCAAATTGGGCTGTTGACGCCTGCAAACATGTTGCCTGGTAGGACGAGTTTCGTTTCAAATTGTATCGAGCGGATGGACGTGTACAGGTATGGAGACAGTCTCATGAATCCATGGACCCTGCTTGTCAGCAGGGAACTGTTCAAACTGGTGGAGGCTCTGTAATGGTGTGGGGCGCGTGCAGTTGGACTGATATGGGACCCCTGATGCGTGTGGATACGTCTCCGACAGCTGACACGTTCGTAAGCTTCCTGTCTGATCACCTGCATCCATTCGTTCGATTGTGCAGTCCGACGGACATAAGCAATTCCAGCAGGACACCTCAAACATCTAGTTTTGCTAAACTGTGGCTCCAGGAACACTCTTATGAGTTTAAACACGTCCGCTGAGCACCAAACGCCCCAGACCTGAACATTATTGAGCATATCTGGGATGCCTTGCAACGTTCTGTTCAGAAGAAACCTCCACACCCACTTGTACTCTTGCGGATTTATGGATAGCCCTGCAGGATTCTTGGTGTCAGTTCTCTCCAGCACTACTTCAAACATTAGTCAAGTCCATGCCACGTCATGATACGGCGCTTCTGCGTGCTCGCGGGGCCCTACACGATTCTAAGCAGGCGTACCAGTTGCGTTGGACCTTCAGTGTGTATAAATAAGCACACCTGAAATTTTTCAAACTCGGTTTTCTCGAAAATGATTGTGAGTGTTGTCTTCCTGTTCACATATGTTTGAAGTCCTAGTCTTGTACTACACATCCTGCTGTCAGTATGAATCCAATCAGTGAGGCAAAGTCCATACGGTCCCCTCGTTAGGACGTGTCTTAAAAAGTCCTACTGAATTCTACCGTCGCGTTCCCAATATCTCCCATGTCATCGCAAAGAAGCACGGTTCGATCTACAGGAAATGGACAAAAATATGAACTACTGCGAGAAATGCACGATTGAACATACACTACTGGCCATTAAAATTGCTACACCACGAAGATGACGTGATACAGACGCGAAATTTAACCGACAGGAAGAAGATGCTGTGATATGCAAATGATTAGCTTTTCAGATCATTCACACAAGGTTGGCGCCGGTGGCGACACCTACAACGTGCTGACATGTGGGCCCGCATCTCGTGGTCGTGCGGTAGCGTTCTCGCTTCCCACGCCCGGGTTCCCGGGTTCGATTCCCGGCGGGGTCAGGGATTTTCTCTGCCTCGTGATGGCTGGGTGTTGTGTGCTGTCCTTACGTTAGTTAGGTTTAAGTAGTTCTAAGTTCTAGGGGACTGATGACCATAGCTGTTAAGTCCCATAGTGCTCAGAGCCATTTGAACCATTTTTTTTGCTGGCATGAGGAAAGTTTCCAACCGATTTCTCATACACAAACAGCAGTTGACCGGCGTTGCCTGGTGAAACGTTGTTGTGATGCCTCGTGTAAGGAGGAGAAATACGTACCATCACGTTTCCGACTTTCATAAAGGTCGGATTGTAGCCTATCGCGATTGCGGTTTATCGTATCGCGACATTGCTGCTCGCGTTGGTCGAGATCCAATGACTGTTAGCAGAATATGGAATCGGTGGGTTCAGGAGGGTAATACGGAACGTCGTGCTGGATCCCAACGGCCTCGTATCACTAGCAGTCGAGATGACAGGGATCTTATCCGCATGGCGTGTATTCGTCATCGCCATACCGGCGTATCACCCGGCGTTAGGGTATGGCGTGCCATTGGTTACACGTCTCGGTCACCTCTTGTTCGCATTGACGACACTTCGAACAGTGGACGTTACATTTCAGATGTGTTACGACCCGTGGCTCTACCCTTCATTCGATCCCTGCGAAACCCTACATTTCAGCACGATAATGCACGACCGCATGTTGTAGGTCCTGTACGCGCCTTTCTGGATACAGAAAATGTTCGACTGCTGCCATGGCCAGCACATTCTCCAGACCTTGCACCAACTGAAATCGTCTGGTCAATGGTGGCCGAGCAACTGGCTCGTCACAATACGCCAGTCACTACTCTTGATGAACTGTGGTATCGTGTTGAAGCTGCATGGGCAGCTGTACCTGTTCACGCCGTCCAAGCTTTGTCTGACTCAATGCCCAGGCGTATCAAGGCCGTTATTATGGCCAGAGGTGGTTGTTCTGGGTAGTGATTTCTAAAGATCTATGCAACCAAATTGCGTGAAAATGTAATCACATGTCAGTTCTAGTGTAATATATTTGTCCAATGAATACCCGCTTATCATCTGCATTTCTTCTTGGTGTAGCAATTTTAATGGCCAGTAGTGTAAATGCAGGTGCTATCCAAGCCTGCACGTTACGCTGTTGTATTTGACAAGAGCGACACCTGTGTAACGTCCACAATACTGGTACTTCCAAGTGTAACATGTTGTCACGACAGTATTCTGTGCAGTCGTGAGTGCATTGTGTCGGACCAACGTAAAGTTGAAGGAGGGCAGATTGTTGGTGCTCATATTGTGGACGCTTCTGTAACCACGGATGGCGGTGTTTTGTGTTTCAAAAGGCAACGCATCGAAGATTTATACCGCTTACAGGGAAAGCTGAAAAACAGCATCCGCTAAGCCACAGTGCGGGCGGAAGCGTGTGTCGCGTGACCGTGGCGGTCGGTCATTGCGAGGAAAAATAAGAGGACGACAGATGAAAAAGTCACAGTCGAACTGAATGTTGCACACGCGAACATGTCAGAATCAAAACGTGAAGGGAGCTCCCTCAGCAGGGAACTAGAATTCCAAAACTACTCATCAGTGACGCAAAATCACTGAAAACGTGGTGCGGAAGCCATACATCCTGGGCAGTACGGCAATGTAAGAAAGTCATTTGGTCCAATGAGTTTCGTTTCATACTGTTTCCCACTTCTGGCGGAATTTACGTCCCAAGAGTGAAAAATGTTGGGGGTTCGTTGATGATTTGAACAGCCATTTTGCGGAATTCTCTCGGTCACATGGTTACTCTGCAAGATCGCGTTACTGCCAAGGAATATGTGATCACTCTGGTAGATGAGGTCCCTCCTGGTACTACGAGCATATTTGCTCCCCAATGGTGATACAGAGTTCCAAGACGAGAGGCCCTACGTTTAAAATCTTAAACATGGCTGCGAAACAATAACTGCGTAATCATCAAAACATCTGCCAAATGATTTCAAAAGTCATAAGCAACAGGGTAATAAAGTCTTTCTGAATCACGATTAACAAAAATTATTTTAGACATACAGAGCATAACTTATGAAGATACCAGGGAAGAAAGGTGGAATCCTTCGAACACAGTACAGGGTCATGTATGAGCTAACTACTCCTGAGTACAAGTGAGCGTGAAGGGTATTACAAGCTAGCAGGTTAACAGATATGACCTCCAGATAACTAATTATTAGCACAATTATTTCTTCGTACCTCAATTAGTCATTCTCAGCGCAACTTCACTCATGTACTTACACCATCTGGAGGTCATTTCTGTTAACTTGCTAGGTTGTAACGCCCTTTATAGCCCAGTCAAGGAAGAGCGAAAAAAGGTAGATTTGGCGGGAAAAATCGTGTATTCGCAAATTTTTGCACGATGACGCGAACAATATACCAAAAATCCTGACCGGAGAGGTGTGAGTGTATGTGTGTGTGTGTGTGTGTGTGTGTGTGTGTGTGTTGTTGTTGTTGTTGTTGTTGTTGTGGTGGTGGTCTTCAGTCCTGAGACTGGTTTGATGCAGCTCTCCATGCTACTCTATCCTGTGCAAGCTTCTTCATCTCCCAGTACCTACTGCAACCTACATCCTTCTGAATCTGCTTAGTGTATTCATCTCTTGGTCTCCCCCTACGATTTTTACCCTCCATGCTGCCCTCCAATACTAAATTGGTGATCCCTTGATGCCTCAGAACATGTGTGTGTGTGTGTGTAGCACTTAAAGATACCTGTTTTTTATGATTTTCGCGAATAACTCGATAATCGCTAATCACGACTTCTAGCGAAAATGGTTTCCAGTACAGAATTAAACTACATTAACTTTAGAACGAAATTTTCACTCTACAGCGGAGTGTGCGCTGATATGAAACTTCCTGGCAGATTAAAACTGTGTGCCGGACCGATACTCGAACTCGGGACCTTTGCCTTTCGCGGCAAGTGCTCTACTATGCTACCCAAGCACGACTCACGCCCCGTCCTCACAGCTTTACTTCTGCCACTACCTACATTAACTTTCCCTCTCACTACAGCGGACAAGTTACTTCCGTATCTCGGTGAATAAAAAGGTTGGAATATTTATTATACAACATATCTGCCTTATTGAGTGCTATAAACTGCAAAAAAAACTTAAGTTTCGATATCTGGAATCAATTGTAGACATGACGACTGCTATAAACATGTCATCATTCCATTTAACGTCTCTGTGTATAGTTACCCATAGACGTTTTACGGTGGTTAACATCTCCAGCAATTGGTCATCAATAGGGTAGTTGATGGATTTCTTTTCCTATGTATGGCAATATGCTACATTTTTTGTTTAAATTGCAGTGCCAAATGCCAGAGCCTTCACCATTCATCAATATTCTGCGGGCTGTTCTGCAAATCGATACTACCTTCTAGCGTTGCTACTTTTTTTTATCTACGAACCGTCTTAAAGAGTTCACGCAGTAATTCACACAAAATAATACGTTACAGAGGATGGTCGTAAACCTGCCTGTATTGTGGGAAAACCATTGATAATATTAAAATAGAACTTAAATTAAAAAGTTTTCGACGGTGTTGGGCAACAGTCACACAACCATTTTTTGAAAGACTAAACCGTTATTTGACTGCGTAGTACTGTATTTATCTTCTGCACTATCCAAATTCCAGCTTTTAAGCCTTCATCAGGTACAGTGCTAAAAGTTGTTAGACCATTATTATGTCATACTTGTTACGGCAGTACAAGGCGATAAACACTTAATTTGGATTGCCTTAACAGATGTGACATAATACTGGTCTAACAGCTTTTAGCACTGTAGCTGATAAAGGCTTAAAAGCCGAAATCTAGATAGTACATCTACATTTACATCATACTCCGCAAGTCACCTAACGGTGTGTAGAGGAGGGTACTTTCGGTACCACTATCTCATCCCTCCAACCCTGTTCCACTCGCGAATAGTGCGGGGGAAGAATGATTGTCGGTAAGCCTCTGTATTGGCTCTAATTTCTCGAATTCTACTCGTGGACAACACGCGAGATGTATGTGGGGGGAAGTAATATGTTATCTAACTCCTCCTGAAAAGTGTTGTCCAAAAATTTCAATAGTAAATCTCTCTGTGATGCGCAACGCCTCTCTTGTAGCGTCTGCCAGTGGAGTTTATTTAGCATCTCTGTAACGCTCTCTCGCCAACTAAACGATGTTGTGACGAAACGCGCCGCTCTTCGTAATCTCTTTTATCTTCCCTATCAGTCCTACCTCATAGGGATCCTAGATAGATGAACAATACTAAACAATTGGGCGAACAAGCGCCTTATAAGCCACTTCTTTCGCAGATGATTTTCATTTCTTAAAGATTCTTCCGATGAATTTGAGTCTGGTGTCTGCTTCTCCAACTAACCGTTTTATGTGGTCATTCCACTTAAGGTCGCTCTGTATAGTTAAGCGAGAGGATATAAAATGTAGACTGGCAATGGCAAGGAAAGCGTTTCTGAAGAAGAGAAATTTGTTAACATCGAGTATAGATTTAAGTGTCAGGAAGTCATTTCTGAAAGTATTTGTATGGAGTGTAGCCTTGTATGGAAGTGAAACATGGACGGTAAATAGTTTGGACAAGAAGAGAATAGAAGCTTTCGAAATGTGGTGCTACAGAAGAATGTTGAAGATTAGATGGGTAGACCACATAACTAATGAGGAAGTATTGAATAGGATTGGGGAGAAGAGAGGTTTGTGGCACAACTTGACCAGAAGAAGGGATCGGTTGGTAGGACATGTTCTGAGGCATCAAGGGATCACCAATTTAGTATTGGAGGGCAGCGTGGAGGGTAAAAATCGTAGGGGGAGACCAAGAGATGAATACACTAAGCAGATTCAGAAGGATGTAGGTTGCAGTAGGTACTGGGAGATGAAGAAGCTTGCACAGGATAGAGTAGCATGGAGAGCTGCATCAAACCAGTCTCAGGACTGAAGACCACAACAACAACAACATAAAATATGAAAACCAATCCGCCTTTAACTAACATAACGTTGTTACCTATTTATTTTAAGTCATATTTTTACATAGTTACGTACTAACTTACTTTCGCGCATTAATCTATCTCACGGGGCCTACGTCGTACAGTGGTCTGATGACAGCCTACTGACTCAGGTTTCATCAAACCACGAACGGGCAGCCGTGCAGAGACAGGAGACGTAGAGCTTCTGTCTGCATATTTACTTACGTTGCCTAGGTAGCTTACTTGCTGTTAAGTCTCATACTTCATCATTCTTACAAGGGAACCTCCCCATCGCACCCCCCTCAGGTTTAGTTATAAGTTGTCACAGTGGACAGGCCTTGAAAAACTGAACACAGATCAATCGAGAAAACAGGAAGAAGTTGTATGGAAGTATGAAAAAATAAGCAAAATATACGAACTGAGTAGTCCATGAGCAAGATAGGCAACATAAAGGATAGGGGATGTCAGCAGCGCCGTGGTCCCGTGGTTAGCGTGAGCAGCTGCGGAACGAGAAGTCCTTGGTGCAAGTCTTCCCTCGTGTGAAAAGTTTTCTCTTTATTTTCGCAAAGTTATGATCTGTCCGTTCGTTCATTGACGTCTCTGTTCACTGTAATAAGTTTAGTGTCTGTGTTTTGCGACCGCACCGGAAAACCGTGCGATTAGTAGACGAAAGGACGTGCCTCTACAATGGGAACCGAAAACATTTGATGGCAAGGTCAGAGGTCAACCGATTCCTCCACAAGAAAACACGTATGATATATTCTATAAGACACTGGTGACGGCATGTGCGTCACATGACAGGAATATTTTGCCGACCCACCTAACTTGTACACTTGGCGAATGGGTAAAAAGATTCTTCTACCTTGCACGATTTAGGTTTTCTTGTGGATGTGATAATCACTCCCAAAAAAGTGATGGCAAATATAAGAGTTTGTCGCATAAACTGCAACAAATGAATGCAACAGTTTCACAGTCGCACAGTTTTCCCTGTACTCTGTCAAAATATATGTTTTTAACGTTTTCAAATTTTTCCGTGTGTAGACCGCCAATGCTGCATATGTCCAAGCAAATCTGAACATGTCCTCGAATTTTGGAGAGCGAAGTTGATTATGTGTGAGTGCCTGAACTTTGATAATTGTCTGAAAATAAAAAATTAAACTTTTCACTCGAGGGGAGACTTGAACCAAGGACTTCTCGTTCCGCAGCTGCTCACGCTAAACACGGGACCACGGCGCTCCTGACATCCCCCTACCCTTTATGTTGCCTATCTTGCGCATGGACTACTCAGTTTGTATATTTTGCTTATTTTTTCGTAGTTCCATACAACTTCTTCCTGTTTTCTCGATTGATCTGTGTTCAGTTTTTCAAGGCCTATCCACTGTGACAACTTATAACTAAATCTGAGGGGGCTGCAATGGGGAGGTTCCTTGTTAGAAGTATTCTGTTTCTATTTTGTTCACTTAGCTGTCAACCCGACGCGATGACGCTAAGATAAAAAATATTACTCTTTACATTAAACTTAATGGGACAATGCACATAATTTTTTTTAATTCTTAGAGTTTTTTTTAATTTCAGTGTTACTCCATTCTCCTTAAACTTTATATTTTCTAGTAAGGACGGTACGATCGGACACTCTATCCCCACATTCACCACTTGAGCGATTTACTGGTTTCTTTTTTAATTCACATATATATTGATTCAAAATATATATATATATATATATATATATATATATATATATATATATATATGTATGTGTATATATGTATATATATATATATAAAATCTAGGTAAAAAAAATCAATAAGCAGCGGCGATAATTCTTATCAGATCGGAAGAAAGTAGGCTGCCATAGTATTCCCGTGCAACAAGCTGCCCAAACTGCTAGGGTAAAAGCATGTGACGTAGCACTGAATTGTAGACCTCAAAAAGAACTACAAATAACTCTGCGAGAGCATGTGTTTATTTTTGCAGTTGAGTCACAATCACCGTTCCTCTGCTTTGTACTTGCAAAAAAAAGAAAATCATGAACCGGCGACTTCAAAAGACAAAAATCATCATTGCTGGTGAACCGTTAAGCCTTTTACTTACATCTTTTTGAGCTATACAATCTGGCACTACGTAACTTGATGTAGCTCTCATGTATTACGTAGCGGCGGCGCCGGTTATCCGCGCGGTCCAAGGCGTCTTGTCACGGTCCGCGCGGCTCCCCCCGAGGAGGTTCGTGTCCTCCCTCGGGCATGGGTGTGTGTGTGTGTTGTTCATAGCGTAAGTTAGTTTACGTTCGATTAAGAAGTGTGTAAGCTTCGGGACCGAAGACCTAAGCAGTCTGGTTCCATAATATGTTACCACAAATTAATTAAAATTACTTAGCGTGTTATCAAGGGAGCACGCTGGCGGAAAACATTTATACTTAACTTAGGTGATGAAACTTTGAACTGGCTTTCAAGGAAAATAGCGAAGGACCATCTCGATTAAACCAGCTTTCAAATAAACAACTGCTTTAAAATCGGACCTTTCGTTTACGAGCAATGGTACCACAGACAGATACACAGGTACACACGTTAAACTTCAACCCCCCCCCCCCCCACTCCATTTGCGTCGTCAGTTAAAAATCAGTGGATAGAGAATAATCCCGGCACTCGCCAACTCCGCGTCTCCCCTTTTCTATGCTGGATGTTTCAAAATATATAAAATACTTTGTAGCATATATGAAATTCAGCTTACAATTATAAACAGTACATCAAATGAATGAGCAACTCAAACAGTTTTGGTTGTGCACCCGTGTCTTTCGTTAGAAAACTCTAGTAGGTAGGATGGCGACTAGTGAACAGAAAGGTTTCTCTGTTTTACGGTTTGCGAAGACTCAGTTGCGGTTTTTTTAGGTTAGACGGTCGCGGGAAACATCAAAATGGGCTCCAGTCTCAAAGGGTACAAGGCGAAGAAACGACGAGAATCGACCAAGCAACAATCGGTATTCTAGTTGTAAATTGTCGTAGCTGTGTTGCTAAAGTACCAGGGCTTCAGGCGCTGATAGAAAGCACTGAAGCTGAAATCGTTATAGGAACAGAAAGCTGGCTAAAGCCGGAGATAAATTCTGCCGAAATTTTTACAGAGGAGCAAACCCTGTTCAGAAAGGATAGATTAAATAAAGTAGGTGGTGGTGTGTTTGTGTCTGTTGGTAGTAGTTTATCTTGTAATGAAATTGAAATAGATAGTTCCTGCTAATTACTATGGGTAGAACTTATACCCAACAGCCGTACCAAAATAATAATTGGCTCCTTTTACCGACTCCCCGACTCATATGATAGAGTTGCTGAACGGTTCAAAGAAAACTTGGATCTCATTACAAATAAGTACCCCACTCATACAGCTATAATTGGTGGAGACTTCAATCTATCCTCGATTTGTTGGCGAAAATACATGTTCAAAGCCGGTGGTGACAGAAAACTCAAAACCATATCAACCAAAACCACTAAAAATAAATGCAAAATATGTCTATTTAAAACAGCAGATAAAAATTCGCTTGGTGCCTTCCTAAGAGAAGAGTCTCCATTCCTTCCAAGCTAATTATGTTAGTGTAGACCAGATATGGCTCAAATTCAAAGATACAGTATCGACACCGATAGATAGATTCATACCGCGTAAGTTAATAAGAGACGGGACTGACCTACCATGGTACACAAATCACGTCAGAACACTGTTGCAGAAGCAACGAAAAAAGCATGCAAATTCAGAAGAACGCAAAATCCCCAAGACTGGCTAAATTTCACGGAAGCTCGAAATTTAGTGCGGACATCAGTGCAAGATGCTTTTAATACTTTCCACAATGAAACATTGTCTCAAAATATGGTAGAAGACCCACAAAGATTCTGGTCTATCCAAAGTACACCAGTGGCAAAAACAGTCAATACCATCACTGCGCGATAGCGATGGAAATGTTACCGAAATAAGGTGCCACTAAAGTGGAGTTACTAAATACAATTTTCTGTAATTCCTTGACGAAAGATGACGAAGTAAATATTCCAGAATTGGAAACAAGAACAGCTGTTAGCATGAGTGACATAAAAATAGATATCTTAGGTGTTGCGAAACAACTCAAATCACTTAAGAAAGGCAAGTCTTCCGGTCCAGATGGTATACCAATCAGGTTCCTTTCAGAGTATGCAGACACAAATAGCGCCTTTCTTAGTAATCATATACAACCGCTCACTTGACGTGGGTATACGATAAATCGCGCAAATATAAGGACTTTCAATTCGACTAAATACCGAGGAATTACAATGACGAGCAACTTAAACTGGAAAGACCACATAGATAATATTGTGGGGAAGGCGAAACAAAGACTGCACTTTGCTGGCAGAACACTTAGAAGATGCGACAAACCCACTAAAGAGACAGCCTACATTACACTTGTCCGTCCTCTGCTGGAATATTGCTGCGTGCTGTGGGATCCTTACCAGATATGACTGACGGAGGACATCGAAAAAGAGATAAGAAGGGCAGCTCGTTTCTTGTTATCGCTCAATAGGGGTGAGAGTGTCACTGATATGGTACGCGAGTTGGGGTGGCAGTCACTGAAACAATGGTGGTTTTCTTTGCGGCGAGATCTATCACCAACTTTCTCTTCCGAATGCGAATACGTAGGAAGAAATGATCATCGTAATAAAATAAGACAAATCAGGGCTCGAACGAAAAGATTTGGATGTTCCGTTTTCCCACGCGCCATTCGAGAGTGGAATGGTAGAGAAGTAGTATGAAACTGGTACTATGAACCCTCTGCCAGGCACTTAAGTGTGAATTGCAGAGTAACCATGCAGATGTAGATGTAGACGGAGTCTATGCCTGAGAGGTTCGCACGCCAAATGGAAAGGTTGGAGGGCGCAAAGATAACGCGCCAGTACTAGAACAAAGACCAGTCCGTGGCCAGTCACTGATGTGGAGGTAACTGGACTTTTAAGTCATTTTCAACCAGGTGTCCGGATACTTTTGAGCACATGGGGTACTTCAGTATGAAATTCGAGGTTGTTACATCACAGAGACTGCACTATATGATTAAATGATAGTCTTTTCTGCCTTTGAGCCACACCTACCCGGTGATTCAAAAAGGAAAACCAGATTTCAGTTGTTTATTACAGACAAACTGAAAAAGATAGACGTAAACTGCTCCTGTCACTGGATAGAGGGAGGTTCGAAGTTTCGACACAGCTGTGCTGTTGTTGAGTAACGATATTGTGACTACACCGTAAGAGAAAATATTGCGTGTGTTGGAATAGCCCGATCTCAGTTCATTGTTCAAGTGCAACGTGCATTCCTTCCATATTCAGCAAGAACCCGCCTCTGCAAAAGCAGAATTATAACTGGCATACTACATTCTTGGAAGCTGGTTGCATAGGCGTAGAGAAGAGCATCCGTCGGCCACACACGTCTTATGAAAATGTCGTGCGAATCGGAGATGCGTTAACTTGGATACCTCGCAAGTCCACAAGAGGTGAAGGCCAGGTACTTCATCTTCCTCAAAAAGCGGTGTGGCGTGTTCTGAATAAACGCCTGCATATGAAGTCTTACAAGTTGCAGTCATTGCATTTGCGTTCCGGCGACCATGAGAAAAAATACGACTTAAGCATTCATTTCTCAAGGCTATCGCAGAGAAAATTTTTTACGAACGACTCATTTTTTCGGCAGAATCGACGTTTCACCTATTGGGTAATGTTGTTGTTTCTTTGCAGCAAGATGGCGATCACACCAAATGAGAAATCATTTTGTGTGTTGGTATTTGCGCCAAGTCAATCCATTGTTCAGGTGCGGCATCCATTCCGCCGCCGATTCAGCAAGAAGCCGCCTCTGCACAAGCGGGTTTACAACTGGCAAACAGAATTCTTGGAAGTTACTTGCATATGGAAAGGGGGGAGCAGTGGTCGGCCACGCACGTCTCGAGGAAAATGTCGAGCGTATCAGAGATGGCTTCACACCGAGTCCTTGGAAGTCCACGAGACGAGCAGGCCGGGAAATTCGACTTCCTCAAACAACTGTGTGGCGTGATCTGAAACCACGTCTGCATCTCAAACCTTACAAGTTTGCAATTGCTGCAGCAACTGCGTCCCGGCGACCGTAACAGTACGTACGAATTTTGCATTTTAGTTCTCCAGGATTTGGCAGCGAACGACTCACTTTTTTTTTTAACAAAATCGACTTTTTATCTATCGGGTAAAGTACGCGGGTGGTTTGAAAAGCTCTCGGAACGGAATAGAAAAAAGTACTTTATCACTGAAACTTTTTTTTATTTTTCAATGTAGCCTCCTTGTAGATTAATGCACTTGGTCCAACTATGTTCCAGTGCCTTGATCCCATCTCGAAAATGAGTTTCCTCCAGGCATGCAAAATAGTTGTCAACTCCGGCTATCAGTTCTTCGTTTGCTGTGAATCTTCGTCCATCAAGAAAAATGTTCAGTTTTGGGAAGAGATGGAAATCTGACGAAGCCATATCAGGTGAATAATACCTTCGTGAATTTTTTCCATGCCGACGGCACATGTGTGCGAGCGCGCATTGTCTTGATGGAAGATGACTTCCTTTCTTGCTAAACCTGGCCTTTTCTCGCGTATCTTCTGTCGCCATTTGTCCAGCAGGTTAGCACAATATTCTTCAGTCAATGTTTGCCCAGTGGGGAGATGAGCTACAAACCGAATCCCCTTCCCATCCCAGAACACTGATATAATAACCTTTAACGCCGAAGGAACAGTCTTTGCTTTCTTTGGTGGCGGAGAATCAGCATGTTCCCACAACTTTGTTGTTTTGTCTGTTGGGTATCATAGTCCGCCCAAGTTTCATCTGTGGTTACAAAACTGCGCAAAAAATCCTGTTCGTTTCTCCTAAAACGGACAAAACATTGTTCCAAAAATTCTCATGCGTTTGTGATCCTGCGTCAAGAGTCGAGGCACCCATCTTAGAGATATTTTTTTCATTTCTAATTCTTCAGTTAAAATGTGATATACCCTTTCAGATGCATCTGGCAAGTGTGAACAATTTCACGCACTTTCAATCGGCAATCCTCCGTGACCATTTTGTGCACTTTTGCAATGATTTCTGCAGTAGGGACACATCTTGGCCTTCTGATCCTGCGTCAAGAGTCGCGGCACCCAACTTGCAGATTTTTTTTTCTTCATTTCTAATTCTTCAGTTACAATGTCATATACCCTTTCGGATGACATCTGGCAAGTGTGAACAATTTCACGCACTTTCAATCGGCAATCCTCAGTGATCGTTTTGTATACTTTTGCAATGATTTCTGCAGTAGTGACACATCTTGGCCGACCACTGTGCGGATCATCATCTAAGCTCTCCCGACCAAATTTAAATTCATTTGTCCACTTGGCAACAGCTGAATATTAAGGAGCATAATCTCCCAGTGTACTCTGGAAATTTACATGAATGTCCTTTGCTTTCATACCCCCCTTTACGAAGTACTTAATCACTGCTCGAATCTCGATTTTTTCCATCTTCGCAAATCACTACGAGAGATCAGCAGAGCCACGTGACCGCCACAGCTGTCTTCCAAGAGCACTGACGTGGCACGTCTTTACAGGCGACAGCCCAATGAATATCACGTGAACAACTCCGTGCGCTAGCGCTAACCTCTCGTGGCGATTCCGGGTACTTTTGAAACCACCCTCGTATTATAAACGAAGTGATTCGTTCCGCACTATTGGCTAGTTTCAACCGTTCACCACCCTCGTAAACCGCCATAAAGTAAGAATTTGGGGGTCACAAAATCCAGGTGTCGTCGCCCAATATGAAGGAGACTCGCCGACACGCAATGCGTTTTGTGCCGTTTCTGCTCACAAACTTTATGGACCCTTCTTTTATGCGGAGGTAATTCTGACAGGAAATGTCATACTCGGACATGCTGCAAAAATTGGTTCTTTCCTCAACTTCACTAAAATTCCAACGATTTCATTTTTATGCACGACGACGCACCACCTCACTTTGACCTTAAGACGCGGAGTTATCCTAGTAATACCATCCCGCAGCGTTGGACAGGAAGAGGTGGATAATAATATCTTCTTTACTGCTTTTGGCCTCTCCAGTAACCAGACCTCACACCTTTTGCTGAGGAAGTACATAAAAGATAGTCTTTGTCCATCCTATGGCAACTGCTCTTCAAGAGTTGAAAATCGAATTGTTGCAGCTGTCGGTTCAATAAACAGCGATCTGTTGATCGTGTGTGGAATGAAATAGACTCCTGCTTTGATGATTCTCGAGGGACCGATGGTGCTAAATGGTTCAAATGGCTCTAAACAATATGGGACTTAACATCTAGGGTCATCAGTCCCCTAGACATAGAACTGCTTAATCCTAACTAACCTAAGGACATCCGACACACCCACGAGCGAGACAGGATTCGAACCTGCGACCGTGGGAGCAGCGCGGCTCCTGTCTGAAGCGCGTAGAACGGCTAGGCCACAGCGGCCGGCCATGGATGGCGCTCATGTTCATTGTATGGTATAGTGTGTGTAAGACTTTGAAACTTCCTCTATCCAGTGATATGTGCAATGTGTTTCAATTTTTCACAGTTTGTCTATAATAAACAACTGAAATCTGTTCTTTCCATTTGGACCACCCTGTGCATTAATAGCGGTGTAACATATACTCCAACATGAGGTTCGATGCTGGTGTATTACAAAGGCTGCACTGTATGCTTCAATAATACTCGTTTCTGCCTTTTGAGTTTTGCGTACTTGAATCGCCGTGACGTCGATAGACAACATCGGAACTGCGGCTACGCGAGCTGAGCCATCGGTTCTCGGTGCGAAGCAGGCCACGCGGCCAAAGCGACCTTGGCCTTACGACGGCGCAACAGCCAGCCAACTCCGCAAGTGACGTCACAAGCCTGATAAGGACGGTTTGCTCTGTTTAGCAGCCAGCCCGCGACCGCACGAGCGAACACTCCCCGAAGCGAAGATCTGCGCGGCTTCGCCCACTAGCAATTTTCAGTTGAATGCAGTCACAATGATTAATAAAGATTTAAGAAAGATGCGCCGCAGTAGCTGCTTATAATGAAACAAACAAACGCTGTCCGAACGAACGGTACCGTTCAGCCGCCGTGTAATACTAAGCCCATCATAGGATGTGGATACGGAGGAGCATGTGGTCAGCACACCGCTGTCCCGGCCGTTGTCGGTTTGCGTGACCGGAGATGCTTATAATAATTATTTTTTATTTCCGACAGACTATTTCGAAATTTCTCGCCATTTTCAAGTAGCTGCGAGTACAATTTTCGTGAGATCGTGTAGAAATGTGAATGTCACTTATACAGGGTGTTACAAAAAGGTACGGCCAAACTTTCAGGAAACATTCCTCGCACACAAAGAAAGAAAATATGTTATGTGGACATGTGTCCGGAAACGCTTACTTTCCATGTTAGAGATCATTTTATTACTTCTCTTCAAATCACATTAATCATGGAATGGAAACACACAGCAACAGAACGTACCAGAGTGACTTCAAACACTTTGTTACAGGAAATGTTCAAAATATCCTCCGTTAGCGAGGATACATGCATCCACCCTCCGTCGCATGGAATCCCTGATGCGCTGATGCAGCCCTGGAGAATGGCGTATTGGATCACAGCCGTCCACAATACGAGCACGAAAAGTCTCTACATTTGGTACCGGGGTTGCGTAGACAAGAGTTTTCATATGCCCCCATAAATGAAAGTCAAGAGGGTTGAGGTCAGGAGAGCGTGGAGGCATTGGAATTGGTCCGCCTCTACCAATCCATCGGTCCCCGAAACTGTTGTTGAGAAGCGTACGGACACTTCGACTGAAATGTGCAGGAGCTCCATCGAGCATGAACCATTGTTGTGTCGTACTTGTAAAGGCACATGTTCTAGCAGCACAGGTAGAGTATCCCGGATGAAATCATGATAACGTGCTCCATTGAGCGTAGGTGGAAGAACATGGGGTCCAATCGAGACATCACCAACAATCCCTGCCCAAACGTTCACCGAAAATCTGTGTTGATGACGTGATTGTACAATTGCGTGCGGATTCACGTCAGCCCACACATGTTGATTGTGAAAATTTACATTTTGATCACTTTGGAACGAAGCCTCATCCGTAAAGAGAACATTTGCACTGAAATAAGGATTGACACATTGTTGGATGAACCATTCGCAGAAGTGTACCCCTGGAGGCCAATCAGCTGCTGAATAGTGCCTGCGCACGCTGTACATGGTACGGAAACAACTGGTTCTCCCGTAGCACTCTCCATACAGTGACGTGGTCAACGTTACCTTGTACAGCAGCAACTTCTCTGACGCTGACATTAGGGTTATCGTCAATTGCACGGACAATTGCCTCGTCCATTGCAGGTGTTCTCGTCGTTCTAGGTCTTCCCTAGTTGTGAGTCATAGGCTGGAATGTTCCGTGCTCCCTAAGACGCCGATCAATTGCTTCGAATATCTTCCTGTCGGGACACCTTCGTTCTGGAAATCTGTCTCGATACAAACGTACAGCGCCACGGCTATTGCCCCGTGCTAATCCATACATCAAATGGGCATCTGCCAACTCCGTATTTGTAAACATTGCACTGACTGCAAAACCACGTTCGTGATGAACACTAACCTGTTGATGCTACGTACTGATGTGCTTGATGCTAGGACTGTAGAGCAATGAGTCGCATGTCAACACAAGTACCGAAGTCAACATTATCTTCCTTCAATTGGGCCAACTGGCGGTGAATCGAGGAAATACAGTACATACTGACGAAACTATAATGAGCTCTAACATGGAAATTAAGCGTTTCCGGACACATGTCCACATGACATCTTTTCTTTATTTGTGTGTGAGGAATGTTTCCTGAAAGTTTGACCGTACCTTTTTGTAACACCCTGTATAAAGCGACTACACTGTACTCAGTTCTAAAGATGGCAGGGGTAAAATACATGCAGCGAGAGGCTATTTACAATTTGTATAGAAACCAGACGCCTGCTCTAAGAATTTAGGGGCATGAAAGGGAAGCAGTGGTTGAGAAGGAAATGAGACGGGCTTGTAGGCTTCTGTACACTGAACAAGCAGTAAAGGAAACCAAACGAAAATTTGGAGTAGGAATTAAAGTTCAGAGAGAAGAAATAAAAACTTCGAGGTTTGCTGATGACATTGTAGTTCTGTCAGAGACAGCAAAGGACTCGGGAGAGCAGTTCAACGGAATGGACAGTGTCATGAAGGGAGGCTATAATATGAATATCAACAAAAGCAAAACAAGAATAATGGAGTGTAGCAGAATTAAAGCAGGTGATGCTGAGAAAATCAGATTAGGAAATGAAAAAGTAGTAGATGAGTTTCGCTATAGACAAGAATAGAAGCTATTAATATGTGGCGCTACAGAAGAATGCTGAAGATATTGGATGGGGTAGATCACGTAACTAATGACGAGGTACTAAATACACTCCTGGAAATGGAAAAAAGAACACATTGACACCGGTGTGTCAGACCCACCATACTTGCTCCGGACACTGCGAGAGGGCTGTACAAGCAATGATCACACGCACGGCACAGCGGACACACCAGGAACCGCGGTGTTGGCCGTCGAATGGCGCTAGCTGCGCAGCATTTGTGCACCGCCGCCGTCAGTGTCAGCCAGTTTTCCGTGGCATACGGAGCTCCATCGCAGTCTTTAACACTGGTAGCATGCCGCGACAGCGTGGACGTGAACCGTATGTGCAGTTGACGGACTTTGAGCGAGGGCGTATAGTGGGCATGCGGGAGGCCGGGTGGACGTACCGCCGAATTGCTCAACACGTGGGGCGTGAGGTCTCCGCAGTACATCGATGTTGTCGCCAGTGGTCGGCGGAAGGTGCACGTGCCCGTCGACCTGGGACCGGACCGCAGCGACGCACGGATGCACGCCAAGACCGTAGGATCCTACGCAGTGCCGTAGGGGACCGCACCGCCACTTCCAAGCAAATTAGGGACACTGTTGCTCCTGGGGTATCGGCGAGGACCATTCGCAACCGTCTCCATGAAGCTGGGCTACGGTCCCGCACACCGTTAGGCCGTCTTCCGCTCACGCCCCAACATCGTGCAGCCCGCCTCCAGTGGTGTCGCGACAGGCGTGAATGGAGGGACGAATGGAGACGTGTCGTCTTCAGCGATGAGAGTCGCTTCTGCCTTGGTGCCAATGATGGTCGTATGCGTGTTTGGCGCCGTGCAGGTGAGCGCCAAAATCAGGACTGCATACGACCGAGGCACACAGGGCCAACACCCGGCATCATGGTGTGGGGAGCGATCTCCTACACTGGCCGTACACCACTGGTGATCGTCGAGGGGACACTGAATAGTGCACGGTACATCCAAACCGTCATCGAACCCATCGTTCTACCATTCCTAGACCGGCAAGGGAACTTGCTGTTCTAACAGGACAATGCACGTCCGCATGTATCCCGTGCCACCCAACGTGCTCTAGAAGGTGTAAGTCAACTACCCTGGCCAGCAAGATCTCCGGATCTGTCCCCCATTGAGCATGTTTGGGACTGGATTAAGCGTCGTCTCACGCGGTCAGCACGTCCAGCACGAACGCTGGTCCAACTGAGGCGCCAGGTGGAAATGGCATGGCAAGCCGTTCCACAGGACTACATCCAGCATCTCTACGATCGTCTCCATGGGAGAATAGCAGCCTGCATTGCTGCGAAAGGTGGATATACACTGTACTAGTGCCGACATTGTGCATGCTCTGTTGCCTGTGTCTTGCCGACATTGTGCATGCTCTGTTGCCTGTGTCTATGTGCCTGTGGTTCTGTCAGTGTGATCATGTGATGTATCTGACCCCAGGAATGTGTCAATAAAGTTTCCCCTTCCTGGGACAATGAATTCACGGTGTTCTTATTTCAATTTCCAGGAGTGTAGAATGTGGGAGGCGGCCGCTGTGGCCGAGCGGTTCTAGGGGCTTCAGTCCTGGACCTCGCGGCTGCTACGGTCGCAGGTTCGAATCCTGCCCCGCCATGGATGTGTGTGATGTCCTTAGGTTAGTTAGGTTTAAGTAATTGTAAGTTTAGGGGACTGATAACCTCAAATGTTAAGTTCCATAGTACTTAGAGCCATTTTTTAGAATTGGGACAAAAGAAATTTTTTGTTCATAGGGTACATTCTGAGACATCAAGGGATCATCAGTTTAGTGCTGGAAGGAAGTGTGGGGGTAATAATCGTAGAGGGAGAGATGAATACACTAAGCAGATTGAGAAGGATGTAGCTTGCAGTAGATACTGTGAGATGAAGAGGCTTGCGCTGGATAGAGCAGCACAGAGAGTTACATCAAACCAGTTCTCGGACTGAAGACTACAACATCTTGTACTCACGTCTAAAATGATGTTTACACATAACGCCGTAAGTGTAGAAATGTCAAACTACCCTCAAGTCATAACTAGCGTATTATTTTCAATATATTTACGTCTTTTACCATCTAATCAAAACACTGACATTTGTAACGCAGTTCACTAACGACATATTACGGTTGACACATCATTTTAGACATGAGTATATATGTCACTTTAAAATAAATGACATTCACATTTCTACACGGTCTCACCAAAACTGTATTCGCAGCTACTTGACAATGGCGATAAATGCCGATACAGTCTGTCGTAAATGAAGGTTATTACAAGCAGCTATTCTCGCACATTTTTAAATAATCATGTCATTATGTTATATATATATTATGCTATTGACACTAAAAAATAAAAAATATATATATAGGATGTTGAGCTCTTCCAGACTTGCGACCAAATAAGGCAAAATGTAAAGATAACATACATGTGGATTTTCTAAAATCATTGGGGGAAGTGCCAACCAAACGTCTATTCAAGTTAGCGTGTAGAATCTGTGTGAGTGGAGATACAGCATCAGACTTTCCGAAAAATATCATCCGTATAATGCTGAAGATAACAAGGAGAGGTTACGTGCGATAAACATCGCACATCCACCCAAAACAGCACATGCACCCCCATAATCAGGGAGACCAGAAAGTAATGTCGTTTCTACACATGTCGATATTCGTTCGTCATTTATTACGTCACTGTGTACTTCAAAGTCGTGCCAAAGACATTTTAAGGTTACCCCGATATGTTTACCCATAAATGATTTTTCCAATTTATGGTGCCATGGCCAGCCACGCCAGAAGAAGTACATATCCTCCATCGTATTCTTTTTATTTTTCAAATGGGTACTAACGCAAAAGTTGCTGCCAAAACCACTTGCGATGTAATCGAAGTGCATTAGACGCACTTAAATGCCAAAGACGGTTTTCTAAGTTCAAATCCGGTAATTTCGATCTTTGGGACTAGTACCGATTAGGAAGACCAACAACTGTAGACAATGATATGTTATGAACGAAAGTGGAAGCAAATCCCTGTCAGACAATCGAGGAACAGTCAGAACACTCTTAATCAGCCTTAGTCCCCCATCCCAGAACATTTGCAGCAGAGAAAGCGACACAATACAGACGCGTTTCGTGATAGCTTGATCACTCAAAATGAAAAATGGGTCATCTACGATACTCCAAACCGCAAAAGGAAGTTGCACTCTGAATGGATCGCCACTAAGTACAGCTTAGCCATGTTTACACCCAGAACACGCGCTTTTTGTATGTTTGGTGGAATATTTGAGGGGTCGTTCATTTCGAACTGCTGAAATCTGGACAATCTATGCATGACCTTTACTGCGAAAAATTGGATCGACTAAATCAATCTGCAATTGGAAACTGCCCAGTGATTGTCAACAGGGCGTTATCTGTAACAACATAATGCAAGACCACACAGCGCAAGACGAACCCTGGAAAAAATTAATGAATTGGGCTGGGCAGTACTGCCTCATCACCCTACTCGCATCATTTTGAGCCATCGGATTTCCGTTTATCTCGATCGCTACAGTTTTTTGTACAAGACAATAAATTTTAAAATGTAGATGATGTTCAAAATGGCATTACGACATACTTGGCTGAAATACCAATTGATTTTTATCGATCCGCCATTGAAAATCTGCCCATTAAATGAATGATAAATGGAAGTTGACAACGAGGGTGATTACTTCATTGATTAAAAATAACGCCTTGTGAAAATTTATATTTTTGTATTCAATATGAAACAACGACATTACTTTCCAGTCACCCTAATATAACATATAGACGAATGGAAAAGAAAACTTTGGTTCCGCTTGATGACGACAAATTCGGCTTTCGGAGAGGTAAGCGTATCAGAGAAATAGTTGAAACGTTGCGGATATAGCAGATATAGATTTGTCGAGCTGCGAAAACCGTTCGATAATGTGAGGTAGTGCAAGATGTTGGGAAATTCTGAGAAAAAATGCAGTAAGCCATAGGAAAACCAGATAATATAGAATATCTACAAGAATGAAAAGAGGCTACAATGAGACTGGAAGACCAATAAACTAAGCGCTCCGATTTAAAAAAATGTAAAGCATGGTTATAGGGTTTCGGCCCTGCTGCTCAATATATACATCTAAGATGCAATGATGGAAATAAAACGGGTTCAAAAGTGGGATTACATTTCAAGGTGAAAGCATATCAACGCTAAGGTCCCCTGATGACATTGCTCTCCTCCCTGAAAGTGAAAAAGAGTTACAGGATCTGTTGAATGGAATGAACTGTCTAATGAGTCCAGAACATGCATTGAGAATAAACTGAAGAAAGACGAAAGTAATGAGGAGTAACAGGAAAGAAATTAATGAGAAACCTGGCGTCAAAATTGTGGACCATAAAGTAAACGACGTTAGGAATTCTGCTACCTCAGAAGGGAAACGACGGGGAAGCAAGGACAAAAAAGAAAGCAGATTAGCACAGACATAGAGGGCTTCAGGCCAAGAGAAGTCTGCTGGTATCAGACATAAGACATTATCAAGAAAAGAAATGTATGTTCGGCGCACAGCATTATATTTGAAGTGAATAATGGACTGTGGGAACACCGGTAACGAAGAGAATCGAAACGTTTGAATCATCTTACTGTAGAAAAATGTGGAAAAGGATAAAGGACAAGAATGTCGAAATTAGTTGGAATGATAAACTAGGGAAAGAGGGGATTTTGCGCAAAATTGGCGAAGAAAGGACGTACGGAAAACATTGACAAGAAGAAGAGACACGATGACACAACACGTGTTAAGACACCAGAGTATAACTTTTATGGTACTATAGGGAGTTGTAGAGGGTAAAAACTGTAGAGAAGACAGATACTCGGACACACGCAACAAATAGTTGAGGAAGTTCGGTACAAGAGCTGCTGGGAGGTGAAAAGGTTATCAAAAGGGAGCAATTGGTGGCGCACCGCATCGAATTAGTCCATGTAAAAATGCTGTCGATGAACTCACGCAAGATCCGCCAAGTTCAACTCAATAAAACCATTGAAATCACTCCGTACGCGTTTTTTAACTTTATTTATCGAAAAGCAATATCAGTGGCTTGAAATATATACATATTTATGTGTATATTATTTTGTTTTACATACTGGACTATTCAGTTTCGTGTCAGAAACACTTCTGGAAATTTCTGACTTCTTGTGCCGTAACAATGTATCCCAAATTTTTACTTGGGTTTGTGGCTCCCACTGTACACGACTGCTGACTTTCTGGTTTTTGAAGCTGCTGTTCTGCTTCTAGCCTGACGGCTATCACTAGCATAATTACGGATCTTCCACTACCAGATTCGATACATGTCTGTCTTGTACAGTAGTACCCAAAATATGTCAATAGCATCGGACCAGAACTGTCTATACCAGCAGTATCGCAACGAATTGATTGATTATGTATTTTTAAACTTTAGTACAACACAAAAGGGCTTTTTGTTTAAATACAAGGCGAAATATGGAAACAACGCTATGTTTCCATAAACCAAAGTCTGTATTTTCCTTCAAGTAATGAGGGAATTGCGAAAATCTAATTAATGATCTGAGCAAAAAAATTTTGTCACAATTTTTATTACCAAACAAAGATTGGGAAACGTACAAACAGGCTGTCAAACATACCCGTGAGAGGTCTAGTTTTGCAAAAAAATATTTAGTTGCTCGAATGTAATTCGAGTAATTAAGAAAAACGTAATGATTTATTTGATGGAAAATTACTTTATGGATTCTTGTCTGATTATGATAACCTAACGTAGAGTGGAAAATTGGCAAATGGGATATCAAACTGATCAGGGCCGGACTTAGTTTTGCAAAAAAGGACGTAATTGGTTGAAAGTAATGAAGGTAATAAAGGAAAAATAATTACTTACTAAGGGACATTTTTTGTCCAGATTTTAATACACAGACGAAGGGTGGGAAATGAAGAAACAGGATATCTAACAGACCGGGAACAAGTTTGTCTCTTCAAAGTCTGCCCATTTCGCAAACAGAAGGTTGCATGGGTTCGTATTTAAGTGACAGAAAGACTTTCCTCGATATTTTGAGTACAAAGGCAAATGAGGTGTCGATTGACAGTTTAAAGTTTAATGTTTAACCTACAATCTTGGAATTTTAAAGAATGCGTCAAAAGAGGCGCTGCAGGCGACATGGTACTGTTAGCTATGGCACTCGCGTCGGTCGTCTGCCGCCATAGCCCATTAATGCCAAACTTCGTCGCGCTTCCCTGGCGGATACGTTCGTGGTACGTCGCACTTTGAATTCTGCTGTTATTTCGCGCAGTGTTGTGTGTCTGTTCGCACTGACAACTCTTCTCAGGAGCCACTGCTCTCGGTCTTTAAGTGAAGGCCGTCGGTCACTGTGCTGTCTGCGATGAGAGGTAACATCTGAAATCTGGTATTCTCGGCGCACCCTGGACACTGTGGATCTCGGAATACTGAATTCCCTAACGGCTTCCGAAATGGAATGTACCGTGTGTCTAGGTGCAACTACCATTTCGCCTTCAGAGTCAGTTAATTCCAGTCGTGCGACCATAACCACGCCGAAAACCTTTTCAAGAGAATGTTATGAGTACAAAAGACGGCTCCGCCAATGCAGAATCCTTTTATACCTTGTGCACGCCATATTACCGCCATCTACAGGGTGGCGCACGAAATGTGTTACCATTTTGTTTTCGAATATGAACTTTATTGTCAATACAATCTGAAAGGAACATACACTACAATGAAGAGCCGTCCATGGAGATTTGTTCTAACTCAGCACATGCTCAATATGTCCTCCATTTCGTTTCCTAACTTCCTTCAAACGAACACTGAAGTTATTACCCTACGGCAAATTTCTTCCGTAATTTCACTGCAAGCTTGAAGAATAAGTCTTCTGAGCTCCATTAAATTCCACAGCTTCTTGCTACTGCCTTGCCCTTCAACACGCAGTGGTTCATGCGAGATGGAACAAAGTCACATACTGCTGGAGTTTTTACACGAGCATTTCGACATGCGGATCATTTCACTCAGGTTTCCAGGTCGCTTCAATGACGGACAAAATTGGCCCCACGTGATTTAATGGAGCTCAGAAGACTTATTCTTCAAGCTTGCAGTGAAATTACGGAAGACATTTGCCGTAGGGTAATCACTAACTTCAGTGTTCGTATGAAGGAAGTTAGGAAACGAAATGGTGGACATAGTGAGCATGTGCTGAGTTAGAACAAATCTCCATGGACGGCTCTTAATTGTAGTGTATGTTCCTTTCAGATTGTATTCACAATAAAGTTTATATTCAAAAACAAAATGGTAACACATTTCGTGCGCCACCCTGTATATATGTGCGTATCGCTATTCTAGTGTATATGGTCTCTTGAAAAATGGTAGCAGATTATAAATGGTAAATACTGATTCTCTTCAGGTGAACCTGTTGTATTTGCGCCGCGCTGTGGTCTCCTGAATCATGTTACGTAACGGAAGCTAATATGACGAGATGTTATTACTGATGCCCTTCCCCAGTGCTGCTTCCGGTTGCGAGGTAACACCAGCAGTGCAGACAGAAGTTTCTCATCGTTGGTGCTATATACATCATTTAAATTCTGTTTTTACTTTCTGAAGATAACGAATTGCAACACGCGATGGACAAGCACTAGTCTGCGCTAGCTTGCTGAGCGGACTTTCGGTGATCTGCACGATGTGTCGCTCATGTGTTTTGGAATCGCAGAACTCACCACGTAAACATCGATGTACATCCACAAAGAGGCTCTCACTAAAGTGAATAGCGGTGAATTTGGCGACTCCTCAAGCAAAGTAATAGCGAGTGCATGTAATGATCAAGCAAAGTAATAGCGAGTGCATGTAATGATTGCTTATACGCCTCTCAAAAAATACGTTCACAAAGACCGTGGACATCTGTCAACATCACTATTGCTGTCAATTGTCTGGCAACGTCGCCGGTGACTGTGGTTCGGCAGTGTTTATGGCGCTGCATTTTCGTGCCAGAAGAGTTTGCAGGACCACACGACGACCGCGAAATTGATGAAAGCCATCTAGTGCAAGTGAGTACTGCTTTCCTGAATCACCATTCGACAGGGAAAAAAGTAAGCAAGAGAAAAAGAAAACAGTCTTTGTGGACACGTTCTTTCTGTTAAGTATGCGAACTCGTCAACTGGTGCTGGAAACATGCCTTTCCCAGAATGATGCACCAAAAAATTTGACCATACCTTTTAAAATCAATTCGCCGGAGAATCGGTAAGACCAACATCAAAATAGCAGAATGAGTACCAGTTACAACCATTATTACCGATCTCGATTGAGTTTTTGGCGACTGATAATATATAAATAAGTTTGACAAATTATTTTTTTCTAAAAATATTTTTTATGTATATGAGGTAACTCACCAATTTAGTACTGGAGGTCAGGGTGGAGGGTAAAAATAGTAGAGGGAGACCAAGAGATGAATACACTAAACAGATACAGAAGGATGTAGGGTGCAGTAATACTGGGAGATGAAGAAGCTTGCACAGGATAGAGTAGCATGGAGAGCTGCATCAAACCAGTCTCAGGACTGAAGACCACAAAAACAACAATGAGGTAACTCAATACCACTATCTAATCTTAAAAATGCTCTTCCCACTGATAGCCCTCTTGATACTAGAAGTTTGCACCGCTCTGATGTAAGGACTCGAGGAAATCTTTAAGCTAGTTTGAAATAATAATGAAATGTTTATGTTAATATTTTATTGTTAATCACCTGTACAGTGAGAGAACTATCCACCCCGTAAAAGTCACTGATCTACGAGCAGTGTTATGGAACGTCAAAAGTAATGCTCACGGAAACTAACAATAATTTTAAAAAAGTCGGTCATATATTTTGTGAAACGAGTTGTCTAAAAATTATGAATAAAAAGAATGATGTCCAGTCAGCAATTCCACAACGCAGCAGCTACAGGAGCCCCAGATTTCAAAATTAAATATCTCGATAACTAAGATCGATAGTGGATTGAAAAAGACGGTATGTTTACTGCGAAAGCTGCAAGAATTTTATACAGAAGTCATGCAGAAGTTTCGAAATAGTTCGAAACGCTGCTAACGTACGGCGCTGTAATCGCAATAAGTAGTGCGTATAGCTCAGAGAAATCAGTTCCACCTTTGAAACGTGAAAGGAAGTTAGCGTACCGCAGGAAGAGGTTGAAATTACACACATCAAAAAAGGTTTTGCATCACCCCGGTTCCGAGAGTTCCGGAACCTGTACAGAAAATTTGTATAAAGATCAGCATAAACATCATTTCCGTCCATTGTTTGCTCATGAAAACCACACACTGCATGTTGTACCACCATACAGCGAGACCTTCAGAGGTGGTGGTCCACACTGCTGTACACATTGGTACCTCTAATACCCAGTAGCACGTCCTCTTGCATGCCTGTATTCGTCGTGGCATATTATCCACAAGTTCATCAAGGCACTATTGGTCCAGGTTGTCCCACTCTTCAACGGCGATTTGGCGTAGATCTCTCAGAGTGGTTGGTGGATCACGTATTCCATAAACAGCCCTTTTCAATCTATCCCAGGCATGTTCGATAGGGTTCATGTCTGGAGAACATGCTGGCCACTCTAGTCGTTATCCCGAAGGAAGTCATTCACAAGAAGTGCACGATGGAGGCGCGAATTGTCGTCCATGAAGACGAATGCCTCGCCAATATGCTGCCGATATGGTTGTACTATCGGTCGGAGGGCGGCGTTCACGCATCGTACAGCCGTTACGGCGCCCTCCATGACCACCAGCGGCGTACGTCGGCCCCATGTAATGCCACCCCAAAACAGCACGAAACCTCCACCTTGCTGCACTCGCTGGACAGTGTGTCTAAGGCGTTCAGCCTGACCGGGTTGCCTCCAAACACGTCTCCGACGATTGTCTGGTTCAAGGCACGTGCGACACTCAACGTGATCCCAATCCTGGGCGGTCTTCGGCATGTTGTTGGGCCCATCTGTACCGCGCTGCATGGTGTCGTGGTTGCGTAGATGGACCTCGCCGTGGACGTCGGGAGTGAAGTTGCGCATCATGCAGCCTATTGCGCAGAGTTTGAGTCGTAACACGACGTCCTAGGACTGCACGAAAAGCATTATTCAACATGGTGGCGTTGCCGTCAGGGTTCCTCCGAGCCATAATCCGTAGGTAGCGGTATCCACTGCCGTAGTAGTGAACGAAGCATGTCTTCGACCGTTCATGTCTCTTCGCATCTCCTCCATGTCCGAACAACATCGCTCTGGTTCACTCCGAGACGCCTGGACACATACCTTGTTGAGAGACCTTCCTGGCACAAAGTAACAATGCGGATGCGATCGAATCGCGGTACTGACCACCCAGGCATGGTTGAACTACAGACAACACGAGCCGTGTACCCCCTTCCTGGTGTAATGACTGGAACTGATCGGCTGTCGGACCCCCTCGGTCTAATAGGCGCTGCTCGTGCATGGTTGTTTACATCTTTGGGCAAGTTTAGAAACATCTCTGGACAGACAAAGGGACTGTGTCTGTGATACATGTCCACAGTCAACGTCTATCTTCTGGAGTTCTGGGAACCGAGGTGATGCAAAACTTTTTTTGATGTGAGCATGTACTCCATTCGATAGCGTGTTTTTCGGGTACTGGGACAACACAGGTTATGGCAGCAAGGCGCAGTTTTCGACAGACTCACAAGGTCTCCCCATTTTTGCCAGATCTCTATATTATTAAGGGACAGTTGTACAGTGCCTTGTTAGCAGGCGGTAAGTTCTATTTTCGGAATAGCGCGGAAAACACGCTTTACTATCACGTAATAAATCCTAATGGGAGAATAAAAGCGGGGTAGCTGAACCAGTGATTCAGGCAGAGTTATTGAAGTTAACTGGAGAATAAGTTTTGACAATGGCAGGAATAGTTGCAGAATTAATGATGGCAAGATTGTTTGTTAGAACGAGGAAGGAGAAGAAACGGGGACATCACACAAATTATATGGAAGAATATGACGATTCCAAATTTATATAAAAATTTCTTGCCGCTACTTTTTGATCTCATGCTTGAGAAACTGTAGCGTATGAGTGAAAAGCGAAACTGTTTCCTTACATAAAACTTTTGGCTTGTAGTAGGCCTAACAGGCATGTAATTTTCACACTTCGTGAATTATACTCCGTCGTAAATGAAGGACATCAAAAAAGAGCATCTGTACCGAAATACTCTCGCTTATTTCGCGTGTGTCACGATTGCTGCAGTATTAGAAACTCCTATTTCGTTTTATCTAATAGACAATGACGAAATATATGCAACCAAATCGAGAAACGACACAAGTCTTGGGTACTATTCGTATTAACAGCTTTTTCAATATTAGACAACGACATTTTGATTTTTCATGTAGGAAAATGTTTGACGAACTTTGATGAGGTAATAGATTCTTTCGCAGGAAGGAAAGCACGCCGAGTAAATCTGTAGCAAGATAAGAGAGAAAAAAATGTGGTGGCCTAAGTATTAAAAGAACGTTTACTATCTTGTCTTTACTGATTTTGTGTTTCCTATATTCAGTTTTATGTCACACAGTAGAGAAAGTTATTAGCTAATACGCAACAAAAAGTACAAATTTTCTGAAGAGTTCTTATTCTCCCGCTTACAAATAATCGCAGCCAGTATTAATTGTGAGTTTTTTAAGGGGGTATGATGTCTAACCGGTCGACTTGGAATAGGAGAGGCACCCCAGAACATTTTAATTTTCATTGTCCTGAATTTAGGTCTGATGGCTTCCATTACAAAATATGAGCTTCTGAATTCCTCAGAGCGACGTGCGACAGAGGAATCCTGTGTCAAGAGGCATGGCACTGCACTCTGGCACACGTAAGACCAAATAACATGTCTTACATTTCCTCGAATATCGAACTCTTCACAGAGATGTGCTCTACAATTACTATATTTTTAAAAAATCTATTTAATTTTTGACATCCTATCTCAAACTCTCGAGGGGACGGAGGGAGGCATTATCGAGTTTTAGCTCGCCTCGGTTCGGAAATATCGTAGTTACGGCGCTGTCCTTAACCGGTAAATGGTGATGAGGCGTGGGTCTGACGTTGAGACCAACGTTCAATCTTCACAACGGGTCTGTCGGGAAAGCTTGTGAGGTTAGGTTGAAAATACCGTTGAAAGGACAAAGATTTGCGACAGACGAGATACAAGAAAATTCTCAGACGGCGCTTCGTGCGATCCAGCAAGACGCTTACCAAGGCTGCTTCCGGAAGTTGAAACTGCGTTGGGAGCGGTGTATCAACTGTAGAGAAGAGTATTCCGAAGGAGACCGTGCACAATAAGTAAAAGGTAAACGTAGAAAAATTTTGTGGACATAGTTCCGGAATTTTCTGAACACACATGACGTGTATACTAAGTCTCGTAATAATAAAATGAAAAATGGTTCAAATGGCTCTGAGCACTATGGGACTTAACATCTGAGGTCTTCAATCCCCTACAACTTAGATCTACTTGAACCTAACTAACCTAAGGACATCACACAAATCCATGCCCGAGGCAGGATGCGAACCTGCGACCGTAGCGGTCCAGACTGAAGCGCCTAGAACAGCTCGGTCACACCGGCCGGCTTAATAAAATGAAAATGTGCAATTTTCCATGGCAATGCTGTACATGAACCATGACTAGATAGCCATTATTTTTTATAGACAAATAACATATATTATTTCAGGAACGAATAAAAAGTTACATTTCTAAAATTGAAGTACTTCCGATATTCATGTATTTATTTACTTATACACAATGTTGCTGTAATTCATCAGTTTTTGGTAGCCTTTAAAAATTAAAACCGATTCTATATTCTAAATTTATGTTTAAATAAATTAACGATTACTTCTTTACTTTTAAACTACTGAAGCCTCCCTTTCTCACAAGTTTGACCAACAAAGGGGACGGGCAGATGCAGTGGAGGAAAAAAAAATTGTTTACGCCCTGATTCTGTTGATGGTTACGGAACATAACGTCGGTGATGCTACACGTGATTAGCATGCCACAACGTTAGACGTTCAGTTCCAGTTTAGAACAGAACGTCATATAATACATTTCAACTAGATAAACAGAAACTGAAATAAAACTGCTCAAACCATGTTGCAGAAAGTCTGAAAAATCGTTTAACGAACTGTTGCCGGCCGGAGTGGCCGAGCGGTTCTAGGCGCTACAGTCTGGAACAGCGCGACCGCTACGGTCGCAGGTTCGAATCCCGCCTCGGACATGGATGGGTATGATGTCCCTAGGTTAGTTAGGTTTAAGTAGTTCTAGGGGACTGATCACCTCAGAAGTTAAGTCCCATAGTGCTCATAGCCGTTTGAACCATTTTGAACGAACTGTTGCCCCCTTGGCACTGGATGTAGAAAAAAGTTGTAGTGATAATATTTACAAAGAATTTTGTTCTGTTTTAGATAGGAAGGAGACGCTGAAGTGCTACAAATAGAAGGAATTGAGTTTTTTATTTATTTATTTATTTATTTTTTAAATTGAAAAAGTCAGTAATTTTCCAAGTTTTTTTTCACTACACGTTCAGCCAATATAGCTTTTGTTGGCAAAACCGTGTATCTTATTTTTGACTGGATTGAATAATTCTCCTTCAGTAAACGGTGAGGTGATGCGAACAGGAAGCGTGTACGACACATTATTTTTAATTGTTTTGTGACAATCAGATATTTTAGACGTTTATTGTCAATTGTCGGAAGTACTTTTTTGTGAACAACGCCTGTCATCGTTTGTCAATTTTCTTCATTAACGTAGCTTCAGAATATGATTCGACATTGTTTACATTGGTGCGTTGGTGTGATTTGCATCCACGTAGCTGGTGACGCACTTTTCTGCACAATATAATTACTTACCTTCCACACAAATAAATGGCTGAATATCTGTTTATGGGCTAAATTAAAATGATTTTTAATTTTTTGAGACCATCACAGCTTTTCATTAGAACGAAGTGTTAACTCCCGATAAAATTTGTCAGTGTTCCTTTCTCCTTCAAGTACTCGTAATGGAACTTTTGTGCTCAACGTTGTATCCCTAACGCTACAAAAACTTAATTAGTTACGCGTTAATTCTGTTGTGGACTGACAAGACAGCCAGTCCACAGTGACGGGTAACCGAAAGGCACGCGTACACACACGCCGGCTGGCGTGAGGTCTGAAACAGGATACTTAATGAATGCTATAAAGAAAAGTACGTAGCTCCTCGAATACTTAACTTTATTCTATCAATGTGGTACATCGCTCTTGACGATACAATTGAGAGTCTTTAAATACAAGCACTGTAAGGCTAATGGCGCCTTGCTAGGTCGTAGCCACGGACTTAGCTGAAGGCTATTCTGTCTCTCGGCAAATGAGAGAAAGGCTTCGTCAGCGTAGTCGCTAGCAAAGTCGTCGTACAACTGGGGCGAGTGCTAGTACGTCTCTCTAGACCTGCCGTGTGGTGGCGCTCGGTCTGCAATTACTGACAGTGGCGACACGCGGGTCCGACATGTACTAATGGACCGCGGCCGATTTAAAGCTACCACCTAGCAAGTGTGGTGTCTGGCGGTGACACCACAAATTCCATCTGGAACAACGTAATCCACAGCAACATACACTACTGGCCATAAAAATTGCTACACGAAGAAGAAATGCAGATGATAAACGGGTATTCATTGGACAAATATACTATACTAGAACTGACATGTGATTACATTTTCACGCAATTTGGGTGCATAGGTCCTCAGAAATCAGTACCCAGAACAACCACCTCTGGCCGTAATAACGGCTTTGATACGCCTGGGCATTGAGTCAAACAGAGATTGGATGGCGTGGATGCAGCTTCAACACGATACCACAGTTCATCAAAAGTAGTGACTGGCGTATTGCGACGAGCCAGCTGCTCGGCCACCATTGACCAGACATTTTCAGTTGGCGAGAAATCTGGAGAATGTGCTGGCCAGGGCAGCAGTCGAACATTTTCTGTATCCAGAAAGGCCCGTACAGGACCTGTAACATGCAGTCGTGCATTATCCTGCTGATAACCGATTGAATGAAGGGTAGAGCCACGGGTCGTAACACATCTCAAATGTAACTTCCACTGTTCAAAGTGCCGTCAATGCGATCAAGAGGTGGCCGAGACGTGTAACCAATGGCACCCCATACCATCACGCCGGGTGATACGCCAGTATGCCTATGACAAATACACGCTTCCAATGTGCGTTCACCGCGATGTCGCCAAACACAGATGCGACCATCATGATGTTGTAAATTGAACCTGGAATCGTCCGAAAAAATGAAGTTTCGTCATTCGTGCACCCAGGTTCGTCGTTGAGTGTACCATCGAAGGCGCTCCTGTCTGTGATGCAGCGTCAAGGGTAACTGCAGCCATGGTCTCCGAGCTGATAGTGCATGCTGCTGCAAACTTCGTCGAACTGTTCGTGCAGATGGTTGTTGTCTTGCAAACGTCCTCATCTGTTGAGTCAGGGATCGAGACGTGGCTGCACGATCCGTTACAGCCATGCGGATAACATGCCTGTCATCTCGACTGCTAGTGATACGAGGCCGTTGGGATCCAGCACGGCGTTCCCTATTACCCTCCTGAACCCACCGATTCCATATTCTGCTAACAGTCATTGGATCTCGACCAACGCGAGCAGCAATGTCGCGATACGATAAACCGCAATCGCGATAGGCTGCAGTCCGACCTTTATCAAAGTCAGAAACGTGATGGTACGCATTTCTCCTCCTCACACGAGGCATCACAACCACGTTTCACTAGGCAACGCCGGTCAACTGCTGTTTGTGTATGAGAAATCGGTTAGAAACTTTCCTCATGTCAGCACGTTGTAGGTGTCGCCACCGGCGCCAGCCTTGTGTGAATGCTCTGAAAAGTTAATCATTTGCATATGACAGCATCTTCTTCCTGTCGGTTAAATTTCGCGTCTGTAGCAGATTATCTTCGTGGTGTAGCAATTTTAATGGCCAGTAGTGTATTAATCACTTGTAAATGATGGAACGAATAACTACTCTGTGTGTAATTACAGTGAGTAATTAAACGGACACGTTGAAGGCTTATTTAACGTTGGCCCACGCCCTCACATATGTTCACGTACCCTATGGGTGGTAAGTGGTATGTGTACCTCATTTGTATATCACTGCTTCAGTTTAACGAATAAAAGCACTATGGACCACTTTCACTCGCAGTAATGAATGGGTATCTAAGTCAACCAAAATACTAAAGAGTAGCATCAGTTGAAGGGACGTAAACACGTTCAAACCGAAAGCTGGACTGTTTTCACGTGACAAGAAAGAAGTGGTAATTCACTCAATATGCAAATGTACTACAGACTTAATCGCTTGTTTTAGTCAGGTTGCTGTCATAAGCTGGTTGCATCCGATAGATGGAACGAATAATTGTTAAAATGTATGTGAAATCTTATGGGACTTAACTGCTAAGGTCATCAGTCCCTAAGCTTACACACTATTTAACCTAAATTATCCTAAGGACAAACACACACACCCATGCCCGAGGGAGGACTCGAACCTCCGCCGGGACCAGCCGCACAGTCAACAAATAAGTCAACCGATACGTAAAGCTGCAACGGAACAACTTAATAGTTTCTTAATTCTGTTGTTTCCATTCGTACATTCTTCCAGGAATTCCAAGTTCCCCGTGCATTTCCGTTTAGTGCGGGGTACACCGACCTTTTACAATCGTAACAGCGCATCTTCCAATGTTCGTTATCATTCTCAATTCACTAAGATTCCAGACACTCGAACAATGCTCTAGAATTCGTTACGGTATTGGCTTGTAAGCGATTTGATATGCTTGTGGACTGCACTTTACCACAGGCCTTCCTATAAATTTTCAATTAGCCTTCCCTAATACTCAATTATGGTGTCACATACGTCAGTTGGTAAAAACAGAATCCTTATCTGTCTGTCCGACTATTAACAGCCCCTTTTCTCAGGAAGGGATAGAGGCGTCACATTGTTCGCAGCTCGTGGTCGTGCGGTAGCGTTCTCGCTTCCCGCGCCCGTGTTCCCGGGTTCGATTCCCGGCGGGGTCAGGGATTTTCTCTGCCTCGTGATGACTGGGTGTTGTGTGCTGTCCTTGGGTTAGTTAGGTTTAAGTAGTTCTAAGTTCTAGGGGACTGATGACCATAGCTGTTAAGTCCCATAATGCTCAGAGCCATTTGAACCATTTTTTACGCGTCACATTCGCATACACGCTGCCGGGAAAAAAATCGCAATATCAGAAGTTGTGCGAGATAAACGAAAGTTTGTAGCTGTGATTATATGCTGAAAGATAATGTCTATTCAAATTTCATACCAGTCGCATACAAGTGACGCTCGAAGCGCCACTATGAGGATGCAAATCAGTTTTTCTTCAAATATACGCTTTAGCGAAGGTGAGCGGCAGTTACCTCTGAGATTGGACGCGGTGAGCTGATGTTAGTCAAGAGTGCGTAAAAGGTGACGAAGATGCCATTATTGGCACCTCACTGAGTCTGACCGAGGCAGTACAATAGGGCTGCGAGAAACTGGATGCTCCTCCTGCAGAAAGACTCGGCAGGAATGTAGCCGCTGCACATGATTGCTAGCGGCAGTGTCACGGGAATGTACGGTCGCAAGAAGACCGGGCTCCGGACGGCCACGTGGCACTACCGAGAGGGAAAAATGAAATAATCGTATGGCATTGTTGGCCGGGAAGCCCCATGCGGGAAAGTTCGGCCGCCGTATTGCAAGTCCTTTTTAGTTGACGCCACTTTGGCGACTTGCGAGTCAATGATGATGAAGAACACACAACAGCCAGTCATCACGGGGCAGAGAAAATCCCTGACCCCGCCGGGAATCGACCCCGGGACCCCATGCGCCGGAAGCGAGAACGCTGCCGCGCGACCACCAGCTGCGGACACCGAGAGGGAAGACCATCGTGCTCGGCGTCCTGCTCTGTCGCATCGTACTGCATCTGTAGCAGCAGTTTATGCTCCAGTTGGCACCACAGTGACACAAAGAACTGTTATAAATCGATTTGGATTTCGTAGAAATATTGGAACACGTGAGGCAATACTGAACTTACGACTTATCTTAGGAGAAGTATTAAGGACAGGCAAACCTACGTTTCTAGCATTTGTAGACTTAGAGAAAGCTTTTGACAATGTTGACTGGAATACTCTCTTTCAAATTCTAAAGGTGGCAGGGGTAAAATACAGGGAGCGAAAGGCTATTTACAATTTGTACGGAAAGCAGATGGCAGTTATAAGAGTCGAGGGACATGAAGCAGTGGTTGGGAAGGGAGTGAGACAGGATTGTAGCCTCTCCCTGATGTTATTCAATCTATATATTGAGCAAGCAATAAAGGAAACAAAAGAAAAGTTCGGAGTTGGTATTAAAATCCGTGGAGAAGAAATAAAAACTTTGAGGTTCGCCGATGACATTGTAATTCTGTCCTGAGACAGCAAAGGACTTGGAAGAGCAGTTGAATGGAATGGACATGTCTTGAAAGGGGGATATAAGATGAACATCAACAAAAGCAAAACGAGGATAATGGAATGTAGTCGAATTAAGTCGGGCGATGCTGAGGGAATTAGATTAGGAAATGAGACACTTAAAGTAGTAAAGGAGTTTTGCTATTTGGGGAGCAAAATAACTGATGATGGTCGAAGTAGAGAGGATATAAAATGTAGACTGGTAATGGCAAGGAAAGCGTTTCTGAAGAAGAGAAATTTGTTAACATCGAGTATAGATTTAAGTGTCAGGAAGTCGTTTCTGAAAGTATTTGTATGCAGTGTAGCCTTGTATGGAAGTGAAACATGGACGATAAATAGTTTGGACAAGAAGAGAACAGAAGCTTTCGAAATGTGGTGCTACAGAAGAATGGGTAGATCACATAACTAACGAGGAGGTATTAAATAGAATTGGGGAGAAGAGGAGTTTGTGGCACAATTTGACAAGAAGAAGGGACCTGTTGGTAGGACATGTTCTGAGGCATCGAGAGATCACAAATTTAGCATTGGAGGGCAGCGTAGAGGGTAAAAATCGTAGAGGGAGACCAAGAGATGAATACACTAAACAGATTCAGAAGGATGTAGGTTGCAGTAAGTACTGGGAGACCAAGAAGCTTGCACAGGATAGAGGAGCATGGAGAGCTGCATCAAACCAGTCTCAGGACTGAAGACCACAACAACAACAACAACAACAACAACAACAACTTGAAGGACAGCTTCGAGACAGACGCCATGCAGCGCGCATTCCACTGACCCCAAAAATCGCCATCTGGCGACTTCAATAGTGTCAAGGGAGAGCCCTTTGGATGGCAGGGTAAGGATCTGTTGTGTCTTGATGAAAGCTGGTTATACATCGGTGCCAGTGATGGCCGTATGTTGGTTACAAGGAGGCCAATTGAGGGCCTGTAACCAACCTGACTGCGTGCTACGCACACAGGACCTACACCTGGAGTTATGGTCCGTGGTGCGACTTCGTATGACAGCAGGAGCGCTTTCGTGCCTATCCCACGCATCGTGACCGCAAATCTGTACGTCAGCCTGTTTATTCATGAACAGTATTCCAGGGAGAATTTTCCAACAAAAAACGCTCGCCCACATACCGCTATAGTGACCCCTCATGCTCTACAGAGTGTCGACATGCTGTCGTGGTCGCTCGATCAATCGAGCATATATGGGGCTTCATCGGACAACTCCAGCGTCATCCACCAACAGCATTAACCGTGCATGCCTAACAGACACGTTACTCCATCTCACAAACTGGCATCCGGCACCTGTGCAACACAATGCATGCACGTTGCGTGCTTGCATTCAACATTCTGGCGATTACACCGGTTGTCAATGTAGTGGCAATTCACATTTGCAATGGCTTACCTCGCTCTTAGATTAACCTGTGACCTTGCAATGTTAATCAATTAAATATCTTACCTGGACAGATGGATTACTGCAATTTCATTACTCTATATTATGTTTCGCTGATGGGATTTTTTTCCGTTAGTGCTAGGGTCTGTAATCTCTTGGCGGTGTAAAACATTTAAGCTTGTACGTCAGTCCAGACAAAAGGCACGATCATTTATGTCACATATTTTGGTACCAGAAAACTCACTCAGGGAAGCTATAGAATAAATGTCTATATATAGGTCAGTCCTGGCGGTCTACCATTAGAGCGCGTGCCTGGAAAAAAGACAGGTAGTGGGATCGAACTTGGGTTGGACCGCGAATTTTTCAGTCCTTGTTTTAACCCAGCCTTCACTTCTCAGTATTGTTAGGGGTCGCCAGAATTCCATTCTAGGTTATATTGTATTTCCCCTGTCCCCAGTCTGTTAACTGGGATAGTTTAGGGACGCTCAAGTGGCTGACTTGCAACACACCACTGAGCCTCACTAAGCTATTATTATTATCTGTACAGATAATTAAGTTTTTGTTAATCTGTCAGAGAGCAAGTCCTATTCGCACTTGGTCAATGTTTTGTAATAGTCAAATTTAATATCGCTTCTCAGTGCTACAGGCAGATACCAATCTACATCTACATATACACTCCGCAAGCCACCGTACGGTGCGTGGCGGAGGGTACCCTGTACCACTACTAGTCATTTCCTTTCCTGTTTCACTCGCAAATAAAGTGAGGGAAAAACGACTATCTATATGCCTCCAATGAGCCCAAATTTTTCGAGTCTTGTCTTTCTGGTCCACACGTGCTATGTATGTTGGCGGCTGGCGAATCGTTCGGCCGTCAGCTTCAAATGCCGGTTCTCTAAATTTTCTCAATAGTGTGTCAAGAAAAGAATGTCGCCTTCCCTCCAGGGATCCGCAGATGAGTTCCCGAAGCATTTCCGTAACACTTAAAGTGTTGTTCGAACCTAACCGTAACAAATCTAGCAGCCCGCCTATGAACTGCTTCGATGTCTTCCTTCAATCCGACCTGGTATGTATCCCAAACACTCTAGCAGTATTCAAAAATAGGTCGCATCGGCGTCCTATATGCTGTCTCCTTTGCAGATGAATCCCATTTCCCTAAAATTCTCTCAATATACCCAAGTCGACCATTGCCTTCCCTACCACAGTTCTCACAACTAGTTTCATCTCTTATCGCACTGCAAAGTTACGCCCAGATACACTATGTGATCAAAATTATCCGTACATCTGACTGCAAATGACTCACAAGTTCGTAGCGCTCTCCATCGATAATGCTGGAATTCAGTATGGTGTTGGCCCACCCTTAGACTCGATGACAGCTTCCACTCTTGCAGGTATACGTTCAATGAGGTGCTGTAAGGTGTCTTGGGGAATGGCAACCCATTCTTCACGGTCGGTGAGGCCTGGCAGAAGCCAGCGTTCCAAAACATCCTATGCTACGGTCACAGGTTCTAATCCTGCCTCGGGCATGGATGTGTGTGATGTCCTTAAGTTAGTTAGGTTTAAGTAGTTCTAAGTTCTTGGGGACTGATGACCTCAGATGTTAAGTCCCATACTGTTCAGAGCCATTTGAAACAAAACATCCTAAAGGTGTACTATAGCATTCAGGTCAGGACTGTGTGCAGGCCAGTCCATTACAGGGATGTTATTGTCGTGTAACGACTCCGCCACAGGCCGTGCATTATGGAACAGGTGCTCGATCGTGTTGAAAGATGCAATCGCCATTCCCGAATTGCTCTTCAACAGTAGGAAGCAATAAGGTGCTTACAACATCAATGAAGGCCTGTGCTGTGATAGTGTCACTAAAACAACAAGGTGTGCAAGCCCCCTCCATGAAAAACACGACCATTGCAGTGGATCCTGATGCAGTTTGGAATTCCTGTATGATGGTCTGGATAGATGTCTGCCTACTGCACATTACGACCATCTTCAACTGTCGGTGGTCTCTGTCAGTCAACAGACGAGGTCGGTCTGTACGCTTTTGTGCTGTACGTGTCCCTTCACTATTACATCGGAAACAGTGGGCCTAGAGATGTTTAGGAATGTGGAAAGACGTATGACACAAGTGACACCCAATCACTTGACTACGTTCGAAGTCCGTGAGTTCCGAGGAGCGCCCCATTCTGCTCTCTGACGATGTCTAACGACTACTGAGGGCGCTGATATGGAGTACCTGGCAGTAGGTGGCAGCACAATGCACCTAATATGAAAAATGTGGGTGTCGGGATACTATTGATCACATAGTGTGTTTAAACGACTTGACTGTGTCAAGCATGACACTAGTAATACTGTATCCAACATTACAGCCTTGATCTTCCTACTCCTCGGCGTTAACTTATGCACTCCTGGAAATGGAAAAAAGAACACATTGACACCGGTGTGTCAGACCCACCATACTTGCTCCGGACACTGCGAGAGGGCTGTACAAGCAATGATCACACGCACGGCACAGCGGACACACCAGGAACCGCGGTGTTGGCCGTCGAATGGCGCTAGCTGCGCAGCATTTGTGCACCGCCGCCGTCAGTGTCAGCCATTTTGCCGTGGCATACGGAGCTCCATCGCAGTCTTTAACACTGGTAGCATGCCGCGACAGCGTGGACGTGAACCGTATGTGCAGTTGACGGACTTTGAGCGAGGGCGTATAGTGGGCATGCGGGAGGCCGGGTGGACGTACCGCCGAATTGCTCAACACGTGGGGCGTGAGGTCTCCACAGTACATCGATGTTGTCGCCAGTGGTCGGCGGAAGGTGCACGTGCCCGTCGACCTGGGACCGGACCGCAGCGACGCACGGATGCACGCCAAGACCGTAGGATCCTACGCAGTGCCGTAGGGGACCGCACCGCCACTTCCCAGCAAATTAAGGACACTGTTGCTCCTGGGGTATCGGCGAGGACCATTCGCAACCGTCTCCATGAAGCTGGGCTACGGTCCCGCACACCGTTAGGCCGTCTTCTGCTCACGCCCCAACATCGTGCAGCCCGCCTCCAGTGGTGTCGCGACAGGCGTGAATGGAGGGACGAATGGAGACGTGTCGTCTTCAGCGATGAGAGTCGCTTCTGCCTTGGTGCCAATGGTGGTCGTATGCGTGTTTGGCGCCGTGCAGGTGAGCGCCACAATCAGGACTGCATACGACCGAGGCACACAGGGCCAACACCCGGCATCATGGTGTGGGGAGCGATCGCCTACACTGGCCGTACACCACTGGTGATCGTCGAGGGGACACTGAATAGTGCACGGTACATCCAAACCGTCATCGAACCCATCGTTCTACCATTCCTAGACCGGCAAGGGAACTTGCTGTTCCAACAGGACAATGCACGTCCGCATGTATCCCGTGCCACCCAACGTGCTCTAGAAGGTGTAAGTCAACTACCCTGGCCAGCAAGATCTCCGGATCTGTCCCCCATTGAGCATGTTTGGGACTGGATGAAGCGTCGTCTCACGCGGTCTGCACGTCCAGCACGAACGCTGGTCCAACTGAGGCGCCAGGTGGAAATGGCATGGCAAGCCGTTCCACAGGACTACATCCAGCATCTCTACGATCGTCTCCATGGGAGAATAGCAGCCTGCATTGCTGCGAAAGGTGGATATACACTGTACTAGTGCCGACATTGTGCATGCTCTGTTGCCTGTGTCTATGTGCCTGTGGTTCTGTCAGTGTGATCATGTGATGTATCTGACCCCAGGAATGTGTCAATAAAGTTTCCCCTTCCTGGGACAATGAATTCACGGTGTTCTTATTTCAATTTCCAGGAGTGTATTTTTCGACATTAAGAGCTAGCTGCTATTCATCACACTAACTGGCTATTTTGTCTCAGTCCTCTTGTATCACTCAACTTTTGACACCTTACCGTAAATCACAGTGTCACCAGCAAACAATCGCAGATTGCAGCCCACCCTATATTCCAAATCATTTGTGTATAAAGGGACTACAGCGGTCCTTTTACACTTCCCTGGGGCACTCCTGACGGTACCCTTGCCTCTGATGAATATTCGCCGTAGAGGACGACGTACTGGGTTCTTTGTCTAAGAAGTCTTCGAGTTCACACATCTCTGAACTTATTCCAAACGCTCGTACTTTCGTTAACAACCTGCAATGGGTTATCATGTCAAATGATTTTCGGAAATCTAGAAATGTGGAATACTAATACGATGATGTGACTAGCTTACCATTTTCACCAGTAATCTCGTAATCACATTCTATCAGGTTGTTTCTCTCTGTTACAGGCGCTACCTTACACTTATCTATATTTACAGAGAATCTTGTTCAAGTCATTTTACACTGAAGCGCCAAAGAAGGTATAGGCATGCGTATTCAAATACAAAGTTATGTATACAGGCAGTATACGGCGCTGCGGTCGGCAACGACTGCATAAGACAAAACGTGTCTGGCGCAGTTGTTAGATTGGTTACTGTTGCTACATGGCAGATTACCAAGATTTAAGTGACTTTCAGCGTGATGTAGTAGTCGGTGCACGAGCTATGGGGCACAGCAATCCCGAAGTAACGATGAAGTGGGGATTTTTCCGTACAACCATTTCACGGGTGTACCCTGAATATGAGGAATCCATTGAAAATGAAATCTCCGACATCGCTGCGGCCGGAGAAAGATCCTGCAAGAACGGGACCAACGACGACTGAAGAGAATCAAAGAGACAGAAGTGCAACCATTCGGCAAATTGCTGCATATTTCAATGCTGGACCATCAACAAGTATCAGAGTGCGAACCATTCAACGAATCATCATCGATATGGGCTTTCGGAGCCGAAGGCCCACTCGTGTACCCTTGGTGACCGAACGACACAAATCTACATCTCGCCTCGGCCTGTCAACACCGGCATTGGGCTGTTGATGACTGGAAACATGTTGCCTGGTCGGACTAGTCTCAAATTGCATCGAGCAGATGGACGTGTACTGGTATGGAGACAATCTCATGAATCCATGGACCCTGCATGTCAGCAACGGACTGTTCAAGCTGGCAGAGGCTCTGTAATGGTGAGGGGCGTGTGCAGTTGGAGTGATATGGGACGCTTGATACGTTTAGATACGAGTCTGACAGGTGATACGTACTAAGCATCTTGTCTCACCACCAGCATCCATTTATGTCCATCGTGCATTCCGACGGACTTGGGCAATTCCAGCAGGACACCCCACACGCCCAGAATAGTACAGGGTGGCTCCAGAAACACTCTTCTGAGTTTAGACACTTCAGCTGGCCACCAAATTCTTGGATGCCTTGCAGCTCGCCGTTCAGAAGAGGGCTTCACCCATCTTACTCTTACCGATTTATGGACAGCCCTGCAGGATTCACGGTGTCAGTTCTCTCCAGTACTACTTCAGACAAGGCAGGTGCACCTGTTTCTTTGGCTCTTCAGTGTATATAACCTACAATTGTGGAACGACGATACTTTCCAATAGAGCGAAGATAAACAGGTATCTTAACTTTCAACGTATTTACTTCAGAATGTTACTGACATTTTATATTTACTCTCCCTGTTTACTGAAACCAGATATAGTCTCTGGACGCTACTGATATCATATCTTTAACTCCGCAGCTTCTTGCAGCGTCAGTTAATAAACGCACCCAGTGCAGTTGCATAATACATGTTTACTTTTTCTTTTTTCAGGTCGCTTCTCCTTGGAGTAGAGTTGATTCAGTCGTATCTGCCGCTCCCAAGCAAATTTAGTCAAGCAAACATCGCAGCCCTCCATGTGATATAATGCGACCGTGGTAAGCTCCCGTTTGCGTCACATCATATCGTCGAAATGAGACGTACATACAGTGAACATCGACACTTAAAAATACAGAATTTGGCAGAATAAACATGAATTTGACAGATTCTGCCGCCAGCCACACGTCCCAACAATCAGGCGTGATGGTCTTGGATGCAGGACCCTTTAGCTGACATCCGCAGCGTCCTTACAGCACAGCGGTACGCCCACGATATTTCACACCCCGTTTTGTTGCCCCTAATGGAAAGCCATAGTTTCTCTTCGTGCTTATCAATGCCTGCCTTGGCCAGCAAGGTCGCCGGATCTCTTCCAAATAAAGAGGTTTTTTTTGGACAGTACGTGGCACGATTTCTCTCAGGAGAACATCCAGCAACCCTACTAATCGATCGATGGTAAGTCGAATATTTGTTTGCATAAGGGCAGGATGTGGACCAACTTGTTAATTATTTCCGCAATTTGTAGAGCTCTTTCTGTTGAATTTATCATCCAATTTTCCTGCAGCTGTAAGGATTTATTTGTCTGTGAGTATAATGAAATGTATTGACTTCTGTCCCTGTCGGGTAATTTCTCCGTGATGCATATTTTTTCGAGTGTATAAAAAGTTTCGTCATGCAGTTCAGTACTTTGATGTTGACCACGCGGTGCGTCAAAGATTGCTATATGTTTATGAAGACTTCGAAAAAAAACCTAAAAAATATTTTCCACGCAATAAAAAACACTGCAGAACCTAATGGCTTTCATTCGAATCAAGTAAGTGCATACAGTGCTATAGTGAACATTGGCAAAATCAGTTCCGTTTTGTCTTACTGGAAAACGAAATTTGAGAGTAGACTACAACTGCTATGTCATAAATAATATTGAAAAATGCCGCCTTAAAACATTTCGTTACGATGTAGAGGCATTAGTTCTCAAAATCTGCAATGAACTTGCACATCTCGTGAATCAAATGTTGAGTCATTGAGAAAATTTTCAGATTGTTTAAGACTGATTTGGCAGTTTGAGACATCAAAAGGCGAGCATGATGCCGAAGAACTTCCTGAATGCTATCTACATTTTCCCTGTTCGAAACTGTTGTTAGAAAACAGCTTTGTTCAAAATGGTTTAAATGGCTCTAATCACTATGGGTTTAACATCTGAGGTCATCAGTCCTCTAGACTTAGAACTACTTAAACCTAACTAACCTAAGGACATCAAACACATCCATGCCCCAGGCAGGATTCGAACCTGCGACCGTAGCAGCAGCGCGGTTCCAGACTGAAGCGCCTAGAACCGCTCGGTCACAGTGGCCGGCTCAGCTTTGTTACTCATGTTGATTTCCAAACAGTGATAAAGGACCATAAGAGCGAGCCAGAGAGCAGGAAACAAAGTTAATGAAATCCTGGAAGAAACACCAAAACCACAGCGGTAGAGTTTAGAAAATAATGCATAATCTTTCTTGTCAAGTTGCATTGACTCTTTGTCCCAAAACTGTGACTTTTCTGGGAACAACGTGTTAAATCTGCATACCAGTTTTTCTCTTTAAAGAAGACGAAGATTTTCGCCTACAATTGTTTTAAAAACTGTCAAGAAGTAGAGACTCAATCTGAATGAAGCTTAGTTAAAGAATGAATTCTGCTACTTCCGGAATGCATACACTGGAGCTCAAGGTAGTAAAGCAGGACACATTTTGGCGCATTTGTTTGGGCGGTAGATCGCAGTTGACATCTCCCGTTCCCATTGGCTTCGTGTTGCATCATACATATTTTCAGTGACTCATTTTGTGAAAGAATCTTCAGTATGATGAAGAACCAGTGGTCAGAAGGAACAAGCCCTTAGCCTTAGCGAAAAGCGATCTTCAAATAGAAGTGCGCTTGTTACTGTTGGACATTTTCTTCAAGACTTTTCATTTCTCTCTCTTTTAATTCATGAATTGAATATAACAAATTGGCTGTAAATGTTCATTTAAAAATTCCGTTCGTGTTTCAATGGTAAATCCATGCATTATAAATAAGAATGGAAAGGAGACGACTTTATTTTTTTTAATTTTTGTGTTAATACAACATTAAAACTAAATTTTGATATGTTTAGAATTCTAGGTACAACAGATTGGTTATATCACTAATGACATCTGCAGTAAACTCTTAGCTTTTTCTTCACTCCTGTATGATCGACAAGTTATCCAGCCCTGGGGTTTGGAAAGGTGGCATTCCTGTTAACTTCAACTCGCTGCCTCGCTGGACATCACTACTAGCGCACACGTTTTGCTTTACTCAGAAAACAAACAAACCAGGTTATTATGTTTAGGAAACCACTGTGAAGCAAGAACTGCAAGGCCGCTATGCCTCTGACTCGCAACACACAGTTTGAAAACTCGTAAGAGATCTGTAGCCCAGTTTTCTGTAAGCTTTCGCAATTGAGACAGAAGCATAGACAGCGTGTGGGTGATGCGCGTATGTGTACACCTGCCAATTACAAAAACAAAAAATCTGGAGATATTTAAAAATCGAGAGATTCAGTTTTAAAAATCTGGAAGTACGAGTGACCATAACATGCGGTTCATTTCAGAGTAATCTCGAGAGAACTGTTGCGAATCTTTTCCAATGACGTCACAAATAAGGACTATAAAAAGACTAGAAATACCTAAATTCCTAAAACAAGAGAAAGGCAAGCACGGACCTATAGCGGACTGGTGCGTGGTGCACAGAAACAAGTAGCACAGAACTGTTACCCCCCCCCCCCCCATTTATTTTCGCTATAACGCTTCGACCGTTAAGCTCTCATAATCTTAATTTTCAACTTAAACTTGTTATAATGTAAGGAAATTGACGGAGATCCGAAATGTGAAATAATTTGGGTGAAGGTCACGGTTAACGCAGGCTCAGACATGGTAATTGGATGTCTCTATAGGGCCCCTGGCTCAGCAGCTGTTGTGGCTGAGCACCTGAAGGATAATTTGGAAAATATTTCGAATAGATTTCCCCGCCATGTGATAGTTCTGGGTGGAGATTTTAATTTGCCGGATATAGACTGGGAGACTCAAACGTTCATAACGGGTGGCAGGGACAAATAATCCAGTGACATTTTTTTAAGTGCTTTATCCGAAAACTATCTTGAGCAGTTAAACAGAGAACCGACTCGTGGCAATAACATATTAGACCTTCTGGTGGCAAACAGACCCGAACTATTTGAAACAGTTAACGCAGTTAACGCAGAACAGGGAATCAGCGACCATAAAGCGGTTACGGCATCGATGATTTCAGCCGTAAATAGAAATACTAAAAAAAGGTTGGAAGATTTTTCTGTTTAGCAAAAGTGACAAAAAGCAGATTACAGAGTACCTGACGGCTCAACACAAAAGTTTTGTCTAAAGTACAGATAGTGTTGAGGATCAGTCGACAAAGTTCAAAACCATCGTACAATATGTGTTAGATGAGTATGTGCCAAGCAATATCGTAAGAGATGGAAAAGAGCCACCGTGGTACAACAACCGAGTTAGAAAACTTCTGCGGAAGCAAAGGGAACTTCACAGCAAACATAAACATAGCCAAAGCCTTGCAGACAAACAAAAATTACGCGTAGCGAAGTGTAGTGTGAGGAGGGCTATGCGAGAGGCGTTCAATGAATTCGAAATTAAAGTTCTATGTTATGACTTGGCAGAAAATCCTAAGAAATTTTGGTCTTACGTCAAAGCGGTAGGTCGATCAAAACAAAATGTCCAGACACTCTGTGACCAAAATGGCACTGAAACAGAGGATGACAGACTAAAGAGCTTTTTCCAAAGCTGTTTCACAGAGGAAGACTGCACTGTAGTTCCTTCTCTAGAATGTCGCACGGATGACAAAATGGTACATATCGAAATAGACGACAGAGGGATATAGAAACAATTAAAATCACTCAAAAGAGGAAAGGCTGCTGGATCTGATGGGATATGAGTTCGAGTTTACACATAGTATGCGAAGGAACGTGCCCACCTTCTTCCAGCGGTGTACCGTAGGTCTCTAGAAGCGCGTAGCGTTCCAAAGGATTGGAAAAGGGCACAGGTCATCCCCGTTTTCAAGAAGGGACGTCGAACAGATGTGCAGAACTATAGACCTATATCTCTAACGTCTATCAGGTGTAGAATTTTGGAACACGTATTGTGTTCGAGTATAATGACTTTTCTGGAGACGAGAAATCTACTCTGTAGGAATCAGCATGGGTATCGAAAAAGACGATCATTGAAACCCAGCTCGCGCTATTCGTCCACGAGACTCAGAGGGCCATAGACACGGGTTCCCAGGTAAATGCCGTGTTTCTTGACCTCCGCAAGGCGTTCGATACAGTTCCCCACAGTCGTTTAATGAACAAAATAAGAGCATATGGGCTATCAGACCAATTGTGTGATTGGATTGAAGAGTTCCTAGATAACAGAAAGCAGCATGTCATTCTCAATGGAGAGAAGTCTTCCGAAGTAAGAGTGATTTCAGGTGTGCCGCAGGGGAGTGTCATAGGACCGTTGCTATTCACAATATACATAAATGACCTGGTGGATGACATCGGAAGTTCACTGAGGCTTTTTGCTGTGGTATATCGAGAGGTTGTAACATTGGAAAATTGTACTGAAATGCAGGAGGATCTGCAGCGAATTGACGCATGGTGCAGGGAATGGCAATTGAATCTCAATGTAGACAAGTGTAATGTGCTGCGAATACATAGAAAGAAAGATCCCTTATCATTTAGCTACAATATAGCAGGTCAGCAACTGGAAGTAGTTAATTCCATAAATTATCTGTGAGTACGCATTAGGAGTGATTTAAAATGGAAGGATCATATAAAGTTGATCGTCGGTAAAGCAGATGCCAGACTGTTTATTGGAAGAATCCTAAGGAAATGCAGTCCTAAAACAGAGGAAGTAGGTTACAGTACACTTGTTCGCCCACAGTTTGAATACTGCTCAGCAGTGTGGGATCCCTACCAGATAGGATTGATAGAAGAGATAAAGAAGATCCAACGGAGAGCAGCGCGCTTCGTTACAGGATCATTTAGTAACCGCGAAAGCGTTACGGAGATGATAGATAAACTCCAGCGGAAGACTCTGCAAGAGAGACGCTCAGTAGCTCGGTACGGTCTTTTGTTGAAGTTTCGAGAACATACCTTCACCGAGGAGTCAAGCAGTATATTGCTCCCTCCTACGTATATCTCGCGAAGAGACCATGAGGATAAAATCAGAGATTAGAGCCCACACAGAGGCATACCGACAATCCTTCTTTCCACGAACAATACGAGACTGGAATAGAAGGGAGAACCGATAGAGGTACTCAAGGTACCCTCCGCCACACACCATCAAGTGGCTTGCGGAGTATGGATGTAGATGTAGATAATGGCTCAACACCCTTGCACCCTTTTTTTAAATTTTTTTTTTTGCATATTGGTATTCCGGTTGCTATGAGTTTATTTATCGATTCTCATTTTTTATTTGTAGTCACTGTGGCTATTTGAGTTTACATTTTAGTCGTTTGGAGATAGTGAGTGTAGCTGTGAACGCTAGAAAATGGAGTGCCAAATGGAGAAATCGAAACATTCGGGACATATTCTTCTGCTTGAGTCGAGTAGAGGGGTGACAGCAGCGGAGACAGTCAGGAGCAATTGCGCTGTGTACGAGAATAATCCCAATGCACAGGGCACGAGAAGAAATTGGTTTTCTCGTTTTGAGGAGTATCGTTTTGACATCAGTGACACTCCACATTCAGGAAGGCTTTTGGGGCTGGACGAAGATCGTTTAAATGTATTAACCCACAACGATTCACGTCAGTGTACTCGAGAACTGGCAAAAGTAATGAACTGTGATCATTCCACCATCGTGCGAGATTTGCATGCAATAAGGAAGGTTTAAAACTCGACTGCGTGAGTACAGCACGTGCTAAGCAAAAATCAGCGGATGGCCATACGTGCATCTTTGCTTCCTCGTCATCAATTGGCTCGTGAACACCACCGACCATTCCTATCCCGTAACGTTACTGGTGACGAGAAATGGTATCTTTATTAAAAATAAGGAAAAGAATGGAATGGCTGTGCGCGAACAAAGCAGCAGCTCCCCTACAAAGCCCTGCTAACATCCACAAAATATGTTATGCATCTAGTGAAACAATGACAGTGCAGACGCAACCGAAGAACAACGACCAGGAATATTGCGTGAAGTGATGCTCCTCTACGGTAACGCCCTCCCGCATTTTGCTAGACTGACAAAAAACACCTGATCTGGCGCCCTCAGATTTTCACCTTCCCCAGTCTTTTATCATACGGAACTGAGGGAAATTCCTTTATGGATGAAACTGCGCTCCGAACATGGCTCCACGAGATCTTTGCCTCAAAACCACATGTTATTTGTACAATTGCGGAATCGAAAAGTTACCCCAGCGTTGTCAGACTGTTATAATACTGAAGAAGCATATATTATTTATGACAAAAGTCTTTTGTTATGAGTTTCTGTTGTCTTTATTAAAATTATGGATAAACGCTGCGAACTTATGCGCCATCCCAATATTTACGATCGCGTTGTACGACATCGCGCATGTTTAACTGTCACGCATGTCTATTTGCGATCGAGCTAATTATTTACGAGCGCTTCTACTACCTCAAGCTTGTACTTCCTGAGCTTCTAACATCGACCATATATTTTAATCTTCTTATTTTCAACTCTCTTTAACTTTTGCTAACTGTTTTTTATTACATGTTTATGTGCAGCACGCACCAGTCTGCTACAAGTATTATTTTACGTATTTTTCCCTCCAGGAATTTCGATTATTCTTAAAGAAAACTATGAATCGACCTTCGTTATCTATAGCGTAGCCCAGGTAATCCTTTCAGGTATTCAAGTAAAAAATAACACTCTTAAGCATTATACCGATTATAAGAACGTTGGATAATGATCGACTTTTTAATTAATCACAATAACAACACACAGACACAAATTCGAACAGAGCACAACACTGAGCAATACGAGTATATACTCTATAAAATGCGCGAGAATGAGGAAAAAATAACAACCTATATACAGATCAAATGACCTCCGATTTTATAAACTTCTATACATATATGGATTAAAAAGGAATATGAACGAATAACTTCCAGCCATTGGCAAAAAAAAAAAAAAAAAAAAAAAAGAAAAAAAAAAAAAGAAAAAAAAAAAAAAACTGAAACGGCGAGGTTTCAAAACACGTGTATTAGGTTTGCCGATAATTAACCAGAAATAATGGAGTAATCGGGAGGTAGGAGGAAATAAGTAGCAAATCGGGATTCTCGCCTAAATGGGGAAAGTTGGCACGTAATGATGTGTCAAGGGGCGGCTCAGACGTCTGCTAATGTTGAGGAAACCTTCCTTGAAAAGCCAGTGACTGCGTGTGGTACAACGGCATGGTGCAAATCTTTCAACTCGGCCCCACTTCGTCGACTTACTTGTCCCGCAAGAACCCCAGTTATCGAACCGGCGAAAGGGGACCTTATAATGAATCATCCCCCTGTAACATCACCTTTTATTAAATAGAAATAACCGTTACCATGTATACTATCGATTCTTGCATACGTTAAAATTATCTCAGCTGTTTCACTAAAAGAATTCATAGGATTTTGTATATGATGTTTTATATTTCAGGCTAAAATGTATAAAAAAGAAATTAATGTGTTACAATCGATATGTACTAACAGTTAAAATTACTCTTCTTTTAAAAATAATCGAAATTACAAAATTTTTAACAGACTTAAAATTCATATTATTAATCGCGCAATCTAACGCTAATTATTAAATTTGTTTTTTAGATTTATTTATGAAATAATTATATAATTTGGTAAAGATTCTTCTCCTGTCGAGAAAGTTTGTAAACTCCTTTGCTTTGTAAACTCTTTGGACATTGAGTTACTGCAGAATGTAAGTAGTAGTGGGCATGCCTCAGATGGAAGTAGACGTTTTTATAAGTTTGTCACCAACAACGTAATTATTGGCTTTTGAATGTGGAAATTATATAGTCGGTGTGATTTAGCAGAATGGGATAAAATAAAAAGATATTCATAGCAACAGGCAACTCTTCCTCAGTTCCCAGACACAACAAGATTTTGAGCCAACAACAACAAGATAATTAAAATCTTCTTCTTTTGTAATCTTAGTCCACTCGAAGTTTTCAAAATTTGTGCAAAGCATGAGAACTTTAATGGCGATGTGTGGGAGTGAAAGATTACAACCTACAGTTTAATATCGAATCCGAATGACGTGTCGTACCTGGCGATTCCCCACATCTTTGACAGATAAAGGCTACGTTAAAGACAGATAGATAATTATTTACCGCTGAACCAACATGCCCGACTGGCGGATGATGCGCAGAGTGATCTTGAGGATAGCTTACTGCTTTACTATTTACCGTCACAGACATTTCTGCGGAAAAATGGTGGCTGACTTAATAGCACTCAGGGGAGAGGCTATCGGCGACCCAATTTCACACAGAGTTTTTAAGCTTTTGAGTCCCAACAATATGAAAAAATATTATTTTAAAATTTATCACAAAATTAACAATTTTATCATAGTGAGCAACGAGTACAAGAATAAATTGGTAAAAATTAAGCAATCAGTTGTTTCAAGGTGGTGGTTCCGCTTTTGAACCACTGGGAAATACAATTTTGAAGCACTTGCCATTTCATGAGATGTTTGAAAACAAAATCGCCTCTTAAAAAATACGTAATAATAGGCTTAAAATTTAATAAATTGATATCACAAGTTCATACTGGCCAGCAATTTCATTTCCAAGGAAGGAAGAAAGGATGATTGGGTTTAAAATCCCGTCGATATCGATATCATTAGAGACGGGAACTGAAGTCTGCCGTGCCCTTTCAATGGAACCATCCCGGCATTTGCTTGGAGCGATATAGGGAAATCACGGAAAATCTAAATCTGGATGGCCGGACACGGGTTTGAACCGCTTTCCTCCAGAATGCTAGTCCAGTGCGCTAACTACTGCGCCATCTCGCTCGGATTTCATTTCTAAATCATTTATAAAAGCAGTAGCACAAACTCAAATTGACGGGACGGGAACTTACGATATTCTTCCTTCGGCGCCTATCCGGTTCAGATGTTGGCGATCGTGATGGATTTCTTCTCTTGTTGGTAGGAACACGGAGCTGTTCCGACGAGCACACTTAGCCAGCAGCTAAGGTTGTCAAACCAAGATATTTGTCTCTTTCCAGGACCTGTTTTGCTGTACATTTTCCTCTTAAGTATTCTTTTGTAGCAAATCATATCTATTTTTATTCCGCATACAACTTTCAGCGTTTCACAATTTGATCAATTCAGGAGTAGTGCTCAAAACCTCTACGTCTGTCACTCTGTGGGTCCAAGGTATTCTCAGGATCCGCCTATGAAGCCACAATTCAAAGGCTGCCAGCTTCTTCTCCATGTTTTTATTTGTGGTCCATCTCTCTACCCCATACAGGAGGATAAATACACAGAGCACTGCAAAAGTCTGATTTATTTTTCGTAATGTTAGGTTATGGCTTTTGAAGACAGCACTCATTTTCTGAAACACAGTTCTTGCTTTCACGATGCGAATCTTGATTTCTTGCGAGTTATCCAAATTTTCGTTTACTACGGTTCGAAGGTATGCATATTTTTCACCCCTTCTGCAGTTCTATGGTGTATGACTAAGCTTACTCCTGTAATATTTTCCTTATTTACGACCATGAGTTTTGTCTTTGTGGTGTTTATTTCGTGCCCATGCTGACAGCTTACTCTTACAGTTCTATCCATAAATAATTTAACGCTTGGATAGAGTCAGCAAATACAATAGAATCATCAGCATATCGAAGGTTGTTTAATCTTATTCCATTTATCACAATTTCTTCTTCTACTTCTTGTAGGATTCTCTGAATATGAATTCTGAGTATATATTAAATAGCATGGGCGACAAGATACATCCCTGTCTTACTCCTCTGCGAATTTCGAATGCTTCGATGTAGTCCCCAACAATAGGCGCGCTGTTTCATTCCAGTGCAGGTTCTTGATGATTCGCAGATATCTTTTCCCCATTCCAATATTTCTCAAAATCTCCATCAATTTTCTCTATCTAAGGCCTTCTGGAAATCTAAATACGTTTTTATTAGATATAGATAATCATCAGTTAGAACGTAATGTCAGCTTTTGGCAGTTCGGTATTGTCATTCCTTAAGTCATTCTACACTACTGGCCATTAAAATTGCTACACCACGAAGATGAGATGCTAAAGAAGCGAAATTTAACCAGCAGGAAGAAGATGCTGTGATATGCAATGCTTTTCAGAGCATTCACACAAGGTTAGCGCCGGTGGCGACACCTACAACGTGCTGACATGAGGAAAGTTTCCAACCGATTTCTCATACACAAACAGCAGTTGACCGGCGTTGCCAGGTGAAACGATGTGATGCCTCGTGTGAGGAGGAAAAATGCGTACCATCACGTTTCCGACTTTGACAAAGGTAGGATAGTAGCCTATCGCGACTGCGGTTTATCGCATCGCGAATTTGCTGCTCGAGTTGGTCGAGATCCAATGACTGTTATCAGAATATGGAATCTGTGGGTTCAGGAGAGTAATACGGAACGCCTTGCTGGATCCCAACGGCCTCGTACCACTAGCAGTCGAGATGACAGGCATATTATCCGAATGGCTGTAACGGATCGTACAGCCACGTCTCGACCCCTGAGTCAACAGATGGGGACGTTTGCAAGACAACAACCATCTGCACGAACAGTTCGACGACGTTTGCAGCAGCATGGACTATCAGCTCGGAAACAGTGGCTCCGGTTACACTTGACGCTGCATCACAGACAGGAGCTCCTGCGATGGTCTACTCAACGACGAATCTGGGTGCACTAATGGCAAAACGTCATTTTTTCGGATGAATCCATGTTCTGTGTACAGCATCATGATGCTCGCATCCGTGTTTGGCGACATCGCGGTGAACGCACATTGGAAGCGCGTATTCGGCATCGCCATACTGGCGTATCCCCCGGCGTGATGGCATGGGGTGCCATTGGTTACATGTCTCGGTCACCTCTTGTTCGCATTGCCGGCACTTTGAACAGTGGACGTTACATTTCAGATGCGTTACGACCCGTGGCTCTACCCTTCATTCGATCCCTGCGAAACCCTACATTTCAGCAGGATAATGCACGACCGCATGTTCTAGGTCCCGTACGGGCCTTTCTGGATACAGAAAATGTTCGACTGCTGCCGTGGCCAGCGCATTCTCCAGATCTCTCACCAATTGTCAACGTCTGGTCAATGGTGGCCGAGCAACTGCCTCGTCACAATCCGCCAGTCACTACTCTTGATGAACTGTGGTATCGTGTTGAAGCTGCATGGGCAGCTGTACCTGTACACGCCATCCGAGCTCTGTTTGACTCAATGCCCAGGCGTATCAAGGCCGTTATTACGGCCAGAGGTGGTTGTTCTGGGTACTGATTTCTCAGGATCTATGCACCCAAACTGCGTGAAAATGTAATTACGTCAGTTCTAGTATAGTATATTTGTCCAATGAATACCTGTTTGTAATCTGCATTTCTTCTAGGTGTGGCAATTTTAATGGCCAGTTGTGTAGTAATGAGCGCATATCGCTACATAAAATAGTCTCCTGAAGAAGATGAACGTTTAACTATATGGATGTTTTTGGTACTTACTGCGTCACCCTGATGCAGATTCCGTCATCGTTTGCAGTTCTCGCCGATCCCCAGGTAACAACAGCTGAGAGGGCGCAGGCTGCCAGGATCAGCCAACACTGCTGGCGCGCCATCTCCTGTCAACACGAATAGTTCTTGTTGTTGTTGTTGTTGTTGTTGGTGGTGGTGGTGGTGGTATGTGGTCTGGTCGAAGGAAAGCTTGATTAACATCTTCACCTACATATACAGGGTGCGTCAAAAAAATGTATACACACTTTGAACTGTCATATACAATTTATTTCCCGTCCTACAAGGTTAAATATCTGTGAGAAAGTAATGGTATATTTCTTCAACAGGTGGCAGCAGTGGCAAGGAAGTTACTGCAACATGGCGGACGTTCGTTTGAGCTTTGAAGTGCGGAAGCAGATAATTACGTGGTACTCGAAGTTTGAGAATGTAGCTGCGGTTCGAAGACAGTGGAGAAGTGAGTATGTTACAGAACCACCTTGAAGGTTAACAATTACACGTCTACGAGACAAATTCGAAATTCACGGAACAGTGTGTGATGTGCATAAAGGTCGATCAGGGCGACCTCGTACAGCTACAAGTGATGATCCCACAACTGCGGTCTCGGAACTGTTTCAGCGTTCGCCTCAAAAATCTTCAAGGCAAGCGGCACGTGAGAGTAATGTAGGTGCTAGTAGTGTGCTACGCATTCTGAAGAAAGGCAAGTTTCGAGTGTACATTCCAAGGCTGGTGCAACAGCTAAGTGACGACGATCCAGATCGAAGGTTAGAATTTTGTGAATGTGTTCAGGAGATGGTGAGACGTGAAACAGGATTTATGGGTAGCATAATTTGGTCGGATGAAGCCCAATTCAAACTCAATGGAACTGTCAATAGGCACAGTTGTGTGTACTGGGCTGAAGATAATCCTCACACTACAGTTGAAAAGGCTGCGAATTTTCCTGGTGTAAATGTGTGATGTGGTTTGTCTGCAAGGGGACTCATTGGGCCTTTCCGCTTTCAAGGTACTGTTACTGGAGAAACGTACCTAACAATGCTTGCTGACTCCATATGCCCTGCCATTCGTGCATTATACGGTAATGATGAGTTTTATTTCCAACAAGATGGCGCCCCGCCGCACTATCATAGGGACGTACGAGCATACCTGGATCACAATGTGCCAGGCCAGTGGATAGGACGCAGGGGACCAATCGAGTTTCCTGCACGCTCTCCAGACCTCACGCCGCTGGATTTCTTCTTATGGGGCACAGTAAAAGATGAGGCGTAAAAACGTAAACCACGTAACGTGGACACACTTTGAAATGAGGTTCAGGCGGTGTGCGCAGAAATCTCATTGGACACTTTGGTACGATGTACGGAATCAGTGGTGACTCATACTCAGAAATGTATTGATGCTGAAGACCACCAGTTTGGACATTAATCACATTCGCAAAGTACATTTATTTTTCCAACGGGACTTTAAGCTTTTCATTTCCAGAAATTTAACATTGCAGAACAGGAAATAAATTTTATATGACGCTTCAAAGTGTGGATACATTTTTTTGACGCACCCTGTATACTCTGCAAGCCACCGTACGGTGCGTGGCGGAGTGTACCCTGTACCACTTCTAGTCATTTGCTTTTCTGTTCCACTCGCAAATACAGCGAGGGAAAAAGGACTGTCTATAAGCCTCTATATGAGCCCTAACTTCTCATATCTTATCTTCGTAGTCCTAACGCGCAATGTATGTTGGCTTGAGAAGAATCGTTCTGCAGTCAGCTTCAAATACCGGTTCTCTGCAGTTTTCTTAGTAGTGTTTCTCGAAGCGAACGTCGCCTTCCCTCCAGGGATTCCCACTTCGGTTCCCGAAGCATCTCCGTTACACTTACGTGTTACTGGAACCTACCGGAAACAAATCTAGCTGTCCGCCTCTGAATTGCTTCGATGTCTTTCTTCAATCCGACCTGGTACAGATCCCAAACACCCGAGCAGTACTCAAAAATAGGTCGCAAAAGAGTCCTATATGCGGTCTCCTTTTTAGGAGAGAGTGGTTCACCTGTAAAGGAGACCATTCGCCTTTCCTACCACTGTTCTCACATGCTCGTTATCTCATATCGCGTTGCAACGTTACAGCCAGATATTTAAACAACTTGACTGCGTCAAGCACGACACTAGTTATACTGTATCCGAACATTACAGGTTTGTTCTTACTTCTCATCCACAAATGGCTCTGAGCACTATCGGACTTAACTTTTGAGGTCATCAGTCCCCTAGAACTCAGAACTACTTAAACCTAACTAACCTAAGGTCATCACACACATCCATGCCCGAGGCAGGGTTCGCACCTGCTACCGTAGCGGTCGCTCGGTTCCAGACTGTAGCGCCTAGAACCGCTCGGCCACTCCGGCCGGCCAACTCATCCACATTAACTTGCAGTTTTCCATATTTAGAGCTAGCTGACATTCATCACACCAACTGGAAATTTTGTCTACGTGGTCTTGTATCTACCTATAGTCACTCAACCTCGACACCTTACGGTACACCACAGCATCATCAGCAAACAACCGCAGATAGAGGACAACAGAGGTCCTATCACACTTCCCTGGGGCCCTCCTGACGATGCCCTTGTCTCTTATGAACATTTGCCGTCGAGGAACAACATACTGGGTTCCATTATTTAAGAAGTCTTCGAGCCACTCACATAACTGTGAACTTATTCCATACGCTCGTACCTTCGTGAACAGTCTGCAATGGGGCACCGTGTCAAAAAAAATCTTTCCGGAAACCTAGAAATGTGGAATCTGCCTGTTGCCCTTCAGACATAGTTCGCAGTGTATGTGAGAAAAGGGCAAGTTTCGCACGAACAATGTTTTCTAAAACCATGCTGATTGATGCACATAAGCTTCTCAGTCTCAAGAAAGTTTATTTTATTCGAACTGAGAATATGATCAAGGATTTTGCAGCAGACAGAAGTTAGGAATGTTCGGTCTGTAATTTTCGGGGTCCGTTCTTTTACCCTTCTTATATATTGGAGTCACCAACGTCTTTTTCCAGTCGCTTGGGACTTTCTGCTGGGGGAGAAATTCACGATTCAAGCTACGTAAGGAGCCAATGCCGTAGAGTACTCTTTGCAAAGTCGAACTGGGATTCCATCCGGACCTTGTGGTTTATTTACTTCCAAATTTTTCAGTTTTTTCTCTACGCCTGGTATGCTTGTTACTATGTCGTCCATACGGGGCTCTGCCCGATGGTGAAATGACGATATGTTTGTACCATTCTCCTGTGTGTATCATTTTTTGAACGCGAAATTTAATACTTCGGCTTTTCATTTGCTGTCTGCAACTGCCACACCATACTGGTGAACAAGGGACTGAATGGAAGCCTTCGACCCGCTTAGCGGTACTACGTACCACCAAACTTTCCTCGTGTTCCCTGACAGATCTTTTGCTAAGGTGTTACGGTGGTAGTTGTATGCTTCGCGCATAGATATTTTCACAGACGACCGAATCTCTACTAACTTTCGCTTGTCGTTATTTGTGCGTTCCTTTTCGAACCGAAAGTGCAACACCCTCTGCTTCCTCAGCGTCCGCCGAATGTCGTTATTAAACCACGGTGGGTCTTTTCCATCCTCTATCCACTTATTAGGCACATAACTCTCGAGACCACAATTTACAGTCTGCTTAAGCTTTGTTTTAATAAATAAATAGCATTGTAAAAAGCAGCTGGTTGCTGTAATCTTCTGTGTACGACTCAACCTATAAACGGTGTATCGGTTTTCCCATAAAAACCAACAGCGAGATATCAATGCTGCAATTCTCGACGTTTGGTCATACGGTGCAGTGTGATTTTTGCAAGCCCTCACATGTTGTAGTCCAGTGTAAATGTCTGTTTAGCACAAGTGAGAACCCTATACAATACTTTTCATAAGTAAGCAAAATGATTAGTGTGGTATCGATGGTTGCAATGCCACAGCGTAGGTTGGCACTACGAGAGCGGAAGATCTTCACAGCGCCCTCTAGACGACGGTGTGCAGTTGTCGAGCGCCGCTCCACTCCCGCCCAGTTCACGGAGAGCAGACGGCCGACAACCATCGCTTTAGCTCAACTTGCTAATGAGGCCCACCCGCCGCCTTCCAGGCGGTATTCAAAAATTAGTTAATCCGAGTGACCTGAAATTTTGTACAGTTGATCTTGCTTTCTCCGTGAAAATTATAATGCCTGCTGAACACCTATCAGCTGGCAGATCTACCGGGCAGGTACGAAAGAGAAGGCAGTTACGTGCTTGTCAGGCAAGTGAAGATCGCCGAGCAACCAAAAAATCAGATCGGTTACGGACTGCTTCATTACGTGTATCAGAATCAGTAGGCCAACGCACAGCAAGAAATTTATCTGATCGTTTACGATCGCGTGCTTTGGAATGAGAAGGACAACACTCAACAAGAAATTCCATATGATCGCTTACGAGCTGTTTGATGGCGTGCACTGGAATCAGCAGGGCAACGAACAGCTAAGCCGATATTACACGACACGTGTAACGTGCACAAATTAGGTGTAGCTGCCGAACAGGCGACGCAACGATTTTAGCAGATGTTTTATCTGTCGAGGAGAAATAGCAAGAGTTTTACGTGCCGCTCATCCGCGGATGCACAGTATAGAAGATGTACGAGGTCTGTTCGGAAAATTCCGGAACTTTGTCAACAACATTTTTCTTCGGTTACCTTTTACTCAGTGCGTATGGTCTCCTTCGAAATACTCTCTTCCACAATTGACACACCGCTCCAACGCCGTTCCCAATTCCGGAAGCAGTCTTGATATGGCTTTTGCCGGATCGTGCGAAGCGCCATCTGTGAATTTTGTTTTTATATCGTCGTTGCAAATCTTCGTCATTTCAATGGGGTTTGGAAATAAAAAAAGTCCAGCGGCCAGGTCTGGAGAGTACAGAGGATGAGGCACCACAGTGACTTCGTTTGTGCAGTAACCACGTACCAACTTCAGGCCGTTTCCTTCTCACATTTCCTCACAGACGTCGCAACACGTCCCGATAGTACCATCGATTAACAGTTTGTCCCTGTAGAACGAATTCATGATGAACTAATCCTTCAAAGTCAAAGAAAACTTATCACCACAGCTTTTGCATTTGACCTCACCTGACGAGCTTTTTTTGGAGAACCTTTCCCGACCCACTGTGAAGATTGAACCTTGGTCTCAATATCTTTATCGTAGAAGCACGCCTCAACACCAATAATGATTCTCTCAAGGAGTATCTCAGTCTCATTTGCGCCATCCAAAAGCTCTTCACAGCTTTCTGGTCTTGACTCTTACACCGTGGGACGGCTACAAGATGCATTCCACGATGCTGCGTCGTGATTTCATGACAAGATCCAACTGAAAAGTTACACTTCTTTCGCACAGTAGGTCTCCGATTCGCAAGCACAATTACGTCCACGTTCGTGACATGAGCATCGTCGGTACACATCCAATGGTGTCCTGAACCGAGGATAATATTTAACTTCCGTCCGGCCATTTTTAAATCGCGTGAACCATTCGCAACATCGAGTTCGGCTTAAGCAGTCGTCACCGTAGGCTTCCTACATCAAATGGTGTGTCTCTGTAGAGGTTTTCTTAGTTTCACGCAAAATTTAATGCAGACGCGTTGCTACTCTAACTCTGCCACCTGGAAATTCGCAAACTGCGACACAACGTTCTACTCAACACAGAACTGAACACACAACAATGAAACTTTGGCAGTTACACACTAAACACATGCGTGTTCAGGGATGCCAACCGCAAATGCGCTACAACACGCCATTGCCGCGAAATTACGAATGCCGGAATTTTTTGAACAGACGGTATTTGACCAATCGCGGAACGCAGCATTTCGAGTGGGCTACCGGCTTGGTATTCTTCTTACGTGTGATCAGCACATGGGATGTGCGTCAGCTCTTGAGAACTATTTTTTGGTTACTGCGCGAGATATTCTACACATTTTCCAGTCAATAGTTTTTTCTACAGTACTAGCCATTAAAATAGCTACACCACGAAGATGACGCGAAATTTAACCGACAGGAAGAAGATGCTGTGATATGCAAATGATTAGCTTTTCAGAGCATTCACACAAGGTTAGCGCCGGTGGCGATACCTACAACGTGCTGACATGAGGAAAGTCTCCAACCGATTTCTCATACACAAACAGCAGTTAACCGGCGTTGCCAGGTGAAACGTTCTTGTGATGCCTCGTGTAAGGAGGAGAAATGCGTACCATCACGTTTCCGACTCTGATAAAGGTCGGATTGTAGCCTATCGCGATTGCGGTTTATCGTATGGCGGCATTGCTGCTCGCGTTGGTCGAGATCCAATGACTGTTAGCACTCCGTCTTCAGGCCACGAGTGGCCTACCGGTACCATCCGACTGCCGTGTCATCCTCGGTGGAGCAGAATATGGAATCGGTGGTTCTGGAGGGTAATACGGAACGCCGGGCTGGATCCCAACGGCCTCGTATCACTAGCAGTCGAGATGACAGGCATCTTATCCGCATGGCTGTAACGGATCCTGCAGCCATGTCTCGATTCCTGAGTCAACAGCAAGACAACAACCAACTGCACGAACAGTTCGACGACGTTAGCAGCAGCATGGACAATCAGCTCGGAGACCATGGCTGCGGTTACCCTTGACGCTGCGTCACAGACAGGAGCGCCTGCGATGGTGTACTCAACGACAAACCTGGGTGCACGAATGGCAAAACGTCATTATTTCGGATCAATCCATGTTCTGTTTACAGCATCATGATGGTCGCATCCGTGTTTGGCGACATCGCGGTGAACACACATTGGAAGCGTGTATTCGTCATCGCCATACTGACATATCACCTGGCGTGATGGTATGGGGTGCCATTGGTTACACGTCTCGGTCTCCTCTTGTTCGCATTGACGCCAGTTTGAACAGTGGACGTTACATTTCCGATGTGTTACGACCCGTGGCTCTACCCTTCATTCGATCCCTGCGAAACCCTACATTTTAGCAGGATAATGCACAACCGCATGTTGCAGGTCCTGTACGGGCCCTGGCCAGCACATTCTCCAGAACTCTCACCAACTGAAATCGTCTGGTCAATGGTGGCTGAGCAATTGGCTCGTCACAATACGCCAGTCACGGTTGTGGTATCGTGTTGAAACTGTACACACCATCCAAGCTCTGTTTGACTCATGGCCAGGCGTATCAAGGCCGTTATTACGGCCAGATGTGGTTGTTCTGGGTACTGATTTCTCAGGATCTATGCACCCAAATTGCGTGAAAATGTAATCACATATCAGTTCTAGTATAATATATATGTCCAATATCTGTCTTTCTTCTTGGTGTAGCAATTTTAATAGCCAGTAGTGTATAAATACGCTAATAAAATAAAAAGAAAATTCTCATTTCGATCCCGTTAAGATATGCTACATACCTATAGTGCGTTTAAAATAAGTTACGACTAGACAGTTCAGTACTGCGCGAGTGAAGGCAGTGTGTGGTGGGCGACGATAATGCCGTGCATACTCGGTGCTGAACCTGGCAGGCTCGCTTGACTGCGTGATCGGCAAACGGCCGATCTGCTATCTTTCTCAAACAATTTCAAAGACACTATTCGGTAATAGACTCTCATTCTCGCGCATCTTAATGTTTAATTCGTCAGTTTCATGACTAACAGCCTATCATTGCGTTAACGGTCATTGTTGTTGTCATATTTCGATGGTAGGTAAACTATGGCAAGAAATTCTTAGTTTGGAGTGAAAAATACGGATTTTGTGAAAATTTGTGTTAGGTGCGTGTTAGGTTACATGCTGTCGCGTATTAAATGTAGAAAATATATCGAGTTATTCCTAGAACTTTGAAGGATATCGCCGTCTGTTTCCAATCTCGAAATAATGGAGTGTGTGTACAGCCTTCCAGTCTTGAACTCGTGTGTCAGTGAAGAAACTAGAGTCAATATTCATAAACTACTCGTATCTCATATATAGTGTGAGATATCGAAGCAAGATTTTGGGAAATGATAGCGCGCAAAGGCGACAGTGTTTTACCATATGATTAATATGCGAAACCTCCATATCTACCGCGATATTCAAGCGACTACAGATTTTTTTCAGTTAATTAATTGTGGCCATCGATAGCTGGTGAAGCGAGAACTGTTGGGTTTTTAACAATGTAAATCAAGAAGTTACACATTTATTTTTCTACTGAGTATGTGTTGTTTTATAAAGTATAGTTGCCGAGTTGCTAGTTGAGTAATGCACTATTTCAGGATTCTATCGCAATTTCACATCTATTAGAATGTTTGTGAGATCAATATTTCTACACTCTGATAACATGGCAACAAGAGAAGTTACGTATTCCTCAAAACTCATTGCAGACCTTCAGTAACAAATGTCTCCTCAACTGCCTTGTAAGTATGGCTGACAACTCAAGACCAGTTGGCCTCTTTTCTCAGTATTTCAAATTCACTGAGCGTTAACTTGTTGCTGTTTTTTGCCACAATATTTTTCACCTGCGCACATATTTAAATGAGCATGATACGGAGGAAACACGATTGAGCTATGCCCTTTACCATTAGCCAGTTTGTCCACCTGGGAGCGTGAAGGTTTGGTTTGTAGAGCACTAAAAGTTCCATTAACACCGCTTTGTACATGTCAGGTTCAACTTTATCTAATCTACATCTACATTTATACTCCGCAAGCCACCCAACGGTGTGTGGCGGAGGGCACTTTACGTGCCACTATCATTACCTCCCTTTCCTGTTCCAGTCGCGTATGGTTCGCGGGAAGAACGACTGTCTGAAAGCCTCTGTGCGCGCTCTAATCTCTCTAATTTTACATTCGTGATCTCCTCGGGAGGTATAAGTAGGGGGAAGCAATATATTCGATACCTCATCCAGAAACGCACCCTCTCGAAACCTGGCGGGCAAGCTACACCGCGATGCAGAGCGCCTCTCTTGCAGAGTCTGCCACTAGAGTTTGTTAAACATCTCCGTAACGCTATCACGGCTACCAAATAACCCTGTGACGAAACGCACCGCTCTTCTTTGGATCTTCTCTATCTCCTCCGTCAACCCGATCTGGTGCGGATCCCACAGTGATGAGCAATACTCAAGTATAGGTCGAACGAGTGTTTTGTAAGTCACCTCCTTTGTTGATGGACTACATTTTCTAAGGACTCTCCCAATGAATCTCAACCTGGTACCCGCCTTACCAACAATTAATTTTATATGATCATTCCACTTCAAATCGTTCCGCACGCATACTCCCAGATATTTTACAGAAGTAACTGCTACCAGTGTTTGTTCCGCTATCATATAATCATACAATAAAGGATCCTTCTTTCTATGTATTCTCAATACATTACATTTGTCTATGTTAAGGGTCAGTTGCCACTCCCTGCACCAAGTGGCTATCCGCTGCAGATCTTCCTGCATTTCGCTACAATTTTCTAATGCTGCAACTTCTCTGTATACTACAGCATCATCCGCGAAAAGCCGCATGGAACTTCCGACACTATCTACTAGGTCATTTATATATATTGCGAAAAGCAATGGTCCCATAACACTCCCCTGTGGCACGCCAGAGGTTAGTTTAACGTCTGTAGACGTCTCTCCGTTGATAACAACATGCTGTGTTCTGTTTGCTAAAAACTCTTCAATCCAGCCACACAGCTGGTCTGATATTCCGTAGGCTCTTACTTCGTACCGTACACTGCATGCAAACAAGCTCCACACATCCCCCACACAGTGAGATGATCTATGGCCGATCTCCCACTACTGTATAACGATATTGATTGTTCCAGGAAAGTAGCAGCCGCAGCAACTGGGACACATCGCCATCGCCTGTCACGGTAATGATGCATGATACCTATACTAACAAATCCAACCTTGCATGAACTATCGCAGCTAGTAAGCCACTACTGCTCTTACTACCCATCCCACTGTCGCAGAGGTTTTTTTCCCACGGCACGAGCCATGGCACTTTTTTCCCTCTGCTCTTCAAATCGCTACCCTCACTCGCGTTTCGTCCACTATCTATCACCTGATGGACCGTGTTAATGCGTAGCCTTACCCAGACGCACGGACAACATCACAGCCCAGCATCCTGTGATCCACCCACTAGATAACTAACATGTTTACGGAGGTGACAGTAGAACTTTTGGTTTGGTCACCACGTTGGTGCGGGCGTGGAGGGGCCCCATCTCTCGTTTAAAAAACTTTGTTTATCAGGCGACAGTGCGGAACTGTATCGAACGCCTTCCGGAAGTCAAGAAAAATAGCATCTACCTGGGAACCTGTATCTAATATTTTCTGGGTCTCATGAACAAATAGAGCGAGTTGGGTCTCACACGATCGCTGTTTCCGGAATCCATGTTGATTCCTACATAGTAGATTCTGAGTTGCCAAAAACGACACGATACTCGAGCAAAAAACATGTTCTAAAATTCTACAACAGATCGACGTCAGAGATATAGGTCTATAGTTTTGCGCATCTGCTCGACGACCCTTCTTGAAGACTGGGACTACCTGTGCTCTTTTCCAGTCATTTGGAACCTCCCGTTCCTCTAGAGACTTGCGGTACACGGCTGTTAGAAGGGGGGCAAGTTCTTTCGCGTACTCTGTGTAGAATCGAATTGGTATCCCGTCAGGTCCAGTGGACTTTCCTCTGTTGAGTGATTCCAGTTGCTTTTCTATTCCTTGGACACTTCTTTCGATGTCAGCCATTTTTTCGTTTGTGCGAGGATTTAGAGAAGGAACTGCAGTGCGGTCTTCCTCTGTGAAACAGCTTTGGAAAAACGTGTTTAGTATTTCAGCTTTACGCTTGTCATCCTCTGTTTCAATGCCATCATCATCCCGGAGTGTCTGGACATGCTGTTTCGAGCCACTTACTGATTTAACGTAAGACCAGAACTTCCTCGGATTTTCTGTCAAGTCGGTACCTAGTATTTTACTTCCGAATTCACTAAACGCTTCACGCATAGCCCTCCTTCGCTAACTTTGACATCGTTTAGCTTCTGTTTGTCTGAGAGGTTTTGGCTGCGTTTAAATTTGGAGTGAAGCTCTCTTTGCTTTGCTTTGCTAATGTAACATTTCTTTGCACCGAGACCAAAATATCCTGCATTTTTGGAGGTTTATGCGTCACAACGGAGTGGTATGGGGTTTTGTCCATTGCTATTGTCGAATTGGGAGGAATGTTTTGCAGCAGAACGTTGCCCTGTCAGCCAGCGAGCGTGTTCTTGGACGACACTTTTACTGCGAATCTCGTATTCAGATGTACTGCACTGTTGTTATTAATGCAACACGGACGCAAAACACTTGTTCACAATACTTGACGACTACAGAACACGTAAACGCCAGAAAATGCAAATTTTCAACGGGAGCTGACAAACGTTGACGCACGTAATGCGTGACACCACGTGGTTTCACGGTGTGGCAACACGGGCTCACCAGCCGAACCACTGACGGCTTGGTAGGGAAAGCCAGCACGGCATTGGTGTCACCTGGGCAACGCCGTGACGTCTCTCTCCGGTCAGCCAGGTATGAGCGAAGTGGAATGAAATAAAAGAAATCGAAGCTCTCCTGTTCTTCCACGGATGATGTGGGCTGTATTTCCCATACTGCGGTATTTTAATGACCTGTCATTATAGGACCAAGTAGAAGAGAATAATTTTTCGCATTCTTGTGCCTTCTTTTTCTAGTTGAGGGTGAAGTAACGCTACACATGCTGTTAAACGTTTCACAGTCTATCCGCAGAAAGGTGATATAATCAGGTCCTGGGTGCAACATTTCCATTAACAGTTCTCCAGTCGCATATTTCTCATTTTAATCCATACCACAGACCAGCGTCCTGTTTTGTTATCCTCCTTTAAACACTGTGCCACAGGCAATGTTAGAAATGCTGTAATTGCAGTTGTAGCCATTCTATACATCATGCACGAAAAGCGTCTGCTTCAAAAGTAAGGTTAAATTGACAAGCTTTCTAAGCACTGAACAACGAATTTGAAGTGTGTACATTGTATGATTTTGAGTTAGTTATGTTTATTTCAGTATAAATGATACAAAATCATCATCTTCATAAACATTTAGCTTTAGTTTTTTAAAAAGTAATCTACATTTTTGTATAAATAACCCACTAACTAAATATGCATTCAGGTTCCAGGATTCAGCATAACAAATTTTAAGTCCGCAGCTCGTGGTCGTGCGGTAGCGTTCTCGCTTCCCACGCCCGGGTTCCCGGGTTCGATTCCCGGCGGGGTCAGGGATTTTCTCTGCCTCGTGATGACTGGGTGTTGTGTGCTGTCCTTAGGTTAGTTAGGTTTAAGTAGTTCTAAGTTCTGGGGGACTGGTGACCATAGATGTTAAGTCCCATAGTGCTCAAAGCCATTTGAACCATTTTTGAACAAATTTTAAGTGAATAATTACTTGATTTACGTGTTATGCATTGATAATTTCAGTGCCATTCAGGAAATTCAAAAGTAAAATATTAAGAAAAAATGAAGATAATATTACACGAATGAAAATACTTTGTAAGTCTAATTTGTGCCAGAACTATGTAAAGCATAAAAGAAAATATATAAATTAACTGGTCAGAAATGTATATAAACGATTACAAGGGTTAAATGTCCATATCTAGTATATACAATTACATATTTTGTTCAGAGATAAATTCAGAAGATGACCGTTTTCACTTGGCTTGATTATGACAATCCAGCAGTAATCTGCTAAAATAGTAGAGCTTCACTTTCCGGCATACCTCTTCTCAAATGTGGCAATATCTTGATGAAATCGCTCCCCATGTTCATCACTTACTGCACCACAATCTTTGGGAAAGAAGTCAAGATGACCATGTAAGAAATGCATTTTGAATGACATGTTGCAATCAGATTTTTCGTAAAAGACGACAACATGTTATCTACAATCTCCTTGTAATTAATTGCTCGTTTGTTCCCTAAGAACTGTAAACAAAGAGTCTTAAAACATTCCCATGCATTCTTCTCATCACCTTGTATGATTCCATCAAAATTATGGTCTCCAAAAAGCTATCAAATCTGTGGCCCTATAAAGACGCCCACTTTGGCATCACTTAAGTAAGGGAATTTTTGCCTTAAGAACTTACACGTGTCATCATCTTTGTTCAAACGAAGTTTTTCATTAGACCCAACTTGATGTGTAAGGGCTGGAGCAGAATCTTTTTAGGGTCTACTAGAGGTTCACTCTTAATGTTCTTTATACCTGGTTGAAGAGATTTTCTGTTGGGATATTCAGGTTTACTGTAATGAGATGCACCAGCTCGGCTATCCCATTCACAGAGAAAGCAGCAATATTTTGTATATCCTAACTGCATACCCAATAGCAGTGCAACCACTTTCAAGTCACCACAAATCTGCCATTGAGAGTCGTCATACTTGATGGCTTCTAGTAAAATTTTCATGTTTTGGTATGACTCATATGCACACTATGCCCAAGTGGAATGGAAGGAAGCTCTTTACCAATATGTAAAAGCACTGTTTTTAAGCTCAACTCTTACGAATCAATAAAGAGTCTCCATTCATCAGGGTTGTAATTAATTCTGAGAGCCTTCATTAGACTATTTATGTCCACACATGCCACAAAACTATCTTGCATGTTAAAAAAAGAGTGAATTGTTGCTCTCTTCTGCGGTGGAATGAAACATTTACATGGCTTTCCAGAAAACTGCGCTGCTGCGATCTTGATGCTAAAATCTCAGCCTTAGCTTTAGAGAGCTCCAAATCTCTAACGAGGTCACTTAACTCATTTTGAGACAACTTTTCTGGATCATCAGTTGATGATATTTTTGGAAGAAACTCTGTATCTTGTGATGCACATGGTTCAGGACATTCAGAATCCCCATCAGAAGTAATCTCACACTCTGTCGGTGGTTCAGGTATTGGCAATCCTTCCCCATGTAGAACTGGACATATGGCAGATGGAATGTTAGAATAGATCACTGTCCGCTTCTCCTTCTTCTTCTTCTTCTTCTTCTTAGATATTCCCTTCTTGATAGGAGGGACCACACAAAAGTAGCAGTCACTGACATGGTTAGTTGGCTCACGCCAGATCCTGGGCACTGAAAGTCCTTTCCCATGCATCCTGTTCCTGAGTTTGCTGGCACAAGTGTTGCAAATCACATGTGGAGCCCAGGGTTCATCCTGATCACCTTTTTTGCACCCAAAATAACAACGGTAAGCTTGCGAGGTGCTGGGGCAAGCATTGTATTTAACACTAAATTCTTCTAGAATCTCCATATGTAAATGATGCTCTAAGCCCCCCCTATTCTAACTCCGACTTTTGCTGTTGCACATGGATTAAAAAATATACGCGAACTGACTGTAATCAACCCTGCAAGTGGAGTAGAAAAGAGTTTGGCACCTGCAATAATTTAATTTGATAAATAAGTTAAATAAAGGAAGGTTTCATTAACGTAGTGAGAAATGATGGGTTGCTCTATCGATTAACAGAATGAAAGTTCTGTCGAAAATAACAATATGATTTATTAAGACTAAACACAAAATAATAAACAAAAACACATGAAACATTTATAATACATCAAATTGGCTCAAATTGGATACTCAAACAAACGCTATGAAATTGGATACTTAAACAAACGCTATGAAGGTGAAGTTCTCCCTAAACTAGATTGTGAGGTTTACGACGAAGTGGTATGTGGAGCCAATTCCTTGCCACTCAAATCTTAAGAGAGACACACAGCTAACCCAACATTAATTGCTGCTACTCAAGACAGGACAAAGTTAGAAAAAGACGAACAAGCGTGCTCTGCTGAGCTCTGATTATCACCTAGGAAGATCTCTATCTGCCGGTGCCGCGGACATACGTTACCAAACTGTCTTCTTAACTGCCAGAACACGATCTGGCGTACCGGAGGCGATGGCTGGTTGCTTCGACGTCCTCGACCGAAAGGCGAGAGCCGACTACCTAGAGCACCCGTACAGGCCGAACACACAACATTCCCGCCCCCACGACAGTGACCGTGGTTAAACGTTCCAATCAGCAACTCGAAAACCGGCGGAAAATTCCACTCTATTGCCGGAGCACTACCATTCCACCAATGGAGATTCTTGGCGCCAATTTCTGCGCTGATTTTGCTACGTCACGGAGCTATGCCCTAAGCAAGCCAATCACAGTTACTATTTTGCAGAAAGCGCAGGAATTTTCCCGCCACAACTGGCTGGGTACACAAGTCATTCCCACGCCTCGCTGGTAGCCCGCCAGAAAGTGTTTTCGCTAAGTTTCTGCGAAGTAACGGAACCTCTAGCCCAGCCGCTACTTCAGACACCTCCGGGCGTGTCTTTTGACAATGTCGGCGTCTGCAAAGCATTCACTCGACTTTCTCACACCCGTCGGCTTAACCCTTTCCAGATCAGCCGAGCCCGCCTGTCACCAGACCACCCGGGTGACGAGAGATTCTGCGTGGGAAGTTCGCGTGTGAAGGAATAGCGACTTTTCACTGCATGCAATTAGAGAGCAAAATCGTAAGATAGAAATATGAGAAGGGGCTCATGCCACCTCTCAAGCTTTTTAATCAATGGATTTATTTGCCGTTTTTGTGAAGTGTGGTGTCATAAGGCTTAGGCCTATCCCACCCCTCATTAAATCGACCAAGACTTACGCGAATAATTGTAAGAACAATTATTATTATTATGTTCTTTAAGTTTTGTTTTTGGGTTTTCAGAAATACTGTGGGAAGGAAGTTTATTTATGTTGCAGATAACGCGGAAGACGTTGCCCAACGATCACCACGAAAGTTCGACGTAGCGGCAAGTGGGCAAGGAATAAAACGAATGCTGCAAACTGCCGCGAGCCACGGAAGAACCCGGGCCGCGAGGACGTCGAGCTTCCTAGGTCGTTGTTGGACAACGTCAAAGGAAGAGATATTCTGCTTTCTCTTTGTAAACAGATCGATCGAGTCTCGAAACATTCATGTAAAACGTATAGGCGGGTGACACATTAGGTGGGACTCGATGCCTGTAATACTTCCACAGTTATTAAAAAGTTGTTAAACGGCAAAACCAATAGTTCATCATTTATATAGATAAAAAGTAGGAAAGATATAGGAAAGGAAGAGTTGCGCCGTCAGAACGAAAAGTGATGCATCGCTCAGCAACGAAGGACGTAAACAGCGGGCGTTACGTCGTGAAAACAAATCAACTGATAAAATAGTAAGTCTGTAATTAAGCATAAAGCCACGTAACACTGCAGGAGCAAATGTCACTTCTCCACACTGATAGCAAAATGTGTCAGCACTGTTAACACAAACTAGGGGCAGTTTTGTTCACTTCAGTACCAGTCAACCTGAACAACTGGTAGTTAATCAGGAAACAAATGTACAAAAATTGTTGCATGCCTTAACAAAGTCACTGAAGTTGAAGAGGAGGGAGACAAACCACTAAAACTGGTATCAAAATGGTTATATCCAAAATAACGGACACAAGTAAGACCAGGGACAATAATGTAATTCATGGGGTTGGGTTGTTTGGGGAAGGAGACCAGACAGCGAGGTCATCGGTGTCATCGGATTAGGGAAGGAAATCGGCCGTGCCCTTTCAAAGGAACCATCCCGGCATTCGCCTAGAGCGATTTAGGGAAATCACGGAAAACCTAAATCAGGATGGCCGGACGCGGGATTGAACCGTCGTCCTCCCGAATGCGAGTCCAGTGTCTAACCACTGCGCCACCTCGCTCGGTGTAATTCATGTTACTAGTTATTATGACTTTGACGAACCATTATAATATCTGATTTTAAACTTAACATAAAAATCCGCATATATCACCGTAATAAAACAGTGTAAACTGAAAACTATAGTTAATTTTGATTTGTCTTTGTGATACTCGCGATCAGCACTTTAGAGTTGATAGAAATTGGCTATTTTCATTCGATTTACATTTTCATTGTTGCACAGTGAGTACGTGTCTGGGCGTGTTTGATACATCCGTGGCTAGGTAAAAGCACACTTAACAGGCAAGTTTGCTCTTTTAGGAGGGACTCAATAAGTTTTTTGTCCATTCGCAGAAACTTAATGTAATCTCTAGTTCTGAGGATTGTAAGAGTTTAGCATATTTTCTTGCGTGAAATCTCTCACTTTAAGCCATTCCCTGGACCTGAGTCTTGTTCTCTTCTTCGTATTCTTTAAACACAGTGTCAAAGTCAGCGCAAGGACTGTGAGCCGTGGCGGCTCATATCGATAGTGCCACTCTGGTGGTTTATCTTCCCTGCCACGGTCAGGGCGGTAAGCAGCGCCCTCTGGGGCCTACGTGAGCAGTAACGAGGCGAGGTCCTTTGGGGGGTGTTCTCCGGGACGTGGTAGAAGACGGTTGGTTGGTTGTTTGGGGGAAGAGACCCAACAGCGAGGTCATCGGTCTCATCGGATTAGGGAAGGATGGGGAAGGGAGGCGGCCGTGCCCTTTCAAAGGAACCATCCCAGCATTTGCCTGGAGTGATTTAGGGAAATCACGGAAAACCTAAATCAGGATGGCCGGACGCGGGATTGAACCGTCGTCCTCCCGAATGCGAGTCCAGTGTGCTACCACTGCGCCACCTCGCTCGGTGGTAGAAGACGGTTGTCGGGTTGACGCAGCGAGTGTGGGACCGGACCTATATCATGGAGATATACAAGTTGGCTCTGAACGGACGGCGCCGTAGCAAGCAGCGGGAAGCGGGCGTCCTGTAATTTGTGTGAAGGAGTAACGATTTTGCACTGGATGTCCCAGTGGTTCCCGAGAGTTGCGGTGGCTGCTTTCGGAGAAGAGAATTGGTAAGAGCTTGTGTCTACGCTCTTTTCCGTACGACGTTGCTGCCTGCCATTATACACGGGTGAAAATCAGGCGCTTGTATTGACTATACGGGAACTGGTGACGTAAAATTACATTTGTGATTGAGTCTCACTTGTACTGTGACAATTTAGAGGCGAAAACTGTGGTGGATTCATTAGGTCTGGTTCTTTGCTGTGCAACTAAGGGAGTCAGTTATTTGGGGTAACTGAGGGAGCACCATTATGTTGGTCTAAGTGATACGTTCTCCACGTTTTGTCTATGGCTTTGCGAATCGGAATCGTGGGGAAGTACACGTGTGAGTAATTTGCTATTGTATTGATGGTTATGTTGTAAAGACTGTTCTCTGGTGTGTTAAATCACGCGCTGATTTGTAGCCAATCTAAGCAGAAGTTGCCATTGCTACTTGCTTACGTGCTACTGTCCTTATGATTGGCATTGTTTGTCTTTTGATTGTGGGTGTGCTCACGTTAAAAAAAATACGGCTACTATTCGTAAGGGTTGTCTAGTAAGGTAATTGCTTAAGCTTTTATCATATGCTGGTCCGTTTGCCTATCACATTGGCTTTCTATGCAGTAACTGAAGGAATGTGTATGGTGGTTCAAGATTGTAGGCTGACTAGTATTTCAACTGGTGTTGACGTTAAGGGCGAGATCAGCATCCCGCAAACCCGCACGCTTCGCGTGTTTAAATGTTCCGCTAGTGGGGAGCCGACTCTCTGTTCTTGGATTTTGTAAGGATACGTGATGAGTGCATCGCTGTAGTTTTCGCGTGCTAAATTGCGGGGTGTCGGTGCCGTCCTACGGCTAGACTTGTGATGCATGTTATGTTGAAAGGGAATTAACTGTACCAAACTTACGAGAGCTTTTAGTTTGTTTTAGGTCTGTACATGGAATGATGTTGATATTTTGTCGATTGCGGGAATTACTTCATGTGTGGGGAGATCCTCTGAGGGACTTGTATTGTACTGTTGCAGTGCAGTCCAGCTGAAACGTGCTGCTTAAAACTTGGGACTGCAGCTCTCTGATGTTATTATATATTACTGTTTAATCTTAAATGTCTTGGATGTAATATGCTTGTTGAGGATTATGTTATTTTGATGGCTGGTTTCTTAAAGGAAGTATTTCGTTTTAAAATATGTGCTCGGTCAGAGCCTATGTAAACATGATTTTAACTCATCATTCAAATTTTCTAGTCTTGTTTTCTTAAAAGGCTTTCAGTTAAATGATTGCTATTTGCCTGTTTAAATGTTTGAGTGACTTAAAGGAAAAGAATATTATTTTGTAATTTGTACTGATTGTTCCTTTTGGGTAATACCTGACTTATGTGTTCAAAAAATGAGTGTCTAGTCAATGGTGATGCACTGTTCTATTGCTAGCCTACCCCTTCCACTCCAAAGCGTATTGAGCTGCTTTGTGTCGAAATTGTGTTCAGAACACCCTCTGACCTGACACCTCAGACTGCTTTGTCTGCATTGCAGCTGTCCCCACTACTCTCAAAATACACACGGACACGAATATCGTCTGCATCAAAGTGAGGTTCAACTGACCAACGTCTGAACGTGTAAGGGCCTGCTTGGCAAAACTGTGGTTGGATAAGGGCAATTTTGTCAAACACGTTTGACGGTTCACGTGGGCCTTTAGACCGCGGCGGGCGCATACGTGCGCCTGTGTGGACGCGCCACAGGTTGGTGGGACGCGCCAGCTGTTGCGAGCTGTTGGCGGGCGTGGGTCGGCCCACTTGACCCCTGGCCCGCCGCATTAGACCTGGAGCGGCCTTGCGTCAGCACGCCTGCAGCTCCGACACGCGTCAACACGCTGACTCCTGCCAGCGTCGTGGCGGAAGCCGCAGCGCGCTTTTCCTGGTCAGCCGGCACTTTCCTCATAAGCCTACGCAGTGGCACCGACAACGTCGCCAGAGGTCGCCCGATTACATCGTCCGATCCCCTTCGTCAGTTTTTCCCAGGGTCAAGGAGGTTAAGTTAGGTTAGGTTAGAATCTATTCTATGTATGAAGTAGGTTAAGCAGTCGGCACGCGGGACTACGCAACTAATGTTGACGTGCCGGAGGACGGGACATCCCACGCCACGAGACACAGCGCCGTCCGTGATTTTGGGCTCTCCGCGGCGGTTGTCGGATTTGTTTCTCTAAAACAAATCATAGTTCGTTCACAAAAATCTGTTGTTGATGTTGTGGTCTTCAGTCCTGAGACTGGTTTGATGCAGCTCTCCATGATTATCCTGTGCAAGCTTTTTCATCTCCCAGTACCTACTGCAGCCTACATCCTTCTGAATCTGTTTAGTGTATTCATCTCTTGGTCTCCCTCTACGATTTTTACCCTCCACGCTGCCCTCCAATACTAACATCCCTCGATGTCTCAGAGCATGTCCTACCAACCGATCCCTTCTTCTAGTCAAGTTGTGCCACAAGCTCCTCTTCTCCCCAATTCTATTCAATATCTCCTCATTAGTTATGTGATCTACCCATTTAATCTTCAGCATTCTTCTATAGCGCCACATTTCGAAAGCTTCTATTCTCTTCTTGTCTAAACTATTTATCGTCCACGTTTCACTTCCATACATAGCTACACTCCATACAAATACTTTCAGAAACGACTTCCTGACGTTTAAATCTATACTCGATGTTAACAAATTTAGCTTCTTCAGAAACGCTTTCCTTGCCATTGCCAGTCTACATTTTATATCCTCTCTACTTCGACCATCATCAGTTATTTTGCTTCCCAAATAGCAAATTTCCTCATTTCCTAATTCCCTCAGCAGCACCCGATTTAATTCGACTACATTCCATTATCCTCGTTTTGCTTTTGTTGATGCTCATCTTATACCCTCCTTTCAAGACACTGTCCATTACGTTCAGTTGCTCTTCCAAGTCCTTTGCTGTCTCTGACAGAATTACAATGTCATCGGTGAACTTCAAAGTTTTTATTTCTTCTCCATGGATTTTAATACCTACTCATAACTTTTCTTTTGTTTCCTTTATTGTTTGCTCAATATACAGATTGAATAACATCAGGCTACAACCCTGTCTCACTCCCTTCCCAACCACTGCTTCCCTTTCGTGCCCCTCGACTGTACAAATTGTAAATAGCCTTTCGGTTGATGCTGTGTTCCTTGATTTCAGTAAGGCATTTGACACCGTCCCCTGCATTGCCATTTAATGAAAAAAGTACGAGCTTCCGGAGTCTCGCAGCAGACTTGCAATTTGATTCAAGACTTTCTTGCAGATAGAATTCAACATGTCGCTCTTGGCGGAACAAAATCGACAGATGTAAAGGTAATATACGAAGTGCGACTGGGAAGTGTGATAGGACCGTTGCTGTTTACAATATATATAAATGATCTACTTTCTAAAGTACTGCTGGGGACTAGGGAATGCCGTAAGGTCCTAGACCCGATGAAGGGAAACTCCTGATCTACACCTCCAAGCGGTAGAGAGTGGGCAACGTCACTTCATGTGATGGCTATCGTAGACAGGGAGCGAGGGATAACCATGATAAGCATTTGCTGGACAGGGCACCCTCTTGCCCTGGAAATGAGAAATCATTCCCAAAGTTGGAAGAACCAGCTGATGGTCAACGGTATAGTACGTGGAAGGCAACGGGAAATCACCACATTAAAGAACTATGATTATCCCAAGTATCAGCAGTAAGCCATGCCAGTATCTTCTCTAAAATTTTCCAGAGGTAAGATAGTCCCCCAATCGGATCTCCAGGTTGGGACCACCAAAGATACATACAAGGTGAAGGAAAAGAATCCCAATTTTAACATAGCAGCTTGAAACGTGAGAACGCTGCTTCAGTGTGGCAATCTAGAAAATCTAAAACTTGAAATGGAACGATTGGAAATAGATATCCTAGGCATATCGGAGATGAGATGGCCCCAACCAGGAGATTTCTGGCCTGAAGAATACAGAGTCATTCACACCGGAACTGACCATGATAGACCAGGAATGGGAGGAGTTGTAATAATTTTGAGGAAAAACTATGGTTCACGCGTCAAGGGATATCTGCAATACAGTTCTCGAATAATACTAGTCAAATTTGAAACTAAACCAAAGGACACTGTAATAATACAAATATACATGCCAACATCCAAAGAAGAAGATGCAGTCGTTGACGAAACATACGAAGTAATGCGATGAGAAATGTTAAGGGAGATGAAAAACTGATTGCTATGGTGGACTGGAATGCGATTGTGGGTGAAGAACTGGAGGAAGAAATTGTAAGCAAATATAGACTCATCATCATCATTTACGACTGATTATGCCTTTCAGCGTTCAGTCAGGAGCATATTCCCCCTTATAAAATTCCTCCAGATCCCCTATTCAGTGCTAACATTGGTGCCTCTTCTGATGTTAAGCATATTACTTCAAAATCATTCTTAACCGAATCCAGGTACCTTCTCCTCGGTCTGCCCTGACTCCTCCTACCCTCTACTGCTGAACCCATGGGTCTCTTGGGTAACCTTGCTTCTCCCATGCGTGTAACATGACCCCACCATCTAAGCCTGTTCGCCCTGACTGCTACATCTATAGAGTTCATACCCAGTTTTTCTTTGATTTCCTCATTGTGGACAACCTCCTGCCATTGTTATGACAAATATGGACTTGGAAGAAAAAATGAAAGAGGAGATCGAATAATCGAGTTCTGATCGAGGCACCAATTAGTTGTTGCAAACACACTCTTCCAGCAAGACAAACGAAGAAGATACACATGGAAGGCACCTGGAGACCTAGCAGACAACAGATTGATTACATTCTAGTGAAAGCACGTTTTAGGAACCAGGTAAAATATTGCAGAAGCTATCCATCTGCAGGCATAGGCAGTGACCATAACCTGGTCCTGCTGAAAAGATCAAAACTGAAAACTGAGGGACTGGCAAAGTGCTATGCTCACGAAACAGACAACCTAGCCAAAAATTTTCAACGTGGTGGAGTAAATGAAGACTGGGATCAAATTAAATCTGATATATACAAAGCAGCAGAAAAGATAGTTGTAAAAACTAAACCCAAAAACAAGACGAAATGGATTACTGCACACATTATTCAGCTTATAGAAAACAAGATTATACAAAAACGCAACTGATGAACAAGCATAAGCTGAATACAGAAGACTGAAGAATTTAGTCAACAGAGAAGCTAGAAAAGCAAAAGAAAATTTTCTTGAGGAACTGCGCAGGGAGGTGGAGGAAAATTTGCAAAACAAAAGAACTGATCTAGCCTACAGAACAGCAAACAAATTTTTTATCAAATGTAAAACAACGCTCTCAGGCACAATAGAAAATAATGTTTGGTGAAGACATGGTGACGAGGTGAAAAGAAAATGCTGCAATACTTCTTTTGGAGGAAGTAATAGGAAGAGAAGAGCAAGTAGACGAAGATGAAAAGAGCGATGATATTATGCAAGAAGAATTTGACAAAGCTCTAAAAGAACTACGGGACAACAAAGCAACGGGTATTGATGACATCCCTGCAGAACTACACTAATGGCAATTAAAACTGCTACACCACGATGATGACGTGCTACAGATGCGAAATTTAACCGACAGGAAGAAGATGCTGTGATATGCAAATGATTAGCTTTTCAGAGCATTCACACAAGGATAGCGCCGATGGTGACAACTACAACGTGCTGACATGAGGAAAGTTTCCAACCGATTTCTCATACACAAACAGCAGTTGACCGCTGTTGCCTGGTGAAACGTTGTTGTGATGCCTCGTGTAAGGAGGAGAAATGCGTATCATCACGTTTCCGACTTTGATAAAGGTCGGATTGTAGCCTATCGAGATTGCGGTTTACTTGCGACATTGCTGCTCGCGTTGGTCGAGATTAAATGACTGTTAGCAGAATATGGAATCGGTGGGTTCAGGAGGGTAATACGGAACGCGCTGCTGGATCCCAACGGCCTCGTATCACTAGCAGTCGAGATGACAGGCATCTTATCCGCATGGCTGTAACGGATCGTGCAGCCACGTCCCGATCCCTGAGTCAACAGATGAGGACGTTTGCAAGACAACATTACAACCATCTGCACGAACAGTTCGACGACGTTTACAGCAGCATGGACTATCAGCTCAGAGACCATGGCTGCAGTTACCCTTGACGCTGCATCACAGACAGGAGCGCCTGCGATGGTTTACTCAACGACGAACGTGGGTGCACGAATGGCGAAACGTCATTTTTTCGGATGAATCCAGGTTCTGTTTACAGCATCATGATGGTCGAATCCGTGTTTGGCGACATCGCAGTGAACGCACTTTGGAAGCGTGTATTCGTCATCGCCATACTGGCGTATCCCCCGGCGTGATGGTATGGGGTGTCATTGGTTACACGTCTCGGTCACCTCTTGTTCGCATTGACGGCACTTTGGACGTTACATTTGAGATGTGTTACGACCCGTGGCTCTACCCTTCATTCGATCCCTCCAGAACCCTACATTTCAGCAGGATAATGCACGACCGCATGTTGCACGTCATGCACGAGCCTTTCTGGGTACAGAAAATGTTCGACTGCTGCCCTGGCCAGCACATTCCCCAGATCTGTCACCAATTGAAAACGTCTGGTCAATGGTGGCCGAGCAACTGGCTCGTCACAATACGCCAGTCACTACTCTTGACGAGCTGTAGTATCATGTTGAAGCTGCATGGGCAGCTGTACCCGGATACGCCATCTACGCTCTGTTTGACTCAATGCCCAGGCATATCAAGGCCATTATTACGGGCAGAGGTGGTTGTTCTGGGTACTGATTTTTCAGGATTTGTGCACCCAAATTGCGTGAAAATGTAATCACATGTCAGTTCTAGTATAATGTATTTGCCCAATGAATACCCGTTTATCATCTGCATTTCTTCTTGATGTAGCAATTTTAATGGCCAGTAGTGTAATAAAGAATGCTGGTGACAGCATGAAATGATGCTGCTTAAACTTATTAGTTCCCTCTATAACACAGGAGAGATACCGACAGACTTCCAAAAATGCATCATTGTTCCTCTACCAAAGAAGGGAGCAGCTACAAAATGTGAACAGTACCGAATTTTAAGCCTAATATCAGAATGAGATTTTCACTCTGCAGCGGAGTGTGCGCTGATATGAAACTTCCTGGCAGATTAAAACTGTGTGCCCGACCAAGACTCGAACTCGGAACCTTCGCCTTTCGCGGGCAAGTGCTCTACCATCTGAGCTACCGAAGCACGACTCACGCCCGGTACTCACAGCTTCACTTCTGCCAGTATCTCGTCTCCTACCTTCCAAACTTTACAGAAGCTCTCCTGCGAACCTTGCAGAACTAGCACTCCTGAAAGAAAGGATATTGCGGAGACAGGGCTTAGCCACAGCCTGGGGGATGTTTCCAGAATGAAAAAAAATGGTTCAAATGACTCTGAGCACTATGGGACTTAACATCTGTGGTCATCAGTCTCCTAGAACTTAGAACTACTTAAACCTAACTAACCTAAGGACATCACACACATCCATGCCCGAGGCAGGATTCGAACCTGCAACCGTAGCAGTCCCGCAGTTCCGGACTGAGCTTCCAGAATGAGATTTTCACTCTGCAGCGGAGTGTGCGCTGATATGAAACTTCCTGGCAGATTAAAACTGCGTGTCGTGCTTCGGTAGCTCAGATGGTAGAGCACTTGCACGCGAAAGGCAAAGGTCCCGAGTTCGAGTCTCGGTCGGGCACACAGTTTTAATCTGCCAGGAAGTCTAATATCAGAACATCAAAAATTCTCATAAAAATAATTCTGAAGAGAATCGAAGAGGATATGCTGAGTGGTAGACAAGTATGGTTTCAGAAGGGCATTGGGAACAAGAGAATCGATTCTGGCACTGAAACTCCTTATCGAAAAGCAGTTACAGAAACATAGACTAATTTATATTGCCTTTGTAGACCTAGAAAAGGCATTTGATAACGTTATCTGGCAAGAGATGTTCAGAGTGCTCAGGTCCGTGTTATACTCAGTTTCTATAAGAATGAGGTGGCAATGATTAGGAACTGTCACCAGGAACAAGAAGCAAATATTAGAAAAGGGGTAAGCAGAGGATGTGATGTCTCCCCTCTTATACTTTTTAACGCTTACATCCAGGAAGCTATACACCGAGAAACTACTGAGATGGGGACCAAAATTAATGGGCAGAAGATAGACATGCTACGTTATGCAGATGATATTGCTGTAGTTACGGAGACAAAAGAAGACCTAGAGGAAGTCCTCAGAACAATCAGTATGGAATGAGAATAAACAAGAAAAGAACTGAAGTGATGGTATGCAGTAGTACAGGAGCAGAATATGAACCTCTGAGAATGAGAATTGGAGGAGAGGAACTGGAAGTGATAGAGGAGTTTACTTACCTGGGTAGCAAAATCACAAGGGATGGTAGAAGCTGGAAAGAAATTGCGAGCAGAGCACAAAAGGTCAAAATTGCATTTAATCGGAGGAGGAACTTACACACCAGCAACAACATCAGTCTGAAAATAAGGAAACATAACACGAAGCTTTCGTTTGGAGTGAGGCCCTATACGGATGTAAAACTTGGACAATGGGAAGAGAAGAAAAAGATGGCTAGAGGCCCTGGAAATGTGGTGCAATAGAAGGGTGATGAAGACCAGATGGAGGGACAAAGTAACAAATGAAGAAGTTCTTCGAAGAGTACAGGAAACCAGATCTCTGTGGAGGCACATCCAAACAAGGAGAGACAAGCTTGTAGGGCACGTCCTCTGACACAACATCATTGGAACAATACTGAGGGAAGGATTCGGCAAGGGTGACCAAGGATATCATACATGCAACAGATCGTGAATGACGCTGGGTGGTAACACATACGTGGAAATGAAGAGGAAGGCAGACAGAAGAGAGGAATGGCGCTCTGCTGCAAACCAACCTCAGGGTTGAGCACTAAAAGAAGAAAGAAGAACAACATAAATGATCTAGTAGAAAGCGTCGGATGCTCTTTAAGGCTGTTCGCAGATGATGCAGTTGTCTATACTAAAGTAGCAACGTCAGGAAGATAGCAATAATTTGTAGAACGACCTGTAGAGAATTGATGATTGGTGCAGGCTCTGGCAGTTGACCCTGAATGTAAATAAATGTTACATATTGCTCATACACAGGTAAAGGAATCCACTACTGTACAGCTACACTATTGATGACAAACAGCTGGAGACAGTGTCTGCCGTAAAATATCTAGGCGTAACTATCCAGAGCGACCTTAAGTGGAATGACAACATAAAACAGATAGTGGGAAAATCAGACACCAGACTCAAATTCAGCTGAAGAATCTTAAGGAAATGTAGCTAATCCAAGAAGGAAATGGCTTATAAGGAGCTTGTTTGCCCGATTCTTGAGTATTGTTCATCTATCTGGGGTCACTATGAAGTAGGACTGATAGGGGAGACAGAGAAGATCCAACGAAGAGCGGTGCGTTTCGTCACGATATCGTTAAGCTAGCGAGTCACGGAGATCCTAAAAAAAACTCCACTGGCAGATGTTACAAGAGAGGCGTTGTGCATCACGGGGAGAGTTACTATTGAAATTTCGAGACAGTACTATTCAGGGGGAGTCGGACAACATATTACGTCCCCCCCCCCCCCCCACATACATCTCGCGTATTGACGACGAGGAGAAAATTCGAGAAATGAGAGCCAATACAGAGGCTTACCGACAATCGTTCTCTCACGCACTATACGCGAGTGGAACCGGGTTGGAGGGATCAGATAGTGATACCGAAAGTACCCTCCGCCACACACCATTAGGTGGCTTGCGGAGTATCATGTAGATGTACATTTAATTACACACCAGATCCTAATAAGAACAACACGTTTTCATCAATCTTAAATGTTTACTGTCTTGCTTCCTATACTAATTTTACGTCGCACAAAACAGAAAGTTAATAGCTAACAGACAATAAAAGTGCAAATTTTTTGAAGAATTCTGATTCTCTCGGTCATAAATAATCCCACCCAGTATTAATTGTGAGTTTTTTTTAGGGGGGGGGGCTGTAGGACGTCAAACCGGCCGACTTGGAGCGGGAGAGAAGTGACAGGACATTTTGATTTCCACTGTCGTAAATATATGTTTGAGGACCTCCATTACAAAGTTTACACGTTTGAATTCCTCAGAGGGCAATACAGCGACGTGCGATAAAAGAATGCTGTGTGAAGAGGCGTGGCACTGCATTTTGGCACACTCAAATAAGATATCTTACATTTCCTCGGACATACATGTTTCATACATCAAACTCTTCAGAAACATGTCGCTACAAAATGAACATATTTTTGAAACGTCGATTTTTTAAATTTTTGACGTCCTATCTCCAAACGCTCGAGGAGGAAGCGCCACTATCAAGTTTTTGCTCCGGTTCGGAAACATCGTAGATCCGGGGCTGCAGTAGCTATAAGCATCCAGGATACGCCATTTTTTCACTTAAATAATTATGCCTATAATTTCCAATCAAGGTTTTACCTATTTGATGTTTCGAATAAACCTGCGAATTCAGTCCACAGATACTAGAATATATACCGATTATTATATTTCCACCCTCAGGGTGCCACAAACTCTCTTTCTTGGACTAATCCGCCGATATCGGAGCCACTGTGACCGCAGTCTAAGGGAACAATACAGTCTTGATTCGTTATTAAGGGTTGTGCCTAACACGAATGATATTGAAGACTCTAACTTCACAGACCATCTGTCTAAAAAAAACTCCCATGTCAAACTCCGTGTTTGCATCAACCCTTTCGAACTGTTGTTTCCAGAAAGGTTGTTGACTTAAACATGGTTATATATCCTCTCTTTTGAAATAGTCTTCTTGAGCCCCTACTGATACACTAGAAGTTAAAACATAAAGCAGTTCCAATTAAAACAATTATAGGCTACCGTGTATCTACGAGTATGTTATTCAAAGTAGGGCATAGACTTATCTTAGTAATAGATCTTATGGATTGGCTCTCTTCGCTTTCTTTCATCCTTAAGGGATTTATAGGACAAAGCCCGGATATCATATTTTGAAAGCAGCACGACACGTTAAAAAAAAAGTAATATCTTTACTGATTAGAAGCTTCTGGAACGTTATGCCTTATAATCGGGAGGTTTTAAGGTCGATTCTCACAAGAATCATTTTTTATTTGCTTTGATTAATTCCATCTTTATTACCAATAGGAAACGTTAATTAACGCATACTGAATTCCTCACTAAAGATCTCCAATTTTCCAGCTCTTTCCTCTCCCAATTATTTTTTAATTTTGATAACAAGGCCTGAATGTGGAGAAGATTCGCTCAATAGATCTAGTGCTGGCGGAGCAAGAAATGAGGCTTTTCACAAAAGCCGATTGGTAAGTTCCCTTATTTTGTGTTTTCAGCTACATTAACTTCCATTACTTATTTGGATGGATGGAGCTGTGTTGCAGTTGCATCTCAAAATAAGGTGGCACGAAAGTAATCGGAATGAGCATTCATAAAAGACAAAACATTTGCAATTCAGTCTAGACGCATCTCTACAAGCCACTTTTCTGCGCATTCTTCATGTTAGCCAATAGACCTTTTCCCTCTGTATCTTACAAGGGAACCTCCCCATCGCACCCCCCTCAGATTAAGTTATAAGTTGGCACAGTGGATAGGCCTTGAAAAACTGAACACAGATCAATAGAGAAAACAGGAAGAAGTTGTGGGGAACTATGAAAAAAATAAGCAAAATTTACAAACTGAGTAGTCAGTGGCCAAACAGGCAACATCAAGAACAAAACGAGCTAAGGAGCGCCGTGGTCCCGTGGTTAGCGCGAGCAGCTACGGAACGAGAGGTCCTTGGTTCAAGTCTTCCCTCGAGTGAAAAGTTTAATTTTTTATTTTCAATTATTATATGACAAACTCTTATGTTTTAATCACTTTTTTGGGAGTGATTATCACATCCACAAGAAAACCTATATCAGGCAAGGTAGAAGAATCTTTTTACCCATTCGCCAAGTGCACAAGTTTGGTGGGTCGACAACATATTCCTGTCATGTGACGCACATGCCGTCACCAGTGTCATATAGAATATATCAGACGTGTTTACCTGTGGAGGAATCGGTTGACCTCTGACCTTGCGATCAAATGTTTTCGGTTCCCATTGGAGAGGCACGTCCTTTCGTCTACTAATCGCACGGCTTTGCGGTGCGGTCGCAAAACACAGACACGAAACTTATTACAGTGAACAGAGACGTCAATGAACGAACGGACAGATCATAACTTTGCGAAAATAAAAAAAGTAAACTTCTCACTCGAGGGAAGACTTGAACCAAGGCCGTCTCGTTCCGTAGCTGCTCACGCTAACCACGGGACCACGGCGCTCCTTAGCTCATTTTTCCTTCATGTTGCCTATCTGGCCATGGACTACTCAGTTTCTATATTTTCCTTGTTTTTTTCATAGCTCCACACAACTTCTTCCTGTTTTCTCGATTGATCTGTGTCCAGTTTTTCAAGGCCTATCCACTGTGCCAACTTATAACTAAATCTGAGGGGGGTGCGATGGGGAGGTTCCCTTGTTAGAACTATCACACACACAGGTGACCAAGGTCTGGAACAGCGATATCCGTATATACAGATGGCCGTAGGCAGTGCATTGGCGGAACTGTCATTTGTACTCAGTGATTCATGTGAAAAGCGGTTCGACGTGGTTATGGCAGCACAACGAGAATTAACAGACTTTGAAAGCGGAATGGTAGCTGGAGGTAGACGAACGGGACATTTCACGTAGGAAATCATTAGGGAATTTAATATTCCGAAAACCAGTTTCAAGGGTTTACCGAGAATACCAAATTTCAGGCACTCAACACAGACAACACAGTGGCTGGCGGCCTTCACTAATGATCGAAAGCAGCGGCGTTTTCATAGCGTTGTCAGTGCTGACAGACAAGCAACACTGCGTGAAATAACCGCAGAAATCAATGTGGGACGTACGACGAACGAATCTGTTAGGACAGTGCAGCGGAATAGTGCGTTAATGGGCTATGGCAACAGACGACCAACCCGAATACCTTTGCTAACAGCACGATATCGCCTGCAGCGCCTTTGCTGGGCTCGTGACCATGTCGGTTGGACTCTAGACGACTGGAAAACCGTAGCCTGGTTAGGTACGTCCCGACTTCAGTTGGAAAGAGCTAATGACAGGATTAGAGAGTGGTGAAGACCCTACGATGACATGGGCTGAAGTTGTCAACAAGGCACTGTGCGAACTGGTGGTGGCTCCATAATGGTGAGGGCTGAGTTTACATGGAATGGACTGGACTAGGTCCTCTAGTCGAACTGAACGTTTTGTAGACTATTTGCATCCATACATGTTCCAAACAACGATGGAATTTTTATGGGTAACAATGCGCCGCATCCACTGGGCCACAGTTGTTCGCGACTGGCTTGAAGAACACTCTGGACAATTCGTGCGAATAATTTGCACACCGAGATCTCCAGAGATGAGTTCCTTCGAACATTATGGAACGCAATAGAGAGGTCAGCAAGTAAACAAAATCCTGCACCGCCGACACTTTCGCAATTATGGGTGGCTATAGAGGCAGGATGGCTCATATTTCTGCAGAAGACTTCTAACGACTTCTTGAGTTCATGCCACGTGGAGTTGCTGGACTACACACGGCAAAAGGAGGTGCGACTCGATATTACGTTATCCCATGACTTTTGTCACATCAGTGTATTAGGAAGATAGTAGACGGTGTTCCTTTCGTTTTCCTTGGTTTGTATTGCTTTCGGTGATCGACTTGGAGCAGAAGTCGTCGGTCTCAGCGGATTAGGGAAGGATGAGGAAGGAAGTCGACCGCGCCCTTTCAAAGGAACCATCCCAGGATTTGCCAGAAGCGATTTAGGGAAATCACGGAAAACTTAAATCAGGATGGCCGGATGCAAGTTTGAACCGTCGTCCTCCCGAAGGCGAGTCCAGTATGCTAACAAATGGTTCAAATGGCTCTGACCACTATGAGACTTAACTTCTGAGGTCATCAGTCCCCAAGAACTCAGAACTACTTAAACCTAACTAACCTAAGGACATCACACACATCCATGCCCGAGGCAGGATTCGAACCTGCGACCGTCGCGGTCGCGCGGTTCTAGACTGAAGCGCCTAGAACCGCTCGGCCACCACGGCCGGCTCCAGTGTGCTAACCATTGCGCCTCCTCGGTCGGTTGTATTAGTTTGTTTCTTTTTTTAAATTACGTTCGTATAGGTTTTCATACCAAGACTTCCTGAAACACCGCTTCATAATTCGACAGGTTGTGCAATGTTAGCGCTGTCCGCTGGAGGAAGGTCCAGGGCTCTACACACCTGTGGTATTCGTCGGAGATGGTGAGTCGCATTTTTATAAATAATAACACTATCCAAGGTTTTGCTAATGTTAGCCGAGATTTCTTCAGAGTGCTCGGTTGAATTTCTGCATATGTATAATAGAGTAATCATATGAATAGGTTTTTAATATATCAATTGTTGTGTTGGCAGAAGAGCCAACACTGTGTTACTAGAGGAGGCCGAAATGCACGCGTTTTAGCTCACGCAGGCTGGCGTGAGGAGGGAAGAACTATACTGACGTGAGGTCTGGAACATGACAAGGAATTAGAATTCAGAAAGCGGACGTAATTAGTTTGATACTTAACTTTAATCCATTAATGATGAACGTTGCTCTTGACGGTACATGATTCACAATATCAATAGTAACTGAATATGGCGCCTTGCTAGGTCGTAGCAAATGACGTAGCTGAAGGCTATGTCAAACTGTCGTCTCTGCAATTGAGAGCGTCTGTATACAGTGAACCATCGCAAGCAAAGTCGGCTGTACAACTGGGGCGAGTGGTAGGGAGTCTCTCTAGACTAGACCTGCCTATGGCGGCGCTCGGTCTGCAACCACTGATAGTGGCGACACGCGGCTCCGACGTATACTCACGGACCGCGGCCGATTTAAAGGCTACCACCTAGCAAGTGTGGTGTCTGGCGGTGACACCACATCAATCATAAGAATGTAAGCTGTACTATTTGTCAAGGCGAAAAAAAATGGGAAAAAAATCATTAAAGTACAATTTAACCCACTGGAATTTTTTATTTACGTTTTCTTTTTCTCAGTTCTACCACAAATGCCCTGAGGAATGTATGTATCCTCGAGACGCTTTGCCGATCACGTGTTTTTTTACTCAAAGGTTGCCTGCCATGCGACAGATAGTCACGTATTTCGATTTCTGTATCAGCCTCTCGCCAGTAACTTTCATGAAAAAATTTGAAATTTGTGGTAAGAAGGACTATGGGACCGAACTGCTGAGGTCATCGGTCCTTAGGCTTACGCACTACTTACACTAATTTACGGTAAGGACAACACACACACCCATGCTCGAGCGAGGACTCGAACCTCCGACGGGGCACCCGCGCGAACCGTAACAAGGCGCCCAAGACCGCACGGCTACCCCGCGCGGCGAACTGTCATGAACGGGTATAGCATCTGAATCAGGCAGTGCAAAAAATTCCTGTAAATGACATTCAGAAGCTATTTGCTCTCATGCCAGAAAGAATACAAAAATGTATTAGTGCGTCTGCAAGTCACCCAAACACTAAAGCTGATGTTCCGAATTAAATGAACGTTTAATCGTCCAGTATCCGCTCTTTGAAGACAATCTGCTCAAAGTCTGCTACGTACCGGAGGCATACTTCGCAGCGCAACATTTTATTTTCCGCCAGCGTATTCAGCTACGAGAAGCCTGCACAATCAGGTACAGGGTGTTTCAAAAATGACCGGTATATTTGAAACGGCAATACAAAATAAACGAGCAGCGATAGAAATACACCGTTTGTTGCAATATGCTTGGGACAACAGTACATTTTCAGGCGGACAAACTTTCGAAATTACAGTAGTTACAATTTTCAACAACAGATGGCGCTGCAAGTGATGTGAACGATATAGAAGACAACGCAGTCTGTGGGTGCGCCATTCTGTACGTCGTCTTTCTGCTGTAAGCGTGTGCTGTTCACAACGTGCAAGTGTGCTGTAGACAACATGGTTTATTCCTTAGAACAGAGGATTTTTCTGGTGTTGGAATTCCACCGCCTAGAACACAGTGTTGTTGCAACAAGACGAAGTTTTCAACGGAGGTTTAATGTAACCAAAGGACCGAAAAGCGATACAATAAAGGACCTGTTTGAAAAATTTCAACGGACTGGGAACGTGACGGATGAACGTGCTGGAAAGGTAGGGCGACCGCGTACGGCAACCACAGAGGGCAACGCGCAGCTAGTACAGCAGGTGATCCGACAGCGGCCTCGGGTTTCCGTTCGCCGTGTTGCAGCTGCGGTCCAAATGACGCCAACGTCCACGTATCGTCTCGTGCGCCAGAGTTTACAGCTCTATCCATACAAAATTCAAACGCGGCAACCCCTCAGCGCCGCTACCATTGCTGCACGAGAGACATTCGCTAACGATATAGTGCACAGGATTGGTGACGGCGATATGCATGTGGGCAGCATTTGGTTTACTGACGAAGCTTATTTTTACCTGGACGGCTTCGTCAATAAACAGAACTGGCGCATATGGGGAACCGAAAAGCCCCATGTTGCAGTCCCATCGTCCCTGCATCCTCAAAAAGTACTGGTCTGGGCCGCCATTTCTTCCAAAGGAATCATTGGCCCATTTTTCAGATCCGAAACGATTACTGCATCACGCTATCTGGACATTCTTCGTGAATTTGTGGCGGTACAAACTGCCTTAGACGACACTGCGAACACCTCGTGGTTTATGCAAGATGGTGCCCGGCCACATCGCACGGCCGACGTCTTTAATTCCCTGAATGAATATTTCGATGATCGTGTGATTGCTTTGGGCTATCCGAAACATACAGGAGGCGGCGTGGATTGGCCTCCCTATTCGCCAGACATGAACCCCTGTGACTTCTTTCTGTGGGGACACTTGAAAGACCAGGTGTACCGCCAGAATCCAGAAACAATTGAACAGCTGAAGCAGTACATCTCATCTGCATGTGAAGCCATTCCGCGAGACACGTTGTTAAAGGTTTCGGGTAATTTCATTCAGAGACTACGCCATATTATTGCTACGCATGGTGGATATGTGGAAAATATCGTACTATAGAGTTTCCCAGACCGCAGCGCCATCTGTTGTTGAAAATTGTAACTACTGTAATTTCGAAAGTTTTTCTGCCTGAAAATGTACTGTTGTCCCAAGCATATTGCAACAAACGGTGTATTTCTATCGCTGCTCGTTTAGTTTTTATTGCCGTTTCAAATATACCGGTCATTTTTGAAACACCCTGTAAGTCGTAAATAATACCGGGTGGGGGGTCGGTCTACATTTATATTGCGCTAGCCCTCTTACGGTGTGTGGTGAAGGATACTTCGTGTGTCCATTATCATTTGCGCTCCTTCGCAGAGGCTGCATAGAAACAACGACTCTTCCAAGGCTTCCTTTAACTCGAATACCTCTTTTTAACAATAGCAGTCATTTCGCGAGACACAAGTGGCAGGAAGTTATGTGTTATGCAAATCATGTATTACGTCGGCTGCTTGTTCTTGGAACGACCGCTGTAGGAATTTAAGCAGTGAAGCTTTCCATAATGGATAACGCATCTTGCAGCGCCTCGCAGTGCAGTCAGGAGAACATCTCACGCTTACTACAGATTCATCTGAATTAGTTGGCGTCTGGCGTTTAAGGTTCTAAGTTGCGACGCTGTATTGTTGCGACAAGTACATACATACTCTATGTAAGTCATCCGTCGCAACGCTCCGCAACACTAGAATAACGGTTAGAGTATAATTCTCCTGCAAAAAATCATATACAAATTCTGATATGCGCTTATGTTAAATTTCGGTAAATTTGTGGGAATGTATAAAAGTAGGCAGCCGCTGCTATTGTCACATTCAATAAAAAATTTTCTGGGTTTGTGATCGCATTGTCAATACATAGTAAACTACCGACGTTTCGGTCCCTATTGCAAGCGGCCTTCTTCAGGGTGTGATTCGTTTACTGTAAACCGAAACGTCGGTAGTTTTATCTACAGGGTGTCCATAAAGTCCCTTCACAGCTTCAAAATTTTATTACAACGGCAGTTGTTGAAATATTTTAACAGCATTTCTTTTATTGTAATCGGTGTTTATAAAAGATTTTTTGACAGTGTTTAATAAACCTCTATATGGACGCCTTTAGTTGCACGAAGCAATTCAAGACGGTACTCGATTTTTTGCTAGGTTCACTGTAGCATAGCATCATCAATAATGGCAATGGCATTACGAATCCTTTGCTTCAAGTCAGCAATGTCCCGTGTGTTTGATACACGATATCTTTAACATATCTCCCATAAAAAAAGTTCAAGGGAGATACCCGGCGAACGCAGTGGCCAAGGAATTGGTCCATTCCTCCCGATCCATCTGCCTGGAAATGTTTCATTGAGGTACCGACGAACATGCAGTACCCAGTGTGGTGGTGCGCCATCTTGCTGGAAAACGATAGCTGGTTATAAGTCAATCAATAGTGGTGCTACAGATTCGGTCAGAAGGTCGAGGTAAACATCTGCAGTAATTGTCAACTCGTTGGACGATGCTGGTGAAGCTCCCTACTCACATGGAGGTGTTCAGATACCCAGATTCTCACACTGTGTCTGTTTAATGTCCCAGGAACATGAAAAGTTGCCTCGTCACTGAAACAAACTCGCTTGAGGAATGCTTCATCATCCGAAAGGCGTTCCTGCATTTTGAGTGCAAACTCTGTCCGTTTTGGCTTGTCATTTGCCTCAAGTGTCTGTAACAGTAGCACAAACGTAAGTTCTTGTGGAGGACCTTATGGCCAGTTGAAAGTGGTAGATGCAACTGTCTGGCAACAGTGCGGATAGACTTCGTAGGTAAACGAGCGAAGACGTTTAAAACGCGATCGATATTTTCCTCGGATGTTTTTGGTCGCCCGCTCCTCCCTTTATCCAACAATGTCCCTGACGACATAAATTATTTGTGCCATGCACGGATTGAAGGACACGATGGTGGATCTCTTCCATACTTCGTTTTGAAGTTTCGTTGAGTCTGAACATCCGATTTTACCTCAATAAACCAGGACACACATTGTGCCTTCTCTTGAGGAGTTGCCATTTTATAGAGGTTCGGTACCTTCCACCAACAGAATTTTAGTATACATAAAAACTTTCGTAAACAGTGATTACAATAAAAGAAATTTTGTTAAAATATTTCAACAACTGCCGTTGTAATAAAATTTTGAAGTTGTGAAGGGACTTTATGGACACCCTCTATATTGACAATGCGGTCACAAAGCTAGAAAAATTTTATTGATTTGTTTGTAGCGTCTCTACGAATGTCAGAAATGTGGATTGAATATGGCTATGGATTAGCGCCAGTGGGGGCAAAATGAGAGGGGTGGGGTGGTGGTGGTGAAAAGTTCCTCGTTGTGAAATCGCTTCGTATTGACCATGTCAAATTTCTAAAATTATTTAACTCCTTGAAACACTTTTTTTTTTCGCGGTAATTTCCGAAAAACCTTGCTTGACAACGGTTGCTTCCAAAGATGCATATCGCCTTCCATTTGTTACGCACACACATCGGAAAACTCCAATTAACTGTAATTTTGCTATTATTTATCCCATAACAAGTACGAAGGGGTTGAGTTGGTTTGTTTGGGGGAGAAGACCAAACAGCGAGGTCATCGGTCTCATCGGATTAGGGAAGGACGGGGAAGGAAGTCGGCCGTGTCCTTTCAAAGAAACCACCACATTTGCCTGGAGCGATTTAGGGAAATCACGGAAAACCTAAATCAGGATGACCGGACGCAGAATTGAACCCTCGTTCTCCTGAATGCGAGTCCAGTGTGCAAATACGAAGCTTGAAGTATTTATACAGTATTATACAAAATTAATGTAAAAATTCAAAAATTCACGTATGGCGCTTCCAAAATAAGTTCTTAATGATAACTAGGATCGGAATTTTTTCCCTATGTTAAGACAGCTTTTTACTCTCAATCCTCATTCTATACTCATTAGGCTGTTCATTCCATTCAACACATCTGTAATTCTTCTTCATTTTGACTGATATCCTCTCATCTTGAATTTTAATCCCACCCTTGAACCTTGCTTTTATTTCCCTCCTTGTTTCTTTGATGTGTAGACTGAACAGTTGGGGCAAAAGACTACATCCCTGCCTCACACGCTTTTTAACGCGAACAGTTAGTTCTTTACTTTCACTCTTATTATTCCCACTTGGCTCTTGTACACATTGTACCGGGTGATCGAAAAGTCAGTCCAAATTTGAAAACTGAATAAATCACGGAATAATGTAGATAGAGAGGTACAAATTGACACAGATGCTTGGAATGACACGGGGTTTTATTAGAACCAAAAAAAAAAACAAAAGTTTACAACATGTCGGACAGATGGCGCTTCATCTGATCAGAACAGCAATAATTAGCATAACAAAGTAAGACAAAGCAAAGATGATGTTCTTTACAGGAAATGCTCAATATGCCCACCATCATTCCTCAACAATAGCTTTAGTCGATGAATAATGTTGTGAACAGCACTGTAAAGGATGTCCGGAGTTATGGTGAGGCATTGGCGTCGGATGTTGTCTTTCAGCATCCCTAGAGATATCGGTCGATCACGATACACTTGCGACTTCAGGTAACCCCAAAGCCAATAATCGCACGGACTGAGGTCTGGGGACCTGGGAGGCCAAGCATGACGAAAGTGGCGGCTGAGCACACGATCATCACCAAACGACGCGCGCAAGAGATCTTTCACGCTTCTAGCAATACTTTTTTTTTTGTTCTAATAAAACCCCATGTCATTCCAAGCATATGCGTCAATTTTTACCTCTCTACCTACATTATTCCGTGGTTTATTAAGTTTTCAAATTTATACGGAATTTTTGATCACCCGGTATATTACCCGTCTCTCCCTACAGCTTACACTTATTTTCCCCAGAATTTCGAACATCTTGCACCGTTTGACACTGTCGAACGCTTTTTCCAGGTCGACAGATCCAATGAACGTGTCTCGATTTTTGTTCAGTCTAGCTTCCAACGTCTGAACTGTCACTCTCGCGTCTTTACTTTTCCTAAACCCAAACTAATCGTAATCGTAACAGATTCTCTGTTTTCTTTTTCATTCTATTTTCGTTAAAGAGGCGAATAATTGACACTTTTTACGGTATTTTATTTTTTATCTCGGAATACCTGTATGTTTTCACGATAAAGTATGTATACATGCATCTATAAACTTTCAGAATGCTCGTACATTTTCTTCAGTCCAAATATCACAGCGGTTTTGTTTTATACACAGGCTGAAGGTAAATACTATTTTTCTTCAAAATTTCTAGTGACGGTAGTTTTTATTTATTAATATTTTTACGTACCAACAGACAAGAATTTTCGTTTTAAAAGCACTCCATCGTATTCTTGATGCAAGACACACACGTCAAATAAGTTTTTCGGATTTTTAACTAATATTAGAAGTTCAATATTTTAAACATAGCTGCACAACAGCAACGGTTTCACGTAATAAAATCATAAAAAGCCGACCAGTTGCAATGGATAAAGATATTCTTTACCTAGATTTCGACAAATGTAAATTTGTCTTCTTCAGAAGGTAAGAATTTTACATTAGTAAGGACTAATGTACCATCGCCGTTTTTACAATTGTCGGCATAGACCCATGTGTCAAAAATAAAATATAGCCCTAGAATTAGGGTTTGTCACGTTAATATAAAATAGCTCATGGATCTTGCAGAGTTTACAACCGACTCGTCGATCCATGAGCTATTTTATATTAACGTGTTTTGAAGAAGAAAAATTTATATTTTTTCTTTATCCATTGCAACTGGTCGGCTGCTTATAATGTCATTAATATTCGAAGTCATTGGATGGCAATGCTGTAAGGCGATGAGATGACCTGCTGGGCCTGCTTTTGTGGCGGCCGCTACAGCAGTAGTCAGCTTTTGGGATTCCGGCGCTTTATTAAGGCGATCGTCGGACCTCGCGAGTATTGCAAAACGAAATTTTCCGCGAGAGCTCTGGCCACGTGCGCCAGGATGTGGTGGAAGTTGCGGTCGCTGCAGATGCAACGACGGGCAAGGACACGCAGCAGCAGGGAAGTACGGCCGGATCTGCGCTCTGCCGGACGCCGGCATTCACAGCTCTGCAGCTTGCCCTGTGTCCGCAGTCCGGGCCACAGAAAATACGAGTACGCGCAGTTTTCTGTCGAATCCGACCATATTATAAAACTGTGTGTGCCAACGGCCTACCCGCAATGGTAAGACTGGTTCCCCTCAGCTCACCGAAGTTACGCGCTGTAGGACTTGACTGCCACTCGGATGGGTGTCCTAGTCTGCCTAGCGCTGTTGGTTAAGCCGGCTGCACTCAGCCCTTTTGAGGCCAATAGAGGAAATTCTTGACAAAGTGGCGGCTCCGGTCTCGAAAACTGGCAATGGCAGGGAGCGGTGTGTCGGCCGGGGTGGCCGAGAGGTTCTGGGCGCTACAGTCTCGAACCGCCGGACTGCTACGGTCGCAGGTTCGACTCCTGCCTCGGGCATGGATGTGAGTGTGTCCTTAGGTTAGTTAGGTTTAAGTAGTTCTAAGTTCTAGGGGACTGATGACCTCAGAAGTTAAGTCCCATAGTGCTAAGAGCCATTTGAACCATTTGGGAGCGGTGTGCTGACCACACCCCCCTTCATACCCACATCCAGTTACGCCTATCGGCCGAGGATGACACAGTGTTCGGTCGAACCGTTGAGATGATTCAAATGGCTCTGAGCACTATGGGACTTTCTGAGGTCATCAGTTCCCTACAACTTAGAACTACTTAAACCTAACTACCTACAGACATCACACACATCCATGCCCGAGTCAGAATTCGAACCTGCGACCGTAGCTGTCGCGCAGTTCCAGACTGTAGCGCCTAGAACCGCTCGGCCACTCCGGACGGCGAACCGTTGAGACTTCCGAGGTCTGTTCGGACCGAGAGTTTTATGTGTGTACAGGGCGACAATTACTGAACTACACTGAAGCGTCAAAGAAGCTGGTATAGGCATGCGAATTCAAATACAGTGACAGTGAAATAAAACAACCTTCTTGTTTCATATTCCTGTTTTGAAAGTTATGTAATTCCAATGGTATCTAATATGGGATTTCGGTAATACATTAAATATCATAAAATATATTATTCCATTTGGTTACTAGTAGGTCATGCTTGTCCAATATATGTTCGCAATATTTTGCTTTTACAAATGAAGCCATAATTAAGAAAATTTAGGTTAGTATTGCCATCTTTCAGTATTTCATATACACTCCTGGAAATTGAAATAAGAACACCGTGAATTCATTGTCCCAGGAAGGGGAAACTTTATTGACACATTCCTGGGGTCAGATACATCACATGATCACACTGACAGAACCACAGGCACATAGACACAGGCAACAGAGCATGCACAATATCGGCACTAGTACAGTGTATATCCACCTTTCGCAGCAATGCAGGCTGCTATTCGCCCATGGAGACGATCGTAGAGATGCTGGATGTAGTCCTGTGGAACGGCTTGCCATGCCATTTCCACCTGGCGCCTCAGTTGGACCAGCGTTCGTGCTGGACGTGCAGACCGCGTGAGACGACGCTTCATCCAGTCCCAAACATGCTCAATGGGGGACAGATCCGGAGATCTTGCTGGCCAGGGTAGTTGACTTACACCTTCTAGAGCACGTTGGGTGGCACGGGATACATGCGGACGTGCATTGTCCTGTTGGAACAGCACACCTTCTAGAGCACGTTGGGTGGCACGGGATACATGCGGACGTGCATTGTCCTGTTGGAACAGCAAGTTCCCTTGCCGGTCTAGGAATGGTAGAACGATGGGTTCGATGACGGTTTGGATGTACCGTGCACTATTCAGTGTCCCCTCGACGATCACCAGTGGTGTACGGCCAGTGTAGGAGATCGCTCCCCACACCATGATGCCGGGTGTTGGCCCTGTGTGCCTCGGTCGTATGCAGTCCTGATTGTGGCGCTCACCTGCACGGCGCCAAACACGCATACGACCATCATTGGCACCAAGGCAGAAGCGACTCCCATCGCTGAAGACGACACGTCTCCATTCGTCCCTCCATTCACGCCTGTCGCGACACCACTGGAGGCGGGCTGCACGATGTTGGGGCGTGAGCGGAAGACGGCCTAACGGTGTGCGGGACCGTAGCCCAGCTTCATGGAGACGGTTGCGAATGGTCCTCGCCGATACCCCAGGAGCAACAGTGTCCCTAATTTGCTGGGAAGTGGCGGTGCGGTCCCCTACGGCACTGCGTAGGATCCTACGGTCTTGGCGTGCATCCGTGCGTCGCTGCGGTCCGGTCCCAGGTCGACGGGCACGTGCACCTTCCGCCGACCACTGGCGACAACATCGATGTACTGTGGAGACCTCACGCCCCACGTGTTGAGCAATTCGGCGGTACGTCCACCTGGCCTCCCGCATGCCCACTATACGTCCTCGCTCAAAGTCCGTCAACTGCACATACGGTTCACGTCCACGCTGTCGCGGCATGCTACCAGTGTTAAAGACTGCGATGGAGCTCCGTATGCCACGGCAAACTGGCTGACACTGACGGCGGCGGTGCACAAATGCTGCGCAGCTAGCGCCATTCGACGGCCAACACCGCGGTTCCTGGTGTGTCCGCTGTGCCGTGCGTGTGATCATTGCATGTACAGCCCTCTCGCAGTGTCCGGAGCAAGTATGGTGGGCCTGACACACCGGTGTCAATGTGTTCTTTTTTCCATTTCCAAGAGTGTATATGACGTATATCCTATGTAAAAGTATTTTCTATTGTATTCGTCAGTTTCAGCATAAAATAAGCAAGGTTTTGTGGATAGTTACGCACAAAAATGTTAAACTTCTAATTGTTCAAATGGCTCTGAGCACTATGGGAGTTAATGTGGTGTCACCGCCAGACGCCACACTTGCTAGGTGGCCTTTAAATCGGCCGCGGTCCGTTAGTATACGTCGGACTCGCGTGTCGCCACTATCAGTGATTGCAGACCGAGAGCCGCCACACGGCAGATCTAGTCTAGAGAGACTCCCTAGCACTAGCCCTAGTTATACAGCCGACTTTGCTATCGATGGTTCACTGTCTACATACACTCTCATTTGCAGAGACGACAGTTTAGCATAGCCTTCAGCTACGTCATTTGCTACGACCTAGCAAGGCGCCGTATTCTTCAAGAATGTACTCTGAACAGACAATATTGCGAATCATGTACCGTCAAGAGCGACGTTCATCATTAATGGATTAAAGTTAAGTATCAAACTAATTACGTCCGCTTTCTGAATTCTAATTCCTTGTCATGTTCCAGACCTCACGTCAGTATAGTTCTTCCCTCCTCACGCCAGCCTGCGTGAGCTAAAACGCGTGCATTTCGGCCTCCTCTAGTAACAAGGTGTTGGCTCTTCTGCCAGCACAACACTTAACTTCTGAGCTCATCAGTCCCCTAGAACTGAGAAGTACTTAAACCTAACTAAACTAATGACATCCACACATCCATGCCCGAGGCAGGATTCGAACCTACGACCGTAACGGTCGCGCGGTTCCAGACTGTAGCGCCTAGAACCGCTCGGCCACCCCGGCCGGTTGTCTAATTGTTAATTTAATAAATTTACACAAAACTCAAGGATGGACAGTTGGAGAGTTTTGAGACGCAACCACTGTGTCGCACGTCTGTGGAATAATGTAATTGTTGTAATACAGTATTGTGACTATGCAGCTGGTTAAATGGAGTGGGCTCCCACTAAGAAGAAATGGTGCAGCTTGTCATAAATAAACCACTATAAAAACGATTTGGTACCTGGATTATTTCATGGAATTCACGTAACTTGATCCATGTAGCAGATGAAATGGTCGAGGTAATCCAGTTAGCAGATGAAATGGTCCAGGCAACGACTACTTAGTAGCAGCAGCAGCAGCAGGAAGCAGATTACTCCGAGTTACACAGAACTAAGATACGTATAAGAAATCAACTGAACCATTTAAGTGTCACTGCAGAAATAATTACTATAGTGTAATGTTTTGGAAACTGTTCTAGCAGTAAACATTTGCATTTGTCTGAAAGTAATGAACAAAGTAAGAGCATATGGACTATCAGACCAATCGTGTGATTGGATTGAAGAGTTCCTAGATAACAGAACGCAGCATGTCATTCTCAATGGAGAGAAGTCTTCCGAAGTAAGAGTGATTTCAGGTGTGCCGCAGGGGAGTGTCGTATTAAAAAATTGATTAAAATGGCTCTGAGCACTATGCGACTTAACTTCTGAGGTCATCAGTCGCCTAGAACTTAGAACTAATTAAACCTAAATAACCTAAGGACATCACACACATCCATGCCCGAGGCAGGATTCGAACCTGCGACCGTAACAGTCACACGGTTCCAGACTGTAGCGCCCAGAACCGCACGGCCACTCCGGCCGGCTAGTGTCGCAGTACCGTTGCTATTCACAATATACATAAATTATCTGGGAGTACGCATTAGGAGTGATTTAAAATAGAATGATCATATAAAGTTGATCGTCGGTAAAGCAGATGCCAGACTGAGATTCATTGGAAGAATCCTAAGGAAATGCAATCCGAATACAAAGGAAGTAGGTTACACTACGCTTGTTCGCCCACTGCTTGAATACTGCTCAGCAGTGTGAGATCCCTACCAGATAGGGTTGATAGAAGAGATAAAGAAGATCCAACGGAGAGCAGCGCGCTTCGTTACAGGATCATTTAGTAACCGCGAAAGCGTTACGGAGATGATAGATAAACTCCAGTGGAAGGCTCTGCAGGAGAGACGCTCAGTAGCTCGGTACGGGCTTTTGTTGAAGTTTCGAGAACATACTTTCACCGAGGAGTTAAGCAGTATATTGCTCCCTCCTACGTATATCTCGCGAAGAGACCATGAGGTTAAAATCAGAGAGATTACAGCCCACACAGAGGCATACCGACAATCCTTCTTTCCACGAACAATACGAGACTGGAATAGTAGGGAGAACCGATAGAGGTACTCAAGGTACCCTCCGCCACACACTGTCAGGTGGCTTGCGGAGTATGGATGCAGATGTAGTAGATGTAATTCTTTGAGTGGTGGAGGCCAATGTGATCAGTAAGAAACACCCCCATGATCACACGTTTCTTGATGTCTATGGAACACAAGTATAACAACAATTTTTTTTATTTGTTTAAGTCAAATAATCTCTTTTCGATGTTGCAAATTTGCGCCCCAGCAAAATTTCACTGTCTTCCCCACGTAACGTAACATTAGTAGTTTCGTTACAACATGTTATCAGGCAGAATACGGCGCTGCGGTCGGCAGCGGCTAATTAAGACAAAGAGTCTGGCACAGTTGTTAGATCGGTTGCTGCTGCTACAATGGCAGCTATCAAGATTAAAGTGAGTTTAAACGTGGTGTTATAGTCAGCGCATGAGCGATGGGACACAGCATGTCCGAGGTAGCGATAAAGTGGGGGATTTTCCCGTACGACCATTTCTCGAATGTACCGTGAATATCAGGAATCCGGTAAAAAAATGTGTGGCTAGGGCCTCCCGTCGGGTAATCCGTTCGCCTGGTGCTAGTCTTTTGAGCTGACGCCACTTCGGCGACTTGCGTGTCGACGAAGATGAGAAGATAAAAGATGAGTAGAACAACACAACAAACCAGTTGTAGCTGGGGACTGAGATAATCTCCGACCCAGCCGGGAATCGAACCCGGGTTCCTTGGTATGACATTCCGTCGCGCTGACCTCCCAGATACCGGGGCGGAATACGCTTAAACATCACATCTCCGATATCGTTGAGGCCGGATAAAGACCCTGTAAGTACGGTACCAACGACGACGGCAGAAAATCGCTCAACGTGACTAAAGTGCAATCCTTCCCCAGACTGCTGCAGATTTCAATGCTGCGCCATCAACAAGTGTCAGCGTGCGAACCATTCGACGAAACAGCATCGATATGAACTTTCGAAGCGAAGGCCCACTCGTGTACCCTTGATGACTGCACGCCTCGCCTGGGCCCGTCAACGCCTATGTTGAACTCTCCTCTGTTTAAACACTTGCACTGGCCACCAAACTCCCCAGACAAGAAAATTATTGAGGATATCTGAGATGCCTTGCAAAGTGCTGTTCAGAAGAGATCTCAACCCCCTCGTGCTCTTACGGATTTATGGACAGCCCTGCAGGATTCATGGTGTCAGTTCCCTGAAGCACTACTTAATATAGGGTTATTACAAATGATTCAAGCGATTTCACAGCTCTACAATAACTTTATTATTTGAGATATTTTCACAGTGCTTTGCACACACATACAAAAACTCAAAAAGTTTCTTTAGGCATTCACAAATGTTCGATATGTGCCCCTTTAGTGATTCGGCAGACATCAAGCCGATAATCAAGTTCCTCCCACACTCGGCGCAGCATGTCCCCATCAATGAGTTGGAAAGCATCGTTGATGCGAGCTCGCCGTTCTGGCACGTTTCTTGGTAGAGGAGGTTTAAACACTGAGTCTTTCACATAACCCCACAGAAAGAAATCGCATGGGGTTAAGTCGGGAGAGCGTGGAGGCCATGACATGAATTGTTGATCATGATCTCCACCACGACCGATCCATCGGTTTTCCAATCTCCTGTTTAAGAAATGCCGAACATCATGATGGAAGTGCGGTGGAGCACCATCCTGTTGAAAGATGAAGTCGGCGCTGTCGGTCTCCAGTTGTGGCATGAGCCAATTTTCCAGCATGTCCAGATACACGTGTCCTGTAACGTTTTTTTCGCAGAAGAAAAAGGGCCCGTAAACTTTAAACCGTGAGATTGCACAAAAGACGTTAACTTTTGGTGAATTGCGAATTTGCTGCACGAATGCGTGAGTATTCTCTACCGCCCAGTTTCGCACATTGTGTCTGTTCACTTCACCATTAAGAAAAAATGTTGCTTCATCACTGAAAACAAGTTTCGCACTGAACGCATCCTCTTCCATGAGCTGTTGCAACCGCGCCGAAAATTCAAAGCGTTTGACTTTGTCATCGGGTGTCAGGGCTTGTAGCAATTGTAAACGGTAAGGCTTCTGCTTTAGCCTTTTCCGTAAGATTTTCCAAACCGTCGGCTGTGGTACGTTTAGCTCCCTGCTTGCTTTATTCGTCGACTTCCGCGGGCTACGCGTGAAACTCGCCCGCACGCGTTCAACCGTTACTTCGCTCACTGCAGGCCGGCCCGTTGATTTCCCGTTACAGATGCATCCAGAAGCTTTAAACTGCGCATACCATCGCCGAATGGAGTTAGCAGTTGGTGGATCTTTGTTGATCTTCATCCTGAAGTGTCGTTGCACTGTTATGAATGACTGATGTGAGTGCATTTCAAGCACGACATACGCTTTCTCGGCTCCTCTCGCCGGTTTGTCTCACTGCGCTCTAGAGCGCTCTGGCGGCAGAAACCTGAAGTGCGGCTTCAGCCGAACAAAACTTTATGAGTTTTTCTACGTATCTGTAGTGTGTCGTGATCATATGTCAATGAATGCAGCTACAGTGAATTTATGAAATCGCTTCAATCATTTGTAATAGCCCTGTATGTTAGTCGAGTCCATGCGACGTCATGTTGCGGCACTTCTGTATTCTCGCGGGGGCCCTTCACGATATTAGGCAGACGTACCAGTTTCTTTGGCTCTTCACTGTATATGAAAAACGTCATAATTAGCTACAAACTACGGCGTGCACACACTTTATTCAACATGTAAACATCACTACAGACAATAGGATTTACGTTTGATATGTTCGATATGCCTGCCATCATTGACGATGATGTAGCGCAGACGAATATAGAAATTCTGCATGGCCCGCCGAAGTGTCGGAACACTGATGCTGTCGATAACCTCCTGAATGGCTGTCTTCAGCTGAGAAATGGTTTTGGAGTTATTGCTGTACACCTTGTCGTTAATAAAGCCTCACAAAAAGGAGTCGCATGTGATCAGATCCGGAGAATATGGCGGCCAATCGAGGCCCATGCAAGTGGCCTCTGGGAACCCCAGAGCCAGAAAGCGGTTCCCAATAAAAGCGCTCCTCCAGGACATCCCTTTCCTGCCTCGATGGGGTTGGGCTCCGTCTTGCATGAACCGTCTTGTCGAAATCAGGGTCACTTTGGATAATGGGGATGAAGTCATCTTCCGAAACCTTCATGTAGTGTTCGGTAGTCACTATGTCATCAAGGAATAGCGTACCGATTATTCGGTGAAGGGACATTGCCCACTGTACAGTCACCTGTTGAATGCGGATTCTCAATCCCCCACATGCGTCAATTTCGCTTATTGACGAACCCATCCAAATCGTAGTGGACTTCGTCGCTAAACCATACCAGGTATCCGCATACTAATTCCCATCATGCCCCGCGGCCAACCGTGCAGTTTCACCGTACTAGCGCAAACCGTTCAGGAGTTATGACGATTTTATTTCGTATAGTTCAATAATTGTCACCCTGTACATATGTTACTTATAATGATTTCAAACTTTTATGAAACTTTCTCTCGTACACCATCCCCACAAAATGATGAAAGGAAAGCGTTCGTCGCTTACTGCATTTTCGCTGTAGATGCAGTAGAACTGCCGCATGGCGCATTACGTTTTAATTTATTACTTCTTTACTAGTGATTATATTGCACCTGCAAGATTATACACTGAAGCGCCTAAGAAACTGGTATAGCCATGTGTATTCAAATACAGATATAAGTGGACAGACAGAACGGCGCAACGTCTATGTAAGACAACAAGTGTCTGGTGCAGTAATTAGATCGATTACTACTGCTACAATGACAAGTTATCGAGATTTAAGTGAAATGAAGGTGGTGTTATAGTTGGCGCACGAGCGATGGGACACAGCATCTCCGAGGTAGCTACGACCGTTTCACGAGTGTACCGTCAATATCAGGAATCCGGTATAACATCAAATCTCCAACACTGCTGCGGCCGGAAAAGGTCCTGCAAGAACGGGACCAACGACGACTGAAGAGAATCGCTCATCGTGACAGAAGTGCAGCCCTTCCGCGAACTGCTGCAGATTTCAGTGCTGCGCCGTCAGCAAGTGTCAGCGTGCGAATCATTCGACGAAACAGCATCGATATGGGATTTCGGAGCCGAAGTCTCACTCGTGTTCCCTAGATGACAGCTCGACAGAAAGCTTTACGCCTCGCTTGGGACCGTCAACAACGACATTGGACTGTTGATGAATGGAAACATGTTGCAGGGTCGGACAAGTCTCGTTTCAAATTGTATCGAGCGGATGGAGTCAACCTCATGAATCCATGGTCTCTCCATGCTAGCTGGGGACTGTTCAAGCTGATGGAAGCTCTGTAATGTTGTGGGGCGTGTGCAGTTGGAGTGATATGGCACCCCTAATACGTGTAGATACGACTCTGCAAGGTGTCACATACGTAAGCATCCTATCTAATTCATGTCCATTGTGCATTCCGAGGGACTTGGAGAATTCCAGCAGGACATTACTACAGAGTGGCTCCAGGAACACTCTTCTGAGTTTAAACACTTCCTCTGGCCACCAAACCCCCCGGACATGAACATTATTGAGCATATCTAGGATGCCTTGCAACGCGCAGTTCACAAGAGATCTCCACCCCCTCGTACTCTTACGGGTTTATGGATAGCCCTGCAGGATTCATGGTGTCAGTTCCCTCCGGCACCAGTTCATATATTAGTGGAGTCCATGCCACGTCGTGTCGCAGTACTTCTGCGTGGTCGTGGTGGCCCTAAACGATATTAAGTAGGTGTACCAGTTTCTTTGGCTCTTCAGTGTATGATTGTACATTTCAGGAGATATGACGTCGGAAACACTGAGATGTGTGAAAACTACCGCATCAGGCATGGCGTTCATATCGATTTCTTCTTTGCTAAAAATGTTCAAATGTGTGTGAAATCTTATGGGACTTAACTGCTAATGTCATCAGTCCCTCAGCTTACACACTACTTAACCTAAAAGGACAAACACACACACCCATGCCCGAGGGAGGACTCGAACCTCAGCCGGGATCAGTCGCACAATCCATGACTGCAGCGCCCAAGTCCGCTCGGCGAATCCCGCGCGCCACTTCTTTGCTACAAACTCTATTCGCAACGCATGCCACTGGATGTACCTGCAAAATTCTATCATTATAGAACACGTAGCTCAGCAGTATGACGTCATAAATACTAAATAGTTACAAATAGAAACTGTGGTAAGAAATTCGGTAGATATAGGTGAAATACATGTACAAATATGTATGAAATACGTTAAATGTATGTGAAGCTTATTTGACATGTGGCCAAAGCCACAGGAGAAAAGGTCTTCCTAAACCTTTCCATCGATTTCTGCAAATTTGGTACACTTAATTACAATCTGAAAACAAATACTGCGGGGCTACGAACTAGCAACTTCTTATTAGGGTTGGGGTGATAATGTGCAGAGATAATGGGAAGGAAGAGATGGACAGACAGAGAGGGGGAAAGAGAAAATGGAGACAGATATGGGGCAGAAGGACATCAATAGGGAGAGGGGGAGGAAGAAATGGACAGATATGGGGAAGAAGGGGTGATGGGCAATGGACTGAGAGAGGACAAAGAGTGGTGGGAGGAGGAGATGAACAGTGTGAGCTGGAGGAGGAGATGGACATGGAGAAGTGGAGGAGGAGACGGTAAGAATAGGGGGGATCAGATGGAAAGAAAGAGGAAATGGGCAAAGAACTAGGGGAGGAGGAGATAGATTTAGAGGGGGCTGGAGGAGCGGAGGGAAAGCAGAAAAGGTCAGAGGGGGCGAGGAGCAGATGAACATAGAGAGGGGGAGGAGCACATGTACAGAGAGAGAGGTTGGCGGAGAGGGTGTAATGCATATATGCATTCCCTTCACGTGTTTCAGCCAAGTATTACGCGTGACAGGGACAGGATCCGACTATTCGGGAATAGGATCTTACAATCTGAGACAGTGTTCCGAGACAAACTTCCGACACAATGTCCGCAAACGTGACGTCAGATCCGCCTAGCAACAGCGACCTGAACGCCCATTGGTTGAAAGTTTATATATATATATATATATATATATATATATATATATATATATATATATATATATATATATATATAGGTAACGAGAAAAGTGTCCTTATTGGCTGGGAGAGAAAGGTGGGGTGGGCTCTCTTGTCCTTCGTGAAGACAGGACGATTTAGTCACAAGGAGCCACTCAAAAAGCACGGTCGAGTAACAGGGGCGGCTCTAAAACAACGATCGCGAGTGCATATTTCAGATGTTAAGCAAGATATAAAGTGAAGTTATTAGTTATAAGAACGCCACGTGTCATGGGCAGTGTCTATTGGGAAAGGGTGTAAAGGGTAGAATACAACGGCATAGTCCATAGCCGCCATATTGCAAATGCTGATTCTGTGACGTGTGTGACAAAGAAATTTCTGTATTAAAACAAGTATAGTACAAACGTTGTTGACAATTAACAACTGGCATCCCTAAACACTCCACTTCAGCAGGATCACCACCTACATGGAACCTGGCGACTGAGCGCTACTACTGTGCGACGAGGGACTCACCGAAGCAGCAAGACACCAGGTTAGTGATACCGCCCAGAGAAGCACTTCCTTCTCGCTACAATGCCAATGAGGGTGTTGTAAGGGACGGAGGGTACGGGTGGAGGAGACTGAGAGAGAGGGGGGGGGGGGGGGCAGGAGCAGATGGAGAGAGAGTGGTGTGTGAAGGATGTGGACAGAGATAGGAGCTGGAGGAGCTGGACAAAGAATGGAGGGAGCAGTAGTGGAACAGAGAGAGGAGTGTGGAGCATATATACAGATAGAGTAGGATGGAGGAGATGGACAGAGTGGTGGAGAAGAAAGAGATGGACAGAAGAAGGAGGAAGTGGAGATGGACTAACAGAGTACACACCAGGGCAACGCTGGGTACTCAGCTAGTTGTAAATATTTTAGGAGGAGATAGGGTAGACCAATTAGAATAATAGATTCCATATCAGCAACGTGCCAACCAGCTGACAAGCCACAAGGCATGTCAGATACATGGCAGTGGTGTCGCATGCGTGTGGCTCTATGTGAATACAAGTAATTGGTGTTGGCAAGAAGGCACAAAGTCTTTTTTGGACGATGAAGGTGTTATGATTTTAGTCAAATCTACTAATGTTAACCAACAAAAACCCAAATGATGTTGTTGGGCACATCCTTACAAGCATGTTAATGTGCATTAATTGAGTTTGGAAATGGATCCACAGACGTCTATATTTTCCAAAAGAAAACACTGTCCGTTATGGGCTGTACAATTTTCAGTTTATTTGCTTATCGGTAGCCCATGAGGCTGTCAATCACGAGCAACCACTAGGCAAGGTTTACAACCTAACCAAGGATTTTAGCATAACAACGCTCATTGCAACTCTTTTTCAGAACCGCAAATTCGTCATTGGAAACTACCGGAAAACGGACACCTGCTGCAAAGCGTTCTTGTATGCCGATGATCCTGCTCTAGCGACCCAAAGTACAGATTTTGCATCAGGGCAGAACACTCGCGAATGCCCGTGAACAACTGTCCAGATACCGCAACACAATCTCACAAAGACACACGTGTGTTCTTTTCCTTTGAGAAAAAGGGAAGGTAGTCGCAAATTAAATGAAGTATAATCAGGTATCGAATTGGAACATTGTGAAACGTGAAATATCTAGGGGTGACACCTGATAGATCTCTTACTTTCAAGCACTGCATAAACTGCAATTCAAAAGTTTCCACCAGGAACAGTCTTCTACGGAAACTGGTCAGATCACGGTGGGACTGTCAACCTGAAATGGCAGCACTGTGCTATTCTGCGACAGACTATGCATGTCCTGCTCGTTAATATTCAACATATGCCGAACAGATGGATGTAACTCTCGGAGACACCTGCAGAATCATAATAGGTTGCTTGAAATCCACTCCAGTCGAACGGCTTAAGCATCTTAATGTTTTTTCTTCTGAATAATTTATTGGGTACAAAGGGTGTTTATTCTTTTCTATAAGCTTTTATTTTTCAACAATTAGGACAAATATATAAAATTACTGATAAACAGTGTATATCGAGATAGTTATTTTATTTAAAATGACCGGTTTCAGCCTACTCTTAGACCATCTTCAGAATAGCACCGTCAGATGAAGTTGACGATGTCCAGAACAATCACTAGTCATCAGTCAGTTGATGGTTGGAAAGACGACATCACAGTTACAGGTAGTCTGCGTAAAGCCCTTGTTGGCCACTGATTGTTCGTATATATGAATCGTGAAACCACTTCAGCATCAATTAAGGCCTGAAGATGGTACATTGAAGCGCCGAAACTGGTATCTATACAATAAATGGCGACATAAGGACGGCTGTACAGTAGTGAACGGTCATAGTCCTCCAGACCCCTGGCACAAGGATGGATATGTAAAGGGCCGGAGAGTAGCTCGAAACCGGTCATTTTAAATAAAATAACCATCACGATTTAGACTTATTTTCACAAACTTTACATAGCTTACAACATCGCTGTTTCCCAAAAATGTTACCAAAAATTTTGTAGGACAAATATTCTAAATTCTCAACAACCTTTTAAAAAAATGGCTCTGAGCTCTATGGGACTTAACTTCTGAGGTCATAAGTCCCCTAGAACTTAGAACTACTTAAACCCAACGAATCTAAGGACATCACACACATCAATGCCCGAGGCAGGATTCGAACCGGCGACCGTAGCGGTCGCGCGGTTCCAGACTGTAGCGCCTAGAACCGCTCGGCCACCACGGCCGGCAACGTTTTAAAACTCTGGAATTAGGACAAAGATACTTAATACTCAACAACTTTTTTTAAAGGCATCCTGTCGAAACATCACGATAAGCTAACATGTGGGAATGTAAAACTCTTAATTTGACATAGAGGTCGGGGTGAAACTGATAACAATAAATCGGGGAAGTGGTGAATGATCGTCGTAAAATGAGCTATAAGAGGACGGAACTGCTGAAGGCAACACACAGAATTATGGAAGATACTACCTTGCACCGGTTGCGCAATTTGGAAGCAAACATTTCATGTCTTATAAGATAAATCGTTAGAGTAAAGCTCTATGACATTAAAGTTGTACATCGATATGACTCTCCCTACATCTCGCGCAGAACTGCCTCGGTCTGACCATACGAGGTCTGTTCACAAAAATTACGGAACACTGTCCACAAAAATTTCCTACGCTTACCTTTTACTTATGTCATAGTCTCCTTCGAAATACTCTCCTCCACAATTGATACACCGCTCCCAACGCCATTTCCACTTCCGGAAGCAGCCTTGGTACGTCTCTTGCTGGATCGCACAAAATGCCGTCTACGAATTTTCTTTTATCTCGCCTATCGTTTTAAATATTCGTCCCGGGATTTTCGGCTCTGGAAATAAAAAGAAAGGTCCAAAGGGGCCAGGTCTGGAGAGGACGAAGGATGAGCAGCACATTGATTTCGTTTTTTGCGCAATAGTCACACACCAACAGGAATGTACTCGAATGTGCGGGTGCGTTATTTTGAAGCAACAGGCATGAATTATCTCGCCACATTTCAGGCCGTTTCCTTTCCATATTTTCTCGCAGGCGCCGCACGTCCCGACTGACATCTGACCCGGCCTGATGAGCTTTTTTTGGTCTTGGAGAACCTTTTCCGATCCATTGTGAAGACTGAACCTTGGTCTCAACATCGTAACCGTAGATCCACGTCTCATGACCAGTTATGATTCTCTCAAGGAACTTCTCGTTCTCATTTGCGCGATCCAGACGCTCTTCACAGACTGTCTTTCTGGTCTTGACTCGTGAGCCGTTGGACGAACTCGGCGGCAACACGCCGCAGGATTTCATGACCTGATCTAACTGAAATGTTACATTCTTCTGCAACCTTTCGGACAGTCAGTCTTCGAGGTGCACACACAATTTCGTTGACGTTCCTGACTTGATGATCATCGGTAGCCGGCCTGAACGTAGGTCATCTCTAACTTCCATCCGGCCATGTTTAAAGTGTTTGAATCTTTCGTGATACCGATTATGACTTAAGCACTCGTCACCGTATGCTTCCTGCATCATTTTGTGTGTCTCTGTAAAGATTTTCTCGAGTTTCACACAAAATTTAATGCAGACGCGTTGCTCCTCTTAACTCTGCCCTCTCTAAATTCGCATACTGTGCGACACAAAGTTCGACTCAATACAACGCTAAACAATAACTAACAGACATGCCACAATGAAACTTCCTGCAGTTACGCATGTACCCTCGCAATACCAAGGGGGGAAGGGGTACTATATGCCCTTCTTTTGAAAACACTGAAATCTACTCAGGTACTTCATTTTTTAAAATTTTGTAAAAACATATTTATATACCATCTGGTGAGCAAGATGTATGAGACAGGTGAAATACCCTCAGACTTCAAGAAGAATATAATAATTCCAATCCCAAAGAAAGCAGGTATTGACAGATGTGAAAATTACCGAACAATCAGTTTAATAAGCCACAGCTGCAAAATACTAACACGAATTCTTTACAGACGAATGGAAAAACTAGTAGAAGCCAACCTTGGGGAAGATCAGTTTGGATTCCGTAGAAATACTGGAGCACGTGAGGCAATACTGACCTTACGACTTATCTTAGAAGAAAGATTAAGGAAAGGCAAACCTACGTTTCTAGCATTTGTAGACTTAGAGAAAGCTTTTGACAATGTTGACTGGAATACTCTCTTTCAAATTCTAAAGGTGGCAGGGGTAAAATACAGGGAGCGAAAGGCTATTTAGAATTTGTACAGAAACCAGATGGCAGTTATAAGAGTCGAGGGACATGAAAGGGAAGCAGCGGTGGGGAAGGGAGTAAGACAGGGTTGTAGCCTCTCCCCGATGTTATTCAATCTGTATATTGAGCAAGCAGTAAAGGAAACAAAAGAAAATTTCGGAGTAGGTATTAAAATCCATGAAGAAGAAATAAAAACTTTGAGGTTTCCCGATGACATTGTAATTCTGTCAGAGACAGCAAAGGACTTGGAAGAGCAGTTGAACGGAATGGATGGTATCTTGAAGGGAGGATATAAGATGAACATCAACAAAAGCAAAACGAGGATAATGGAATGTAGTGGAATTAAGTCGGGTGATGCTGAGGGAATTAGATTAGGAAATGAGACACTTAAAGTAGTAAAGGAGTTGTGTTATTTGGGGAGCAAAATAACTGATGATGGTCGAAGTAGAGAGGATATAAAATGTAGACTGGCAATGGCAAGGAAAGCGTTTCTGAAGAAGAGAAATTTGTTAACATCGAGTATAGATTTAAGTGTCAGGAAGTCATTTCTGAAAGTATTTGTATGGAGTGTAGCCATGTATGGAAGTGAAACATGGACGGTAAATAGTTTGGACAAGAAGAGAATAGAAGCTTTCGAAATGTGGTGCTACAGAAGAATGCTGAAGATTAAATGGGTAGATCACATAACTAATGAGGAAGTATTGAACAGGATTGGAGAGAAGAGAAGTTTGTGGCACAACTTGACCAGAAGAAGGGATCGGTTGGTAGGACATGTTCTGAGGCATTAAGGGATCACCAATTTAGTATTGGAGGTCAGCGTGGAGGGTAAAAATCGTAGGGGGAGACCAAGAGATGAATACACTAAGCAGATTCAGAAGGATGTAGGTTGCAGTAGGTACTGGGAGACGAAGAAGCTTGCACAGGATAGAGTAGCATGGAGAGCTGCATCAAACCAGTCTCAGGACTGAAGATCACAACAACAACATATTTATTGTCTTTAATGAAGCCTTTTTCCCAGATTCTATGATTGTTTTACATTTTTCGTTTAAGCTTAATCTGAAAATTTAAGTTTAATCCTCGAGCGGGCGCGCCTGTGTATAAATTGCGCCGACCGCAAATAACATTGTCGCGCAGAGTTCCATTGTTGTTGAACAATAGCAAGCCCCTAACTATTCCTGCATTACTGTTGCAGCTAGCTCAGTGAGAAGTTGTGTTGTCATAGGTTCACGTGAGCTACAGTAATTTAAAGTAAACTTAGTGTACAAAGTACGCCACGGGCCCGGTCATGTAAGTAATTTTTCCTTCACTTTTATTTCGTTCCTTTTTATTCGAATCAAAAGATAACACGTAACAAGCGGGTATATCTGTGCAAGGCGAGATCAAAGCTGACAAGACAACGAGCTTGATTGGTTACTCAATGAGGATTCAGAGTTCAACTCCGTACCAGACAACGAACACGATGATGACTCTGAAGAAGAAGAAGAAGAAGAATGTATCACACGAAGTGACCACGATTCGGAATCTGATCAAATCCACGATTCAGATTATGACTGTGAAGAGCGACTCTCCGCTGATGGTATTTTTATTGGGAGAGGCAAAACGTGTAAATGGAATAAATTATGTCCTAATCTGACTTAGAAAACAAAAAGAAAGAACATTGCGAAAATATTGGGCCTACGCGTGTTGCCAGAGGGATCACAAGTGAAACATGCTTTATGGACAATACTTAGCCTGGAAATGATTTATGAAGTTGTAAAATACACGAACATATACATTCAATCTAAGAAATAATGTGTACAATCTTCCATAGAAAGGGACGCTAAGGAAACTACAAGGTGTGAAATAATGACATTTTTGGGATTGCTGTATCCTATCGGGACTAAGAAAGCAAACCACACAATTGTCATTAAACTGTGGACAGCAGATGGTACTGATACGTATAGATTACGAGAGCTGTGATGAGCTACTGATGATTTCTGTTCCTTTTACAATGTTTCCGTTTTGACGACAAGAGTACAAGGCAAGAAAGAAGAGTAACTGATAAACTTGCTACAATCCGACAAATATTGGATGCTTTTCTGGTGAACGCAAGAACGCTTATAGTGTAGGACAATTTGTGGCATTAGACGAAAATTTGCAAGCTTTCTGTCTTGGCTGTTCTTTTGTTCAGTATATTCCGAACAAACCAGCAAAGTACGGGATAAAGATTTTTGTTTTAGCAGGTGCTAAAACATTCTTCACGAGTAATATTGAAGTATACTGAGGACACCAACCTAAATGACCGTATGATGTTTCCAGTTCTCCCTGTGATATTGTAGGGAGGCTAGTTACTCACCCTGAAGGCTCAGTAAGAAACGTTACAACTGATAAGTGGTACACTAACTATTCCTTAGCCAACTCCCTTTTTGAAAAAGCCACTAACATACATCGGCAAGTTGAGAAAAAACAAACGCGAGGACCCACAAGAATTTCTACCTGGGAAATATAGGGCTATCCCCTCCTCTTTATTTGGTTTCCAGAATGATATGACGCTAGTTTCGTATGTGCCGAAACAAAACAAGGCTGTAATGTTACTTTCAACTTTGCACGATTTTGGAACCATTGACGAAGTTACAGGTAAAGCAGAGATAGTTGTGGTTTACAATATAACAAAGTGAGGTGTCGACACAGTCGATCAACTGGGAGGTGCGTATTCCATCACACAGGTGACAAAAAGATGGCCACTGGTTGTATTCTATGCTCTAAAGGATACAGCGCAGGAATCAATGCTCAAATAATTTTTCATGCAAATGAGACAATTCCAAAAAAGAACAGAAGAATTTTCTTGAAAGATTTAGCACTGTCTCTTACGAAGCCTCTCCTGGGCTCGTGATCAGAGTGATTCGCACCTAGACCACTGGAAAACCGCGTCCTCGTCGGGTGAGTTCGAATTTTATTTGGTAAGTGCTGATGGTATAGTTCGAGTGTGGCGCAGACCTCATGGTGCCACGGACCCAGATTGGTTCAAATGGCTCTGAGCACTATGGGACTTAACATCTATGGTCATCAGTCCCCTAGAACTTAGAACTACTTAAACCTAACTAACCTAAGGACACCACAGAACACCCAGCCATCACGAGGCAGAGAAAATCCCTGACCCCGCCGGGAATCGAACCCGGGACCCAGATTGTCAGCAAGGTTCTGTACAAGCTGGTGGGGGCTCCACAATAGTGTGGGCTGTGTTTACATGGAGCGGACTGGGTCCTCTGGCCCTAGTGAACCGATCATTGTTATGTTCGACTAATTGGAGACAATTTACAGCCATTCATGGACTTCACGTTTCTAAATATGTCACCGTGCCACAACTGTTCGCAGCTGGTTTTAAGAATATTCTGGACAGTTCGAGTGAATGATTTCACCACCCAGACAGCCCGACGTGAATCCAATCGTACGTCTATGGGACAATATCGAGAGGGCAGTGCGTGCAACAAATCCTGCACCGGCAACACTTTCGCAACTATGGCCGGCTATAAAGGCATCGTGGCTCATTATTTCTGCAGGGGACTTCCGACTTGTTGAATCCAGGTTAGGTCGAGGTGCTGCTCTACACTGGGCAAAAGGAGCTCCGACACAATATTAGGAAATGTGACATGACTCACCTTGGTGTAATATGTGTACGAGATGGAAGAAACAGGCCAATTTCGTCTTTATAGTCATTATCGAGAGCAAAATTCAGAAAACATCTATGCAGTACATCGCAACAGATATTAACATGTAAATCAATCCGTCAGCCCACGTATCGAACCGCTTACAAACATTAACTTGATCTTAGCAAATAGAAACTGGATCTTCGTAACATATGTGGGAGAGCTATGTACAACATAACTTCAGTACGTACCGAACAAGCAACCACTGAGAATCCACATCATCTCATAAACTAACATCACCTCATTCTCTCAAAATGTCAAGTCTTCATGTTGACAACATGATTTGGTATTTGATGCTCTAACAGTAGGCATTTCAATAGAATGATCTGGATATTTGCAAAATTATTTTGTAGAGGGTCCATTAAATTGATGTCTAGCCTGTCATCTGTAGCAGCACGATGCTTGTATGATGACAGTTTCCCCAATACTATGGTTTTGTCAAGACGGCATCATTCCTATTTTAGGATGTACCAACGGGGCACAGAGATTCAAAAACTCGAGGAAAATATCAGCAGAAAAGAAGTATTGAAATTAGCGAAGTCAGCCTCAATGTTAAAAAAATCAGCCACTGCGTGGCTACGTATAAACCGTTGGACGTACTGAGCTGCCGGTAGCAGGTTCGAATCCTGTCTCGGGCATGGATGTGTGTGATGTTCTTAGGTTAGTTAGCTTTAAGTAGTTCTAAGTTCTAGGGGACTAATGACCTCAGAAGTTAAGTCCCTTAGTGCTCAGAGCCATTTGAACGTACTGAGCTCGTTTGAGTTCGAAACTGACCTTTATATCGTCTGATAATGCCTCCGTCATTAGAAAATATGTCTCAGTCGACTACCTAATAGCCATATAACAGAAACCATCAAGGAATTAAACGCCGGCTGAGAAGACATGCATTGTGCATGCCAGTTACTATGTTACGAGGTACGCACATAATTAGCATAATGAATTCAGGATGAAGAACGAAACGTAATATTTCAAGCTCCTGTAACTCGCAATGACTACTACTGAAAAGAAGGATATTGTCATGAGCAAAGCTATAGCGCCACACGAAATTCTGTGAACAAATCTCAATTCTCACGTGCTGCAGGTGCTATGCAGGGTTATTCTATGAAACAGTTTATTTGTCAGATATAAACTCTAAATCCGCGCATCGCTTCACAACTTAGCACTCGTAGTACAGTATTGTAGAAATTACAGTCCACACAAAAAATATTAGTAAATATGTGAATACAATAAAATTCAATTTTTTGATCGAAATGGTTGGGAACTTTTAGATGACGATCAGTTTTGCTTCAGGCAAAGGCATTTGATAGGCTGTTTTGACATTGCGCCTGATAATGAAAGCAAGACTAAATCTAATGTCAGGAAATTGTTGACACTAGCTTTCATATTCCTGCAGCTGCTACAATCACTGGTAATGCATAATTTCTAACTTGACTACCTTCTGTTTAATGGACAAGTTCGCCATATATTTAATGTTTCCTTCCACAATGATTTGGTTCTTCTTGCTATTTTTTTCTATTTCCTATGTGATGAACGGTCGCTGTAGCTATAGAGAAAGGCAGGTAATGTAGAGTATGTATAACAAGCAAGAAGGCAAAATATGAATGGAAGACCAAGAAGCAAGTGCTCGGACAAGGAAGGGTTAATACAAGGCTACCTGCTCAATCTACACTATGTAATCAAAAGTATCCGGACACCCCCAAAAACATGTTTTTCATACTAGGTGCATTCTGCTGCCACCTACCGCCAGGTACTCCATATCAGCGACTTCAGTAGTCATTAGACATCGTGATAGCAGAATGGGGCGCTCCGCAGAACTCACGGAAATTGAACGTGGTCAGGTGACTGGGCGTCACTTGTGTCATACGCGAGAATTCCACACTCCTAAACATCCCTAGGTCCACTGTTTACGATGTGATAGTGAGGACGAAACGTGAAGGGACACGTACAGGACAAAAGCGTACAAGTTGACCTCGTCTGTTGACTGACAGACCGCCGATGTGTAATACTCAGACATCTATCCAGACCATCACACAGGAATTCCAAACTACATAAGGATCCACTGCAGGTACTATGAAAGTTAGGTGGGAGGTGAGAAAACTTGGATTTCATGGTCGAGCGACTGCTCATAAGCCGCACATCACGCCGGTAAATGCCAAACGAAGCCTCGCTTGGTGTAAGGAGCGTAAACATTGGACGATTAAACAGTGAAAAATGTTGAATAGAGTGACGAGTCACGGTACACAATGTGGCGATCCGATGGCAGGGTATGGGGAATGCCCGGTGAACGTTATCTGCCAACGTGTGTAGCGCGAAAAGTAAAATTCGAAGGCTGTGGTGTTACGGTGTGGCACTATCACAGCAGAGGCCTACAATGATGTTTCAAGCACCTTCTTGCTTCCTACAGCTGAAGAGCAATTCGGGGTAGGCGATTCAATTTGTCAACACGATCGAGTACCTGTTCATAATGCACAGCCTGTGGCACTGTGGTTACACGACAGTAACATCGCTGTAATGGACTGGCCTGCATAGAGTCCTGAGCTGAATCCTACAGAACACCTTTGGGTTTGTTTGGAACGCCGACTTCGTGCCTGGCCTCACCGACCGATATCGATACCTCTCCTCAGTGCAGCACTCCGTGAAGAATGGCTGAAATTCCCCAAGAAACCTTACAGCACCTGACTGAACGTATGCCTTCGAGAGTGGAAGCTGTCAGCAAGGCTAAGGGTGGGCCAATATCATATTGAATTCCAGTGTCATCGTTGAAGGGCGCCAGGATCTTATAAGCCATTTTCAGCCAGGTGTCCAGATTCTTTTGATCACATAGTGTACATCGCTGTGGTAATGGGGCCGTACGAGAGCTTGTTTGACCGGGATATGTCCCTTTTCTGTTGTCGACGTATAGAAGGTATGAATGAGGGCATGGAACCTGTGAAGATGTTGTGGGAGTCGAAGAAAGAATATGTTAGAACGTAAACTGGCGAGTGCTAAGCATTCGTGAGAATTTGGTCCTTGGGTCATACGGAATGGAACCTCAGGCTTCGATGATGACGGTATGAGGCGATGTTTCGGAGCGGTCATAAAAGGTGGTGGATTTCTGTAAGTTGATATGTGGAATTTTATAATGATGGTTGGACTATGTGAGTATTTGACAGGTAGCGGGGAGCTTCCATTGCTATGCGGTAAGACCTATTCTGAAGTATTTGAATGCCCGAGATGTTGGTATTCGAGGTTCAAGCCCAGATTTTCGAAGCATATGTGATGAGAATAGAAGCTTTCGATATGTGGTGCTACAAAGGAATACAGAAGATTAGATGGGTAGATCATATAACTAATGAGGAGGTATTGCATAAGATTGGGGAGAAGTTTGTGGCACAACTTGACTAGAAGACGGGATCGGTTGGTAGGACATGTTCTGAGGCATCAAGGGATCACCAATTTAGTATTGGATGCCAGCGTGGAGGGTAAAAATCGTAGAGGGAGACCAAGAGATGAATACACTAAACAGATGCAGAAGGATGTAGGTTGCAGTAGGTACTGGGAGATGAAGGAGCTTGCACAGGATAGAGTAGCATGGAGAGCTGCATCAAACCAGTCTCAGAACTGAAGACCACAACAACAACAACAACAACATGTGATGAGTGGGAGGAGGAGCGTGCTGAACAATAAGAGTTCCGCCTTTCATGGAAGCCACTGTTTTTTTCCTTATTACCCAAACATGTTTCAGCAGCTCTGTGTGTATTGAACGACTGTAAAAAGTACAATAAACAAAATCCACTGATGATGATACAGAGATGCCGAAACATGTTCGAGTAGTAAGAAAAAGCAGCGTTCTGCATGAAAGACGCAACCTATATCCAATAATTTTAAATGCAAACAGCGAAAAAATACAAGTGATCCAAAAGATGAATTATCGTATTTTCATTCTGATAGAGGGGCCACTGCACGTGAGGAGCATACATGGTTGATAGTGGAGCCCTGAATTGTTTCTGTGGATGGACTCAATGTGCTGGTGCAACGAGGGAAGAGAGTCGAGGATAATACCGAGGTACCTGACGTTGGTCTTGATGGCATGTTATTTCTGTCCGCTAATAGACTGGCGTCTTAATGTATGTGCGTATGAGTGAAGAGAATAGCCTATGGTTTGGCCTCTTTGATGGCAATATTCCATAAAAGAGCCAGAATGCTCTTCCAGTCCCCGTGTGATGTAGGTTAGGTTGGAGCTGCTCCTGCCCCCCCCCCCCCAAATCTGGCGAGGAATGTCATCGATATAACTTGAATGGACCTATGGACCCAGAACGGGGCATTGGCGGACTGCTGCGGTTATTAGATGTAGCTGACAACTGGAGGGCTGTACGGTGTGGCGATTACTGAGAAAAGAAAAGACCACCTTCATGATGTGAAGTTTGTGTGTGTGTGGGGGGGGGGGGCAATTTGAGAGAGAAATTTATGGATACACTGGAGTGCCAAACATTTTTTGAGGCGAACCGCCAAGAATTTCTCTCCCACGCCAGCCTCCTCATCCCAGAGTAGTATTTGCACCCTACGTCCCCTATTATTTGCTGGATGTACTTCAATCTCTGTCCTCCCCTGCAATTTTCACCTTCTCTAGTTCCTCTAGTGCTTTCAATATTCTTCTGTAGCTCTACATCCCAGACGCTTCGATTCTCTTCTGTTCCGGTTTTCCCAACGTCCACGCTACACTACCGTACAATGCTGTGCTTCAAACGTACGTTCTCAGAAATTTCTTCCTAATTAGGCCTATGTTTGACACCAGCAGACGTCTCTTGACGTAGAACGATCTCTTAGTCTGCGTGGCCTCTTTCGCTGTTCTAGTCTCCACAGCCTAGTCTCCTTTTTGCGTTCTCCTTGCTTCATTCGTTATCGGTTATTTTGCTTCCAGAGTAGCAGAATTCCTTAACTTCGTGACCACCAATTCTGATGTTAGGTTTCTCGCTATTCTCATTCCTGCTACTCCTCATTACTGTCGTCTTTTATCGGTTTACTCCCAACCCATGTTCAGTACTCATTTGACTGTTCACTTCGTTCAACAGATCCTATAATTCTTCTTCGCATTCACTAAATGTCATCACAGAGTGTTATCATTTATATTGATTCTCCCTGAATTTTAATCCCATTCTTGAATCTTTCTTTTACATCCGTCACTGCTTCTTCGATGTATGCACTGAACGGCAGGGGCTGGAGACAGCAACTCTTGTCTTACACCCTTTCTAGACCAAGCACTTCTTCTTGGTCTTCCACATTTATTGTTCCATGTTGGTTCTTACACATACCGTATATCAATCGTCTTCCCTGAAGCTTACCCCTATTTCTCAGAATTTCGAACATATTGCATCACTTCTGTCCGCTTTTTTTTTAGAGCGATAAATTCTTTAACGATATTTTGATTTTTCTTAAGTCTTCCGAAGTCAGACTTGCCTCACTGGTGCCTTTACCTATCTTAAAGCCAAACTGTCATCTAACAGATCCTCAATTTTCTTTCAGTTCTTCTATACACTGAGGTGGCAAAGCTGTGGGATGCCTCCTAATACCGTGGTGGGTCTCCTTTCGCCTGGTTTGGTACAGCAACTCGACGTGGAATGGACTCAAGTCTCTGGAAGTCACCTACAGAAATATTGAGCCATGTTGCCTCTATAACCGTCTATAATTGCGAAAGTGTTGCCGGGGCACGATTTTGTGCACGAACTGACCTCTCGATTATGTCCCACACATGTTCAGGGATTCATGCCGGGTGATGTGAGTGGCCAAATCGTTGGCTCTAATTTTCCGGGATGTTCTTCAAACCAATCATGAACAATGGTGGCTTGGTGACATTGCACATTGCCATCCATAAAAAGTCCATCGTTGTTTGGGAACAAGAAATCCATGGCTGCGAATAGTCATTTCCAGCGAATTGCACCGTAGGACCCAGTCCATTCCATGAAAACACAGTCCACACCTTTAAGGTGCCACAACCAGCCTGCACAGTGCCTTATGGACAACTTGGGTCCGTACCTTGAGGGGCTCTTCGTGAGACTCAAAGCCTACCATCAGCTCTTACTGACTGAAATCGGGACTCATTTGACTATACCGCAGTTTTCCAGTTGTCATGTCCTATATTGATCTCTGCGATTATTTGATGCAGTGTTGCTTGTCTGTTATGACTGGCCACTGCATGCAAACGCTGCTGCTCTAGATCGTTACGTGAAGGCTGCCGGCCACTGCTTTGTCCATCGTGAGATAATGCCTGAAATTCACTATTCTCGGCACACCCATGACACATTGGATCTCAGAATACTTAACTCCCTAACGATTTCCCAATGGGATGTCCCATGCATCTAATTCCAACTACCAATCCGCTTTCATATTCTGTTAATTGCCGTCGTGACCTTTTCACATGAATCACCTGAGAAAAAAAATGACAGTTCCGCCAATGCACTGCCTTTTTATACCTTGTGCACAAGGTACTACAGCCATCTCTATATCTGCAAATCGCTGCCCCACGACTTTTGTCATATTATTCGTGTCAGCAACTGGGATGCGTAAGTTATTCAGCGATAGCTGTCGCACTTGTCTGTCGTTGGTAGTTTCGGTGTTGAGGGGCAGACATAGTTTCGCGCCAGTCCCGAGTCTCATAGGTTCTAGCTACAAACCAACTTGAATATTCATTTGGTTGCTATATCCCCTATGATTTTTGAAATCCCGATGGATGTTATCTATCCGTTCTATTGTATTCTACAGCTATTTTTCCACCTATCTGACCTTTTCTCTGCGTTTAACAGTGCAGCTCCCAGCGCACTCTTAATATTATCATCAGCTGTTTTGACTTTCCTCTATGCTCAGTCTGCCCTTCAGACAATCATATTTTTTCGATTTATTCACATTTTTCCCGTAGCCATTTCTCCTTGACATCCCTGCACTTCCTTTTCATTTCATTCCTACGTGATTTGTAATGCTGTATTCCTATCTTTCCGTAAACATGTTTGTGCTTCCATGTCTCGTCAATCACCTGAAATTTTTCTTGTGATACTCTAGGTTGCTTCACAGTCGCCTTCGTAGCTACGTTTGACCGTCCAACGTCTGTGACTGTTCTTCAGTTTCCCACTTCCTTCCACATTCATTCTTCCATACGATTGTCTTAAACGTCAGCCTACTCTTCATCATTACTAAATTATGATGTGTCTATATCTGCTCCCAGGTCCGCTTCATATTGCATTGATTTCGGAACCTCTGGCTACCCATGACGTAATCCAGCTGGAATTTTCCCGTGTTTCCAGGTCTTCCCCAAGCACACCTCCTCCACTTGATCAAAGTAATCGCTGTTACTAGCTGAAATTTATTGCATAACTCAATCAATTTTTTTCCTGCCTAGTCCGTATTCTCAACCCTTTCTTCTATTCCTTGCCCTACAACCGCGTTCCAAACTTCATCAATGTCCAAAAACACAGTATCAGTACTGTGTCGGATTTGCCGTGTAGACCGTAAGTGTTCCATCAAGTGCAGCCTTTGGTGCGCCGTAGTGCGGTTAGTGTGGAAGCCGGACAGGTGGGAGAGAAGGAGACGTTTCTGCCAGAGCGAAGAAAACGATGGAGAAGCCACAAATGTCTGATACGTGTAAACACAATGATCTTCACATACAAATGATTTAAAGCGCACCTATCACCGTCACTATATTTCCGTCTATATACCTGGTGATCAAAAAGTCAGTATAAATTTGAAAACTGAATAAATCACGGAATAATGTAGATAGAGAGGTACAAATTGGCATACATGCTTGGATTGACATGGGATTTTATTAGAACCAAAAAAATACAAACGTTCAAAAAATGTCCGACAGATGGCGCTTCATCTGATCGGAATAGCAATAATCAGCATAACAAAGTAAGACAAAACAAAGATGATGTTCTTTACAGGAAATGCTCAATATGTCCACCATCATTCCTCAACAATAGCTGTAGTCGAGGAATAATGTTGCGAACAGCACTGTAAAGCATGTCCGGAATTATGGTGAGACGTTGGCGTCGGATGTTGTCTTTCAGCATTCCTAGAAATGTCGGTCGATCACGATACACTTGTGACTTCACAGCCAATAATCGCACGGACTGAGGTCTGGGGACCTGAGAGGCCAAGCATGACGAAACTGGCGGCTGAGCACACGATCATCACCAAACGACGTGCGCAAGAGATCTTTCACGCGTCTAGCAATATGGGGTGAAGTGCCATCCTGCATAAACATCGTACGTTCCAGTAGATGTTTATCAGCCTCTCACTCGTCATGGTAGCAGTTTTGCTGTCCAGCGCCATCTGTCGGACATTTTGCGAACTTTGTTTTTTTTTTTTTTTTGTTCTAATAAAACCCATGTCATTCCAAGCATGTGTGTCAATTTCTACCTCTCTATCTACATTATTCCGTGGTTTATTAAGTTTTCAAATTTATACTGACTTTTTGATCACCCGCTGATTCTCAAGACGAGTGGGTTTTCAAATAAAAGTAACACTGTCTAATGATGGAAGAAATCAACTACGACCAAGCACAGCTTAATCGTTCTGTAAAAAGCTGTGAATTTCGAATCTGTCTACTGCAACTTCTTGGCTGCTACAACAGCCTACAGCTCACACTGATCACCCAAAACAGCCGCGCGGGCTGAGGCACCTCGGCATGGTTCGCGCGGCTCCCAACGTCGGAGGTTCGAGTCGGCCCTCTGGCATGGGTGTGTGTGTTGTCCTTAGCGTAAGTTAGACTAAGCAGTGTGTAAGCCTTGTACCGATGACCTTAGCAGTTTGGTCCCACAGGAACTTACCACAAATTTTTCCCGGGTTCGATTCCCGGAGGGGTCAGGGATTTTCTCTGCCTCGTGATGGCTGGGTGTTGTGTGCTGTCGTCCTTAGGTTAGTTAGGTTTAAGTAGTTCTAAGTTCTAGGGGACTGATGACCATAGCTGTTAAGTCCCATAGTGCTCAGGGCCATTTGAACCATTTTTTTACCACAAATTTCCAAATTTCCGCCAAAACATTACGACCACGTACCTAATAACAAGTATATCCACCTTTGGCAGGGATAACAGTGGCGACGCGTCGTGCCATGGAAGCAATGAGGCCTCGGTAGGCCGCTGGAGGGATATGGCACCACCAATCCACAAAGATGTCACCTCACTCGTTAATTCCAGCCCGCAGGGCGATGAACTATGACGCCACGTTCAATCACATCCCAAGACGTGTTCGGTCGGGTTCAGATATGGCAAGGTGCGGAATCAGCACACCAATTGGAAATCGCCACTGTGTTCCTAGAATCACTCAAGCACTCTCCTGGGCTTGCGACATGATTCATTATCTTGCTGAAAAATCTCACTGCCGTCGGGGGACATGATCATTATGAAGGATTGTATGTGGTCTGCAACCTGTGTACGAAACTCTTTTGCTGTCATCGTGCCTTGCACGAGCTCCACTGGACCCACCGATGCCCACGTGAATATTCCCCATAGCATAATGAAGCAGCCGCCAGGTTGTCTCTGTCCCACAGTCTGGGTGTCAAGGAGGCGTTCCCCTGGAAGACGACGGATTCGCGCGGATTCATGCCCTCCCATTGGCATAACGAAGAAGGTATCGCGATTAATCAGACCATCCACCACTCTGCTACATTGAAAATGAGTTTGGATGGCCGTGAAGCGTACCAAGATAGTCCGTACAGTTACCATTACGCTAAATTTCATACGCAGTAACGTACACTACTGGCCATTAAAATTCCTACACCACGAAGATGACGTGCTACAGACGCGAAATTTAACCGACAGGAAAAGGATGCTGTGATATGCATATGACTAGCTTTTCAGAGCGTTCACACAAGGTTGGCGGCGGTGGCGACACCTACAACGTGCTGACATGAGGAAAGTTTCCAACCGATTTCTCATACACAAACAGCAGTTGACCGGCGTTGCCTCGTGAAACGTTGTTGTGATGCCTCGTGTAAGGAGGAGAAATGCGTACCATCACGTTTCCGACTTTGATAAAGGTCGGATTGTAGCCTCTCGCGATTGCGGTTTATCGTATCGCGACATTGCTGCTCGCGTTTGTCGAGAACCAATGACTGTTAGCAGAATATGGAATCGGTCGGTTAAGGAGGGTAACACGGAACGCCGTGCTGGATCCCAACGGCCTCGTATCAGTAACAGTCGAGATGACAGGCATGTTATCCGCATGGCTGTAACGGATCGTGCAGCCACGTCTCCATCCCTGCACAAACAGTTCGGCGACGTTTGCAGCAGCACGGACTATCAGCTCGGAGACCATGGCTGCGGTTACCCTTGACGCTGCATCACAGGAGCGCCTGCGATGGAGTAGTCAACGACGAACCAGGGCGTACGAATGGCAAAACGTCATTTTTTCGGATGAATCCAGGTTCTGTTTACAGCATCATCATGGTCGCAACCGTGTTTGGCGACATCGCGGTGAACGCACATTGGAAGCGTGTATTCGTCATCGCCATAATGGCGTATCAAAAATGGCTCTGAGCACTATGGGACTTAACTTCTGAGGTCATCAGTCCCCTAAAACTTAGAACTACTTAAACCTAACTAACCTAAGGACATCACACACATCCATGCCCGAGGCAGCATTCGAACCTGCGACCGTAGCGGTCTCGCGGTTCCAGACTGTAGCGCCTAGAACCGCTCGGCCACCCTGGCCGGCACTGGCGTATTACCCGGCGTGATGGTATGGCGTGTCATTGGTTACACGTCTCGGTCACCTCCTGTTCGCTTCGACGGCACTTTGAACAGTGGATGTCACATATCAGATGTGTTACGACCCGTGGCTCTACCCTTCATTCGATCCCGGCGAAACCCTATATTTCAGCAGGATAATGCACGACTATATGTTGCAGGTCCTGTACGGGCATTTCTGGATACAGAAGATGTTCGACTGCTGCCCTGACCAGCACATTCTCCGGATCTCTCACCAATTGAAATCGTCTGGCCGAGCAACTGTCTCCTCACAATACGCCAGTCACTACTCTTGATGAACTGTGGTATCGTGAAGCTGCATGGGCTGCTGTACCTGTACACGCCATTCAAGCTCTGTCTGACTCAATGCCCAGGCGTATCAAAGCCGTTATTACGGCCAGAGGTGGTTGTTCTGGATACTGATTTCTCAGAATCTATGCGCCCACATTGCGTAAAAATGTATTCACATGTCAGTTCTAGTATAATATACACTCCTGGAAATTGAAATAAGAACACCGTGAATTCATTGTTCCAGGAAGGGGAAACTTTATTGACACATTCCTGGGGTCAGATACATCACATGATCACAATAACAGAACAACACGCACATAGACACAGGCAACAGAGCATGCACAATGTCGGCACTAGTACAATGTATATCCACCTTTCGCAGCAATGCAGGCTGCTATTCTCCCATGGAGACGATCGTAGAGATGTTGGATGTAGTCCTGTGGAACGGCTCGCCATGCCATTTCCACCTGGCACCTCAGTTGGACCAGCGTTCGTGCTGGACGTGCAGACCGCGTGAGACGACGCTTCATCCAGTCCCAAACATGCTCAATGGGGGACAGATCCGGAGATCTTGCTGGCCAGGGTAGTTGACTTACACCTTCTAGAGCACGTTGGGTGGCACAGGATACATGCGGACGTGCATTGTCCTGTTGGAACAGCAAGTTCCCTTGCCAGTCTAGGAATGGTAGAACGATGGGTTCGATGACGGTTTGGATGTACCGTGCACTATTCAGTGTTCCCTCGACGATCACCAGTGGTGTACGGCCAGTGTACGAGATCGCTCCCCACACCATGATGCCGGGTGTTGGCCCTGTGTGCCTCGGTCGTATGCAGTCCTGATTGTGGCGCTCACCTGCACGGCGCCAAACACGCATACGACCATCATTGGCACCAAGGCAGAAGCGACTCTCATCGCTGAAGACGACACGTCTCCATTCGTCCCTCCATTCACGCCTGTCGCGACACCACTGGAGGCGGGCTGCACGATGTTGGGGCGTGAGCGGAAGACGGCCTAACGGTGTGCGGGACCGTAGCCCAGCTTCATGGAGACGGTTGCGAATGGTCCTCGCCGATACCCCAGGAGCAACAGTGTCCCTAATTTGCTCGGAAGTGGCGGTGTGGTCCCCTACGGCACTGCGTAGGATCCTACGGTCTTGGCGTGCATCCGTGCGTCGCTGCGGTCCGGTCCCAGGTCGACGGGCACGTGCACCTTCCGCCGACCACTGGCGACAACATCGATGTACTGCGGAGACCTCACGCCCCACGTGTTGAGTAATTCGGCGGTACGTCCACCCGGCCTCCCGCATGCCCACTATACGCCCTCGCTCAAAGTCCGTCAACTGCACATACGGTTCACGTCCACGCTGTCGCGGCATGCTACCAGTGTTAAAGACTGCGATGGAGCTCCGTACGCCACGGCAAACTGGCTGACACTGACGGCGGCGGTGCACAAATGCTGCGCAGCTAGCGCCATTCGACGGCCAACACCGCGGTTCCTGGTGTGTCCGCTGTGCCGTGCGTGTGATCATTGCTTGTACAGCCCTCTCGCAGTGTCCGGATCAAGTATGGTGGGTCTGACACACCGGTGTCAATGTGTTCTTTTTTCCATTTCCAGGAGTGTATGTCACCGCGCCACAACTGTTCGCAGCTGGTTTTAAGAATATTCTGGACAGTTCGAGTGAATGATTTCACCACCCAGACAGCCCGACGTGAATCCAATCGTACGTCTATGGGACAATATCGAGAGGGCAGTGCGTGCAACAAATCCTGCACCGGCAACACTTTCGCAACTATGGCCGGCTATAAAGGCATCGTGACTCATTATTTCTGCAGGGGACTTCCAACGACTTGAATCCAGGTTAGGTCGAGGTGCCGTTCTACACTGGGCAAAAGGAGCTCCGACACAATATTAGGAAATGTGACATGACTTACCTTGGTGTAATATGTGTACGAGATGGAAGAAACAGGCCAATTCGGTCCACATATTGAACCGCTTACAAACATTAACTTGATCTTAGCAAATAGAAACTGGATGTTCGTAACATATGTGGGAGAGCTATGTACAACATAACTTCAGTACGTACCGAACAAGCAACCACTGAGAATCCACATCATCTCATAAACTAACATCACCTAATTCTCTCAAAATGTCAAGTCTTCATGTTGACAACATGATTTGGTATTTGCCGGCCGGAGTGGCCGAGCGGTTAAAGGCGCTACAGTCTGGACCCGCACGACCGCTACGGTCGCAGGTTCGAATCCTGCCTCGGGCATGGATGTGTGTGATGCCCTTAGGTTCGTTAGGTTTAAGTAGTTCTAAGTTCTAGGTGACTTATGACCACAGCAGTTGAGTCCCATAGTGCTCAGAGCCATTTTGATTTGGTATTTGATGCTCTAACAGTAGGCATTTCAATAGAATGATCTGGATATTTGCGAAATTAGTTTGCAGAGGGACCATTAAATTGATTTCTAGCCTGTCATCTGTAGCAGCACGATGCTTGTATGATGGCAGTTTCCCCAATACTATGGTTTTGTCAAGACGGCATCATTCCTATTTTAGGATGTACCAACGGGGCATAGAGATTCAAAAACTCGAGGAAAATATCAGCAGAAAAGAAGTATTGAAATTAGCGAAGTCAGCCTCATTGTTAAAAAAATCAGCCACTGCGTGGCTACGTATAAACCGTTCGACGTATTGAGCTGCCGGTCGCAGGTTCGAATCCTGCCTCGGGCATCGATGTGTGTGATGTCCTTAGGTTAGTTAGGTTTAAGTAGTTTTAAGTTCTAGGGGACTGATGACCTCAGAAGTTAAGTCCCTTAGTGCTCAGAGCCATTTGAACCATTTGAACGTACTGAGCTCGTTTGAGTTCGAAACTGACCTTTATATCGTCTGATAATGCCTCCGTCATTAGAAAATATGTCTCAGTCCACTACCTAATAACCATATAACAGAAACCATCAAGGAATTAAACGCCGGCTGAGAAGACATGCATTGTGCATGCCAGTTACTATGTTACGAGGTACGCACATAATTAGCATATGAATTCAGGATCAAGAACGAAACATAATATTTCAAGCTCCTGTAACTCGCAATGACTACTACTGAAAAGAAAGATATTGTCATGAGCGAAGCTATAGCGCCACACGAAATTCTGTGCGCAAATCTCAATTCTCACGTGCTGCAGGTGCTATGCAGGGTTATTCTATGAAACAGTTTATTTGTCAGATATAAACTCTAAATCCGCGCATCGCTTCACAACTTAGCACTCGTAGTACAGTATTGTAGAAATTACAGTCCACACTAAAAATATTAGTCAATATGTGAATACACTAAAATTCAATGTAATTTTTTGATCGAAATGGTTGGGAACTTTTAGATGACGATCAGTTTTGCTTCAGGCAAAGGCATTTGATAGGCTGTTCTGACGTTGCGCCTGATAATGAAAGCAAGACTAAATCTAATGTCAGGAAATTGTTGACACTAGCTTTCGTATTCCTGCAGCTGCTACAATCACTGGTAATGCATAATTTCTAACTTGACTACCTTCTGTTTAATGGACAAGTTCGCCATATATTTAATGTTTCCTTCCACAATGATTTGGTTCTTCTTGCTATTTTTTTCTATTTCCTATGTGATGAACGGTCGCTGTAGCTATAGAGAAAGGCGGGTAATGTAGAGTATGTATAACAAGCAAGAAGGCAAAATATGAATGGAAGACCAAGAAGCAAGTGCTCGGACAAGGAAGGCTTAATACAAGGCTACCTGCTCAATGTACACTACGTAATCAAAAGTATCCGGACACCCCCAAAAACATGTTTTTCATACTAGGTGCATTCTGCTGCCACCTACTGCCAGGTACTCCGTATCAGCGACTTCAGTAGTCATTACACATCGTGAGAGCAGAATGGGGCGCTCCGCAGAACTCACGGACATTGAACGTGGTCAGGTGACTGGGCGTCACTTGTGTCATACGCGAGATTTCCACACTCCTAAACATCCCTAGGTCCACTGTTTCCGATGTGACAGTGAGGAGGAAACGTGAAGGGACACGTACAGGACAAAAGAGTGCAAGTTGACGTCGTCTGTTGACTGACAGACCGCCGATGTGTAATACTCAGACATCTATCCGGACCATCACACAGGAATTCCAAACTATATAAGGATCCACTGCAGGTACTATGACAGTTAGGTGGGAGGTGAGAAAATTTGGATTTCGTGGTCGAGCGACTGCTCATAAGCCGCACATCACGTCGGTAAATGCCAAACGACGCCTCGCTTGGTGTAAGGAGCGTAAACATTGGACGATTAAACAGTGAAAAATGTTGAATAGAGTGACGAGTCACGGTACACAATGTGGCGATCCGATGGCAGGGTGTGGGTATGGCGAATGCCCAGTGAACGTTATCTGCCAGCGTGTGTAGCGCAAAAAGTAAAATTTGGAGGCTGTGGTGTTACGGTGTGGCACTATCACAGCAGAGGCCTACAATGATGTTTCAAGCACCTTCTTGCTTCCTACAGCTGAAGAGCAATTCGGGGAAGGCGATTCAATTTGTCAACACGATCGAGTACCTGTTCATAATGCACAGCCTGTGGCACTGTGGTTACACGACAGTAACATCGCTGTAATGGACTGGCCTGCACAGAGTCCTGAGCTGAATCCTACAGAACACCTTTGGGTTTGTTTGGAACGTCGACTTCGTGCCTGGCCTCACCGACCGATATCGATACCTCTCCTCAGTGCAGCACTCCATGAAGAATGGCTGAAATTCCCCAAGAAACCTTACAGCACCTGACTGAACGTATGCCTTCGAGAGTGGAAGCTGTCATCAAGGCTAAGGGTGGGCCAATATCATATTGAATTCCAGTGTCATCGTTGAAGGGCGCCAGGATCTTATAAGCCATTTTCAGCCAGGTGTCCAGATACTTTTGATCACATAGTGTACATCGCTGTGGTAATGGGGCCGTACGAGAGCTTGTTTGACCGGGATATGTCCCTTTTCTGTTGTCGACGTATAGAAGGTATGAATGAGGGCATGGAACCTGTGAAGATGTTGTGGGAGTCGGAGAAAGAATATCTTAGAACGTAAACTGGCGAGTGCTAAGCATTCGTGAGGATTTGGTCCTTGGGTCATACGGAATGGAACCTCAGGCTTCGATGATGACGGTATGAGGCGATGTTTCGGAGCGGTCATAAAAGGTGGTGGATTTCTGTAAGATGATATGTGGGATTTTATAGAGATGGTTGGACTATGTGAGTATTTGACAGGTAGCGGGGAGCTTCCATTGCTATGCGGTAAGACCTATTCTGAAGTATTTGAATGCCCGAGATGTTGGTATTCGAGGTTCAAGCCCAGATTTTCGAAGCATATGTGATGAGAATAGAAGCTTTCGATATGTGGTGCTACAAAAGAATACAGAAGATTAGATGGGTAGATCATATAACTAATGAGGAGGTATTGAATAAGATTGGGGAGAAGTTTGTGGCACAACTTGGCTAGAAGACGGGATCGGTTGGTAGGACATGTTCTGAGGCATCAAGGGATCACCAATTTAGTACTGGATGGCAGCGTGGAGGGTAAAAATCGTAGAGGGAGACCAAGAGATGAATACAGTAAACAGATACAGAAGGATGTAGGTTTCAGTAGGTACTGGGAGATGAAGAAGCTTGCACAGGATAGAGTAGCATGGAGAGCTGCATCAAACCAGTCACAGAACTGCAGACCACAACAACAACAACAACAACATGTGATGAGTGGGAGGAGGAGCGTGCTGAACAATAAGAGTTCCGCCTTTCATGGAAGCCACTGTTTTTTTCCTTATTACCCAAACATGTTTCAGCATCTCTCTGTGTGTATTGAACGACTGTAAAAAGTACAATAAACAAAATCCACTGATGATGATACATAGATGCCGAAACATGTTCGAGTAGTAAGAAAAAGCAGCGTTCTGCATGGAAGACGGAACCTATATCCAATAATTTTAAATGCAAATACCGAAAAAATACAAGTGATGCAAAAGATGAATTATCGTATTTTCATTCTGATAGAGGGGCCACTGCACGTGAGGAGCATACATGGTTGATAGTGGAGCCCTGAATTGTTTCTGTGGATGGACTCAATGTGCTGGTGCAACGAGGGAAGAGAGTCGAGGATAATACCGAGGTACCTGACGTTGGTCTTCATGGCATGTTATTTCTGTCCGCTAATAGACTGGCGTATGTATGTGCGTATGAGTGAAGAGAATAGCCTATGTTTTGGCCTCTTTGATGGCAATCTTCCATAAAAGAAAATGCTCTTCCAGTCCCCTTGTGATGTAGGTTAGGTTGGAGCTACTCGTGCCCCCCCCCCCCCCAAATCTGGCGAGGAATGTCATCGATATAACTTGAATGGACCTATGGACCCAGAACGGGGCATTGGCGGACTGCTGCGGTTATTAGATGTAGCTGACAACTGGAGGGCTGTACGGTGTGGCGATTACTGAGAAAAGAAAAGACCACCTTCATGATGTGAAGTTTGTGTGTGTGTGGGGGGGGGGGGGCAATTTGAGAGAGAAATTTATGGATACACTGGAGTGCCAAACATTTTTTGAGGCGAACCGCCAAGAATTTCTCTCCCACGCCAGCCTCCTCATCCCAGAGTAGTATTTGCAATCTGGCGAGGAATGTCATCCATGTAACTTGAATGGACCTATGGACCAAGAAAGGGGCACTGGCGCACTCCTGCGGGTATTAGATGTAGCTGACAATTGGAGGGCTGTACGGTGTGGCGATTACTGAGAAAAGAAAAGACCACCTTCATGATGTGAAGTTTGTGTGCGTGTGTGTGTGTGGGGGGGGGGGCAATTTGAGAGAGAAATTTATGGATACACTGGAGTGCCAAACATTTTTTGAGGCGAACCGCCAAGAATTTCTCTCCTACGCCAGCCTCCTCATCCCAGAGTAGTATTTGCACCCTACGTCCCCTATTATTTGCTGGATGTACTTCAATCTCTGTCCTCCCCTGCAATTTTCACCGTCTCTACTTCCTCTAGTACTTTTAACATTCTTCTATAGCTCTACATCCCAGACGCTTCGATTCTCTTCTGTTCCGGTTTTCCCAATGTCCACGCTACACTACCGTACAATGCTGTGCTTCAAACGTACGTTCTCAGAAATTTCTTCCTGATTAGGCCTATGTTTGACACCAGCAGACGTCTCTTGACGTAGAACGATCTCTTAGTCTGCGTGGCCTCTTTGGCTGTCCTAGTCTCCACAGCCTAGTCTCCTTTTTGCGTTCTCCTTGCTACATTCGTTATCGGTGATTTTGCTTCCAGAGTAGTAGAATTCCTTAACTTCGTGACCACCAATTCTGATGTTAGGTTTCTCGCTATTCTCATTCCTGCTACTCCTCATTACTTTCGTCTTTTTTCGGTTTACTCCCAACCCATGTTCAGTACTCAATAGACTATTCACTTCGTTCAACAGATCCTATAATTCTTCTTCGCATTCACTAAATGTCATCACAGAATCTTATCATTTATATTGATTCTCCCTGAATTTTAATCCCATTCTTGAATCTTTCTTTTACATCCGTCACTGCTTCTTCGATGTATGCACTGAACGGCAGGGGCTGGAGACAGCAACTCTTGTCTTACACCCTTTCTAGACCAAGCACTTCTTCTTGGTCTTCCACATTTATTGTTCCATGTTGGTTCTTACACATACCGTATATCAATCGTCTTCCCTGAAGCTTACCCCTATTTCTCAGAATTTCGAACATATTGCGTTACTTCTGTCCGCTTTTTTTTAGATCGATAAATTCTTTAACAGCCGGCCGCGGTGGTCTCGCGGTTCTAGGCGCTCAGTCCGGAACCGCGCGACTGCTACGGTCGCAGGTTCGAATCCTGCCTCGGGCATGGATGTGTGTGATGTCCTTAGGTTAGTTATGTTTAAGTAGTTCTAAGTCTAGGGGACTGATGACCTAAGATGTCAAGTCCCATAGTGCTCAGAGCCATTTGAACCATTTGAACTGCAGCAATTGAATTCTTTAACGATATTTTGATTTTTCTTCAGTCTTCCGAAGTCAGACGTGCCTCACTGGTGCCTTTACCTATCTTAAAGCCAAACTGTCATCTAACAGATCCTCAATTTCCTTTCAATTCTTCTATACACTGAGGTGGCAAAGCTGTGAGACGCCTCCTAATACCGTGGTGGGTCTCCTTTCGCCTGGTTTGGTACAGCAACTCGACGTGGAACGGACTCACGTCTCTGGAAGTTGCCTGCAGAAATATTGAGCCATGTTGCCTCTATAACCGTCTATAATTGCGAAAGTGTTGCCGGGGCACGATTTTGTGCACGAACTGACCTCTCGATTATGTCCCACACATGTTCAGGGATTCATGCCGGGTGATGTGAGTGGCCAAATCGTTCGCTCTAATTGTCCAGGATGTTCTTCAAACCAATCATGAACAATGGTGACATTGCACATTGTCATCCATAAAAAGTCCATCGTTGTTTGGGAACAAGAAATCCATGAATGGTTGCGAATAGTCATTTCCAGCGAATTGCGCCATAGGACCCAGTCCATTCCCTGAACACACAGTCCACACCTTTAAGGTGCCACAACCAGCTTGCACAGTGCCTTATGGACAACTTGGGTCCGTACCTTGAGGGGCTCTTCGTCAGACTCAAAGCCTACCATCAGCTGACTGAAATCGGGACTCATTTGACTATACCGCGGTTTTCCAGTTGTCATGTCCTATATTGATCTCTGCGATTATTTGATGCAGTGTTGCTTGTCTGTTATGACTGCATGCAAACGCTGCTGCTCTAGATCGTTACGTGAAGGCTGCCGGTCACTGCTTTGTCCATCGAGAGATAATGCCTGAAATTCACTATTCTCGGCACACCCATGACACATTGGATCTCAGAATACTTAACTCCCTAACGATTTCCCAATGGGATGTCCCATGCATCTAGTTCCAACTACCAATCCGCTTTCAAATTCTGTTAATTGCCGTCGTGACCTTTTCACATGAATCACCTGAGAAAAAATGACAGTTCCGCCAATGCACTGCCTTTTTATACCTTGTGCACAAGGTACTACAGCCATCTCTATATCTGCAAATCGCTGCCCCACGGCTTTTGTCATATTATTCGTGTCAGCAACTGGGATGCGTAAGTTATTCAGCGATAGCTGTCGCACTTGTCTGTCGTTGGTAGTTTCGGTGTTGAGGGGCAGACATAGTTTCGCGCCAGTCCCGAGTCTCATAGGTTCTAGCTACAAACCAACTTGAATATTCATTTGGTTGCTATATCCCCTATGATTTTTGAAATCCCGATGGATGTTATCTATCCGTTCTATTGTATTTGATGTCAGGTCTTCTACAGCTATTTTTCCACCTATCTGATCTTTTCTCTGCGTTTAACAGTGCAGCTCCCAGCGCACTCTTAATATTATCATCAGCTGTTTTGACTTTCCTCTATGCTCAGTCTGCCCTTCAGACAATCATATTTTTTCGATTTATTCACATTTTTCCTGTAGCCATTTCGCCTTGACATCCCTGCACTTCCTTTTCATTTCATTCCTAGGTGATTTGCAATGCTCTATTCCTATCTTTCCGTAAACATGTTTGTGCTTCCTTGTCTCGTCAATCACCTGAAATTTTTCTTGTGATATTCTAGGTTGCTTCACAGTCGCCTTCGTAGCTACGTTTGACCGTCCAACGTCTGTGACTGTTCTTCAGTTTTCCACTTCCTTCCACATTCATTCTTCCATACGATTGTCTTAAACGTCAGCCTACTCTTCATCATTACTAAATTATGATGTGTCTATATCTGCTCCCACGTCCGCTTCATATTGCACTGATTTCGGAACCTCTGGCTACCCATGACGTAATCCAGCTGGAATTTTCCCGTGTCTCCAGGTCTTCCCCAAGCACACCTCCTCCACTTGATCAGAGTAATCGCTGTTACTAGCTGAAATTTATTGCATAACTCAATTTTTTTTCCTCTTTGATTCGTACTGCCTAGTCCGTATTCTCAACCCTTTCTTCTATTCGTTGCCCTACAACCGCGTTCCAAACTTCATCAATGTCCAAAAACACAGTATCAGTACTGTGTCGGATTTGCCGTGTAGACCGTAAGTGTTCCATCAAGTGCAGCCTTTGGTGCGCCGTAGTGCGGTTAGTGTGGAAGTCGGCAGGTGGGAGAGAAGGAGACGTTTCTGCCAGAGCGAAGAAAACGGTGGAGAAGCCACAAATGTCTGATACGTGTAAACACAGTGATCTTCACATGTTGTTGTTGTTGTGGTCTTCAGTCCTGAGACTGGTTTGATGCAGCACTCCATGCTATTCTATCCTGTGCAAGATTCTTCATCTCCCAGTACCTACTGCAAACTACATCCTTCTGAATCTGCTTAGTGTATTCATCTCTTGGTCTCCCCCTACGTATTCATCTCTTGGTCTCCCCCTACGATTTTTACCCTCCACGCTGCCTTCCAATACTAAATTGGTGATCCCTTGATGCCTCAGAACATGTCCCACCAACCGGTCCCTTCTTCTGGTCAAGTTGTGCCACAAACTTCTCTTCTCCCCAATCCTATTCAATACTTCCTCATTAGTTATGTGGTCTAACCATCTAATCTTCAGCATTCTTCTGTAGCACCACATTTCGAAAGCTTCTATTCTCTTCTTGTCCAAACTATTTACCGTCCATGTTTCACTTCCATACATGGCTACACTCCATACAAATACTTTCAGAAACGACTTCCTGACACTTAAATCTATACTCGATGTTAGCAAATTTCTCTTCTTCTTCACATACAAATGATTTAAAGCGCACCTATCACCGTCACTATATTTCCGTCTATATACCGGGTGATCAAAAAGTCAGTATAAATTTGAAAACTGAATAAATCACGGAATAATGTAGATAGAGAGGTACAAATTGGCATACATGCTTGGAATGACATGGGGTTTTATTAGAACCAAAAAAATACAAACGTTCAAAAAATGTCCGACAGATCGCGCTTCATCTGATCGGAATAGCAATAATTAGCATAACAAAGTAAGACAAAGCAAAGATGATGTTCTTTACAGGAAATGCTCAATATGTCCACCACCATTCCTCAACAATAGCTGTAGTCGATGAATAATGTTGCGAACAGCACTGTAAAGCATGTCCGGAGTTATGGTGAGACGTTGGCGTCGGATGTTGTCTTTCAGCATTCCTAGAGATGTCGGTCGATCACGATACACTTGCGACTTCAGGTAACCTAAAGCCAATAATCGCACGGACTGAGGTCTGGGAACCTGAGAGGCCAAGCATGACGAAAGTGGCGGCTGAGCACACGATCATCACCAAACGATGTGCGCAAGAGATCTTTCACACGTCTAGCAATATGGGGTGGAGTGCCATCCTGCATAAACATCCTACGTTCCAGCAGATGTTTATCAGCCTCTCACTCGTCACGGTAGCAGTTTTGCTTTCCAGCGCTATCTGTCGGACATTTTGTGAACTTTGTTTTTTTTTTTGGGTTCTAATACAACCCATGTCATTCCAAGCATGTGTGTCAATTTCTACCTCTCTATCTACATTATTCGGTGGTTTATTAAGTTTTCAAATTTGTACTGACTTTTTGATCACCCGTTGATTCTCAAGACGTGTGGGTTTTCAAATAAAAGTAACACTGTTTAATGATGGAAGAAATCAACTACGGCCAAGCACAGCTTAATCGTTCTGTAAAAAGCTGTGAATTTCGAATCTGTCTACTGCAACTTCTTGGCTGCTACAACAGCCTACAGCTCACACTGATCACCCAAAACAGCCGCGCGGGCTGAGGCACCTCGGCATGGTTCGCGCGGCTCCCAACGTCGGAGGTTCGAGTCGGCCCTCTGGCATGGGTGTGTGTGTTGTCCTTAGCGTAAGTTGGAATAAGCAGTGTGTAAGCCTTGTACCGATGACCTTAGCAGTTTGGTCCCACAGGAACTTACCACAAATTTTTCCCGGGTTCGATTCCCGGAGGGGTCAGGGATTTTCTCTGCCTCGTGATCGCTGGGTGTTGTGTGCTGTCCTTAGGTTAGTTAGGTTTAAGTAGTTCTAAGTTCTAGGGGACTGATGACCATAGCTGTTAAGTCCCATAGTGCTCAGGGCCATTTGAACCATTTTTTTACCACAAATTTCCAAATTTCCGCCAAAACATTACGACCACGTACCTAATAGCAAGTATGTCCACCTTTGGCAGGGATAACAGTGGCGACGCGTCGTGCCATGGAAGCAATGAGGCCTCCGTAGGCCGCTGGAGGGATATGGCACCACCAATCCACAAAGATGTCACCTCACTCGTTAATTCCAGCCCGCAGGGCGATGAACTATGACGCCACGTTCAATCACATCCCAAGACGTGTTCGGGCGGGTTCAGATATGGCGAGTTGCGGAATCAGCACACCAATTGGAAATCGCCACTGTGTTCCTAGAATCACTCTAGCACTCTCCTGGGATTGCGACATGATGCATTATCTTGCTGAAAAATCTCACTGCCGTCGGGAAACATTATCATTATGAAGGATTGTATGTGGTCTGCAACCTGTGTACGAAACTCTTTTGCTGTCATCGTGCCTTGCACGAGCTCCACTGGACCCACCGATGCCCACGTGAATATTCCCCATAGCATAATGAAGCCGCCAGGTTGTCTCTGTCCCACAGTCTGGGTGTCAAGGAGGCGTTCCCCTGGAAGACGACGGATTCGCGCGGATTCATGCCCTCCCATTGCCATAACGAAGAAGGTATCGCGATTAATCAGACCATCTACCACTCTGCTACATTGAAAATGAGTTTGGATGGCCGTGAAGCGTACCGAGATAGTCCGTACAGTTACCATTACGCTAAATTTCATACGCAGTAACGTACACTACTGGCCATTAAAATTCCTACACCACGAAGATGACGTGCTACAGACGCGAAATTTAACCGACAGGAAAAAGATGCTGTGATATGCATATGACTAGTTTTTCAGAGCGTTCACACAAGGTTGGCGCCGGTGGCGACACCTACAACGTGCTGACATGAGGAAAGTTTCCAACCGATTTCTCATACACAAACAGCAGTTGACCGGCGTTGCCTGGTGAAACGTTGTTGTGATGCCTCGTGTAAGGAGGAGAAATGCGTACCATCACGTTTCCGACTTTCATAAAGGTCGGATTGTAGCCTTTCGCGATTGCGGTTTATCGTATCGCGACATTGCTGCTCGCGTTTGTCGAGAACCAATGACTGTTAGCAGAATATGTAATCGGTCGGTTAAGGAGGGTAATACGGAACGCCGTGCTGGATCCCAACAGCCTCGTATCAGTAGCAGTCGAGATGACAGGCATGTTATCCGCATGGCTGTAACGGATCGTGCAGCCACGTCTCGATCCCTGCACGAACAGTTCGGCGACGTTTGCAGCAGCACGGACTATCAGCTTGGAGACCATGGCTGCGGTTACCCTTGACGCTGCATCACAGGAGCGCCTGCGATGGAATAGTCAACGACGAACCAGGGCGCACGAATGGCAAAACGTCATTTTTTCGGATGAATCCAGGTTCTGTTTACAGCATCATCATGGTCGCATCCGTGTTTGGCGACATCGCGGTGAACGCACATTGGAAGCGTGTATTCGTCATCGCCATATTGGCGTATCACCCGGCGTGATGGTATGGGGTGCCATTGGTTACACGTCTCGGTCACCTCTTGTTCGCATTAACGGCACTTTGAGCAGTGGACGTTAGATATCAGATGTGTTACGACCCGTTGCTCTACCCTTCATTCGATCCCTCCGAAACCCTACATTTCAGCAGGATAATGCACGACTGCATGTTGCAGGTCCTGTACGGGCATTTCTGGATACAGAAAACGTTCGACTGCTGCCCTGGCCAGCACATTCTCCGGATCTCTCACCAATTGAAATCGTCTGGTCAATGGTGGCTGAGCAACTGTCTCCTCACAACACGCCAGTCATTACTCTTAATGAACTGTGGTATCGTGTTGAAGCTGCATGGGCAGCTGTACCTGTACACGCCATCCAAGCTCTGTTTGACTCGATGCCCAGGCGTATCAAGGCCGTTATTACGGCCAGAGGTGATTGTTCTGGGTACTGATTTCTCAGGATATATGCACCCACATTGCGTAAAAATGTAATCACATGTCAGTTCTAGTATAATATATTTGTCGAATGAATACCCGTATATCATCTGCATTTCTTCTTGGTGCAACAATTTTAATGGCCAGTAGTGTATTATGAAACATGCGCCAAACGCAATATCATAGCTATCCCTACTTTTCATTGCAAACTTTTTTGAATTTCGCAGAGTCTTCCTGAAATGAAAATGTCACAGTAATTATGACCATTAACGAAATGATGGGCACATCGTACTGAACCTGACATATAAAGGTACAATCACAGCAAAAATGTGATTTTTTTACCTCATTATTTCTTTAAAATCGCCTGAGGAAGATGTCAGGGTGTACGCCTAGATTCTGTAATCGCTGACAGACAGAAAGTTGGCTAACAAGGTCGACCTCCTCTTATGAACAAACGAATGAATTACCCCCAGCGCTTTGGACGAAAAATGGTCACTGCGCATCGGCCACCGTGTCCTGCTTGGACTCTTCACGTTTGGTGCATTTTATGGCATATATTGCCGCGTAAGAAAAAAAAATGGCTCTGAGCACTATGCAACTTCTGAGGTCATCAGTGGCCTAGAACTTAGAACTAATTAAACCTAACTAACCTAAGGACATCACACACTTCCATGCCAGAGGCAAGATTCGAACCTGCGACGGCAGCGGTCGCTCGGCTCCAGACTGTAGCACCTAGAACCGCACGGCCACTCCGGCCGGCTGCTGCGTAAGAAATGTAGCTAACACATCTGAATAGTTTTTAACGCTGGAAGGGAAGCCGTACCTCTTTCCAGTCTCGAGTGAATACGTGATACATTTGGCGTTTGGTCGAAACGAGCTACACTATGTGATCAAAAGTATCCGCACACCCCTAAAAACATAAGGTTTTCATATTAGGTGCATTGTGCTGCCGGTTACTCCATATCAGCGACCTCAGTAGTCATTAGACATCGTGAGAGAGCAGAATGGGGCGCGAAGCCGGCCGCGGTGGTCGAGCGGTTCTAGGCGCTTCAGTACGGAACCGCGCGACTGCTACGGTCGCAGGTTCGAATCCAGCCTCGGGCATGGATGTGTGTGATGTCCTTAGGTTAGTTAGGTTTAAGTAGTTCCAAGTTCTAGGGGACTGATGACCTCAGATGTTAAGTCCCCTAGTGCTCAGAGCCATTTGAACCATTTTTAGAATGGGGCGCTCCGCAGAACTCACGGACTTCGAACGTGGTCAAGTCACTTGTGTCATACGTCTGTACGCGAGATTTCCAAACTCCTCAACATCCACTGTTTCCGATGTGATATTGAAGTGCAAACGTGAAGGGACACGTACAGCACAAAAGCGTACAGGCCGACTTCGTCTGACTGACAGAGACCGCCGATAGTTGAAGAGGGTCGTAATGTGTAATAGCCAGACATCTGCCCAGACCATCACACAGGAATTCCAAATTGCATAAGGATCCACTGCAAGTCCTATGACAGTTAGTCGGGAGGTGAGAAAACTTGGATTTCACGGTCGAGCGGATGCTCATAAGCCACACATCACGTCAGTAATGCCAAACGACTCCTCGCTTGGTGTAATGAGCGTAAACATTGGACGATTGAACAGTGGAAAAACGTTGTGTGGAGTGACGAATCACGGTACACAATGTGGCGATCCGGTGGCAGGGTGTGGGTATGGCGGATGGCCGCTGAACGTTATCTGACAGAGTGCCAATAGTAAAATTCAGAGGCGGTGGTGTTATGGTGTGGTCGTGTTTTTCATGGCGGGGACTTGCACGTCTTGCTGTTTTGCGTGGCGCTATCACAGAACAGGTCTAAATTGATATTTTAAGCACATACTTGCTTCCCACTGCTGAAGAGCAAAACGATCGAGCCCCTGTTCATAATGCACGGCCTGTGGCGGATTGTTTACACGACAATAACGTCCTTGTAATGGACTGGCCTGCGTAGAGTCCTGACCTGAATCCTACAGAACACGTCTGGGTTGTTTCCGAACGCCGACTTCGTGCTAGGTCTCGCCAACCGACATCGATACCTCTCCTCAGTGCAGCACTCCGCGAAGAATGGGCTGCCATTCCCCAAGAAATCTTCCAGCATCTGATTGAACGTATGCCTGCGAGAGTGGAAGCTGTCATCAAGGCTACGGGTGGGCCAACACCATACTGAATTCCAGCATTACCGATGGAGGTCGCCAAGAATTTGCTAGTCGTTTTCAGCCAGGTGTCCGGATACTTTTGATCACGTAGTGTACGATGCGCCACTGCGGAGCTGCCTCGCACTGCTGGTGACAAAAGCCGAAGCATTCACCCACACGTGCGCTTTCAAGCTGAAAATACGTCTTTACCTGTGCGTTTCTTTCTATGTTGTCTGTCAACGTGTCTGTTCAAACAAGAGGAATGTTCGAAGATGATAATTCTCATTCAGCGTTTTAAGAAAAGCCGTTTTCTTTGCGATTACACTATGCAATCGTATTCGAGAGGCATAAGTTACCAGCCTGGCGTAGGCACGCGAAAAACCGTCCGGTTAAAACCGATATCGGTATTTTAGTTCTGAATAACCGGTCTTTTCCTTGGTCTCGGTTGTAACGGGATTTTTTCATTGCCTACTAACAACTAGGTAAAAAACTGGCACATCAGTTTGCCATTGCAGCAGTGTTAAAAATTTTTAGTTTTATTTAATAACTTTTCACAAAACGAATAATTTTCATTTCAATTGCTTTTCCGGCCGCTGTGGCCGAGCGGCTCTAGGCGCTCCAGTGCGGAACTTCACTTCTGCTACGGTCTACATCTACATCTACATTTATACTCCGCAAGCCACCCAACGGTGTGTGGCGGAGGGCACTTTACGTGCCACTGTCATTACCTCCCTTTCCTGTTCCAGTCGCGTATGGTTCGCGGGAAGAACGACTGTCTGAAAGCCTCCGTGCGCGCTCTAATCTCTCTAATTTTACATTCGTGATCTGCTCGGGAGGTATAAGTAGGGGGAAGCAATATATTCGATACCTCATCCACCCTCTTGAAACCTGGCGAGCAAGCTACACCGCGATGCAGAGCGCCTCTCTTGCAGAGTCTGCCACTTGAGTTTGTTAAACATCTCCGTAGCGTTATCACGGTTACCAAATAACTCTGTGACGAAACGCGCCGCTCTTCTTTTGAGTTCGATTCCGGCGGGATCAGGGATTTTCACCTGCCTCGAGATGACTGGGTGTTTGTGTTGTCCTCATCATTTCATCATCATCCAGGAAAGTGGCGAAATTGGACTGAGCAAAGGTTGGGAAATTGTACGGGCGCTGATAACCACGCAGTTGAGCGCCCCACAAACCAAACATCATCATCATCATCATCTTCTTTTGATCTTCTCTATCTCCTCCGTCAACCCAATCTAGTACGGATCCCATACTGATGAGCAATACTCAAGTATAGGTCGAACGAGTGTTTTGTAAGCCACCTCCTTTGTTCATGGACTACATTTTCTAAGGACTTTCCCAATGAATCTCAAACTGGTACCCGCCTTACCAACAATTAATTTTATATCATCATTCCACTTCAAATCGTTCCGCACGCATACTCCCAGATATTTTACAGATGTAACTGCTACCAATGTTTGTTCCGCTATCATATAATCATACAATAAAGGATCCTTCTTTCTATGTATTCGCAATACATTACATTTGTCTATGTTAAGGGTCAGTTGCCACTCCCTGCACCAAGTGCCTATCTGCTGCAGAGCTTCCTGCATTTCACTACAATTTTCTAATGCTGCAACTTCTCTGTATACTACAGCATCATCCGCGAAAAGCTGCATCGAACTTCCGACACTATCTACTAGGTCATTTATATATATTGTGAAAAGCAATGGTCCCATAACACTCCCCTGTGGCACGCCAGAGGGTACTTTAACGTCTGTAGACGTCTCTCCATTGATAACAACATGCTGTGTTCTGTTTGCAAAAAACTGTTTCAATCCAGCCACACAGCTGGTCTGATATTCCGTAGGCTCTTACTTTGTTTATCAGGCGACAGTGCGGAACTGTATCGAATGCCTTCCGCAAGTCAAGAAAAACAGCATCTACCTGGGAGCCTGTATCTAATATTTTCTGGGTCTCATGAACAAATAAAGCGAGTTGGGTCTCACACGATCGCTGTTTCCGGAATCCATGTTGATTCCAACAGATTAGATTCTGTGTTTCCAAAAACGACATGATACTCGAGCAAAAAACATGTTCTAAAATTCTACAACAGATTGACGTCAGAGATATGGGTCTATAGTTTTGCGCATCTGCTCGACAACCCTTCTTGAAGACAGGGACTACCTGTGCTCTTTTCCAATCATTTGGAACCTTCCGTTCCTCTAGAGACTTGCGGTACACGGCTGTTAGAAGGGGGGCAAGTTCTTTCGCGTGCTCTGTGTAGAATCGAATTGGTATGCCGTCAGGTCCAGTGGACTTTCCTCTGTTGAGTGATTCCAGTTGCTTTTCTATTCCTTGGACACTTATTTCGATGTCAGCCATTTTTTCGTTTGTGCGAGGATCTAGAGAAGGAACTGCAGTGCGGTCTTCCTCTGTGAAGGTTCGAATCCTGCCTCGGGCATGGATGTGTATGATGATGTCCTTAGGTTAGTTAGGCTTAAGTAGTTCTAAGTCTAAGGACTGATGACCTCATATGTTAAGTCCGATAGTGCTTAGAACCATTTGAACCATCGATTGCTTTGGAACATTAGGTGACTGCAGATAATGGGAAAAGCGATGAGTGCAGCTTTTATAACGACACCGGCAGTTAGAAACTAGTAACAAACACACGACATAAGAAAGGTACAGCATTACTTAGACAATAACGTACCTGAATGAGATTTTCACTCTGCAGCGGAGTGTGCGCTGATATGAAACTTCCTGGCAGATTAAAACTGTGTGCCGGATCAAGACTCGAACTCGGGGCCTTTGCCTTTCTCGGGAAAGTGCCCTATCAACTGAGCTATCCAAGCACGACTGACGACCCGTCCTCACAGCTTCAACTCTACCAGGCAAAGGTCCCGTGTTCGAGTCTCGGTCCGGCATACAGTTTTAATCTGCCAGGAAGTTTCAATAATGTACCTCTTGAGTGGCACAGCCTGCTGGGAGATATGATTGGATCCACAGGGTGCAAGGCTTCCTACACCTGGCCTACGCGGTAGTTTGTCGTGTTTGGAAATCCATTGTACTGCAGAATAGCATCATTCATAATTTGGAGGTAGTTTACTAACTGTGATAGTAATAAAATACACTGATCAGCCAGAAAATTATAACCACCGACCCACTATCGATATAAAACCGTGCAGTTAGTAGCAGCGTCATACGGCGAAGAATGAGTGCTAATAAGACATACGCATCGTGCATGTACACTCGTGTTCAAAACTGAAGCAACAAACGGAAATTTTGCAAGGTTGCGTTTATTTTGCCACAGAACATTATAAACAGGTTATAATAAAGTAGGAACAATGTAAGGAATACAGAAAGTAAACAAATACAACATGCACAACGGTAGACAAAAATGTTCTTAGCTTTTTTTTTAACTTAACGGATTTGCACACACACATTCCGACAACTTGTTAATGTGCTCAGTATGGGGTGTGACCGCCTCTGGCAGCAATACAGGTCTGACAACGACGGGACGTGCTGTGAATGATGTCATCAGTCTCATGTTGAAGCAATAACGTCCGTTCTCCCTGCAGAGCTGCCCACAGTCTTCGAGAGTGGTTGGTGGATGCTGACATGATGCAAGCCGTCTCCCTCGTGCATCTCAAACATGCTCTATGAGTTTCAAATCGGGAGAGCGAGCAGGCCACGCCATGCGTGCAATATCTTCCATTTCCAAGAAAACGCCAACTAGCTGTGCTGTATGAGATCAAGCATTATCGTCCATCAGTACGAAGTCTGGGACCACAGCACCTCGCAACAACCGCAAACAAAGTCCCAACATCTCGTAACGACAGCAGTTAAATGTTGCCGATTCACCTGTACAATTTCATGAAGAGGCGTTCGAGGAGTAAACATAATCTCAGTCCACACCCTTAGGGATCCTCCTCGATATCGGTCTCTTTCCACAATGTTTGGGACCTGAAACCGTGTTCCACATTACGTCCAGATGCGAATCCATCGAGAATCACTCTCCAGATTAAATCGGGACTCATCTGTGAAAACAGCTTTGGCCCATTGTTCGATCGCCCAGGTGACATTCTAGTGACTCCACTGTACGTGTTCCCTTCTACATCTACTACATCTACATTTATACTCCGCAAGCCACCCAACGGTGTGTGGCGGAGGGCACTTTACGTGCCACTGTCATTACCTCCCTTTCCTGTTCCAGTCGCGTATGGTTCGCGGGAAGAACGACTGCCGGAAAGCCTCCGTGCGCGCTCGAATCTCTCTAATTTTACATTCGTGATCTCGTCGGGAGGTATAAGCAGGGGGAAGCAATATATTCGATACCTCATCCAGAAACGCACCCTGCCGAAACCTGGACAGCAAGCTACACCTCATTGCAGAGCGCTTCTCTTGCAGAGTCTGCCACTTGAGTCCGTAACGCTATCACGCTTACCAAATAACCCTGTGACGAAACGCGCCGCTCTTCTTTGGATCTTCTGTATCTCCTCTGTCAACCCGACCTGGTACGGATCCCACAATGATGAGCAATACTCAAGAGTAGGTCGAACGAGTGTTTTGTAAGGCATCTCCTTTGTTGATGGACTACATTTTCTAAGGACTCTCCCAATGAATCTCAACCTGGCACCCGCCTTACCAACAATTAATTTTATATGATCATTCCACTTCAAATCGTTATGTACGCATACTCCCAGATATTTTACAGAAGTAACTTCGGTGTAGACGCGTAAGAGGTTGAGATACAGCAGGTCTTCTACAATGGAGGTTGAGATACAGCAGGTCTTCTACAATGGAGGCCACTCTGCCGAAGCCTTCTGCACACCGTTTGCCTCGATACAACACGTCCAGTGGATGCTGCGATATCAGATGCCAGTTGCCGTACAGTACTAAGGCGGTGCTGTCGTGCCCTTACAGCCAAATGACGGCCCTCTCTTCGGAAGCCACACTTGGTCGGCCCTGCCCTGGTCTTCGGAATACAGTTTCGGTCTGTATGCACTGTCGCCACATCCGCGAAACAACAGATCGAGTCACGCTACGCCATCGGACCACATCAGTTTGCGACTGTCCTGCTTCCTTTTTCCTTTCTCTCTCTGGCCCCTCCACCGCAGAGTCTGATAGGCATCTACTCTGTGCCATACTGCACCGCCTGTGTATGTGTACACAGCGATTGTGGATGTGGGGCTCCCCGACAAACGTACCTCGTTTCATAGGTGCCCCGGCGTCACCGTTGGCATGGTTGTCCGTTGACCAGAATGCCATCTTCCGGCAGAACACGATCTAACGGACATGTGGTTGACAATTTGTACGATTACACGTGAATTAGAGACATTACAGGGAAACAGCGGTTTGTTGGTTTAATTTTGGACACCAGTGCAGTATCAGTGAGCGTGCTGTCCGCCGTGTGCAAAAGGGGAAAGCGCGCGATCTGAGTTTGGCCGACAGTGATGGCCCGGAGGCTCGGCACGAGCATTTCGAAAACTGAACGACTTGTCGGGAGTTCGAGGAGATTTTTTTTTTGTGTGTGGTTTTAGGGCGCAAAACTTCAATGGTCATTAGCGCCCAGACTACGTTAGGAATGCACCGCCAGCAACAAGTTTAAAACAGCAACGAAAAGGGAAAACACAATAAAAGACAGACTGACAGGCATAGGATTAAAAAAAAAAACAGCATAATCAAGGGTCCTTAGAGAGGTTGGTCAAGTTGATAAAATGAAGAACGCGAGCAGCTGCTCGTGGGTCATCCGCTAAAATGGCATCTAGACTGCAGGGCAGGCCAAGATCAAGGCGCAGTGTGTTAAAATCCGGGCAGGACGTTAAAATGTGGCGGACCGTCAGCAATTGCCCACATGGGCAGAACGGCGCCGGCGCAGCCGTTAGCAGATGGCGATGGCTGAACCGGCAGTGTCCAATTCGTAACCGGGCCAAAACGACCTCCTCCCGCCGAGAAGGGCGGAAGGAGGACGTCCAAGCCACGGGAAGAGGTTTCAAGGCCCGAAGCTTGTTGTCAGTAAGTGTAGCCCAATCGGCATGGCACAGCGATAAAATGCGCCGACAAATGACCCTGCTACAATCTGACGAAGGGACACAACAAGAAGCTGTCCGAGGCGCTGTGGTGAGCGTCCTTAATACGTTGCGAAACCAAGGTGCCGCCCCCCTGGAAGACGACGGATTCCCGCCCTCCCATCAGCAACGCTCTGCCACTGCGCCAACATACAGTGCCGATGGTCACATACCCATCTCAGTCTTGGTTGCTGATGTCGTGGTGTTACCATTGTCACATACACTGGTCGTCGGCTGCGGAGGCCCATCGTTAGCAGTATTCGGTGCACTGTGTGTTCAGATACATTCGTACTCCGCCCAGCATTAAAGTCTGATTTTAGTTTCGTCACAGTTCTCCGCCTGTCCTGTTTTAGCGGCCTGCCCATCCTTCGGCGTCCGACGTCTGTAATGAGGGGTGGTTGCCAACCCCATGACTTCCGGACGTGGTTTGACCTCGGTTTCGCCAAGTGTTAAAAGACACTCACCACAGCACTCGTCGAACACCCGATAAGTCGTTCAGTTTGCGAAATGCTCTTGCCGAGCGTCCAGGCCATCACAATCTGCCCTCGGTCAAACTCAAGACAGGTCGCGCGCCTTCACCATTCTACACACAGACAGCCAGACAGCACGCTCGCTGCGCGTCTGACTAGCAATCACTCCTCGCCTGGATGGGTTTATACCGATAGTAGTTCGGTGCTCATAATATTCTATCTGATCAGCGTGGACCACACGCTCATAACTTCGCTATACTGAAACCAACATCTCGGTCAACTGAACAGCGGCAGCAACCGCTTGCAATCAACTTCAGGAGTACTTTTCAATTTGTGTTTACCTTGATGGTATTTTTAGTAAGATTTCTTTATTACTATGGTGAGGTCTCGCGCAGCATCAGGTTGCACAGAAAGATACGTAAAATAAAGTTATATCCGTAGTACAAAAAAGGTCGCTAATACGTTTTTTGAGGTTAAGTGCGTGAATATACAGGTGGAAACTATGGAGTGATATCGTTACGAGGCCACTAGAATTGACTTTTACTTGAGAGTACTCATTTGTCTCTTAGTATTTCAAACTGAATGATAAGAGTCATTATATGGGGTGATTCCGTGATGATGTAACACTCTTTTAGGGATGATGACACACTTTTGATGTAGGCATGCCGGTCCGGAAACGACCGACTCGAAAGTTATAAGTGAAAATCATTCTGATACCTGTGATAGCGGAATATAAGAAACTTTTTCTAACAAAATAACGAAAAGAGTTGAACACTTAGAATATTTTCTCAGTTCATGCAAGTAAGACTGCAGCATCAGGCAAGATGTTTTCATTTATTACAGCTTCACTATTAACTATATCGTAACATTCTTCGTAGACAATGTAAACATGTATGACTAAATATAGCTGCAAAATTATATATTTGTACGACCCATAGTTGAGTAGAGGTGACGCCATAAACATATGAATATGTGAAACCTAGCTTCTCCTGAAAATGGCGCGCCCTTAGACTTCAACTCCAGGCATAACATTTTAATTTATTATTTCTTTACAACTAACTCTATTCGTAACGCACTCTGCATACAGTACTAACAAACGGGGTGTTTGTTTTAATTTGAGACAACTAAATATCTCGGAGACGAAGCACGTACGAAAAAATGTTCTAGGTGAAGAGTTAATATTAGTGAAGGGGACATCTATCTGTGATACATCTGATCACTTCCTAACCACACCTCCTTCGTGGGCGGTGTCGACTTTGTATTTTCAAATGGGTACCACCCATTTGCATATTCGGAATCTACACCATAAAATACGTACTGTTTACGCAAACCAGTGTTTCCGCCATTCGTGCTAAATGGCGCTGTAATCGACAAATATAAAGTGTGTCTGTTGTCGCAATTAAGAATAGTCGCATTTGATTCTACATTTCAAGTACAATGTAAACGTAAACCTTTCTGTACTAACGATTGATATTTGCGTTCCAAATTTACCTCTGTGTCCCAAATTTAACATGTACAACATGGTTAGTTAGCTGTTTCAATGCCTCGGTATGAACTACTTTAGCGTGATCCAGGAACAATAACTTGGATGTAAGAATTTTCCGTCCCATCGCGATGGTTGATATCAGTCCACTTGGCTCTCACCATTGAATGGTTTGTATTTTCCCGGTAGCTACCTAGCGGCAAGCGCCAGAGTTAACGGTGGTTGGATGAATATAATGTATTGCGAATACATAGAAAGAAGGATCCTTTATTGTATGATTATACGATAGCGGAACAAACACTGGTAGCAGTTACTTCTGTAAAATATCTGGGAGTATGCGTACGGAACCATTTGAAGTGGAACGATCATATAAAATTAATTGTTGGTAAGGCGGATGCCAGGTTGAGATTCATTGGGTCAGTCCTTAGAAAATGTAGTCCGTCAACAAAGGGGGTGGCTTACAAAACACTCATTCGACCTATACCTGAGTATTGCTCATCAGCGTGGGATCCGTACCAGGTCGGGTTGACAGAGGAGATAGAGAAGATCCAAAGAAGAGTGGCGCGTTTCGTCACAGGGTTATTTGGTAGCCGTGATAGCGTTACGGAGATGTTTAACAAACTCAAGTGGCAGACTCTGCAAGAGAGGCGCTCTGCATCGCGGTGTAGCTTGCTGTCCAGGTTTCGAGAGGGTGCGTTTCTGGATGAGGTATCGAATATATTGCTTCCCCCTACTTATACCTCCCGAGGAGATCACGAATGTAAAATTAGAGAGATTCGAGCGCGCACGGAGGCTTTCCGGCAGTCGTTCTTCCCGCGAACCATACACGACTCGAACAGGAAAGGGAGGTAATGACAGTGGCACGTAAAGTGCCGTCCGCCACACACAGCTGGGTGGGTTGCGGAGTATAAATGTAGATGTATAACAGGCGCTGAAATCAATCACGATGATGGCTTCGAGGGCGACCACGTAAATCAAGTATTCCGATAGTGTGGGGAACAGAAAACTACGACACAGCTAGCTTATTTGCCAGAAATATCAATGTCTATCCATCCTGTTTGTACTCAACGTTCAATTTGCATCAGTAAAGTAAATTCCGAGTATCAATATCAACAGTTAGAACACAAAGGTTTACATTTATATCGTACATGAACTGTACAATCAAATGCGTCGGTTCTTAATTTTGGACTCAGGCACACTTGATATTTTCCACTACAGCGCCATCTACCACGAATGAGAAACCATACACATTTTTTTGCGTAGAATCCAATTAAGGAATAAAAATGACCACGTCCACGCAGGAAAGATGGTTAGGAAAGAAATGGTTCAAATGGCTCTGAGCACTATAGGACTTTAACTTCTAAGGTCATCAGTCCCCTAGAACGTAGAACTACTTAAACCTAACTAACCTAAGGACATCACACACATCCATGCTCGAGGCAGGATTCGAACCTGCGACCGTAGCGGCCGCGCGGTTCCAGACTGTTGCGCCTTTAACCGCTTGGCCACCACGGCCGACGATGGTTAGGAGGTGGCCAGCTGTAGCACAGACGGATGTCTCCATCACTAGTATTAACTTTTCACCTAGAACATTTTCTTCGTACGATGCGTCGTTTTCGAGATATTTGCTTGTCGCAAGTCAAAATACACACCATGTATACCACTGAACGTTACTGCAAAATTATATCACTGTAAGACATAATTCGGAAGGCATGACGTCACAAATATTTCGATGCTCTTGCTTAAATTGTAGTCCAAATTACCCAATTTATATTCATCCAGTGTTTCGTAATAAGAGCACTTTGCGACTTTTAACAAACTTCAACCACAATAATTATTATTTTAAACCTTTCCTAAACAATTTCTCGTTTCCATGCTTAAAGGAATCTAACTCGTTTGTAATTAGACTTCTAAATCGATTTCTTATATGGCGGTTCGATTCTTTAAATTATGAAGAATAGAGGGTTTACTGGTGCAATACTAATGCAATAAATCTTCCAACTGTTCGAATCAGTGCTCGATTTCAGATCTAAATGAGAGAAACTGTCACTGTCGGATACACTTTTCATAGTGAACAACGTCAGAAGCTCGGCCTTTTGCCCTCCTTCGCGTCCAAAAATATGTTCAAATGTGTCTGAAATCTTATGGGACTTAACTGCTAAGGTCATGAGTCCCTAAGCCTACACACTACTTAACCTAAGGACAAACACACACACCTATGCCCGAGGGAGAACTCGATCCTCCGCCGGGACCAGCAGCACAGTCCATGACGGCAGCGCCTTAGACCGCTCGGCTAATCCGCGCGGCCCTTCGCGTCCCTCAGATACTGGCATCAAACCTCAACACGGCAGTGGTAGGTGCGTCAGCGGCCTATGTCTATCTGTGGTCTAAGGGGAAACCAGATTGTGTATGGTCAACATGTCCCTACTGCAGTCGATGTACACTGAGGTGGGAAATGTCATGGCATACCTCCTAATATCGGGTCGGACCTACTTTTGCCTGGCGTGGTGCAGCAGCTCGATGTGGGATGCACTCAACGTTGGAAGTGCCTTGCAGAAATAATGAGTCAAACTGCCTCTATAGCCAACTGCGAAATGTTGCCGGAGCACAATTTCATGGACGAAATAACCTCTCGATTATGTCCAATAAGTGTTCGACAGGGATTCGTGTCGGGCGATCTGGGCAGCCAAACCATTCACTCGAACTGCCCAGAATGGTCTTCAAACCAGTTGGGAACAACTGTGGTCTGGTGACATGGCACATTATCATCCATAAAAACTCCATCGTTACCATACAAACTCCATCGTTGTTTGCGAACATGACGTCTATGAATGACTGCAAATGGTCTCCAAGTAGCCGAACATAACCAGGACCCAATCCATTGCATGTGAACAACGCTCTCACCATTATGAAGCCGCCACCAGCTTGCACAGTGCATTGCTGGCCCCTGTGTCCACGGCTTTGTGAGGTCTGTGCCACAAAACCAACTAAAATCGCGACCTATCTCATTAGGCCACGCTTCTACAGTCGTATAGAGTCCAATCGGTATGGTGACGTGCCATGGAGAGGTGCTGCACGCTACGATCGCAGGTTCGAATCCTGCCTCGGGCATGGATGTGTGTGCTGTCCTTAGGTTAGTTAGGTGTAAGGGGCTCCGGAAAGGCTCAAATTCATGAAAAGTTCAATTTTTACTTTTTTGCGTTTTCTGAATCTGCAGACTATTACCTTTTAATAGATATATAATTTATTCAATTCCGAAGACTACAACTATTTTTAATTTTTTTTTAGAAATGTGTTCTACATGGGCGTGACCCACTGTGGCGCTGTTAAACTGCTGTCAAATGGTGTTATTATTAACGTCCGTGTTCATCAGGTACATTTTAGTGATGTGAGATAAAGTATGTGTTGTGGCTAACCTATTTTCAGAGACTTAGCAGCACCTGAACTGTTGAAAAAGTGTATTCACGGAAAAACTCAAAACGCCAATGAAAGTGTAAATAGTGTTATATGGTCGAGAATCCCCAAGACTGTATTTGTTGGAATAGAAACACTTCACTTTGGTGTGTATGATGCTGTTGCGACTTTCAATGATGGCAACGTTGTAAGGTGCAAGGTATTTAGAAATGTGGGAATGAAGATAGGTTCTAACATGGTACGAGCGATGCTTGCTTTAGACAAGGAACGCCTTCGGGCTGCAGACAGGGCTGTAAAGAGTCTAGAAATACAAGCAAGAGTAAACAGGAGGAGGAACAAGAGGAAGCTGGAGGAGGAGTTTGCAGAGGATGAAGATAATCCATCCTATGGACCTGGAATGCACTAAAAAGTTAATCCAATCTTTGTCGCTCGATTCCCAAAACTTTTATTTTCTCATACTAATTACATGTTTTCTAAGGATCTTCCAAACATATTTGTTTCAAACTTTCCGTAAATGTTACACAGTACCTTCTGCATAATTTAACACAGCCTTTTTTCCAAAAAACTGTATATTTTTGAATATATAAATAAAAAATTGCAAAAAATGTTGTGAATTTTCATTACAATTGAAAAAAAATCATCTTTAATAACTGAACTAAAATTTTGTAAAATCCCTGTGTTAAGTTGTAGCCCATATTCCAATAAATAATCTGTAAAAAGTTCAACTTCCTACCTCAAATACTTTGTGAGGAAAGATGTAATTTATAAGCGTTATTTTAACATTGCAAGTATAGGGCGTTCCGGAGCCCCTTAAGTAGTTCTAAGTTCTCGGGGACTCGCTTCGGTGGTCTGCTGCCAAAATCCATTAACGCCAAATTTCGCTGCATTGTCCTAACGGATACGTTCGTCTTGCGTCCCACAATGATTTCTGCGCTTATTTCACACAGTACTGCTTGCCTGTTAGCACTGACAACTCTACGCAAACGCCCCTTCTCTCGGTCGTCAGGCGAAGGCAGTCGGCCACTGCGTTGTCCATGATGAGAGATAGAGCGTGAAATTTGGTACTCTCAGCAAACATCCTGATCTCGGAATACTGAATTCCCTAGCGATTTCCTAAATGGAATGTCTCCTGCGTCTAGCTCCAACTACCTTTCCCGAAGTAAGGCCATAATCACGTCGGAACTTACACATGAATCACGTGAGCACAAATGAGAGCTCCGCCAATGCACTGGAATGTGCGTAGCGCTATCTCATGACTTTTGCAGTTGGCTACGAGAATTCCGATCTGCCCACCTGAATGCCCAAAGCTTTTCCTGGATGCAGGAAATACCTCACCTGTACCGAGAAACTGCTTTAGAAGTTCTGCGACGGGCGTGGTACAGCTTGCACTATAAGCGACAGAGGCAGTGCGTGTTTTGTGTTCCCAGAACGGTACGCCAAAAGGGAAAACGGCCTTGCAGAGTAGCAGGAAGACCGCGGGACAATGGGCCAAATACCAGCCGCAGCACGTGGAATGAATGCGCTGATGACGTCACCCAAGGGCCAGCAACGCGGTACGTAGAGCTTCCTGCAAATCCCGCCGGCGTTCGGTTGCACGGGGAGCTTATGGACCGGTACAAGAAAACCATGTCTATTGATCATCACCAATATGCTCCAATTTTATGGTAGACTGAATACGGAGAGGTTGGCCAGAAATAAAAGTTACACAAGTCCGGCTTCCAGATGGCGACGCATAGAAAAAATAACATTTATGGATTGGGTCGAGAGAGGGATGAGAAAGGGTGCACATGCCGGGGGAAAACAGACTCCCCCCCCCCCTAACTCTCAGAGGAATTAAAAAGTGTAGTGTAGCCAGGTGTTCAATTTCAAGATATGGTTTAAAAGTGGTATTAAGTAGTAGTGAAAGAACACTAAAATATTTTGAAAATAGCTTCTTTTTACATATATAGACTACTCAATTTTTTATATGAGTTCATGCAGTCTCGAAGCACGATTTACACTATCTGCCAGAACATTATGGCCACCGACGTACTATCGATATAAACCCGTCCAGGGGATAGCACGTCACCTGGCGACGAATGACTGGTAGTCAGACACATGCACAGTGCATACAGAATCAGTGAGCTTGCTGCCCGTGTCCATTGATAGTGACCGGGCCAAATATCTCACGAAGTAAGCATCAAACGAAAAAACTACAAAGTACGAAACTCGTCTAGCTTGAAGGGGGAAACCAGATGGCGCTATGGTTGGCCCGCTAGATGGCGCTGCCATAGGTCAAATGGATATCAACTGCGTTTTTTTAAAATAGGAACCTTCATTTTATTACACATTCGTGTAGTACGTAAAGAAATATGAATGTTTTAGTTGGACTGCTTTTTTCGCATTGTGACAGATGGCGCTGTAATAGTCACAAACGCATAAGTACGTGGTATCACGTAACATTCCGCCAGTGCGGACGGTATTTGCTTCGTGATACATTACCCGTGTTAAAATTGACCGTTTACCAATTGCGGAAAAGGTCGATATCGTGTTGATGTATGGCTATTGTGATCAAAATGCCCAACGAGCGTGTGCTATGTATGCTGCTCGGTATCCTGGACGACATCATCCAAGTGTCCGGACCGTTCACCGCATAGTTACGTTATTTAAGGAAACAGGGAGTGTTCAGCCACATGTGAAACGTCAACCACAACCTGCAACAAATGATGATGCCCAAGTAGGTGTTTTAGCTGCTGTCACGACTAATCTACACATCAGTAGCAGACAAATTGCGCGAGAATCGGGAATCTCAAAAACTTCGGTGTCGAGAATGCTACATCAACACCGATTGCACCCGTACCATACTTTTTTTCCACCAGGAATTGCATGGCGACGACTTTAAACGTCGTGTACAGTTCTGCCACTGGACACAAGAGAAATTACGAGATGATGACAGATTTTTTGCACGCGTTCTATTTAGTGACGAGCGTCATTCACCAACAGCGTAACGTAAACCGGAATTATATGCACTATTGGGCAACGGAAAATCCACGATGGCTGCGACAAGTGGAACATCAGCGACCGTGGCGGGTTAATGTATGGTGCAGCATTATGGGAGGAAGGATAATTGCCCCTCATTTTATCGATGGCAATCTAAATGGTGCAATGTATGCTGATTTCCTACGTAATGTTCTACCGATGTTACTACAAGATGTTTCACTGCATGACAGAATGGCGATGTTCTTTCAACATGATGGATGTCCGGCACACAGCTCGCGTGCGGTTGAAGCTATGTTGAACAGCATATTTCATGACAGGTGGCCCGCACGTTCACTGGATCTGACGTCCCCGGATTTATTTCTGTGGGGAAAGTTGAAGGATATTTGCTATCGTGATCCACCGACAACGCCTGACAACATGCGTCAGTGCATTGTCAATGCATGTGCGAACATTACGGAAGGCGAACTACTCGCTGTTGAGAGGAATGTCGTTACACGTATTGCCAAATGCATTGAGGTTGACGGACACCATTTTGAGAATTTTTTGCATTAATGTGGTATTTGAAGGTAATCACGCTATAACAGCATGCGTTCTCAGAAATGATAAGTTCACAAAGGTAAATGTATCACATTGGAACAACCGAGATAAAATGTTCAAACGTACCTACGTTCTGTATTTTGATTTAAAAAACCTAACTGTTACCAACTGTTCGTCTAAAATTGTGGCCGGCCGCGGTGGTCTAGCGGTTCTAGGCGCTCAGTCCGTAACCGCGCGACTGCTACGGTCGCAGGTTCGAATCCTGCCTCGGGCATGGATGTGTGTGATGTCCTTAGGTTAGTTAGGTTTAAGTAGTTCTAAGTTCTAGGGGACTGATGACCACAGATGTTAAGTCCCATAGTGCTCAGAGCCATTTGAACCATCTAAAATTGTGAGCCACATGTTTGTGACTATTACAGCGCCATCTATCACAAAGCGAAAAAAGTGATCCAACTAAAACATTCATTTTTCTTTACGTACTACACGAATATGTAATAAAAATGGGGGTTGCTATTTTTAAAAAATGCAGTTGATATCCGTTTGACCTATGGCAGAAGTTTCGTTCTTTGTAGTTCTTTCGTTTGACGCCTATTTCATGAGATATTTGGCCCGGTCACGATCGATGGACCACCCTGTAGAATGGGAAGTCGCGCGATCTACCTGAGTTTGACCGAGGGCAGAGTGCGATGGCCCACAGGCTCGGCACGAGAATTTCGGAAACTGCACGACTTGTCGGGTGTTCGAAGAGGATGTGGGGATTGTCTTCAAGACGCTGCGAAACCAACGTGAAACCACATCCGGACGTCGTGGGTTTGGGTGGCCACCCTTCATTAGAGATGTCGGACGTCGTAGACTGGGCAGACTGCTAAAACAGGACAGGTGGCGAACTGTGGCGGAACTACAGGGTGTTTCAAAAATGACCGGTATATTTGAAACGGCAATAAAAACTAAACGAGCAGCGATAGAAATACACCGTTTGTTGCAATATGCTTGGGATAACAGTACATTTTCAGGCAGACAAACTTTCGAAATTACAGTAGTTACAATTTTCAACAACAGATGGCGCTGCGGTCTGGGAAACTCTATAGTACGATATTTTCCACATATCCACCATGCGTAGCAATAATATGGCGTAGTCTCTGAATGAAATTACCCGAAACCTTTGACAACGTGTCTGGCGGAATGGCTTCACATGCAGATGAGATGTACTGCTTCAGCTGTTCAATTGTTTCTGGATTCTGGCGGTACACCTGGTCTTTCAAGTGTCCCCACAGAAAGAAGTCACAGGGGTTCATGTCTGGCGAACAGGGAGGCCAATCCACGCCGCCTCCTGTATGTTTCGGATAGCCCAAAGCAATCACACGATCATCGAAATATTCATTCAGGAAATTAAAGACTTCGGCCGTGCGATGTGGCCGGGCACCATCTTGCATAAACCACGAGGTGTTCGCAGTGTCGTCTAAGGCAGTTTGTACCGCCACAAATTCGCGAAGAATGTCCAGATAGCGTGATGCAGTAATCGTTTCGGATCTGAAAAATGGGCAAATGATTCCTTTGGAAGAAATGGCGGCCCAGACCAGTACCTTTTGAGGATGCAGGGACGATGGGACTGCAACATGGGGCTTTTCGGTTCCCCATATGCGCCAGTTCTGTTTATTGACGAAGCCGTCCAGGTAAAAATAAGCTTCGTCAGTAAACCAAATGCTGCCCACATGCATATCGCCGTCATCAATCCTGTGCACTATATCGTTAGCGAATGTCTCTCGTGCAGCAATGGTAGCGGCGCTGAGGGGTTGCCGCGTTTGAATTTTGTACGGATAGAGGTGTAAACTCTGGCGCACGAGACGATACGTGGACGTCGGCGTCATTTGGAGCGCAGCTGCAACACGGCGAACGGAAACCCGAGGCCGCTGTCGAATCACCTGCTGCACTAGCTGCGCGTTGCCCTCTGTGGTTGCCGTACGCTGTCGCCCTACCTTTCCAGCACGTTCATCCGTCACGTTCCCAGTCCGTTGAAATTTTTCAAACAGATCCTTTATTGTATCGCTTTTCGGTCCTTTGGTTACATTAAACCTCCGTTGAAAACTTCGTCTTGTTGCAACAACACTGTGTTCTAGGCGGTGGAATTCCAACACCAGAAAAATCCTCTGTTCTAAGGAATAAACCATGTTGTCTACAGCACACTTGCACGTTGTGAACAGCACACGTTTACAGCAGAAAGACGACGTACAGAATGGCGCACCCACAGACTGCGTTGTCTTCTATATCTTTCACATCACTTGCAGCGCCATCTGTTGTTGAAAATTGTAACTACTGTAATTTCGAAAGTTTGTCCGCCTGAAAATGTACTGTTGTCCCAAGCATATTGCAACAAACGGTGTATTTCTATCGCTGCTCGTTTAGTTTGTATTGCCGTTTCAAATATGCCGGTCATTTTTGAAACACCCTGTATCTGATTTTAATGCTGGACGGAGTACAAGCGCGTCTGAACACTCGGTGCACCGAACACTCCCAATGATGGGCCTCCGCAGCCGCAGACAAGTGCATGTGACAATGTTAACACCACGACATCGGTACTGAAATGGGCACGTGACCATCGGCACAGGACGTTGGTCCAGTGGCAGGGCGTTACGTCGTCTGATGAGTTCCGATATTTTCTTCATCATGCCGATGGGAGGGCACGGGTCCGTCGTCTTCCAGGGAAACAGCTCCTTGGCACTTGTACTGCGGGATGGAGACAAGCTGGCGGCTCCTCCATTATGCTCTGGATAACATTCATGTGGGCACCCCTGAGTCCAGTGGAGCCCATGCAAGGCACCATGACGGCCAAGCAGTTCATACACTGGTTGCATACCACATACACCCCCTCATGACCATCATGCTTCCCGACAGAGCAGGCCCCCACAACCGCACGAGTGGTCGACTGTGAAGAGCGGACAAATTGAATAGCTGGGCGGCGGCCATTAGAGTGGTAAACTGACGCGCGGATTTCGAATGTTTATACATCGCTTTTGGTTATAAAATGCCTTCCCTAGAGTTAGGTCACAAACATAATGCCTCATTTAAATACGTTACTACAATATAGTTTTTAATTTAAGAACAGTCACTATTTATGACTTTATGTTACGTAGTACATGGAATCTGCCGTAGCTAAAAGTTATGCACTGGACCCCTAGCATTTTTCGTAGTTCATTTACGATAGATGTACGCAAAATGCATCAAAATACTCGAAGATTTGCCCACTATGTTAATAGATATTTTCTGACTCTACCTTGCTTTAGATTTTATGACGAAAAGTCCGTTATATATGGCGTAGTGCTTTGGCAACTCACGACCAAATTATCAAGTTTCAACCTAACCTAGACCATGAAAACACTACCGATCAGCCAGCTACAACAAACAAGACTTCAGGCAGGCATCCAGTATCGCATTAGTCACAATATTTACTTTCGAAGATGTACACTTCAGTTTATATGTGTGGTTTTTTCATATAATAAATAAAACTCAACAACTGTTCCATCGAGAGAAGTTGTGAAATCAGATTACAATTACACACATTCAATTGCATTTTATAACGATAAAAAGCCTGCTAACTCAAATTTCGTGTTGCTTGCAACTCAACTTTTATAGTTGAAATAAAATGTGGTTCACAAAGAAAAATTTATCTTCTGCTGTATATGGTCTGGAAAACGAAAGATGGATGCAACAGCATCATCTTTCAGCTTTCTGCGATTTACGTACTTTTCAAGGAAACAACTTTCTTCAAAATGATCGGAACATATAAAATGGTATTCTGTCGGTCGGAAATCTTGCCTCCTGACAGCGTGTAACCATTTTTGTAACAGCTGTGGTTTTGAGAAAGGAAACCTGCAAATATATGCACAGACATTATGCTAATACCGTGTTACAAAAACATTTACTAATCAAGTGCACTGACATACAAAACAACTTAAAATATCCACATACCTGTGATATGTAATATTCGTTCCTTTCTCGAATTTATTTGTACAATTAATCGCTGCACAACTCTTCACCATTGTACTTCTTTTGATTGGAACGTACAGACAGTAGAATTACGAGTAACAAATACTGTATGTACGCCCCAACAAATATACAACGATGAATCAGGGTCTTCATAAACAACAGTACCACACAACACTTCAGACTACAACCACTATAATGGCGTCCAGCCGAAGGTTCAAATTATCCCGCGACTGCAGCGCCATCAGTGAGTCTAGTTATTTTTTACAAGGTCTTTGCGACAGAGTGGCATTTTTCAACAAGATAATGCGCGATGTCACAAGGCCAGGAGTGTGATGAAGTGGTTCGAGGAACGCAATGGCGAGTTCCAATTGATGTGCTGGACCCCCAACTCGCCAGGATCTGAGCCCGCTCAAACACAACTGGGATGTGACTGAACGTAGCGTCAGAGCTCATCAGTGCACACTCCTTCACGAGGCATGTGCCTTTTCAGGCTAAGCCCATACGACAACACAATACAACAATGTGTATGTGTACGGTTAAAATGTCAAACCCGAGTTTAAAAGCCCCAGTAAACGAGTAAACGTGTCTGTGAAATTCGCTCTTATCTATCCGCGGATTTGTAGAACATGCCCGTACAAGCACAAACAAGGTTTATCAGTTTAACCTCACTTGGAAGCAGACGTTGTTCGCATTCGTGAGTATTCTGACAGCAGTGAAATGGCCGCAAATGCAGACGGAGTATTTCTAGCATTGACTTTCGTGCTATGTTTAAAAAAGATAACAAGATGCCGGTCCAGGTAATGACTTAAAATGAAATATTTACGCATGAAAATCTGCTAAAGGAAATACTAATTTCAAATCCCGATGATTACAACAATTTTCTTCCAATGGACAATGAAACACGTCGTACACGTATCAAGCAAACTTGTCAATTTAACGTTAGTTTTGAAGCAGACGATTTTGGTGTATGCTGTATTTTGGCACTAGGAATGGCTACAAATGCAGGGAAAGCATTTCTAACATTGACCCTGGCACTGTGTTTAAAGAAGAAGAAAACAGGACGCTGGTCCCAGGAATGGTTTAACACGAGAGAGAAATATACTTATCAAAACCGGTTAGTGGAAATTTTACACTCAGAATCCGATGATTACCTCAACTTTCAGCGGATCGCCCTCACACTAAAAAAGACACAAGTACGCGAACATTTATTATCTTCTACATATTATCTAATGACAATTCATTAAAATACCACAACGTGGGAACATGCAACCCACTTCGTGGAAGAATCGGTTAACTTCGAGTTTTTTTTTTTTTTTATTTAAATATACTTCCACTTGCATGTTATGCGAAGAATACTGACTTTCCGCGTAATGTATGGCTGGGAAAGATGTGACACCTCCAACATTTTCGTAACTGCCAGCGCTATATTGTTTTTATCATTGACCGTAATTTCCACAGCTGCGGAAACTCACGATAGAGTGAGATAAAATGGTAATTAAACTATTCATTCACTAACATATGTGGCGAATCATCGATACAAGCAACGTCAGGCATCTTGTCAAACTTTCTGTCTATCAAAATTTCTCTAAAACATGTCACGCATCATCTATTGTTGACAACGACGTCAAACAGCACAGGACACGGTCATATGTTTGGCAGATTGTTTAGTCGTTTACGAGGGGCTTTATAGGCCTACAGTTTCCTATATCTTGCCTCCACCTAGTTAATGGGTTCATTCAGTGTAAACAAATTTTTAATAAGTGTAAATAACCGGTAAATATTTGTTATTACATAGAGCGGGTCACATAAGACGCAATACCCCTTCTATTTCGTGAACGGTTCACATTTAGAAACGAGGTTTTCGGCAAATGGCTCTGAGCATTATGGGACTTAACATCTATGGTCATCAGTCCCCTAGAACTTAGATCTACTTAAACCTAACTAACCTAAGGACATCACACAACACCCAGCCATCACGAGGCAGAGAAAATCCCTGACCCCGCCGGGAATCGAACCCGGGAACCCGGGCGTGGGAAGCGAGAACGCTACCGCACGACCACGAGATGCGGGCTTTTTCGGCAAATGATATTACGCTAAGGGGCACGTACTTTGATATGTAATAACGAATCTAACTCTTGTATCGATCAAGATACTGAACCAAGTACTATTTTTTTTTAGAATATAATGATAGAATTTGTTTAACGGCGCCCGAAAGCGCATGAAAAGACGAGTACAGTGATGTAATACTTGCTAATTTTGAGGTTGAAACTCTTCGCAAAAGAATCCGGGAAATACTGTAATGTTAAAAGAGCAAGTCGGCCGAAATAGGTTGTTGCACTGTAAAGACTCATGCCACGCTACGTCGTTGTATCAACCCTTTCGACCGTTTACTTGTCAGCACTGCAGAACTAGCAGGCAATGAGTTGTCTATCGGCAGGTCACTTCTGGAAATTGAAAATTTGTGGTAAGGTCTTATGGGACCAAACTACTGAGATCATCGGTCCCTAAGCTTACGCACTACTTAATCTAACTTAAAGTAACGTACGCTATGGACGACGCACACACACCCACGCCGGAGGGAGGACTCGAACCTCCGACGAGAGGAGCCACGCGGTCCGAGACAAGACGCCGCAGACCACGCGGCAGGTCATTTCTCGCATGCAGACAGGTACACCAATAAGGATTAGTTGCACATGCTACTTTTATATGGCGTATGCCAAACAAATACTGTCGAAATGGTAACGGTAAGCTATATGACGAAACTGTAGTTGTTTCCAGAACTTGGATACGTCCGCACTTTTTAAAGTTCTCCTAAACCCCATCTGATGCGATAAGAGTTAGCGTATGCCATAGTTCCATATACAAAAATCATAGCTGACTCTGTGTCTGCATTGTATAGGAAATGACTTATCGTACTAGTAACGTAGGCATGTCTTGCTGCATCGACCCATAACGCCGGTGACTGGTATGAGCACTCTGCCTGGTATTGTTTACAGAGTCTGGCCGCATTGCTCTCCGCTTTTGGTGCATTTATCAGACTGTTTCCCGAAAAGTTTCACACTCAGTACTAACAAGCGCTATATCATGCTAATTTTCTTACCAAGAGTTATTCAGTTCAGCCATTAAAAGTATACTATTCCTTAAAAAAACAAAAATAATATTTATTTCAATATCTCGGCTGGTAATAGAATTCGGAGCATTAGCTATACAAAACGTTACCCTTGAGCATTGTCCGCAGCTCGTGATCGTGCGGTAGCGTTCTCGTTTCCCACGCCCGGGTTCCCGGGTTCGATTTCCGGCTGGGTGAGGGATTTTCTCTGCCTCGTGATGACTGGGTGTTTTGTGATGTTCTTAGGTTAGTTAGGTTTAAGTAGTTCTAAGTTCTAGGGGACTGATGACCATAGATGTTAAGTCCCATAGTGCTCATAGCCATCTGAACCATTTGAACCTTGAGCATTATCCATACAAAACATTACGTGCCCCTCTGCATACTATCAATTGCGGAAAACCTTGTTTCTATATCTGGAACCGCTCAGAACACAAAGGGGTGCTACATCTTACGTGACTCACCCTGTATAGTGTTACTTAGGTTTTCGGCGCATAGGCTCAAAACATTTACAGTTTCTCAGGTGAGCATACACCTTTATAAATAATACATATTACTGTTTCTTACAAGAGAGACAGTAAATTTTAAGCCGGGTTACAAGAGCAAACAGATCCTCTTAAGGGGATTATTCTTAAACACCTATTCTGAAGTTATCTTGCATTTACTTATGAGATGGGTATCACGAATTTCTCTGGCAAAAAGATGTTTCTGCTACACAGAATCGAAACTTCCATAGCTCATTTCCAGCTGCAGTACCTTCGAAAGTGCGTCCCAGAACAATTTCCTGGTTTATTCTCAACACAAGCTTCTAACTTCGCGTTATCTGTATCACTGCCAGTTGTCAGAAATGTAATTCCAGCATTAGTACTGAGCCTGCTGGTATAACTACTCTTGACGCTGCAAAGTGGGAAGACTTCGTCACATCAACTGTCAACAAGCCGGTTCATCAAAGGTTTGATTCAAGCAAATGCTTAAACCATTCAGTATCCGACGAAGTCAGGTATCACTTACTAACGAACCTACCTACTCTAAATTAGTCTCCTGATTTCAAAAATGAAAAAAAAAAACGATAAAATGTCTTTTTAACTTTTATATATAAAAAAAAGGATTCATGGCTAGTACGCTCGCCCAGGTTGAAGGGAGGGCTTCGTAAGTTCTGTACTCTTTTCAAACCAGTTTTAAAAAGAGGAATACCCGGTGCTTTTGTGATAAAGGCTCACCAATATTCCAAACACATCCATGACGACGCTCGAGGCCACGAAAAGAACAGTTGGGATCTCTAGTCTTCATACCTGGTGTAGAAGTATGAAACCGGAATTTCCCTATAGATGGTACAGGGCTATTACAAATGATTGAAGCGATTTCATAAATTCACTGTGGCTCCATTCATTGACATATGGTCACGACACACTACAGATACGTAGAAAAACTCATAAAGTTTTGTTCGGCTGAAGCCGCACCTCAGGTTTCTGCCGTCAGAGCGCTCGAGAGCGCAGTGAGACAAAATGGCGACAGGAGCCGAGAAAGCGTATGTCGTGCTTGAAATGCACTCACATCAGTCATGACAGTGCAACGACACTTCAGGACGAAGTTCAACGAAGATCCACCAACTGCTAACTCCATTCGGCGATGGTATGCGCAGTTTAAAGCTTCTGGATGCCTCTGTGAGGGGAAATCAACGGGTCGACCTGCAGTGAGCGAAGAAACGGTTGAACGCGTGCGGGCAAGTTTCACGCGTAGCCCGCGGAAAATTGGCTCATGCCACAACTGGAGACCGACAGCGCCGACTTCAACAGGATGGTGCTCCACCGCACTTCCATCATGATGTCTGCCGAATCACTAAAGGGGCACATATCGAACATTTGTGAATGCCTAAAAAAACTTTTTGAGTTATTGTACGTGTGTGCAAAGCATTTTGAAAATATCTCAAATCGCTTCAATCATTTGTAATAACCCTGTACTAGCGGCCAGAGACCGCGTCTGTAGCGCTACCCGCTTGCTGTAACGGCTGACGACGAATGTCAACACACAGTAACCCAAGTTCCACACATCGGTATCTGTTTCAAACGCGTGAACATGTCGAGTTTTGTGCCTACAAACTACGATTATGCAGACAGCATTGGTTTTCTGTTCTCATTTGAAGAAAACTGCTGCAGAATCGAATCGAATGCTTGTCCAAGCTTTCTGCGAATATGCTCTTGGGAAAACATGGTGTTTGGAGTGGTTCAAAAAATTCAAAAGTGGTGATTTTGACGTCAGAAACGACGAGCGCGGGAAACCACACGAAAAGTTTGAAGATGAATTGTAGGACTTATTGGATGAACAGGAACTCGCGGAACAATTGAGTGTGACGCAGAAAGCCGTTTCTCGTTGAAAGCTATGGGAAAGGTGCAGAAAGTGGGAAAATGGGTTCCGCATGAACTGAATCAAAGACAGAAAGCAAACCGAAAGACCAATTGTGAAATGCTGCTCGGCAGACACAAAAGAAAAGTCGCTTCTCCATCGAATAGGGACAGGTGACGAATAAAGGATTTGTTTTGAGAATCCTAAGCGTCGTAAATCGTGGGTGAATCCAGGCAAAGCATCGACATCCACTGCAAGACCAAGTCGCTTTGTAAAGAAGACAATGCCCTGTGTTTGATGGGATCGGAAGGGTGTCATCTGTCATGAGCTGCTAGAACCTGGTGAAACCGTTAACACTGATCGCTACCAACAGCAAACGACCGATTTAAATCGAGCATTACGTGAAAAACGATCGAAATATGGAAAGAGGCAACACAAAATCATATTGATCCATGGTAACACCCCATCACACACAGCGTTCAGTTGGGAAATACTAGGGCATGCAGCTTATTCTCCAGAGTTGTCTCCGACCGATTATCATCTGTTTGCATCACTGGGAGACGCTCTCGCAGAAAACGCTTCAGTTCGTACGAAAATGTACGAAAATGGCTCACTGACTGATTCACTTAAGAAGAAAAGCTTTTATTGTCGCAGCATTCGTAGCTTACAGGAAGAGGTGGGAAAAATGTATAAATAACGATGGGGATCATTCTGAATAAAATGTTGTTTATTAGTTTCAAACAACAGACGTGTAATTATTGCAACCAAATTCCGGTTTCACACTTCTACACCTGGTACAAGGCCAAATTTTTTTTGTGAGTCTTTAGAAATGTGAAAGAAAAACATGATTGAGCAGACAGTGCCATCACAGAGCTTGTGAAAAGCAATAGAAAAAAACAGAAATTAATTCTTGCTACTTTAATATTTTGTGACACTCATAACATATCCATTAGACTCAAGAGACAAGGCCAAACAAGTGTACCGCGACGTCAAATCCAAGCAGCATCGTAACATTAAGCATCCAAGACCAAAAGAATTATATGATCCGTATAGTTAGCAAGTTTTGAGTTGATACTTGGGTCTGGGGCGTCTTGTCACGGCTCGCGCTGATCCCCCAGCTGGAGGTTCGACTCTTCCCTCGGGCATGGGTGTGTGTGTTGTCCTTAGGTTAAGTTAGATTAAGTAGTGTAAACCTAGGGACCGATGACCTCAGCAGTTTGGTCCCGTAGTCCTTACCACAAATTTCCAATTTTTCCTTGGGTGACGTTAGTTAAGAGAGAAAGCGCCAATATTTATTTAAGTTCAAATGACACAGACGCTGTTAAACACCCACAACTGCGATTTCTTTGCCGCATAATAAATAGAACATGACTAACACATATGTAAACAAAGCTGCTCACGTCTCTGAAGAAATGCCTTATTTCCGTCGGTATGAATTGTTAGGAACATCTAGAGCATTTTTAACGTAGTTATTTACTTAAATATTCACTCGTTTCCAAATAATATTTTTATACAAAACGCAAGTAAGCATGCAAAGCGCAGTCGACTGTATACATGTAATTTTCTGTTCCCAGAACAACTTGAAGAACAAATTCAGTGATTAAATTTTTGTTTAATGGAAGTCAGTTCGAATAGATCGCCACTTTCAAATGGTTAGCAATTCACTAAGGGGTTCCCAACAAAATTTTCTCGACGACCCCCTCATCGAGCATGATTGGTACCTTGTCATATCACAGTATCAAGTACCTAAAAAAGCCAAATTAAGAGTCTTTTTATACGTTTTCTATTTCTGGTACTTAGAAATTCATTCATTATTGAAAAATCAGCTGCAAAGAGGCAGCGCGCGCAGTCTAACAGCATACAGCAGAACTATTTGCCTCTAACTAATTCTAGTTTTGCGCTGGAGTGTGCTAGTGTCAGTTGGCTCTAGGAAGACGCTAGAAACAGAAGTTAGCGTTCGCTAAAGCTCTGCTCATGCAGGAAGCGGCAAAAACAAAAAAATCTGCTATCATACGAAATATATTTTTATTCTAACAGCATCTTGCGGAGCCCTCTGGCATAGCTCGTGGGCGCCTGGGGGTCGGCGGACCACCTGTTGGGAACCACTGCACTAACAAGGGAACCCCCCCCCCCCCCATCGCACCCCCCTCAGATTTAGTTATAAGTTGGCACAGGGATAGGCCTTGAAAAACTGAACGCTGATCAATCGAGAAAACAGGAAGAAGTTGTGTGGAACTGTGAAAAAAATTAGCAAAATATACAAACAGTAGTCCATGCGCAAGGTAGGCAACATCTAGGAATGTGTGAGCGTACGAGCGCCGTGGTCCCGTGGTTAGCGTGAGTAGCTGCCGAACGAGAGGTCCTTGGTTCAAGTCTTCTCTCGAGTGAAAAGTTTAATTTTTTATTTTCAGATAATTATCAAAGTTCAGGCACTCACACATAATCAACTTCGCTCTCCAAAATTCCAGCACATGTTCACATTTGCTTGGACATATGCAGGATTTGACGGTCTACACACGGAAACATTTGAAAACGTAAAAAAACATATGTTTTGACAGAGCACAGGGAAAACTGTGCGACTGTGAAACTGTTGCATTCATTTGTTGCAGTTTATGTGACAAACTCTAACGTTTTCATCACTTTTTTGGGAGTGATTATCACATCCACAAGAAAACGTAAATCGGGCAAGGTAGAAGAATCTTTTTACCCATTCGCCAAGTGTACAAGTTAGGTGGGTCGACAACATTTTCCTGTCATGTGACGCACATGCCGTCACCATCGTCGTATAGAATATATCAGACGTGTTTTGCTGTGGAGGAATCGGTTGACCTATGACCTTGCGATCAAATGTTTTCGGTTCCTATTGGAGAGGCGCGTCCTTTCGTCTACTAATCGCACGGTTTTGGAGTGCGGTCGCAAAACACGGACACTAAACTTATTACAGTGAACAGACACGTCAATGAATGAGCGGACAGATCGTAACTTTGCGAAAATAAAGAAAGTAAAATTGTCACTCGAGGGAAGACTCGAACCAAGGACCTCACATTCCGCAGCTGCTCACTCTAACCACGAGACCACGGCGCTCCTCGCCTCAAATTCCCCTTAATATTGCCTATCTTACGCATGGACGACCCAGTTTGTATATTTTGCTTATTTTTTCATAGTTCCACACAACTTCTTCCTGTTTTCTCCATTGATCTGTGTTCAGTTTTTCAAGGCCTATCCACTGTGTCAATTTATAACTAAATCTGAGGGGGGTGCGACGGGGAGGTTCCCTTGTAAGTACTGAGAATGCGTAGATAGATCGATGTACGTAAGTGTAACACGCTCTCTCATCATCACAACAAGGTCGCGCAAACCTGTTGGATCTCCTGCATGGCGGTCGGCCGCATACAGCTGTAACTCCTGTAGTGTTGGAACGTGTGGACACTCTCATTCGAGGTGATCGACGAATCACAATCAAACAGCCCGCTACACAACTGGACATCTCTGTTGGTAATGCTGATACGCTCGTCTACCAGTTGGGGTACTCATAGGTATGTGCCCGCTGGATTCCTTGCCGCCTATCAGAAGACCATAAAGAGCAACGAAGGACAATCTCTAGGTAATTGACTGCGCTTTACGAGGCTGATCGTGACAATTTTTTGTGGAACAGCAAGACGCTGCCTCCGACGTCGTCCAGTACAGTGGTACCGTGCGGGCATAAGAGCCCCCGTGTAAGGTCGCGTAAGGCAGAGATTATGTTGAAAAAGAGTGTTTTGTAGCCAAAAGAGTGGGGAATAACATGGTACATTGGAATCCTGAATAAAACCAACATGCTTTCGGAAAAAAAAGTGTTGCATAACTAACTGGACGCCCCATTTACAAAGACGACGATATGAATAAAGGACAATCTCGCTGTTACAGTCACTATAGAAGATCTGCAGCAGTGATCCATTATTTTCTTCCACGTAGATTAACTCTTCTCAACTTTTTAAAGCTTCATCGCATGTGTTTCCGTGCCCACTGGCAGCACCTTATCAACTGTTCTTTATATGACCACTGTTTTCGAACAGATTGCCGGCCGGTGTGGCAGAGCGGCTCTAGGCGCTACAGTCTGGAACCGCACGACCGCTACGGTCGCATGTTCGAATCCTGCCTCGGGCATGGATGTGTGTGATGTCCTTAGGTTAGTTAGGTTTAAGTAGTTCTTAGTTCTAGGGGACTGATGACCTCAGAAGCTAAGTCCCATAGTGCTCAGAGCCATTTGAACCATTTCTTTCTCTCGAACAGATTACTTTTAGTGTCTCGTAACTCATTACTTTTCACGTTTCATAACTCTGGTCACAGCTATAACACATTTATGAAATTCGTAGTTCCATCATTCTACTGGTGATCCATAAAATATTGCCACAGAAACATTTGATTGTTATTTCCAACTGCCTTAATGAATTGAGACCTTCCACCACAACACTGCAACATCTGATACCTTGTGGCAAACTGGATAAGAGGTACACCAAACTTGTGTGTGCCTCCCATGGAACCTATTATGAGCCCAGAACTCTTAACATTATGAAGACCGTGCGCTTAGTAGAATACTGGGCCTAGAAAACTGTATATTTATACTGTTATTTAAGCGTTGATGGCATATATGTAATTGATGTACCTACAAGAGTAATACATACTAAACAATGGCAAAGTTCAAGATTTTTTTTCATACGAGGGTGAGTCAAATGAAAACCTTAAATTTGTAATAACAAATCGAAATTTCGCACCGTTATCCTGTAAGTTGGCAAGCGTGCTACAAACAGCGTGCAGAATGGCCTGTAGATGGCAGCATAGTGCAGATGCACACACACCGTCGCAGTATCAGTAGAAAGATGGCCGCCCCACTTGCGACTTGCACCAGGGAAGAACAGCGTTCTGTTATTCGGTTTTTGCGTAGTGAAGGTGTGAAACCTATTGAAATTCATCGACGAATGAAGATTCATTACGGTGATACATGTTTGTCAAAGCAACAAGTCTACGAATGGAGTAGGAAGTTCGCAAATGGTGTGACTTCAGTGGAAGATGCTCCTCGTCCAGGTCAGGCACAACGGGTTGTGACTCCACAGAATATTGCAGCAGTTGAAGCCGTAGTGAAGGAAAACCGCCGAGTGAGACTGAATTACATTGCAGCATTTTTACAGATTAGTCATGGGCCAGCACACCACACTGTGCATGATGTAGTCCAGTTTCAAAAAATGTCTGCAAGATGGGTGCCACGGCATCAGACTGCTGAAATGAGAGAACGACGTGTTGATGCTTGTGAAGAACTTCTTCGGCGCTTTGAACGAGAAGGTGATGGCTTCCTTACAAGATTCGTTACTGGAGACGAAACCTGGGTTCACTTCCACCAACCGGAAACGAAGAGAGCGAGCAAGGAATGGCGCCATTCCTCATCACCAAAACCAAACAGAACCATCAGCAGAGAAGGTTAAGCTGACTCTTTTGTGACGAAAAAGGCGTCATTTTGGAGCCTTACATGCCTAGAGAGACCACTGTCACCAGTGCATAATACACAGATCTCCTAAAAAAGTCATCTGCGGCCTGCAATCAAATCAAAGCGACGTGGATTGCTGTCAGCAGGTGTCCTTTTGCAACATGACAATGCAAGGCACCACACTGCCTGTACAACAGTTGCAACAATCACAGACCAGAATTTTGAGTGTCTCCTCATCCACCAGACCTTGCCCCAAGTGATTTCCATATGTTTGGACCACTCAAAGACACAATGAGAGGAAAGAAGTTCCGTTCTGATGAAGAGGTACGCCACGCGGTGCATGAGTGGTTGCGTGGACTACCAAAAGAATTTTTTACTAAAGCAGTTTATGCACTTTGTAAGCGCTGGAGGACTTGCATTGAGCGCGGGGGAGATTATGTTGAAAAGTCATACCGATTTGTACCACTTCTGCACAATAAATAATATTCAAAAAATATTTAAGTTTTCATTTGACTCACCCTCGTATTTAGACTAGTTCTTTCATAGATCACAAATTTTAAAATAATGAAGACAAAAGAACACGGGCTCAACAAACGTTTCGAATACTACCGCAAAGCGTAGCTGGAACTGGGGACCCAGAAACGACGGAGAGGCTTCGCCGCAGCCCGCAGTGGTTCAACACCACAAAACAGGCTACATCAGTCCACTCACCCCACCGCCGCCCCACACCGAACCCAGGGTTATCGTGCGGTTCGGCCCCCAGTGGACCCCTCTGGGAACGTCTCACACCAAACGAGTGTAACCCCAATTTTTGCGTGGTACAGTAATGAAGGTGTACGCGTACGTGGAGAAAGTGTTCGCGCAGCAATCGTCGACATAGTGCAACTGAGGCGGAACAGAGGGAACCAGCCCGCATTCGTCGAGGCAGATGGAAAACCGCCTTAAAAACCACCCACAGACTGGCCGGCACACCGGACCTCAACACTAATCCGCCGGGCGGATTCGTGCCGGGGAACGGCACGCCTTCCCGCCTGGAAAGTAGTGCGTTAGACCACACGACTAACCGGGCGGGCGTATTCTATGATACTAGAGGTTTCTTTGATCTAGGCACTTCATGCTTTACCCGCTTAGAGCACTACTACCATGTTTTGTGGCCGTTCCGCCGGCCGAAGTGGCCGTGCGGTTAAAGGCGCTGCAGTCTGGAACCGCAAGACCGCTACGGTCGCAGGTTCGAATCCTGCCTCGGGCATGGATGTTTGTGATGTCCTTAGGTTAGGTAGGTTTAACTAGTTCTAAGTTCTAGGGGACTAATGACCTCAGCAGTTGAGTCCCATAGTGCTCAGAGCCATTTGAACCATTTTTTGTGGCCGTTCCACAGTCACGTAAACATACCGCTGCCGCAGCGGTGCACCGCGAGCAGTCCATTATCAACAACTTCATTCAATTTGAGTTCGGCACCGCAGTAACATGCCACGTAGAGGCATGCAACCCTTTGATAGAATCAAGATAGTGGCTCTACTTTCAGCAGATTATACACAGCAAGATTTTGCTGATCGCTTACAAGTCAGTCAAAGTGATGTGTCTAAGGTGTGGTGAAAGCACGGAGAGATGGGAAATGTGAAAGACAGACCTCGCAGCGGTTGTCCTCGTATGACAACGACAACGCCGGATCGTTTCCTTCAATTGTCGGCTCGCTGGCGCCCAACATGAACTGTTAGGTTGGAAATGACTTCCCCCATGCAACAGGGAATCGTATCCCAGACCAAACAGTGCGCAGAAGATTGCATCAGGATGGTCTTCATTCCAGAAGACCATTGAAAATTGCATTGAACCAACGGAAATGATGGCTCTTACGTGTCAACAATGACCACTGCAGGAGGCAGCAACAACATGTTTGCTGACGACACGAGGATTGGTCTGCGACCGGAAACTAGACATGTTAGGGTCTGGAGAAGTGCTAGATGACACCAGGAACGCTGATACGTACAGGAAGTCCATCCGTTTGCAGGTGGAAGTGTAATGTTCTGGGCGGCAACAATGATGGGTCGCTCATAAGGCACTTCAGATATGAAGTCGGTGACAGCTTCATCCCTGTATGACACTGCAAGACCGCGTAGTTGTACTCTATCAGTGTCTCGGTATCTTCAAAGATGCAATACCAACTGAATGCATTGTCCAGCGCAGTCCCCAGACATGAATGCAAAAAAATGGTTCAAATGGCTCTGAGCACTATGGGACTTAACATCTATGGTCATCAGTCCCCTAGAACTTACAACTACTTAAACCTAACTAACCTAAGGACATCACACAACACCCAGTCATCGCGAGGCAGAGAAAATCCCTGACCCCGCCGGGAATCGAACCTGGGAACCCGGGCGCGGGAAGCGAGATCGCTACCGCACGACCACGAGCTGCGGACACATGAATGCAATTGAGCGTGCATTGGACATGTTGAATGTGGTCATTACACAACGTCCTAATCCACATGACAATCTTCAGGACCTAACTGTGGCTGCCATTGAGGAGTGGGACCTCATACCCCCAGATAAACTTGATGGTCTCATCCAGAGCAAGCCTCGCAGAGTGGAAGAACTCATCCGCGTGCGGGGAGGATATACTACTCACTATTAAAAACTGATAATCGTCATCCTGGGCCAAATATTTTCAGTGTCTTTGTTTTCAAGATGTATACTCAGGAGAGGACCTGCTTTGTTTTGTAGTGATTTTTTGTAACTATCCAAATAGTTCTTGTGTTCAGAAAGAAGGCATTGTACAAACTTCAATGAGTGTAGTATAAGAAGTAATTGTAGCAAACTGTACAATATTCCAAGCTTTCGTTGAGGTGTGTACAACTATCCTTCCAAGAAAAAAATGCGCGGTGAGTCACTGAGCAATTTCTTCCTCTTGAGTTTCCAAAATTTCTTGCTTAGTCAACAAACGTGGCGTATTTACAGCAAACTGCGAAACCTAACGAGTACACCCACGAAATTACATCTGTGCGACCATATTGGCTCACCCATTCACGGCCGCAGCTGTTACATTCGCTAATGTCTCTTTCGAAATAATTGTAGGAATACAAGGCAGCACCGGTCAAGTTGCAGGTATCGAGATGTCCATACATTGACTCTCATATGAAAAGAGCCCAGTTTTCGACCGATAGGTGGCTCACACGTAGATAAAATCACGTCCCGACCTGCACTCGGGCTTGGATTCCAAAGTGCTGAAGGACTTTTAAGTGGTTGAGAACGTACACACCGCCTCTACACAGATGGATTCCGTGCTGCAGATGGCGTTGGAATCACATATTATGACGAATAGACACACCACATTGCCCAATCCCATCTCCCTCTGAAGGCCTAGGTCCTTACAGTGCAGTTCATCGCAATAGTAGGGGTCCTGTGGTGCACATGTAAACCGCAGTGCACTACTATTAATTCCACTTCTTTGGCGTTTCAAATCCGTCCTGAGGCTTAAAAAGCACACAGTCCATTGCAGTGGACACATTCTACTGGTGCTGTTCCCTACGTTTTTTTCATACTCAGAACTGCCTGAAAAAGTCAAAGAAGCGACCGCTAGCAGTTAGTCCATTGCAGTTAGGGTTTCCATCAGTGCGCACAGTTTTGAGTGGTAACACGACATCCGTTGGCTACACGAAAAGCGTTATTCAACATGGTGGCGTTACTGTCAGGGTTCCTCCGAGCCAGAATCCGTAGGTAGCGGTCATCCACTGCAGTAGTAGCCCTTAGGCGGCCTGAGCGAGGCATGTCATCGACAGTTCCTGTTTCTCTGCACCTCCTCCATGTCCGAACAACATTGCTTTGGTTCACTCCGAGACGCCTGGACACTTCCCTTGTTTAGAGCCCTTCCTGGCAGAAAGTAACAATGCGGACGCGATCGAACCGCGGTGTTGACCGTCTAGGCATGGCTGACCTACAGACAACACGAGCCGTGTAGCTCCTTCCTGCTGGAATGAGTGGAACTGATCAGCTATCGGACCCCCTCCGTCTAATAAGCGCTGTTCATGCATAGTTGTTTACCTCTTTTGACGGGTTTAGTGACATCTCTGAACAGTCAAAGGGACTGTGTCTGTGATAAAATATCCACAGTGAACGTCTATCTTCAGGAGTTCTGGGAACCGGGGTGATGCAAAACTTTTTTTTGATGGAATTGCATGCGCTGCCCATATTCTCCATAATACTATACCAGGCGCTGATGAAGACTTCGCTGTCGAAATTGAAATAATCGTCATGAAAATATTTCATTAATTGTTACTATACACGTTTAGGTGAAAGAAGCTGAAAGAGTTCTGCTTATGTGTTGATGTTATTCATCAGACTGTCGTGTCTCACTCAAAAACAAGATGGCTGTCGTTAATGCCCGCAACTGCGAATTCTTAAGCTTTGGATTACATTAAAACAATTTTTTTTGGCGGCGAAGACAGGCCCCCTAAAATAATTTCAGTTTCTTTCAGCAGTCCGATCCGTGAAATTTACTTCATGGTTCTGCAGTCAGACTTGGCTCTGAAAAAAATACAAAAAGTGTGTAGAAAAATAGTCTCGATAACTGAAATAAGAAATACATTAATCGACACTCGAAGATGTATGAATGATAGGAAGACTGCGTTTTATTGGCATGTAACCCAAGATGAATTTGAAGAAATTAAAGAATGAAAAGCCTAAGCAAGAAATAATTAATTTGATTCCGAAATCTGAGAAAGAGACAATGGCTTTCTACGCCACAGCATTTGATTACATAGAGAAATGGGCCACTTGGTTTAATAAATGTAATGTATTTGATTGGATGACGCTCTCTGAAAACCCAGACAAGGTGATGATTAAAAACACGTCTATATACCTGACTAATAATGGTGTGAAGATTTCAGCAATATATGTATCTAAAGAGCTTTTTAGATACTAAGCGTGATTCTGAAGAATGAAAGTCGTAACACTCTGTGGAAGAAAGATGGATTTACTTTCTCAACGAAACTGAAAATCCTCAGAGCAAATGCCAACTGCTAAAATTACGCGGGTATTTCTTTTCTACACCCGCACATAACGCCACTGTGGAAAGAGAATTTTCGCTGATGTCGGCCCAGTGGGCTGATGAAATAAATCGATTGTTGCCAGGGACTGTGGAATCAATCTTACAGTGCCAATTTAACTACAAGCTAACTTGCATGTAGTCTTATAAATACGTAAAAAGGATAAACGACTTGCGGAAACACGTGAAATCCCCCAAAAAATATGGTGTACCAACTACCTCTGCCACAAGTTCCATGTAATTGTGTTTTAAACAAAAAGTAACTGTATTAAATAAATTTTATGCTTCATTTCTATACCCCATCTCAGGGTCCCGACGAGGTCCAAGATTATTTGGTGTGCCAGATCAAAGAATGTACTACAGCACTACGACGTAGTAACAAGAAAATCGGCGTGCTGTGGGTATGTTATCAGAGGCAACGAAATTGTCGAAGCTCACGTGTGGAGTATTGCTAAAGCAGCACTTTCAGAGCTAACTCTGGCTCCTTTTTAATATAATTTATTGGCTGCTTTTCTAGCTTTATTTGACTGACTATAGGAAACCATTTATACCCATGTGATTAAAGGAAAATTATTTGTATTTATTTAAGATTTCAAAACACGCTTCATAATTCCATGAAAAATTACTGCGATCATTCCGTGTAATGTCACAGGGAGTGATAGAGTGACCATTTCAGAATTTAGTCATATTTGGTGCATGGATACCTATATGTCTTAACAGTAAAACTGCCAAATAGCACTGTTCTAATTCTAACCACTTTTGATAAATACGGGTTTGAATACTCATGGGTGTGCACATGGTGATTAGTCGGTCAGCAATTTCCCCATTGTCAGAGGTCTACTACTCAGTAATGATTTGGCCTACAGACCTAAATTTTTATACATTTAACATCTAGGCCATTAAGTTGATATAATGTATAGTAAGTAGGTGATACCATTAAGATTGTCTATGAAAAAAATTAAAAATACACTTAATTTGGCATTGTAAAGTAGTTCTTACCTTCACTTCATCGCAAAAAAAAGAGGCGTCAAAACTGACGAATTTCAAAGGCCTACGTGGAGGGTTTAAGAAGAAAGCTGAAGCTCAACTTGATTATTTGCTGATATGTTCACCTCCCTGGTAAAGGAGAATATAGTAACTTTATTCATTGGTAAAGAACAAAATGAAAATTCCACTTACACATGCCATCCCCATTCAACATCACAGGGCATGGGTCAATAAATATCACATATATTCCTTGAAAAACTGTTCATAAAATATCTGTCTTGTCGTGTTGGTTGCACCTGTAAACAGGTGAGAGCTGAAAACAGCAATCATTTTGCTAAATATACATGTTGTATTACACTGTTAATTGTCTTTTCAGTGTAAAGAATTATATACCCTTATTCTTTTACTCTAAAGAAAAATGTAACTTCAGTGAAACATAAGAAAAGGTGCAAGCAACAATGAGAAACATTAATAACTCTTTAAATATATACCAGTATGTATAGATTTATAGAGTTATTAAATATATACCGGTATGTATAGATCCCCCCATGAACCATGGACCTTGCCGTTGGTGGGGAGGCTTGCGTGCCTCAACGATACAGACAGCCGTACCGTAGGTGCAACCACAACGGAGGGGTATCTGTTGAGAGGCCAGACAAACGTGTGGTTCCTGAAGAGGGGCAGCAGCATTGTCAGTAGTTGCAGGGACAACAGTCTGGATGATTGACTGATATGGCCTTGTAACATTAACCAAAATGGCCTCCCTGTTCTGGTATTGCGATCAGCTGAAAGCAAAGGGGGAACTACAGCCGTAATTTTTCCCGAGGGCATGCAGCTTTACTGTATGATTAAATGATGATGGCGTCCTCTTGGGTAAAATATTCCGGAGGTAAAATAGTCCCCCATTCGGATCTCCGGGCGGGGACTACTCAAGAGGACGTCGTTATCAGGAGAAAGAAAACTAGCGTTCTACGGATCGGAGCGTGGAATCCCTTAATCGGGCAGGTAGGTTAGAAAATTTAAAAAGGGAAATGGATAGGTTAAAGTTAGATATAGTGGGAATTAGTGAAGTTCGGTGGCAGGAGGAATAGGACTTCTGGTCAGGTGAGTACAGGGTTATAAATACAAAATCAAATAGGGGTAATGAAGGAGTGGGTTTAATAATGAATAAAAAAAATAGGTGTACGAGTAAGCTACTACAAACAGCATAGTGAACGCATTATTGTGGCCAAGATAGATACGAAGCCCACACCTATTACAGTAGTACAAGATTATATGCCAACTAGCTCTGCAGATGACGAAGAAATAGAAGAAATGTATGATGAGATAAAAGAAATTATTCAGGAAGTGAAGGGAGACGAAAATTTAATAGTCATGGGTGACTGGAATTCATCAGTAGGAACAGGGAGAGAAGGAAACATAGTAGGTGAATATGGATTGGGGCTAAGAAATGAGAGAGGAAGCCGCCTGGTAGAATTTTGCACAGAGCACAACTTAATCATAGCTAATACTTGGTTTAAGAACCATAAAAGAAGGCTGTGTACATGGAAGAACACTGTAGATACTAAAAGGTATCAGATAGATTATATAATGGTAAGACAGAGATTTAGGAACCATGTTTTAAATTGTAAGACATTTCCAGGGGCAGATGTGGACTCTGACCACAATCTATTGGTTATGAACTGTAGATTAAAACTGAAGAAACTACAAAAAGGTGGGAATTTAAGGAGATGGGACCTGGATAAACTGAAAGAACCAGAGATTGTACAGAGTTTCAGGGAGAGCATAAGGGAACAATTGACAGGAATGGGGGAAAGAAACACAGTAGAAGAAGAATGGGTAGCTCTGAGGGATGAAGTAGTGAAGGCAGCAGAGGATCATATAGGTAAAAAGACGAGGGCTAGTAGAACCCTTGGGTAACAGAAGAAATATTGAATTTAATTGATGAAAGGAGAAAATATAAAAATGCAGTACATGAAACAGGCAAAAAGGGATCCAAATGTCTCAAAAATGAGATCGACAGGAAGTGCAAAACGGCTAAGCAGGGATGGCTAGAGGACAAATGTAAGGATGTAGAGGCTTATCTCACTAGGGGTAAGATAGATACTGCCTACACGAAAATTAAAGAGACCTTTGGAGAAAGGAGAACCACTTGTATGAATATCAAGAGCTCAGATGGAAACCCAGTTCTAAGCAAAGAAGGGAAAGCAGAAAGGTGGAAGGAGTATATAGAGAGCTTACACAAGGGCGATGTACTTGAGGACAATATTATGGAAATGGAAGAGGATGTAGATGAAGATGAAATGGGAGATATGATATTGCGTGAAGAGTTTGACAGAGCACTGAAAGACCTGAGTCGAAACAAGGTCCCCGGAGTAGACAACATTACATTAGTACTACTGACAACCTTGGGAGAGCCAGTCCTGACAAAACTCTACAACCTTGGGAGAACCAGTCCTGACAAAACTCTACCATTTGGTGACCATGATGTATGAGACAGGCGAAATACCTTCAGACTTCAAGAAGAATATAATAATCCCAATCCCAAAGAAAGCAGGTGTTGATAGATGTGAAAATTACCGAACTATCATTTTAATAAGTCACAGCTTCAAAATACTAACGCGAATTATTTACAGATGAATGGATAAACTGATAGAAGCCGACCTCGGGGAAGATCAGTTTGGATTCCGTAGAAATGTTGGAACACGTGAGGCAATACTGACCCTACGACATATCTTAGAAGAAAGATTAAGGAAAGGCAAACCTACGGTTCTAGCATTTGTAGACTTAGAGAAAGCTTTTGACAATGTTGATTGGAATACTCTCTTTCAAATTCTGAGGATGGCAGGGATAAAATACAGAGAGCGAAAGGCTATTTACAATTTGTACAGAAAGCAGATGGCAGTTATATAAGAGTTGAGGGGTATGAAAGGGAAGCAGTGGTTGGGAAGGGAGTGAGACAGGGTTGTAGCCTATCCCCGATGTTATTCAATCTGTATATTGAGCAAGCAATAAAGGAAACAAAAGAAAAGTTCGGAGTAGGTATTAAAATCCATGGAGAAGAAATAAAAACTTTAAGGTTCGCCGATGACATTATAATTCTGTCAGAGACAGTAAAGGACTTGGAAGAGCAGTTGAACGGAATGGACAGTGTCTTGAAAGGAGGGTATAAGATGAACATCAACAAAAGCAAAACGAGGATAATGGAATGTAGTCGAATAAAGTTGGGTGATGCTGAGGGAATTAGATTAGGAAATGAGACACTTAAAGTAGTAAATGAATTTTGCTATTTGGGGAGCAAAATAACTGATGATGGTCGAAGTAGGGAGGATATAGAATGTAGACTGGCAATGGCAAGGAAAGCGTTTCTTAAGAAGAGAAATTTGTTAACATCGAGTATTGATATAAGTGCCAGGAAGTCGTTTCTCAAAGTATTTGTATGGAGTGTAGGCATGTATGTAAGTGAAACATGGACGATAAACAGCTTAGACAAGAAGAGAATAGAAGCTTTCGAAATGTGGTGCTACAGAAGAATGCTGAAGATTAGATGGGTAGATCACATAACTAATGAGGAGGTATTGAATGGAATTGGGGAGAAGAGGAGCTTGTGGCACAACTAGACTAGAAGAAGGGATATGTTGGTAGGACATGTGAGACATCGAGGTATCACCAATTTAGTATTGGAGGGCAGCGTGGAGGGTAAAAATCGTAGAGGGAGACCAAGAGATGAATACACTAAACAGATTCAGAAGGATGTAGGTTGCAGTAGGTACTGGGAGATGAAGAAGCTTGCACAGGATAGAGTAGCATGGAGAGCTGCAGCAAACCAGTCTCAGGACTGAAGACCACAACAACATGTATAGATATAAAATTTCCGCAAAGAATGCATACCTACCAAGTTTCGCTACTATAAGATAATTACAACTGCATTTCAATTATAACCACCCAGTACATTTCTTTCATGAACTGCGCTAGGCACGCTTCTATACCTCTCTGTTCTGTTGTACTTTCTAGCAACTTTACGTTTTTTGATATCTATACGTTTTCTCTCGGGCTATTAACGCCATTAAAATGAAACGTTGCACACGTATTGACGAAATGATGCAAAATTCTGTGCAACATTTATTTCCTGAAGTTATTTTAAGCAGAATTACATACCTCATACGATCTGAAGAGATTATTTTTCAATAACTTGAATCCAAAGAAACTAAAATAAAACTCAAATACGTCAAAATAATATCAGGACTGATTACATATTGGCTTATCTGTGTATAAAATTTGATCAATTTTTTTTCCATATAGTTAAGACTTACCTAACAATATCTACCTTACCTGCATTTTTGTATACTTCTTTACCCTCTCCCTCCTAAATATCTCACACAGTGTGATTATTGCAAAAATAAAACTACACAATAATACACCTTGTTTTATTTCAGCTATTTTAGGCACATTTAGTTTATTTCGTTCTGGAAAGATGGAAACGCTGCCATCCACGACAGGACCAGAACGTACGACCATGTTCATCACACAAAACTTCTGCGGCAGCAGGTTAGAACCTCATAGAACAAGAGGCGCCTATTGCACCAACAAGGAGGAAGGTGTGAACGTATGGCACTTACTGGCCGGGATATCGTCTTCGGGGTTCGACCGCCGTATTGCAAGTCTTTTTAGTTGACGCCACTTATGCAGCTATACTATCACATGTGCATGCACGACAGTGACTTGTACCACAGAAGGTTATGGTTAATATATTCCGACTCCGCTTTAACCATGAACGGTTCCATCTGAACCTCTTATCGGCTACAACTGATTGATTCGCCCCCCCCCCCCCCCCCCCCCCCGCAGGAGGGCATCATTTTCGGCTGCCACTGCGCTACACGAGAACCGAATTGTTGCAGCGCTGGACAACACTCACCTACAAGTGCGAAGTCACTACTCGTAGTGCATGAATTGATGTATCATCGTATATACACAACCAGGGTGATTCAGCTGCCACACGGCTGATGTAGTTTTATGCAACCCGCAATATAACATCTGCCCTTCAAAAACCACGCGTGAGGTTTTCATATTTTATCGCTCGCTGTGTATCACTTTTTGGCAACTGTTCTGTATAGGCCAATGTAAATATTCAATGTTTGTCCTGGATGTTTCTGTGATGTATGTGATCGGATGTCCCGTTTAAATTGTGACATACCATGTATTGGAGGTTGGCTGAGCGGATCGAGTCCGAAGGCCACAATAAAAATTTAAACAAAGTAAATAAATAATTAAAAAACCATTCATGGATCACCAGTAGTCAAAAGCCGAAGGTGGTCACCAGTCTCGTTGAAAACTGGTGTACAGTCTGTTTTACATGTTGATATTAGTCTTACCACTTTGACAGTAAACTCAAAATCGTGTTTCAGTATACTGGATGATGTGTGCATACTGCACGGGGAGTTTCACTTCCCTTACAGAAAAATAACACTTTCACATAGTCTGATTTCTCTTTTTCTGGCTAACGTTTTTCTTTGCGGAATGCAAATGCAGGAAACCAACGCGTATTGTATTAGGAGCTCGTTTTCATCTAGTTCGCGACGTTCTGTACTGACACTTCTTGGCCGGAAATTACTGCAGCTAACACTACCAGCAATGTTGCCGATATATGGCTGCAAATCCTGTTGTCAACTAGAATACAGTGCTGGGCTGTATTTTCGGCAATATGTGATTTCTATTGCCCATGTACATCGTGCCGTTGGAAAACTTCAAAGAGCAGCATGGCTGTCAAATAATTACAGCATGTCTGTCAGATAATTAATAATGCTGAAAGGCAGTTCTTGCATTTATAAAACACTCATTCAGTAACTACGGATACCATCGAATTAATTCAAGTACGCAACGACAACATGTTTTTGTAGAAATAAAAAAAAATGAAAGTGATTGCGCAGGATCTGAAAAAAATATATTTTTCAATGTTATGAAATACTTTGAAACATAAAGAAAAGTCACTGTTAATTACAAGAATTTACAGCACCGAGAATGGAAATATTTCGAGTCACAAATCTACAATGCTCAGCATAGACGCAAAATTGAAACACTTATGGATTAATAAACGATTCCAAAGTCGTAAAAGAAGCTCTTGTATTACCGCTGCAATGTAGACCACGACACAAGAGTGCAAACTGAAAAGTAAGTTAAATTATTTACCGTGAAGAAATCGAAGCTAATGTCGCTAAATATACTTGCCGCTATATGGCTCACATAGAGACTACGATACACGTATTCAGTTACCAATACATCTATGGACGACTAGTAAATCGAAATGCATTTCACAAGAAGAAATGTAACTATGTATACACAGGAAAACGAATCAAGCATCCCAAAAATCTGTGGCTGTAATGGAGGTCACGATTCACTACGATCGAAAGAGAAACAAACACATTTATCGAAAAGATAAAGGCTGATAAATCAGCAAAATATAAAAATTCCCGCAGAGACAGAATTTTTTCTCAAGCGAAACAGAGATTTAAGTTATTTCTTGCGAAAAGAACAAAAATACATGAGTAATGCTATAAACAAATTTAATTCGAAATACGCAATAACAAATATCTTCTGAGCAGCCATTACCACAACAACAATAGTCAAAGAAGAGTATTGCAAATTCCTCCCGATCCCCAGATGGATCCAAAGGTGATTCGTGGAGCCGCTGAGGAATGAATTATCACTTTGGAATGGCTTGCTGCCGAATTCACTCAACACGTGTCTAATATGTTATTAATCTTTGTTACGTAATTATGTCGACAAGTTTGTAAACTAATTTTATCTTTTACGACAGTGACACTAACACGAATACTATCTTCTTGAACAAACGCATGTTTTGCGGAATATCACAGATTTTCTTCCCTACAAATAAAACAAAAACAGAACGAAGGGAAAAATACGGCAGACATTAATGTTTACCCATCCGCAGTGCAACGATTCAAATATAAATAAACGGAATTTGAATAATTCCAATCAAATCAGGGAAGATATAGCTCTGTTGGATAATATTGATACTACGAAGGACAATTTTGTAATTTAGTAATAATAGTTTTGCAGCGGAAAAACATCTGCCTGCTCTGGTACGATCAAAAACACACCTCTTACACACTATGATTCTTCATAAGCATCTCAATCACACGCAACACAGACTTTTGAAAACTGCACATCTCTATATAATCTAGCTTATTACAATCTTGTAAGCGGCGTCATCGGCTTTTGAAACGATTGATTAATGCACGCAAAAGTTATAAGGAATATGCAATACAGAAACTTACTTCGCGGCAGTTTATCAGATGTGAAGAACATAAGAGCAAATATGATATTTTTAATCTCAATAACATCGGTTAATTAACATAACGTGACACTGTAGATATACAGCAGGAAATTTGCACAGATAAAATCGCTCTGTTACTGAATGCCTAACTTAAGATACTGAAACACTAGTGGCAATTTCGGTACAGTAAATACCCACTGTTATTCTCGCTGGAGGTGCTAAGCCTGTGTGTAATGCGTTACACGTACAAACAATAATGTGTGTAGCACACCTTTGTTGTCATGACAACTTACCTACAATGTACGTGCGCAGCCAAAGCCTCTTATCTCCCTTGACGGTTGAAACACTGTCCGGCTTAAACTCGTTTTTAGAACCACTCGCGTGCGTTTAATTCGGTGTGTTCACAATTCGCACTCCGCTACTGCCAGCAACAGTTTCAGAACTGTCCGCGCCACATTTGAACTAGACTCGCGTTCGCGATCGGCGTGGCGTAGTCAGCGCACCGGCCACTAGAGGCGCTAGCGTCGGTCAGAGATAACGCGCCGAAGCGACAAGGCTGGCTCCACCGGCGTGAGCGCAGGAAGCGCGCCAGCGATAATGCGCCACTTCGAGGCACGTTTCCGGGATGCTGGGGCGCCCGCACATGTGGGAATAGCTTCGCTCGTTTAACGGTGTAGCTTACGTTATTTGGTGTTTGTTCTTACAAAAAAAAAAATGCTGGTGGAGATTATTACGATTCACAGGCGCCCTATGAAGTTCAAATTAAAGCGATTCTCACAAATTCGAAAGCAGGAGCTACGAATGCTCAACGATGTTGTTGCGTAATGTTTACGTCCGGTATGCGTCACTAGGAACTCGGCTTTAATTGGTCACTTCTGTGAACTCCTGATAGCGGTATAAATACTTTTGCTTACTGCCGTTAAACCATGACCTTCACTCTCCTCTGCTATTGTGGACAACAAGGTACCTGGCGTCTTGATAGATCAGGTACTTTATTTCTTCAAAGTACCAAATAGCGCTTTCATATAAATCTTACAGCTTCCTGATTTACTTTTTCAGATCAGCCATTTGTCAATAATTTGAAAACTCTGCAGCCTTTGTCATTATAATGCGCAACAAGTTAGCGGCGGAGGTGGAGGTCGGGGGGGGGGGGGGGGGGGTCAGGAAGCGCAGGGAGTCACTTGGCCCTTCGTGGAATCTCAGTCTTCTCCTTCTTCTTTTTCTTTTCAAGGAATAAGCTCATAGCCTGTTCCGTCTTCACAAAAGCCAGTTTTTCCTTGGTCTTCTTGTATTTCTCTGTCCTACACATCTACAGATATTATACGCCAGACTACTCTTTCTGCCCCATGCTTTCAGTATACCTCTTTCGTTTTGGTATCCCGTTTCCTTATCTTTCATTTATGGAAAATGTATTTAACTATTTCCCTGTTTCAGAAATGTTCATTTTATCTCTCAGGATACGTCCTTTTACTTTCCTTCTTTGGTCTTTCTTAGTTATTGTCCAGGTCTCACTTCTGTGTGTGAGCATAGATATTGGCATTACTTTGTAGAATATTACCTTTGTGTCTTTCCAGTTTTTACTGGCTAATGTTCTATGTATAGTGCCACATGACATATGAAACATATTTAATTTAGGGAGGTGTCATTACCATATTCATGACTTACATCACACCCTACCAGCTGAAAGCGAGGTACCTATTCAACTGATTTCCCATTTTGCATTATTTTAGAGCGTACTGGGTATTCTCCTTTAAGAAAAAACATGCCTTTGGTTTCATTCTCTGATGTGTTCAAGTTACAGAGTTCATCTATTGAATCCAAGCGATTTAGAGAAAATGGTGAATAATAGTCCGTCTTTTGTAAAATTATTTGGTCATCAGCAAAGAATAGAGTATTTAAATTTGTTTTCCTAGGAATTAACTCTGTTCTTGGGTTCACTTCTTGTTTCCATTGTCTACTATGTCGTCAGCTTATATATTAAATAAGTGAGTGAGAGACTGCACCCTTGCTGTATTCCTGCTGATTTTGTTCTCCCTTTGCCTGTATTAATTAAAATTTCGTTATTTAACACAAACTGCTTATCACTATTATTTAATGTTTTGGATAACCTGGGCTTTCCAGTATATTCCACAGCACATACCTATTCACTCTACAGCACATACGTATTACTCTATCGAACGCTTTTGCATAATTTGCAAACGCAATTTGAGTCTCAAGATTATGTTCTCGTCTGTTTTCATTTATCTACCAGATTACTGTAATATTGCCACTGCATTATCAAATGGTTCAAATGGCTCTGAGCACTATGGGACTTAACATCTATGGTCATCAGTCCCTTAGAACTTAGAACTACTTAAACCTAACTAACCTACGGACATCACACAACACACAGTCATCACGAGGCAGAGAAAATCCCTGACCCCGCCGGGAATCGAATCCGGGAACCCGGGCGTGGGAAGCGAGAACGCTACCGCACGACCACGAGTTGCGGACACTGCATTATCGTCCTTTTATAAAGCCATTTTGTTTCTCTAGTAAGGGGGCGTCAATTATTCTTCTCAGTCTCTTATTGATTACCATGCACATAATTTGTAGCCAGTTTAGTTTTCACAAGCATTTCTTATACTTTTTTTTTTATTGGGGATATCATCTCCACCACTCTCCAAGAATTATTAACTTCTTTTTCCAACATTCATTTAATAAATGCAACAGCTTCAGTTTCAGTCTGGATACTAGTCTTTTATTCATCACACAATTCTCTCGAATTTTTAACAGTCGTCGTCTGTGTCTCCAATCGACTGCAAATTTAATACTACTGACCTCGACAAGAAGCACTGCAGCTTATCAGTTGCTACATAGAGGTGGGCAATTATTGAACTTTATGAAATAAAATCGTCATAACTTCTAAAGGGTTTGCGTTAGAGCATTCAAACTGCACAGTTGGCTGTACGGCATGATGGGAATTAGTATGCCTGTATGGTTTGGTTTAGCGACGAAGCCCACTTTCATTTGGACGGGTTGGTTAACAAGCAAAATTGGCGTATTTGGGGGACTGAGAATACGCATTTGGCGATCGATAAATCTCCAGATCCTTAACGGGTGACTGTGTTGTTTGTAATGTCCAGTCACGGAATAATGGGAGCGATATTCTTGGATGGCACAGTAACTACCCGACGTTACGTAAATGTTTTGGAAGATGATTTCATCCCCATTACCCAAAGTGATCCTGATCTCGACAAGATGTGGTTCATGCAAGACGGAGGGAGTTCCACCCATAGAAGCAGGACCAGTTTGGGGAACGCATTCTGGCTCTGGGATACTCAGAGGCCACTGGCATACGCGTCTGTTGGCCGCCATATTCTCCGGATCTAAACACTTGCCATGCCTTTTTCTGGGGATATATTAAAGACAAAGCGTACAGCAGTAACGCCAAAACCATTCATCATCATCATCAGTTATCTGCTATATTAGCAGGTCCTTTGCCTCTCCATTTTCTGCGATCCATTGCTTCCTTCTTAAGGCTGCTGTATGTTGCACCGTCCATCATGTCATCCAGTATCTGGAATCTCTTCCTTCCTCGCTTCCTTTTCCTTTCTACATTGTTGTTGTTTGTTGTTGTGGTCTTCAGTCCTGAGACTGGTTTGATGCAGCTCTCCATGCTACTCTATCCTGTGCAAGCTTCTTCATCTCCCAGTATCTACTGCAACCTACATCCTTCTGAATCTGCTTAGTGTATTCATCTCTTGGTCTCCCTCTACGATTTTTACCCTCCACACTGCCCTCCAATGCTAAATTTGTGATCCCTTGATGCCTCAAAACATGTCCTACCAACCGATCCCTTCTTCTAGTCAAGTTGTGCCACAAACTTCTCTTCTCCCCAATCCTATTCAATACCTCCTCATTAGTTACGTGATCTACCCACCTTATCTTCAGCATTCTTCTGTAGCACCACATTTCGAAAGCTTCTATTCTCTTCTTGTCCAAACTAGTTATCGTCCATGTTTCGCTTCCATACATGGCTACACTCCATACAAATACTTTCAGAAATGACTTCCTGACACTTAAATCTATACTCGATGTTAACAAATTCCTCTTCTTGAGAAACGCTTTCCTTGCCATTGCCAGTCTACATTTTATATCCTCTCTACTTCGACCATCATCGGTTATTTTACTCCCCAAATAGCAAAACTCCTTTACTACTTTAAGTGTCTCATTTCCTAACCTACATAACCTACATAACCTTCTAAAACTGTTTTTATCAGTCCGTCATTCTTTCTCAATAGATGCCCAATCCAACTTCTTTTTCTTCTCTTTATTACATCTAGTAACTGTCTTTTCTCTCCCACTCTTCTCAGTACCTCTTCATTTTTTACTCTGACCATCCAACTTATTCTTTCCATCTTCCGCCATGTCCAAATCACAGAAGCCTCCAGCCTTTCTCTGTCTTTTTTCCTCATAGTCCATGTTTCAGCGCCATATAGAAGAACACTCCATACAAGACATTTTATAAGTCTCTTTCTGAGTTCTCTGTCCAGACTGCTGCAGAAGATTCTCCTTTTCTTATAAAACGCCTCTTTTGCCATTGCTATCCTTGTTTTAATTTCTGTGGTGCGCTTCCAGTCGGTGTCTATCCTGCTTCCAAGATACTTAAAATTTTGCACCTGTTCTAGTGTTTCTCCATTCAGCACAATTTTTATTTCCTTATTTCCTCCTATTGCCAATACTTTTGTTTTATTTGTGTTAATTTTCATTCCATATTTTTTTCCGTTAGTTGCAATGGTGTCCACCAAATCCTGTAATTCTTTTTCCCCTGTGGCTAGAAGGACCATGTCATCAGCAAATCTCAAGCATCCTACTCTTCTTCCTCCAATTTCTACTCCTTTGTCATCTAATGAGCATTACCGAGCTGAAAACAGCCATTCAGGAGGTCATCGACAGCATCGATGTTCCGACACTTGCAGCGGTCATGCAGAATTTCGGTATTCGTCTGCGCCACATCATCCCCAATGATGGCAGGCATATCGAACATGTCGAAGCTAAATTTGAATATCTGTTGTGACATGTACGTTTTGAATAAAGTGTTTTTTTCATGTAGTTCAATAATTGTCGCCCTGTATCTAGGGTTTACTTACTTGTAATTCTGTTCATGGGTAATCGTGCCCTTCTTGGTGTCGGCTGAAATTTCAGCGCTTTTCTGCACTCAAGGTGAATACGAACCTTGCAGAACACTGCTGAAATAACGTCATCAGTCTTTTCCGCGTTCAGGCGTTAGCGTATGCCGTCGCCAGGTTAAGAGGATCCGGAGGTGGTCAAATCCAAAAAATTACGTTTTTTTTTGCTACCGAAAATTAATTGGAACATTCCTCTTTAATGTAAACTTTGAATTATTGTTCTACTCGCCCTAGAAGTGGAGTTATTACCATTTTCCCCCACGCCTGCAGAGGAAATGCGCGGCCGCTGAATGCATCTAACACCCTCTCGTGACTTCCTGGCGAACTGCTTGGGATTTTCTCGGCCTGTTACGCATACAGCGCCTTATGTTGACGCATGCAGCGAGTGTGCAAGGGTTGGCTACATTGTTGGCTCAAATGGCTCTGAGCTCTATGGGACTTACCATCTATGGTCATCAGTCCCCTAGAACTTAGAACTACTTAAACCTAACTAACGTAAGGACAGCACACAACACCCAGCCATCACGAGGCAGACAAAATCCCTGACCCCGCCGGGAATCGAACCCGGGCGTGGGAAGCGAGAACGCTACCGCACGACCACGAGATGCGGGCTGGCTACATTGTTTTCTGTGACAAATATTACCCGTATTTCCTTACAGCTTACTCCTATTTTCCCCAGAATTTCGAGCATCTCGCTCCATTTAATATTGTCGTACACTTTTGTTCTGGTTACGATGCCACGTTTTAGTAAGCGTGTATATAAGAAGAGGAAGAACATAGGGAAAAGAAAATTAACACTAATACCAAGTTGCGATACTACAATGAATAAGAGCTCGGAACATCGTCTCTTTGCTGTTTACCGTTTCGAATTAGTTCAATGTTGCGGCTGTTGTTGGTAGTATTATACTTGTTGTGTAAAGCGGGTAATATGCAGTATGTACAAGAATCAGGAGGGAACAATAAAACCAATTTTTCATGACTTAGCACAGCCAGAGTTGTTACACAAATGTCTACACGGAAAGACGCAGAATCCTAATGAGAGCGTAAACAATTTGATTTGGAAAGTGATTCCTAAAAGGGTGTTTGTAAGCATAAAAACAGTGCACTTTGGCATTTATGATGCAATAGCAACCTACAACCAAGGGAACAGTGTGAAGTGTGAAGTTCTGAAGGCATTAGGATTTACAGCTGGGGTGAACACTGTACGAGCACTAAGAAATATTGAGAGAGAAAGGATAAGAGGAGCAGAAAGAAGAGAAAGGCATATTAAGTATGATGGAACAACAGGCCAGAAAAGAAGACAGAAGAGGAAGCTTTTGGAGGATGAAGAAGAAGACCCTGATAATCCATCCTATAGTGCAGGAATGTATTGAGAAACTTTGATAGCCATTTCCCGTAAATTAGAATTTTTCGAATATAAGGAACATTTTCTCAAAATCCACTCAAGCTAGAGAGATGAAATTTTTATACAGCACTCCTAGTGGTCAAACTTACATTGTAACACAGCCATTTGGCAATATGTTCGGTAGTTTCATTTCAGTTTAATTATAAAGCAATTATTTGTAAAAAAATTTGCGTCATTAATAAAAAAAATAATTGGAAGGAAACTAGAAAAGATACTCCAAAATCCCTCTGTCATAACTGCAATACTAAACCACTCTATATGTAAAAAAAAATTCAAATTTTTCTATTTGGTAGTTTATTCATAAATGTTCCTCAAACTTGGTGATTTTAACATGGGCAGCGCCGGCCGGTGTGGTCATGCGGTTCTAGGCGCTACAGTCTGGAACCGCGCGGCCGCTACGGTCGCAGGTTCGAATCCTGCCTCGGGCATGGATGTGTGTGATGTCCTTAGGTTAGTTAGGTTTAAGTAGTTCTAAGTTCTAGGGGACTGATGACTGAAGATGTTGAGTCCCATAGTGCTCAGAGCCATTTAACATGGGCAGTATAGGCACCTCCGGCTCCCCTTAAGGCACTAAAACCAAGCCGCTGCTTACGACGTCAAGATGGGAGTGGCGCCAGAGGAATCACAATTACTGTAAGACGAAGTCTACACGGACATTTTTTAACTCACAAGGGGACCCTCCATACTGTAAATCACGGATTTTGATGGCTTCAAATATGTTGTAGAGGCACTTACCCTGTGTACCTGGCTATCCGATTTGTTAGCGACGGGCCTCGGTTTTCGAGAAAATCTATTTTGAAGTTCATTGCGCGTTGTATACTCGTAACATTACATATGTTACGAGCAAGTCAGCGTAGCGCAGCGGTACAGGTTCGTTGCTGCTATTGTGGAGGTATCGTGTTCGAATCCTGCACGTGTGCTTTTCTTCTTTTTTTTCCGAAATCGACCGAATTTTTCGATTTTATTTCAAACAATATCAACAAATAGTGTAAGGTGTGCAAAATTATAAAGATATGTTCAGTTATTAATTTTTTCAAATATTCATTCCGTTTGTGGTTCGCAGTTGGAGTTCCAAATGTTCGTACAACGGTCGCTTTTTGTATTACCTGAAATCGATCTCCGCCCATTATCGTCCCCTCTCCCTTGAATACCGTTAGCCATAACGGGAAACCCCGTTTCTTAGAGGATGCGAGTTGTATTCCTTTACGTTCGCCAGAGTCAGTTGCTCGCACAAGCTTCTCTAGTGCCGCGTGTTAGAAAAATTCTGTGAAATGGAAGAACCAAGTGTTTCTGTAGTAGTGCATCCAGAAGAAGATCCACAAGTAAAGGAGTTGAACGAAGAATCAAAAGGCGAAATCACAAATGGCATTAAATACGCCGAAAATCTACTCCGCGATTTGAATCGCGTAACAAATACACCGACTAGCGTGATCTCTGCCAATTCCGTTGCAATTGACGATGAGATATGTATCGCAATACAGGATCTCTTGGCCGAAATACAGATCATTATTGATGATGAGTTGATAGATTTCAACGAAGAAGATGAATTGGGAGAATATGATGTGAACCGCAAACGGAATGAATATTTGAAAAAATTAATAACTGAACAATACGCTAAGCAGATTCAGAAGGATGTAGGTTGCAGTAAGTACTGGGAGATGAAGAAGCTTTCACAGGATAGAGTAACACGGAGATCTGCATCAAACCAGTCTCATGACTGAAGACCACAACACAACAATAACTGAATATACCTTCGTATTTTCGCAAACCTTGCGCTGTTTGTTGATATTCTCTGAAATAAAATCGAAAAATTCAGTCGATTTTGAAAAAAAAGCCGCACACAAGCAGGCTTCGAACACGGTATCTCCATAGTGGTAGCTACGAACCTTTACCGCTGCTCTACCCCGACTTGCTCGTAACCCAGCTGATGTTATGGATATGTAGCGTGAGCAATGAACTTAAAAATCAATTTTCTGGAAAACAAAGGCCCGTCGCTAAAAAACCGGATAGCCAGGTACACAGGGTAAGTGCTTCTACACAACATTCGAAGTGCACCAAAATCCGTGATTTACAGTATTGAGGGTCAGTTTTCGTGCGTTAAACGACGCAAGAAATATCGACCCGGTATTGTGGTATACAACGTGGCTACACGGCACGGAAATTAACTCACACTGTCAGACAGGCGTGTTCCCGATTTCGAACCGCAGGCTGACGGCCCGGGGCCCGTTTTATTGTGTCAGAAGTCGCATGAGTAGCGGCTACACACCCGCTAGCCCTTAACGCTCCAGGTGCTGTCTCACGGGCCGCTAGCGTTTGTTGTTGTTCTATTGCTAATGCCTAATGGAGAGGTAAGGGATTACAGCGTTGGGCAGTAGCTGTTTCCTGAAACCGCCGCGGTTTGCTTTGTCAGTAGCCACTTGAATATGACGTGGACCTACATTATTAGTGTTTCTTTCATGCTAGCTGTCTCTGAGACCGCATCTGGGACTTTGCGTTAAGGATTCAGTAGCCACGTCTGTCTACTGTTCATGTTACCGACCCTGACCTTGAGTATATTGTTTAAAAATGGCTTGGGGGCACTTTGGGAAGTGGTGTTGGATCAGATGTTGTTGTTGTTGTTGTTGTGTTCTTCAGTCCTGAGACTGGTTTGATGCAACTCTCCACGCTACTCTATCCTGTGCAAGCTTGTTCATCTCCCAGTACCTACTGCAACCTACATCCTTCTGAATTTGCTTAGTGTATTCATCTCTTGGTCTCCCTCTACGATTTTTACCCTCCACACTGCCCTCCAACACTAAATTGGTGATCCCTTGATGCCTCAACACATGTCCTACCAACCGATCCCTTCTTCTAGTCAAGTTGTGCCACAAACTTCTCTTCTCCCCAATCCTATTCAATACTTCCTCATTAGTTATGTGATCTACCCATCTAATCTTCAGCATTCTTCTTTAGCACCGTATTTCAAAAGCTTCTATTCTCTTCTTGTCCAGACTATTTATCGTCCATGTTTCACTTCCATACATGGCTACGCGTTGGATCAGATAGTGACAATGTAAACAGTCTCTACACTTCCGTCTTCATCACTTTGATCACTTGTTCAAGGAATACACGTGTGCTAAAACAAATCCGTCTTCACTTTCGCACTTTCCCTGTTGGATCAGATAGTGACAATGTAAACAGGAAAAGTGCGAAAGTGAAGACGAATTTCTTTTAGCACACGTGTATTCCTTGAACAAGTGATCAAAGTGATGAAGACAGAAGTGTAGAGACTGAATCTTTAGCTTAAGATTGTGCTAGAAGGAAAATACGTCGTAACAATATCGCTGGTCGTCGAAGCCTCTTCCAACGATGGGCAATAGCGTTATTTTTTCGCATGTTGGACGTAAGTGGGGTGAATGCGTTTATCCTTTCCAATTCCTAGGAAGGCAATACTCAAATGAGCCGCTTTATTTTCTGAAGAAGCTTGTGAACTCGTTGGTGACACCACAGATAAGAAGTGAGTCACAGGTATCACATACCCCGTGAACTTCGTGTATTCCTCACTGTTTTTTTTGGTGTAGTAGAACCAAGAGTAGATGTCATTGTAGAACGATTGGAAAAACACAAAACATGCTCCACCTGTGACCCAAGAAAGCAAAGAAAGACACCTTATATTTGCCATTGTTGCAAGAAGCCAATCTGACTTGAAATCTCTACAAAAATTTCCAGCGAGTACAAAGAAAACCTCTGAGAAGGAAATTAATGTAAAATTACTAGTTCAGTTTTAATATTTTCTAATGTTTCGTGAGAGTTTTTTATTTTTTTATTATTACACCTGTAATACTGGTAGAGGTATGCCTAAATGACACAAAACTTAAGGTTAAGGTAGGCAATCAAATGACAGAAAGCTTCCAAGTTGTAACAGGATTACGCCAAGGAGATGGGCTATCACCTGTCCTCTTGAACCAGGCACTTGAGAAGATAATGTGGGATTTCAACAAAGAAAACACCGAGGGCATTCAAATTGGTAATGAACACATTACATATCTGGCCTATGCAGACGACATTGCACTATTAGCGTGCACACAAGAAGATCTGAAGAGAAGTATCCAGACCTTGGAGTTATTGGCAGCTAGGATCGGTCTACAAATTAGCTCTGAAAAGACAGAGTATATGACCATAGGAAGAAAGATCCAGAACTCTCAAGATTTAATTGTGAACAACACCAGGTATAAACATGTGAAAGAGTTCAAATACCTGGGATCATTTTCTACAGAAGTAACATCAACTGAAGCAGAGATAAAAGCACGACTGCAGACGGGAAACAGATACTATCACTCTCTAGACCCTATATTAAAATGTAGAAGTGTCTCGCAACAACTAAAGCTACGGTTGTATAAGACATTAATAATGCCAGTAGTACTTTACGGTTCTCAAACCTGGAGCACTCGAAAACAAGACCTTAAGCGACTGCTAACATTTGAAAGGAAAGTCCTCAGGAAAATATTTGGACCGATCAGAGATCAGACTACTGGAGAATGGAGAAGACGCCATAACACTGAATTAGAAGAGCTGTACAAGGAGCCTAACATCTTCGGAGTGATGAGAAGCAAAAGACTGCAATGGGCTGGACATGTTGTTAGAATGGAGGCAACAAGATGGCCCAAAATCACAATGGACTGGATCCCGTCAGGCAGCAGACCAGTGGGAAGACCTAGAAAGAGGTGGATCGATGGAGTGAGAGAAGACCTGTTGCAGCTGGGAGTCACGGAAAACTGGAGACAGATAGCAGAAGACAGAGACGGATGGAGAGCTCTAACTGTGGTGGCGCGTGGTCCTCTGGGCCTGATCGCGTGAAGAAGAAGAAGAAGACATCTGTAATAAACAATAAAAAAATAGCAAAAAGTAAAATTTGGAGTGCAGTGTAATTGAGTCTTCATAACATTGACATTTCATGGAGGCCTACTATTATGTTCATTTTGTGTAGTTTTCTGTTTGAACGAGCCTTTTTCGTAAAAACATACTTTAAAATTAATTCGAATATATGTCTATTGTGTGGTATTAGTGTTACCTTTTACGTAAAATCTGAATTATTCTATCGCTTGCGCCTTGCCCCACGGTGACGCAGGGTCGGCCATGGTTAATCGGATTTGGCATGTTAATTTTAAGGTGTGGCCATATGCCCTTCCTGCCGCCCCCCCCCCCCCCCCCCTCCATACCTCCCGGGACGGAATCAGTGTACTCTAGCTAGTGTAAATCGTGAAATAGCGTGAATGTGTTTCACATGTCTGCGAGTCGTGTAACTGAGGCGGGACGTGGGGACCAGTCCGGTATTAACCTAGTAGGATGGGGAAAACCACCTAAAAACCACATCCAGGCGGGCCGGCACATCGGCCTTCGTAGTTAATCCGCCGGGCGGATTCGATCCGGGTCCGGCGCGCCTACCCGAGTCCAGGAACTGAACTGTCCCTTTGAAATTGGTGAATGCACTTTTTTTATGGCTATTTAAACGTAACGCTCACTCAGACCACGCTGGGGACAGTGTGTGACCAAAAAATGACCTTGGAAGCTATGGGTTAAATAACGCAGTATTGTGGCTAGCGACCACTGCTGGCCACGATTGTTGTGAATTGATGGAGATTGCGGACACCACCTTTCTCAGCCTGTGTTCAACAATGGCGCACAACTTAAAATCATACATTTTCTGCCGCACCCAGTACAAAGAGGGATAAAAGTCTTAAAAAACTGTATATACACACTCGAGTTCATTCAACACGTGACTTAGTATAGCTATAGTGTGAGGTCCAGATTCCTCAATCGTTTTTTGAAACTGCTGTTCTTTTTACAGACTACCATGCGATGTGCTATTCGAAGTGCAATGTTCCTCTGTTGCAAAGTGCAATACTGCTGTGATTTAACTACAGAAACTAAAACTGTTTTTTTCATATTTAAAATAAAAGCAATGTACTAGAAAAATCATATATCAACGACATTCTACATATAAATGTAATTTTTATTCCATAGACTTACGTTAACTAAGAGTGTAGTACTAAAATACAATTCAAAAAAAGTAAGGAAGGTTTCGTTTTGTTTTAAATGTGTAGCACTAAGACATGAATGGATGCATATACTGCCGGCCTCGGTGGCCAAGCGGTTCTAAACGCTTCAGTCCGGAACCGCGCTGCTGCTACGGTCGCAGGTTCGAATCCTGCCTCGGGCATGGATGTGTGTGATGTCCTTAGGTTAGTTAGGTTTTCGCAGTTTATAAGTCTAGGGGACTGATAACCTCAGATGTTAAGTCCGGCCATAGTGCTTAGCGCCATTTGAACCATTTGATTCATATACCGTGATCTGAAGCGTGTTATGAGGCCAAACAATGTTTTTGTTTGTTTATGTGGTGAAAACATGGATTATTATTTGAACACTTGGCCTTTTTCTTGCTAAACAAGAGAGGAGGAGAAAATAGAGTGAAGAGCCAAAGAAACTGGCACACCTGCCTAATATCGTGTAGGGCCCTTGCGAGCACGCAGAAGGGTCGCAACACGACGTGGCATGGACTCGACTAATGTCTGGAGTAGTGCTGCAGGGAACTGACAATATGAATCCTGCACGGCTGTCCGTAATTCCGTAAGAGCACGTTGGAAGGCATCCCAGGTATGCTCAGAGCACGTTGGAAGGCATCCCAGGTATGCTCAATAACGTTCATGTCGGGGGAGTTTGGTGGCCAGCGGAAGTGGTCTTCCTGGAGCCACACTGTAGCAGTGACGTGCTGGAATTGTCCAAGTCCGTCGGAATGTAGGTGATCAGACAGGATGCTTACGTACGTGCCACCTGTCAGAGTGGTACGGTATCTGGACGTGTCAGGGGACCCATATCTCTCCAACTGCACGCGCACCACACCATTACAGAGCCTCCACCTGCTTCAACAGTCCCCTGCTGACTTGCAGGGCCCATGGATTCATGAGGTTGTCACCATACCCGTACACATTTGTCCGCTCGATGCAATTTGAAACGAGACTCGTCCGACCAGGCAAGATGTTTCCAGTCATCAACAGTCCAATGTCGGTGTTGACGGGCCCAGGTGAGGCGTAAAGCTTTGTGTCGTGCAGTCTTCAAGGGTATACGAGTGCGCCTTCAGCTCCGGAAACCCATATCGATGATGTTTCGTTGAATGGTTTCTCACGCTGTCACCTGTTGATGGCCCAGCACTGAAATCTGCAGCAATTTGCGGAATGGTTGCACTTCTGTCATGCTGAACGATTCTCTTCAGTGGTCATTGGTCCCGTTCTTGCAGGATCTTTTCCCGACCGCAGCGACGTCGGAGATTTGATGTTTTACCGGATTCCTGATATTCACGGCACACTCGTGAAATGGTCGCACTGGAAAATTCCCGCTTCATCGCTACCTCGGAGATACTGTGTCTTTCCCATCGCTCGTGCGGTGACTGTAACACCACGTTCAAACTCACTTAAATCTTGATAACTTACCATTGTAGCAGCCAGTAACCGATCTAGCAACTGCGCCAGACACTGGTTGTCTTACATGGGCGTTACCGACCGCAGATCCATGTTCTGCCTGTTTGTGTGTGTGTGTGTGTGTGTGTGTGTGTGTGTGTGTGTGTGTGTATGTGTGTGTGTGTACTTGAATACATCTTCCTATACCAGTTTCTTTGGCGCTTCAGTGAATAATTAAAGTTAAACAGAGATAAACGAACAAAACACAACTATACGAACAATCATTAGGGACGTCGAAAACAACGAAAAAAAACTTTAAAAATCGTTAAAAGATAGACTACTTCAATGGTACTCTAAATTTAACGCAATCAGGAAACAAACACATTTTTGTAAATATTGTATCACATTTATTTGTAAAACTCTCGACTTACTATGGGAAATTACCGATCTCAGCAAAGAATAATTCACCTGTTTTTGATGGACCTCATCATTTTTATGCTAGATCAGAATTACACTTTATTTTTTAATATAACTTAAAATTATTTGTGATATCGTTTCTTCAGTATAATTAATAATTTTAACCAAATAATCTGCGAGGACTCAATGGCTTTCATAACTTTTTAACGCGTTACTTGTCAGCAGCTCTTAGTCCAGTTCCTGCATGTGGACAATGGCTTTCAGGCGGGACGTAATGTCGCCAGTCTCTTCGTAATTTTTTACAGTTTTCTCAGACCTATCATGCAGCTTCACGTATTTCTTTTTTCTCCTCTTTCTTCAATATTCACTTCCAACTTCGTGTACATGCAGTTTGTCAGCTTCGAGTCCTTCTTCTAGCATTCCGCCAAATAATCACACCTACGGTGAGTCTTTCCAAAAATATTATTACTTTGTTGGCCACTCTGCATCAGGATTGGTCGTTCAGTGGCTTTTTCCGTAGCGGTTCCAAACTGCGATGGGAATATCCTCACTCCACAAAGCAGTCAGACAACTGAGATAGTCCTTCGTTATAAGGAGCTTGCTCATGAATCTCAACCCAGCCATTACCGAAGTCGTCCCGTTTTACAATGCCACCGTTGCTCACATGCTGACGAGAAGTCTTACTGAATCTTGCGTACTATGAAACGCACTTTTTTCTTCGAAAAATTGCCTCCAAAATTCAGGTGCATCTTATACTTTAAATTGATATGAAAATGTTCGGTGTTTGATTTAAAATTTCCGCCATGCTTAAGGATGCCCGTATATTCGATGCCGCGGAAAACCTATCTCTATCTGGCAACACTGGATTCATCTGGCAGCAGGAGTGCACCGATGCGACGAACATGAGTTGCGGGGATTCACAAACTTGCTAACACTCTCTCCCTCCCATGCCGCCGTCACAAACGGAAAACACTTCTAGCCTATGACGCCTCATTGCAGTCTACAGTGCCAGCGAACTTGCGTTGAAAGTGTGTTATCGGCAAGAGTACAATATTTTTGTTAGTAGCTAGTTTCGTAATGGAAAAAAATAAAAGGTATCCACATGATGCGGGCAATAAATTGAAAGTAGTAGCACATGCAGTTGAACATGAAAACAGAGCAGCTGAGAGGCCCTCCAACAACAGAAAAAACAAAACTTCCTGGCAGATTAAAACTGCGTGCCCGACCGAGACTCGAACTCGGGACCTTTGCCGTTCGCGGGCAAGTGCTCTACCAACTGAGCTACCCAAGCACGACTCACGCCCCGTCGTCACAGCTTTACTTCTACCAGCACCTCGTCTCCTACTCTGCAAACTTTACAGAAGCTCTCCTGCGAAACTTGCAGAACCAGAACTCCTGAAAGAAAGGATATTGCGGAGACATAGCCACAGCCTGGGGGATGTTTCCAGAATGAGATTTTCGCTCTGCAGCGGAGTGTGCGCTGGTATGAAATTTCCTGGCAGATTAAGCACTTGCCCGCGAAAGGCAAAGGTCCCGAGTTCGAGTCTCGGTCCGGCACACAGTTTTAATCTGCCAGGAAGTTTCATATCAGCCCACACTCCGCTGCAGAGTGGAAATCTCATTCTGGAAACAGTAAAAAACCACTAGCGATTGGCGGGATGCTAAAGAAGAACTGAGAAAAATGAGGAAGACTAAATGTGCAAATAGAGGACTGAACGCAAAATGGCCAAAACTAGAAGATGTATTGAAATGGATTCAAGGACATCGTAGAAATGACGTTGGAATCAATTCAAAAATGATTCAAATACACGCTTGTAAGAGCTACAGTGGAACTTAACAGACTTTAAGTGTAGATTTGGTTGGTGCCACGGGTTTACGAAGCGTCATGGACTCAGCACGCGTACCAAAACCAAAATATCTCAGAGAATGCCTCAAGAGTATAGAGAGAAAATATTACCTCCCGTCGCTTTATTATTCAACATCGAAAGAAAACAAGTGTGGCACGAAGCGGAAGAGCGAATATGGATGAAGCTCCTCTGACATTTGATGTGCCGAATAACAGAACTGTTGGCATGAAAGGTGCTAAAACTGTAATTATGAAAACAAGTGGACATCCAAAAATTTGATACACTGTTGTCCTTTCATGTTGCGCTGACGATACTAAGCTTAATACTATAAGCATTTTCAAGCGCAAAACAGTTCCAAAACCATTTGAAATACTGCCAGGTGTTGTTCACGTACATGACAAGGGTTGGATGGAGAGGCTGCTATGAAATTATAGATTAACAGAGTGTGGGAGAGAAGGAAAGGTTCTTTATTGAAGAAGAGCCCTCTTGTGCTAGATTAGTTTGGTAGTCATTTGAAAAATCCTGTTAAAGGGAAATTGAGACAGGGTGTAAGTAGGCTGTTTAGGTTTCCTTATTGGTAACGCCACGTAGCGCTCTGTATGAAAAATTACTGGCTGTGCTGTGTGCAGTATGTGGCTAGTTTGCATTGTTGTCTGCCGTTGTAGTGTTGGGCAGCTGGATGTGAACAGCGCGTAGCATTGCGCAGTTGGAGGTGAGCCGCCAGCAGTAGTGGATGTGTGGAAGGAAATGGCGGAGTTTTGAAATTACATATATTATGACTTTTGATGATATTAAGGTAAATACATTGTTTGTTCTCTATTAAAAATCTTTCATTTGCTAACTATCCCTATCAGTAGCTAGTGCCTTCCGTAGTTTGAATCTTTTATTTAGCCGGCAGTAATGGCGCTCGCTGTATTGCAGTAGTTCGAGTAACCAAGATTTTTGTGAGGTAAGTGATTTGTGAAACATATAGGTTAATGTTAGTCAGGGCCATTGTTTTGTAGAGATTTTTGAAAGTCAGATTGCGTTGCGCTAAAAATATTGTGTGTCAGTTTAAGCACAGTCTTGTATAATTCTTCAAAGGGGACGTTTCAAGGGAAATACACAGCTTGCTGTTATTCCGGGAGCACTTACGTCACATTGCAACCCTCTTGAAATCTCGATAAATAAACCATTTAAAGTGTGTATGAGAGAGGAATTGAACTAATGGACGGCGGATGAAACCCATCTCGAATTCACGCCGAACGGATCTTTTAAACGACCTACAATCAGACAAGTGTGTCAGTGGATAAAACAGTTGCAGTCTAGAGTGAGAGAAAGCATTCTGGTTAAATCTTTCAGTAAGTGCGGTGTAAGTAACGCTCTCAAAGGCAGTGAAGTTCATCTTATACACTCCTGGAAATTGAAATAAGAACACCGTGAATTCATTGTCCCAGGAAGGGGAAACTTTATTGACACATTCCTGGGGTCAGATACATCACATGATCACACTGACAGAACCACAGGCACATAGACACAGGCAACAGAGCATGCACAATGTCGGCACTAGTACAGTGTATATCCACCTTTCGCAGCAATGCAGGCTGCTATTCTCCCATGGAGACGATCGTAGAGATGCTGGATGTAGTCCTGTGGAACGGCTTGCCATGCCATTTCCACCTGGCGCCTCAGTTGGACCAGCGTTCGTGCTGGACGTGCAGACCGCGTGAGACGACGCTTCATCCAGTCCCAAACATGCTCAATGGGGGACAGATCCGGAGATCTTGCTGGCCAGGGTAGTTGACTTACACCTTCTAGAGCACGTTGGGTGGCACGGGATACATGCGGACGTGCATTGTCCTGTTGGAACAGCAAGTTCCCTTGCCGGTCTAGGAATGGTAGAACGATGGGTTCGATGACGGTTTGGATGTACCGTGCACTATTCAGTGTCCCCTCGACGATCACGAGTGGTGTACGTCCAGTGTAGGACATCGCTCCCCACACCATGATGCCGGGTGTTGGCCCTGTGTGCCTCGGTCGTATGCAGTCCTGATTGTGGCGCTCACCTGCACGGCGCCAAACACGCATACTACCATCATTGGCACCAAGGCAGAAGCGACTCTCATCGCTGAAGACGACACGTCTCCATTCGTCCCTCCATTCACGCCTGTCGCGACACCACTGGAGGCGGGCTGCACGATGTTGGGGCGTGAGCGGAAGACGGCCTAACGGTGTGCGGGACCGTAGCCCAGCTTCATGGAGACGGTTGCGAATGGTCCTCGCCGATACCCCAGGAGCAACAGTGTCCCTAATTTGCTGGGAAGTGGCGGTGCGGTCCCCTACGGCACTGCGTAGGATCCTACGGTCTTGGCGTGCATCCGTGCGTCGCTGCGGTCCGGTCCCAGGTCGACGGGCACGTGCACCTTCCGCCGACCACTGGCGACAACATCAATGTACTGTGGAGACCTCACGCCCCACGTGTTGAGCAATTCGGCGGTACGTCCACCCGGCCTCCCACATGCCCACTATACGCCCTCGCTCAAAGTCCGTCAACTGCACATACGGTTCACGTCCACGCTGTCGTGGCATGCTACCAGTGTTAAAGACTGCGATGGAGCTCCGTATGCCACGGCAAACTGGCTGACACTGACGGCGGCGGTGCACAAATGCTGCGCAGCTAGCGCCATTCGACGGCCAACACCGCGGTTCCTGGTGTGTCCGCTGTGCCGTGCGTGTGATCATTGCTTGTACAGCCCTCTCGCAGTGTCCGGAGCAAGTATAGTGGGTCTGACACACCGGTGTCAATGTGTTCTTTTTTCCATTTCCAGGAGTGTATGTTAACAGGAGAACGATGACGACGAAGAGGAAGAAGAAGAAGAAAGGTCAGATGACGATTTTCAGGGAATCTGAAAGGTTGTTCGGTTTTTTAACCTGGCTTTGCAATCTAAAAATAAAAATGACAAAAATGATTTAAAAAAAATTGCTTAAAAATAAAGAGCTGCGTCTTATAGGCCGCATCGTCTTATAATCCATAAAACACGATATTCGTTCTGACGGCACTCTTCAGTTAGGCCAAGATCTGAAACTTTCCTTCATAAACTCTTCTTCATGTGAAAATAACATCCATTTATTTCCTTCAAGAGGAAAACGTCACTAAAAGCCGATATCGCAGCTTCACCAAAATCAACATTCTCTGTTCTTGGACACTACTGATGAACTGCTTGTTTAATGAGACGAAACAGAACAGGAATAATCTTTGTTCCAGCACTCGAGCCTCGTAGCTCTGTAGATTTTTTTGCAAACTGCAAATTGCAGGTCTTAAATGTTTTATACGTAAAAAAATGGGAAGATTGATTTTGCAAGATTTTTTTCTTTGCTTCCACAAAAAATGATTATCCTGTCCTCTGATCTATCTTCCCTTAGAAGAGATCGATTTCAGTACAGTTCATGGGCTCTTGGTACCCCTGCATTTGACTCCGCTGAGAACGCAAAGATGCTCTTCATATTTCCTGATTTGTTTCCGGAGACCCTCTAGCTTCACCATAGAACACGCGTATAGCCCGATACTCACTATGGAGTGTAGTGAAGTGCCTATAATGGAGGGTGAAGAGCGCAAATGTTTATGTGATGTTCGTGGCAGTGATTATAAAAATTGGTGTAAGAAACAAGATGCACACAAGAGTGTGTGTGAAACAGCTGCCGGAAATCGATGGGGAAATATGGAAGCAAAAGAACGAAATGAAATATGTAAGGTTTTGTAGCATTTATTTATAGATTTTAAAATAGTATAGCAGTAACAACTTCATACACATATTACTGCTACACAGTACTATTATGAATTACGTTTGACAAGTTATTTGACGCACGATGAAAACAATATAACAACTAGCTTACCAACAGGTATTGGCAGTGTTGTGTCGGCAGATTAGCCAACACAACGTACAATAATTTATAGAGGAGGAGGCCGAAATGCACGCGTCAACTCACGCAGGCTCGTGTGAGGTCTGAAACAGGATACGCAATGAATGCTATAAAGAAAAGTACGTAGCTGCTGGAATACTTAACTTTAATCCATCATTTGTATACAGCATTCTTGATGATACAAGTGAGACTCTCTCTAGAAATGGTTAATGGCGCCTTGCTAGGTCGTAGCCATGGACTTAGCTGATGGCTATTCTAACTACCTCTCGGCAAATGAGAGAAAGGCTTCGTCAGTGTACTCGCTAGCAAAGTCGTCCGTACAACTGGGGCGAGTGCTAGTACGTCTCTCTAGACCTGCCGTGTGGTGGCGCTCGGTCTGCAATTACTGACAGTGGCGACACGGGGGTCCGACATGTACTAATGGACCGCGGCCGATTTAAAGCTACCACCTAGCAAGTGTGGTGTCTGGCGGTGACACCACAGGCAGGGCATTCATTTCGTCAATTTTCTACTAGAAACGAAAACAAAAAATTAACTGTGTTTGTAGAGTAATATTGGGAAAATTGCATTTCTATCTATTAGTGAAAACACTTTTGAAAGTCTCACTGGAAACTGAAAGACATATCTCTTGAACTATGTGTCGTACAATTATATATTTGTGTACGTACGTTCAGAGGCGTATGCGGATACTGTCTGCGAAGTATATCGCGAATAGAGTCAGTAGTAAAGAAATAATAAATTTAAACGTCACGCATGGTGCGGCAGTTTTTCACGCATCTCAGTGTTTATGACGTCGTGTCTTCTGAGCTATGGTACGTGATGTTCTTACCCCCACAGGGTTTGTAGTCTGACAATAAGGGGCATGTGTTGTACAAAGTCTAGTCGAAATCCGTGCAGTGTGTTAGGAGGAGATATGGTACAATCACACATACAAACATCCATTTTTATGAAACTTCCTGGCAGATTAAAACTGTGTGCCCCACCGAGACTCGAACTCGGGACCTTTGCCTTTCGCGGGCAAGTGCTCTACCATCTGAGCTACCGAAGCACGACTGACGCCCGGTACTCACAGCTCAACTTCTGCCAGTATCTCGTCTCCTACCTTCCAAACTTTACAGAAGCTCTCCTGCTCGCAGGAGTAAAGTTTGGAAGGTAGGAGACGAGATAATGGCAGAAGTAGAGCTGTGAGTACCAGGCGTCAGTCGTGCTTCGGTAGCTCAGACGGTAGAGCACTTGCCCGCGTAAGGCAAAGGTCCCGAATTCGAGTCTCGGTCGGGCGCACAGTTTTAATCTGCCAGGAAGTTTCATATCAGCGCACACTCCGCTGCAGAGTGAAAATCTCATTCTGGATCCATTTTTATAATATGTACAGATTTTAATGTTGCCAGCTACATCTTATTTCGTATTCAATTCCATTACCTATATGCAACCATTCTGCCACGGAAGTGGCCCATGATTTTACGTAAAATATGGCTCAAATTTTGTCCTTCATTATTCCCTTTTGACTTCCCCTACGTCCACTTTCTAAAGAACTCATGCCATCAAACACGAATCCATCCAGTTTCCTGTGTAAGTTGTGTACCAAACAATATGTTTTTATTATGGAATTCGCAAACAGGGAACTTACTGGCTAGTATTCCATACGCGCATTCAATAAAACTTCGGATTTTGTTGAGCCGACAGTTGAAGATTTTTTTTCGAATGTTTGATTTTTCTTGGACAAAGATCGCGTTACGCTTCGACAAATCTTTATTAGCCAGAAAGACATTCGGAGCTGGTTGGGATTTTGAAGTGGTTGTGGCAGAGGTAAACAGAGATTGCCTGAATAAATTTACTGCCCTATGTAACTACCTTTCAGTACATTCGAATCATCCGTTCTAAAAGTGCGGCCATCAGCGCACATGAAATAATAATCACCATCCTCTACAGCCATTATTAATGTAGAGAAGAACATTTTGCAATCAATAAACGCGCTGCCACTCTTCAAAAATGGTTCAAATGGCTCTGAGCACTATGGGACTTAACTTCTGAGGTCATCAGTCCCCTAGAACTTAGAACTACTTAAACCTAACTAACCTAAGGATATCACACACATCCATGCCCGAAGCAGGATTCGAACCTGCGACCGTAGCGGTCGCCCGGTTCCAGACTGTAGCGCCCAGAACCGCTCGGCTACTCCGGCCGGCCACTGCCACTCTTCGATGATGAATTATTTACCGTCTTGACGGGAGCTTTATATACTGCAGCCATAATTCTTCCCATATTGTTTCATAAGTTCCCTTAAGAATGAAACTTCCTGGCAGATTAAAACTGTGTGCCGGACGGAGACTCGAACTCGGAACCTTTGTTTATCGCGCGCAAGTGCTCTACCAACTGAGCTACCCAAGCACGACTCACGCCCCGTCCTCACAGCTTTACTTCCACCAGTACCTCGTCTCCTACTTTCCAAACTTCACAGAAGCTCTCCTGCGAACCTTGCAGAACTAGCGCTCCTAGAAAAAAGAATATTGCGGAGACATGGCTTAGCCACAGCCTGGGGGTTTACAGAATGAGATTTTCAGTCTGCAGTGGAGTGTGCGCTGATATGAAACTTCCTGGCAGATTAAAACTGTGTGCCGGACCGAGACTTGAATTCGGGACCTTTGCCTTTCGCGGGCAAGTGCTGTACCATCTGAGCTACCCAAGCACAACTCACGTCCTGTCCTCACAGCTTTACTGCCGGCAGTACCTCGTCTCCTACCTTCCAAACTCACAGAAGCTCTCGTGCGAACTTTGCAGAACTAGCACTTCTGGAAGAAAGGATATTGCGGAGACATGGCTTAGCCACAACCTGAAGGATGTTTCCAGGAGATAAGGTACTGGGGGAAGTAAAGCTGTGTGGACGGGGCGTGAGCAGTGCTTGGATAGCTCAGATGGTATTTTTGGTTAAAGTTTCTACTTGACGTAGCAGGAGGGTGTTTTGAAACAGCAAGTAAACAGAGATAATCAGTATAGACCAGTTACGCCCATGTGTATATATAACCTTGCGTTGAGTAAAGCATATAACACAGCGATGAACTGGCAAATACCTTTTATTTAATTCTTCTTTCTTTTTCTTTTCACGAGAGGAAAATTTTACGTTAATTGTTAGTCAAATCAAGCAGCAGAAGCCTGCTGTACTACCTTTCTGAAGAAGAAAATTTTACATACCGGGTGATCAAAAAGTCAGTATAAATTTGAAAACTGGATAAATCACGGAATAATGTAGATAGAGAGGTACAAATTGGCACACATCCTTGGAATGACATGGGGTTTTATTAGAACCAAAAAAATACAAAAGTTCAAAAAATGTCAGACAGATGGCGCTTCATCTGATCAAAATAGCAGTAATTAGCATAACAAAGTAAGACAAAGCAAAGATGATGTTCTTTACAGGAAATACTCAATAAGCCCACCATCATTCCTCAACAATAGCTGTAGTCGAGGAATAATGTTGTGAACAGCTCTGTAAAGCATGTCCGGAGTTATGGTCAGGCATTGGCGTCGGATGTTGTCTTTCAGCATCCCAAGAGATGTCGGTCGATCACGATACACTTGCGACATGAGGTAACCCCAAAGCCAATAATCGCACGGACTGAGGTCTGGGGACCTGGGAGGCCAAGCACGACGAAAGTGGCGGCTGAGCACACGATCATCACCAAACGACGCGCGCAAGAGATCTTTCACGTGTCTAGCAATACTTTTTTTTTGTTCTAATAAAATCCCATGTCATTCCAAGCATGTGTATCAATTTTTACCTCTCTATCTACATTATTCCATGGTTTATTAAGTTTTCAAGTTTATACTGTCTTTTTGATCACCCAGTATAAGCAATAATGAGTTTGCTTCTTTCCACGCAATGAGAAAGACATTTATAGATGCAGTTACGTTTCCATAACAATTATGTAAATGCCTTGTCGGTGGAATTTATATTTATTTTATTCAAGCCATGTTGCAAACAAAAGGTAACAGAAGGGGCATACTTAGTTTGCCGTTCAGAAGAAGCGCTTCTCCACATCAACAAGTTAAATTCTCTCTTTAAAGGTGGAGAAGCAGGGCCGAGAAGGCAAAAATTGGCGAGCGTAAAGGACGGGTTGAAGGGGAGGAAAGGAACCCAAAAAACAAAAATTAAAAAAGAAGAAGAAAGTAAAAAAAGAGAAAAAAAGAAAAAGATGGTAGATCAATTGTCCGCGAAAGGCAAAGATCCAGAGTTCGAGTCTCGTTCCGGCACACAGTTTTTATCTGCCAGCAAGTTTGATATCATCGCACACACTGGTGCACAGTGAAAATTTCATACTGGCCCGTAAGAGTGTCTGCTACGGTGTGACGTCCAATATAATGTTCTAAATACAAAAATCTAAAGGAAAGTTCAGTTGCTAAGCATCTGAAAAGAAACGGGTGTGTTTCGTATTACCATTAAGTTCGCACGCTTCCGTAAGATACTAAGGCCAGCAAAAGCAGCTTAGTATGCTGTTTAGCCACGTTGTGTCACTATTAGTAGCCAGCCAGCATTTGCTTGCATTGGTAAAATTTCATACTATTCATAATGCTGTGTTCTTTGACATTAGCATTCTCTGTGTAATAAAATTAAAGAAGAATATCTATTTCAGAAATAGATGTGCAGAACAAGTGGAGGAATTTGTAGGACGCACATCTAAAACACTATCCAAAATGCACCCTCCGGTAGCTCTATAATGTCTAACAGACGATTTATATTCCATTAACAAATGAACTTCCTCTCAAAGACACTGGTACATTTAAGGTAAGCTTTTGGACTTAACGCTGCAAATCAGTGCAGCAGCGAAGCTGACAGTGCGCTACATGTTTTGTACATGTACGAGGGCAGTTCAATAAGTAGTGCAACACATTTTTTTTCTCGGCCAATTTTGGTTGAAAAAACCGGAAATTTCTTGTGGAGTATTTTCAAACATTCCCGCTTCGTCTCGTATAGTTTCATTGACTTCCGACAGGTGGCAGCGCTGTACGGAGCTGTTAAAATGGCGTCTGTAACGGATGTGCGTTGCAAACAACGGGCAGTGATCGAGTTTCTTTTGGCGGAAAACCAGGGCATCTCAGATATTCATAGGCGCTTGCAGAATGTCTACGGTGATCTGGCAGTGGACAAAAGCACGGTGAATCGTTGGGCAAAGCGTGTGTCATCATCGCCGCAAGGTCAAGCAAGACTGTCTGATCTCTCGCGTGCGGGCCGGCCGTGCACAGCTGTGACTCCTGCAATGGCGGAGCGTGCGAACACACTCGTTCGAGATGATCGACGGATCACCATCAAACAACTCAGTGCTCAACTTGACATCTCTGTTGGTAGTGCTGTCACAATTGTTCACCAGTTGGGATATTCAAAGGTTTGTTCCCGCTGGTCCCTCATTGTCTAACCGAACACCATAAAGAGCAAAGGAGAACCATCTGTGCGGAATTGCTTGCTCGTCATGTGGCTGAGGGTGACAATTTCTTGTCAAAGATTGTTACAGGCGATGAAACATGGGTTCATCACTTCGAACCTGAAACAAAACGGCAATCAATGGAGTGGCGCCACACCCACTCCCCTACCAAGAAAAAGTTTAAAGCCATACCCTCAGCCAATAAAGTCATGGTTACAGTCTTCTGGGACGCTGAAGGGGTTATTCTGTTCGATGTCCTTCCCCATGGCCAAACGATCAACTCTGAAGTGTATTGTTCTACTCTTCAGAAATTGAAGAAACGACTTCAGTGTGTTCGTAGGCACAAAAATCTGAACGAACTTCTCCTTCTTCATGACAACCTGAAACAAAACGGCAATCAATGGAGTGGCGCCACACCCACTCCCCTACCAAGAAAAAGTTTAAAGCCATACCCTCAGCCAATAAAGTCATGGTTACAGTCTTCTGGGACGCTGAAGGGGTTATTCTGTTCGATGTCCTTCCCCATGGCCAAACGATCAACTCTGAAGTGTATTGTTCTACTCTTCAGAAATTGAAGAAACGACTTCAGTGTGTTCGTAGGCACAAAAATCTGAACGAACTTCTCCTTCTTCATGACAACCTGAAACAAAACGGCAATCAATGGAGTGGCGCCACACCCACTCCCCTACCAAGAAAAAGTTTAAAGCCATACCCTTAGCCAATAAAGTCATGGTTACAGTCTTCTGGGACGCTGAAGGGGTTATTCTGTTCGATGTCCTTCCCCATGGCCAAACGATCAACTCTGAAGTGTATTGTTCTACTCTTCAGAAATTGAAGAAACGACTTCAGTGTGTTCGTAGGCACAAAAATCTGAACGAACTTCTCCTTCTTCATGACAACCTGAAACAAAACGGCAATCAATGGAGTGGCGCCACACCCACTCCCCTACCAAGAAAAAGTTTAAAGCCATACCCTCAGCCAATAAAGTCATGGTTACAGTCTTCTGGGACGCTGAAGGGGTTATTCTGTTCGATGTCCTTCCCCATGGCCAAACGATCAACTCTGAAGTGTATTGTTCTACTCTTCAGAAATTGAAGAAACGACTTCAGTGTGTTCGTAGGCACAAAAATCTGAACGAACTTCTCCTTCTTCATGACAACGCAAGACCTCACACAAGTCTTCGCACCCGAGAGGAGCTCACAAAACTTCAGTGGACTGTTCTTCCTCATGCACCCTACAGCCCCGATCTCGCACCGTCGGATGAGGCACTACGCGGATGATGAAGAAGTTATTGATGCAGTACGACGTTGGCTCCGACATCGACCAGTGGAATGGTACCGTGCAGGCATACAGGCCCTCATTTCAAGGTGGCGTAAGGCCGTAGCATTGAATGGAGATTACGTTGAAAAATAGTGTTGTGTAGCTAAAAGATTGGGGAATAACCTAGTGTATTTCAATGCTGAATAAAACAACCCCTGTTTCAGAAAAAAATGTGTTGCATTACTTATTGAACTGCCCTCGTATTACTGGAAAGAACAATTTCCCTTTCAGTACGCGCGGCAACATGAAGGAATCGCTACTAGGAATCGAGTTTCAAAGAGAAAAAGGATCCCAACTACAGGAAACCGCACCTGCAAGTGACGCTACAGCAGAAACTGCTTTTCCTGATGCCCAGTCAGCAGCCAAAGTCAAAGCAAAAGATGTTCCTCCTGTCGCTATTGTCAAAAGTTTGCGGAACTAAACTGACACGACAACTTAGATTTTCAAATTAATATTGTTGATATTTCCAGCCGTTTTCGTCAATTGCTAATAAAAACTTTAGTTATTTTTTTGTCATAAAGATAAGAAAATATCCGTCTTTTGCAGCTGAAATTTATTCCTGAGTACCAGACAAGTTCCGCCTATTCATGTTAGACAACTTCAGTGTTATTTAATTTTGTGTGCTATGCATGCAGCCATTTGTTGTCTTATACCAGCTAAATGCACATGATATAGGTTTCTTCCAGTAAATATATTTTATATATAACCTACACTGTACAGAACTGCTTTGGAACTGATTTTCCAAATTATATTTATGCAGTTACTGCAAACTTATGATCATCATCGTAACTCACAACATAATTCCTAAATTTTCCCTCTTGTGACGAATCTAGTTCCGTAACGTATCTACAGCCCACAGGACCACCTACATTATCAATTTAAAATGAAACAACCGAACCCGGAGATTCTTCGATGACATTGTTTAGTAAGTATGTTAATTCTTATGGAATCTGTATAATAAATACTGTACAGCTGTGTTTCAGTATGGCCGATCGTTGGTTATTATTATTACCGTTTTATATCAATAACACTTAGCTTAATGTAACAGGTTGTATTAAGCTTCTGTATTATATCGCATATTGGTATGTCTGCGTACGAGGTTTTTACGTACTTTAAAAAGAAGATACTCGATGGTTGTAGAGGCATGCGATAATAACAAAAAAAACAAGATAATTTTTCAGTTTGTCGCGTATATTTATGAACTTTCGTTTGCGAGGCTGATTTATGATTATTGGATGTATCCACCACTTTCTCTGTTATCTTTTTTCTGTTTCCGTCGTCTAACAACCAATAACGAAATAATCGCTTTTGGTGTTATGCTCATTTGTGTGATTGCTCTTATCAGATCTCGACACGCGTACTTCATTCCAGTCGGTGTACGCTGAACAGTGCTACGAACGAAACTACTTTAACAATACAGTTTCTGCTACATTTACCGCGTTAGTTAGCGTATGATGCAGCCAGGTGCCTGCAATAAGAAAACTTTGCGGCAGTTTCCGTAAAGTTGTTGCGTTAAAAAACGACCGTTAACTCTTGGTCTAAGATTTCGATGCAGGATGTAAAACAATTACACTGAAGAGCCAAAGAAACTGGTACACCTGCCTACCATGTTGGGCCTCTGCGAGCACGCAGAAGTGCCGCAATACGAGGTGCATTCAAGTTCTAAGGCCTCCTATTTTTTTTCTCCGGACTGGAAAGAGATAGAAACATGCGCATTGTTTTAAAATGAGGCCGCGTTCATTGTCAATACGTCCCAGAGATGGCAGCACCGTATGGCAGATGGAATTTCACCGCCAGCGGCGAGAATGAGAACTGTTTTAAATACTTAAAATGGCGACGTTTTCCTTACTTGAACAGCGTGTAATCATTTGTTTTGTTGATTTGCGTGGTGTGAAACCAATTGAAATTCATCGACAGTTGAAGGAGACATGTGGTGATGGAGTTATGGATGTGTCGAAAGTGCGTTATGAGGGCGACAGTTTAATAAAGGCAGAACATTGTGTGACAACAAACCGAAACAACCTCGGGCTCGCACAAGCCGGTCTGACGACATGATCGAGAAAGTGGAGAGAATTGTTTTGAGGGATCGCCAAATGACTGTTGAACAGATCGCCTCCAGAGTTGGCATTTCTGTGGGTTCTGTGCACACAGTCCTGCATGACGACCTGAAAATGCGAAAAGTGACATCCAGGTGGGTGCCACGAATGCTGACGGACGACCACACGGCTGCCCGTGTGGCATGTTGCCAAGCAATGTTGATGCGCAACGACAGCATGAATGGGACTTTCTTTTCGTCGGTTGTGACAATGGATGAGACGTGGATGCCATTTTTCAATCCAGAAACAAAGCGCCAGTCACCTCAATGGAAGCACACAGGTTCACCGCCACCAAAAAAATTTCGGGTAACCGCCAGTGCTGAAAAAATGATGGTGTCCATGTTCTGGGACAGCGAGGGCGTAATCCTTACCCATTGCATTCCAAAGGGCGCTATGGTAACAGGTGCATCCTACGAAAATGTTTTGAAGAACAAATTCCTTCCTGCACTGCAACAAAAACGTCCGGGAAGGGCTGCGCGTGTGCTGTTTCACCAAGACAACGCACCCGCACATCGAGCTAACGTTACGCAACAGTTTCTTCGTGATAACAACTTTGAAGTGATTCCTCATGCTCCCTATTCACCTGACCTGGCTCCTAGTGACTTTTGGCTTTTTCCAACAATGAAAGACACTCTCTGTGGCCGCACATTCTCCAGCTGTGCTGCTATTGCCTCAGCGATTTTCCAGTGGTCAAAACAAACTGCTAAAGAATCAATCATGGCGTCAGCGTTGTGAAAAATGTGTACGTCTGCAGGGCGATTACGTTGAGAAGTAACGCCAGTTTCATCGATTTCGGGTGAGTAGTTAACTAGAAAAAAAATCGGAGGCCTTAGAACTTGAATGCACCTCGTACAACATGGCACGGGATAGACTAATGTCTGAAGTATTGCAGGAGGGAACTGACACCACGACGAACCCTGCAGCGCTGTCCATAAATCCGTAAGAGTAAGAGGGCTGCACATTTCTTCTCAACAGCACGTTGCAAGGCATCCCAGACATGTTCATTGATGTTCATGTCTGGGAAGTTTGGTGGGCACAGATAGCGTTTAAACTCAAAAGAGTGCTCCTGGAGCCATTCTTTAGCAATTATGGACGTGTGGAGCGTCGCATTGTCCTGCTGGAATTGCCCAAGTCCGTCGGAATGCACAATCGACATTAACGGATCCAGGTGATCAGATAGGATGCTTGATCACGTGTCACCTGTCACAGTCATATCTAGACGTATCAGGGGTCCCACATCACTCCAATTGCACACGACCCACACTATTACAGAGCCTCCCCCAGATTGAACAGTCCTCTGCTGACATGCAGGGTCCTTGGATTCATGAGGTTGTCTCCACACCAATATACATCCGTCCGCTCAAATTACTACAGCTATCACCTCATCCATAACTTAATACGGTGCGCAGTGCCAGAAACCAAGACTCTTCATGTTGTGAATTGGCAGGGGCCAATTCACGGGGTTTGGAGGAAGCCAAAGGCACGCGTTTAAGCTCACGCAGGCTGGCGTGAGGTCTGGAACAGGTCAGAGAAATAAGACTAGCAAAACAGGAGGTAACTGGTAGAATACTTAACTTTAATCCACAATTGGTGAACATCTCTCTTGACTGTACATGCTTCACAAGATAAATATCAAATGCTATGGCGCGTTGCTAGGTCGTAGCAAATGACGTAGGTGAAGGCTATGGTAACTATCGTCTCGGCAAATGAGAGAGTAATTTGTCAGTGAACCATCGCTAGTCACGTCGGCTGTACAACTGGGGCGAGTGCTAGGACGTCTCTCTAGACCTGCCGTGTGGTGGCGCTCGGTCTGCAATCACTGACAGTGGCGACACGCGGGTCCGACGTATAGTAACGGACCGCGGCCGATTTAAAGGCTACCACCTAGCAAGTGTGGTGTCTGGCGGTGACACCACACTTCATATTAAAACATACATCCGGTATCGACAACCATGACTGGAAAGTCTGCCCTGAGAGTTCTCTACCAACTTGTAGATTGCGATATCTGTCTGATATCGAGATGTGATCCGTGTCGATTGCTGGTACGGAAGGCGCTAGGGTCGATTCACGTGGTGTCTGTGCAAGCGGTGGTACCCCATTAACTCTCACGCTGTTCAGTGCCGCAGTTCGGCCTTGCGGTGCGAGGCTTTCGTTTGCATGGAGAGTGTCAGCAGTTGTACCAGAGTTTATGGTAAAATGTGCGTATTCTGGACGGGAGTTCCGTTTCTGGGTGTTGGGCCGCCTGCCACGAATCTTTTTATTTCACCCTAGTTCGGCGACTTGCTTGTAGATGACAACAAAATGGAGACGAGGACGACAGCTACGAAGGCGGTTGTCCGTATTCCACGATCAGAGTGTCCTGCGTCTGTATCTCTTTGCTGGTTGCTGTCTGACTGCGCAGTTCTCGGTAAAGCCCGGTCCACACGCAACGATCTGTCTGCGCAGACATTGGCGCAGATGTCTGTACATGCAAAAGATCGCTGCAAATGTGGTGTGTTCACACGACACAAACCCCAGTCTACTACTCGCCCGCCATCTGTCGGTGTAGAAAAGAAAAATCCGTGGCAAGCGACTACGCTCCCCGTAAACGTAAAAAATTTAATTCAGTTATTTTGAAATATAGAAATGGAGGAAGTTCTGTTGTGGTCTGTGTTCGCAACTTGTGTTGCAAAAAACATTCAGACCAACCGCAGGAAACAGAGAAGGCGGTCCAAATGGTGTAGACAGTGGTTGCTAAAGCGAAAGCAGTTTTCTCACGTACATTTACTGCGAGAGTTGCAGGGCGAACCTGTTTTGTTTTACATTACCTCGTGTTCCATTTCCTGGCACATTGACACTCCAATTTCATCTTCAGTTGTACTCCTGCTTGGTCTTGGCGTTTCTTGATCACTAAGAAAGCCAAGCAGATCAAAATACCATAACGTTGGCTGGTATACTTGATCTACTCCTACACCAGATCTTCTAGATTTCTGAAGTTTGGATAACTCTTTTCGGTAAACAGTTCGCTGACAGACTTAATTTACTTAGCTTGCCTTCATGAACTCATCCTTCAGGACAGCGTAAATAGCTTCACATGTGTTGGGTATTATTTTACTCAAGGTTTGTTTCGATATTGCAATTGAAAATTCCAAATCCTTGTAGCTCCTTCCTGTTGCTAGGAATCTTAATGTTACCGCCAGCCGTTCATGAGGAGAAATTGCCCTTCTCATACAAGTATTTTTTCTCATAATATGAGGGGTTACAAGCTTTAAGAGATAATTATAAGTTTCGACATCCATCCGCAAATAATTTCGCCAGTTCGCAACGACTTTTTTTTTATTACCGTTTCTCTGTTTGCCGAGGCGTCAACTGCCCGCAATTTTTCAATTAGAGCATTGTATGCTGCTGTCTTTTTGTCTCGGTCACTATATTCTTTACTTTTAATCTTCCACAAACATGGGTGGTTTCTATATATTTCAATGAATTCACTTACAAACTCTCTAGAACACTGACGAGTATCAGCCATTTTAATGCCCTAGACTGAGCAAACAGCTGTTTCGTGCCAGATTTGCGGCGATCTCCTGTCCACACGCTCCAACTTGTCTGCGCAGATGTGGTTTGAACCCACAGATTTGAGAGGTTTCGTTCAAACCTCCAACTCCAACTTCCAGGTTTGCACACACCTCAGGTCGGTGCAAATCTTCTATCCACACGCAACGATCTGTCTGCGCAGATGTGATGTGCGCAGACATTTGTGCAGACAGATCGTTGCGTGTGGACGGGCCTTAAGTACGGATCATTCTTTGCTGATGCGCCTCACAGTGCAGCTGTTAAAAGAGTATTCCCTGTTTATCGGCGGGCAACGAAGAAGCTAATGCGTGATGTCCGTGCTTGTTGTGTTTAGCAAACTTTGGTTTACTTTTAACTCCTTAGAAAATTTTCACTTTCACTTTCGCTTACACTTCGGAAAAAGGTGAAAAGTTAGTTGCTTCAGCATACTCTTACAAGGGAACCTCCCCATCGCTCCCCCATCAGATTTAGTTATAAGTTGGCGTAGTGGATGGGCCTTGAAAAACTGCACACAGATCAATCGAGGAAACAGGAAGAAGTTGTGTGGAACTATGAAAAAAATAAGCAAAACATACAAACTGAGTAGTCCATGCGCAAGATAGGCAACTTCAAGGATAATGTGAGCACAGGAGCGCCGTGGTCCCGTGGTTAGCGTGAGCAGCTGCGGGATGAGAGGTCCTTGGTTCAAGTCTTCCCTCGAGTGAAAAGTTTATTTTCTTTATTTTCGCAAAGTTATGATCTGTCCGTTCGTTCATTGACGTCTCTGTTCACTGTAATAAGTTTAGTGTCTGTGTTTTGCGACCGCACCGCAAAACCGTGCGATTAGTAGGCGAAAGGACGTGCCTCTCCAATGGGAACCGAAAACATTTGATCGCAAGGTCATAGGTCAACCGATTCCTCGACAGGAAAACACGTCTGATATACTCTATACGGCATGTGAGTCACATGACAGGAATATGTTGTCGACCCACCTAACTTGTACAATTGGCGAATGGGTAAAAAGATTCTTCTACCTTGCCCGATTTAGGTTTTCTTGTGGATGTGATAATCACTCCCAACAAAGTGATGAAAACATAAGAGTTTGTCACATAAACTGCAACAAATGAATGCAACAGTTTCACAGTCGCACAGAATTCCCTGTGCTCTGTCAAAACATATGTTTTTAACGTTTTCAAATTCTTCATATGTCCAAGCAAATCTGAACATGTCCTGGAATTTTGGAGAGCGAAGTTGATTGTGTCCCCATACTACGGCGCAGTTACCTCGCATCGGACGGACGGACGGACAGACAATAATTGTCTGAAAATAAAAAAATTAAAATTTTCACTCGAGGGAAGACTTGAACCAAGGACCTCTCGTTCCGCAGCTGCTCACGCTAACCACGGGACAACGGCGCTGCTGCTCTCAACGTAACCGTGATGTTGCATATCTTGCGCATGGACTACTCAGTTTGTATATTTTGCTTATTTTTTTCATAGTTCCACACAACTTCTTCGTGTTTTCTCGATTGATCTGTGTTCAGTTTTTTCAAGGCCTATCCATTGTGCCAACTTATAACTAAATCTGAAGGGGGTGTGATGAGGAGGTTCCCTTGTTGGTAGTGAAACTTGTTGGAATAAATGTTAACTCGGGATTTTTGACGGTTTGTGCAATAATTGCCTAGGGACATTTAGCTTCGTTGTTGCGCTCTGTAGTCAAATATCGCAGAATTTTCATTGCATAGAATACTTACTGGAAAGATTAACCACAGTTGACAATGGTGTTGGAAGACGAGCGCAAAGGGTGTCCCGTAATTACAAGTAAATAATGGTGCGTAACGCGTTGAGCCGGTCACAGCTTCTACAAATAGCTACTGCGTGGCGGCTAGGACGTTTGTTTATGGCGGATTAGTGGGTACACTAGTCCGCAGCTCGTGGTCGTGCGGTAGCGTTCTCGTTTCCCACGCCCGGGTTCCCGGGTTCGATTCCCGGCGGGGTCACGGATTTTCTCTGCCTCGTGGTGACTGGGTGTTGTGTGATGTCCTTAGGTTAGTTAGGTTTAAGTAGTTCTAAGTTATAGGGGACTGATGACCATAGATGTTAAGTCCCATAGTGCTCAGAGCCATTTGAACCAAGTGGGTACACTAGGGTAGCGCGAAGATCCCCCACCCCCGCACGCTATAAAACAGATTTCACCAAAATTAATAAACGTAACTATATTTTTACCGTGCTGTGTAACTTGTCAAGCATAGATCGTGTTTGCGAGAGCTTTTCGACAAAAAGTTTAACAAGATGCCAGCAGTTATCGAATTTTCGCCGCTCATGTTCAGTGAAAATAGTTTTATTAGAATTTATCCCACCGTGTCGTGAGTTTCCACAACTGTAGAAACTGCAAAGGTAAAAAGAAAGTATCACTCTTAATTACCAAAAGGGGAGTGATGTCGCATCTTTCATGAAGAGATTAAGATGGGAATGTATTCCACCCACAACATAAAAGTGGAAGCGGAACGAAATAAGTAATAGAATTCTCCGGTTCGTCTACGGACAATGTGGACTGTATGTTCTTATGTTGTATTTTAAGGAACTGCCGTAAGAGGACGAAGTATGGGGATAAATTTTCGCATCCGTGTACCTCTTCCACTGTGAGGACAAAGCAGCATTAACGAAGTTATTAATAGTTTCATATACTATTCGAAGAAAGTTGTTTGAATTTGAAACGAGACTCGTCCGACCAGGCAACATGCTTCCAGTCATCAACAGTCCAATGTTGGTGTTGACGGGCCCATGCGAGGCGGAAATCTTTGTGTCGTGCAGTCATCAAGGGTACACGAGTGGGCCTAAAGCCCATATCTGTGATGTTTCGTTGAATAGTTCGCAAGCTGACAGTTGTTGATGGCCCAGCACTGAAATCTGCAGCCATTTGTGGAAGGGGTGCACTTCTCTCACGCTGAACGATTCTCTTTAGTCGTCGTTGGTCCCGTTCTTGCAGGATATTTTTCCGGCCGCAGTGATGTCGAATATTTGTTGTTTTACCGAATTCCTGATATTCACGGTACACTCATTAAATGGTCGTACAGCAAAAACCCCACTTCATTGCTATCTCGGAGATACTGTGTCCCACCGTTTGTACGCCGACTATAACACCGCTTTTCAAACTCACTTAAATCTTGATAACCTGCTATTGTAGCAGCAGTAACCGATTAACAACTGCGCCAGTCGTATAGGTGTTGCCGACCGCAGCGCCGTATTCTGCCTGTTTACATATCTCTGTATTTGAATACGCATGCCTGTACCAATTTCTTTGGCGCTCCAGTGTATGTATATAGACAGTTCATGCATCCCGGGAGTCGATAATCTCGAGAATGTGGGCCTGTTATCGATATCGACACTGGCAAATAACGGTCCTGGAGATTTCAAGTCTTTCGACAATGTTTTAATTATTGTTTAAATTTTTCCTGTGATTTCGTATTGGCTAGTGTAATTCCTGTGAAAAAGGAGTCACAACAGATGGACAGACTGATGGTCGGATAACAAATGACCAAAACATTTCATTACAAATGAGCAGTTTTCGGATTTTCCCTTTACTTGTTCTGTGAAAGACAGTTACTTGACGAATTTTATGATTTTAGGTCGACAGGAAGTACCCTATAGGTCTTCATGACTATCTTTGCGAGTGTCAAAATGTTTGACATAAATGGTCGTATCCCTTGGGTTAACTTTTTGACATCGGCAAGGGCTGTAGAGCTTAGTACGTGACATACGTTTCGACCTGATAGTCAACCCATTATTGAGAAAAAGGAGTCATAACAGACGGAGAGACAGACCGTCAGGTAACAAACGACAAGAAATATTTTTTCGTGTGATATAATTACAAATTAACACTTTCGGTTTCTTTTCGTTTTATGATAGGGTGAAACTTTGCTTCTTGCCAAGTTTTACGATTCTCAATCAACACTAAGTCTTCTACAGGTGAGTTTGCAAGTATCTTTTGAGTGTGCTGACTTAGAAGCTTAAATGTTTTGCTCCACCAAGTGACATTATTGCTTGGTACGTGACATAAATTTCGTGGTCATATGTTTTCAGTGCCTGAGGAAAAGAGTTCGTAACAGTTGGACAACATACATACAGAGAGACGGACAGCAAAATGATCCTCTAAGGTTTTTCATTTGTGTGGCCATACTGTCCGTACTTGCTTTACAATTCCTGAGTGTATTTTCGTTCTCTCCTTGCAGCTACAAGAAAATGTGTGTTTTTTACCAAACCCGTTTCGCTTTATTGAGGTACAGCTTCATCAGTGGTCTGTAATTAACAATATTTACAATATGATCTGTTTTTAAGATCGAAAAACAGTTTGTTAACAATATGCTACTTTTTACTTACGGACGTTTTTTTTTCCGCTTGGTTTCTCTCCTACACCAAGAAATACCGTCTATTTGCACATCTTTGGTGTTTTTCTACATTAGCCACTGATACTTCTAGTTTAATTTTTAGTTTCTCTGCAGCACTATCCATTTTTTATGTTTTAAACAGCTCACTTTTTGCACACCACTGTCTTCTGTTTACACTTCTAAGTGTGTATTGTGGTTCATGTTTTGTAGTGTTGCCAGCATAGTATTAAAAAATGAACACAAAGCAACAATGGGAGACAAAATAAACAGAAAAATAAAGACGTAAATAATGATAAAAAGTAATCAAACCACAACAACAGATACAACCTGTACCACTACGAAAGAATTGCATACAATGACCAACCTCAACAAATTCACTCATAAAACACGAAAAATATTTAAAAAAACAAGACATAAACTTTGCTTACAAAGCAAACAACTCTGTAAAAGAGCACCCCAAAACTGAAACCAGATACCAACAATCTGATATCTATCAGTTCAGTGGCAGAGATTGTGAAAAAATATAGACTGAAATAATTGTCAGGACATTCTAAACAAGATATAACGAACACGTCAGAGCATTTAAAATATGGCACAAACCATTCAACATTTGCAGATCATCTAAAACAAGAACATCATAGACCAAGGAATGTCGTAAAAGATATGAACATCATAAGAATCAGTAAAGACAGGCGCCTCCTCCATTTCCAAGGAAATTTCCACATACACAAAGCATTGACACAAAATAAACAGTTGCTCAATGACCAAATAAATATTTGAGACCAGAGACTATATAAAACAATTGAAGAAATTACATGAAAAAGAAAAGAGCCTATTTCATCTTTCACCCCGCCACCCTCCACCAGTTTCATTTCACTTCGTGCTCCTCACCTTCTCCTCCAACTCACGATCCGTCACACACCACACTAGTATAGACTTATGACGACTCATCATGGATTCTCCCTCCCCAACTAAAACAAGAAAAGAAAAAAAAACATTAGATCACTATTCCTCCACTACTCTTACCCAGTATGTAAATACACAGCAACATAATTAAATAGAATTACACACATGCAATTAACTAAAATAAAAAATTATGGCTCAAAGACAAACTACTGGCATTGTTATGTTGGCAACACTACAAAACACAAATCACAATACACACGTAGAAGGGTAAAAATACACAGAAAACGGCGGTTTGCGAAAAAGTGTGCTGTAAAAAACAATAAATGCATAGTTCTGCGTAGAAACTAAGAATTAGGCTACAATTAACAGCGTCTACTGAAGAAAAACACCAAAGATGTACTAGGAGGCGGCATTCCCAACGTCGGAGAAAAGCCAAGCGGAAATTACTGTAATTAAAAAGCAACACATTGTTAGCGACCTGTTTTTTATTTTAAAAACAAATCAAATTGCAAATATCTGTAGTTACAGATCGCTGATGATGCTTTACCTCAATAAAGCGAAACGCGTCATGTGAAAAAGACCACGCAATTTGTTGCAGTTGGAGCGACAAAACGAAAACACCCTCAGGGATCCTATAAGGGTTCTGCTTAACCGACTGAGGCACGGAAATCTAAAAATGTTGTACGGTGGTTCACATTTCGAGTGCAGAGTGGCAGGAATGTGGAATGAATCGTAGCATAAACTTAGCTAATTAACTGTCCGGTGCATTTCAGCTGATGTTTAGACAGTTATTGGTGTTCCATGTTACATGTATGTAGGTTATCGGTCAGGCAGGTTAAAAGCGGAATGTGTACATCCATGACCACAATACAGGGTGTCTCATTCAAACCTCCCTGATTTCAAAGACCCAGGAAAAAAACCACAGTAGACACGTCAGTGAAAAATGCGCCACATTGTAGAGCATCTCGAAGAATTTATTTATTTATCATCAATACAGCTTTGTATGTGAACCATTTGTAGCACGAAAAATACCGAGGTTATATTCAATTTCTTGCCAAGTTCTTTGCAACATTGCCTCTTTATTGTTGCAATCGCATTAGTGATACGATGTCGCAACGTTAGAATATCGTCCACTTCGGTCGCATACGCGCGGTCCTTCACGAATCCCCACATGAAGAAATCAAGCGGCGTGATGTCGGGTGAACGTGGTGGCCAGGCAATGGGTCCTCCGCGTCCGATCCAACGATTGGGAAGTTCCCTGTCCAAGAACTTGCCAAAATTGGTTGACCAATGCGGCGGAGCTCCATCTTGTTGAAAAATAATGTTGGGCTGCAAGTCTACATCTACATTTATACTCCGCAAGCCACCCAACGGTGTGTGGCGGAGGGCACTTTACGAGCCACTGTCATAACCTCCCTTTCCTGTTCCAGTCGCGTATGGTTCGCGGGAAGAACGACTGCGGGAAAGCCTCCGTGCGCGCTCGAATCTCTAATTTTACATTCGTGATCTCCACGGGAGATATAAGTAGGGCGAAGCAATATATTTGATACCTCATCCAGAAACGCACCCTCTCGAAACCTGGACAGCAAGCTACACCGCGATGCAGAGCGCTTCTCTTGCAGAGTCTGCCACTTGAGTTTGCTAAACATCTCCGTAACGCTATCACGGTTACCAAATAACCCTGTGACGAAACGCACCGCTATTCTTTGGATCTTCTCTATCTCCTCTGTCAACCCGACCTGGTACGGATCCCACACTGATGGGCAACACTCAAGTATAGGTCGAACGAGTGTTTTGTAAGCCACCTCCTTTGTTGATGACTACATTTTCTAAGGACTCTCCCAATGAATCTCAATCTGGCACCCACCTTACGAACAATTAATTTTATATGATCACTCCACTTCAAATCGTTCCGTAGTCATACTCCCAGATATTTTACAGAAGTAACTACTACCACTGTTTGTTCCGCTATCATATAATCATACAATAAAGGATCCTTCTTTCTCTGTATTCCCAATACATTACATTTGTCTATGTTAGGGGTCAGTTGCCACTCCCTGCACTAAGTGCCTATCCGCTGCAGATCTTCCTGCATTTCGCTGCAATTTTCTAATGCTGCAACTTCTCTGTATACTACAGCATCATCCGCGAAAAGCCGCATGGAACTTCAGACACTATCTACTAGGTCATTCATATGTATTGTGAAAAACAATGGTCCCCTAACACTCCCCTGTGGCACGCCAGAGGTTACTTTAACGTCTGTAGACGTCTGTCCATTGAGAACAACATGCTGTGTTCTGTTTGCTAAAAACCCTTCAATCCAGCCACACAGCTGGTCTGATATTCCATAGGCTCTTACTTTGTTTATCAGGCGACGGTGCGGAACTGTATCGAACGCCTTCCGGAAGTCAAGGAAAATGGCATCTACCTGGGAGCCTGTATCTAATATTTTATGGGTCTCATGAACTAATAAAGCGAGTTAGGTCTCACACGATCGATGTTTCTGGAATCCACCTTGATTCTTACAGAGTAGATTCTGGGTTTCCAGAAATGGCATGATACGCGAGCAAAAAACATGTTCTAAAATTCTACAACAGATCGATGTCAGAGATATAGGCCTATAGTTTTGCGCATCTGCTCGACGACCCTTCTTGAAGACTGGGACTACCTGTGCTCTTTTCCAATCCTTTGGAACCTTCCGTTCCTCTAGAGACTTGCGGTACACGGCTGTTAGAAGGGGGGAAAGTTCTTTCACGTACTCTGTGCAGAATCGAATTGGTATCCCGTCAGGTCCAGTGGACTTTTCGCTGTTGAGTGATTTCAGTTGCTTTTCTATTCCTTGGACACTTATTTCGATGTCAGCCATTTTTTCGTTCATGCGAGGATTTAGAGAAGAAATTGCAGTGCAGTCTTCCTCTGGGAAAAACAGCTTTGGAAAAAGGTGTTTAGTATTTCAGCTTTACGCGTGTCATCCTCTGTTTTCATGCCATCATCATCCCAGAGTGTCTGGATATGCTGTTTCGATCCAGTTACTGATTTAACGTAAGACCAGAACTTCCTAGGATACACAAACTGCTCCAACATGTCCAGATACACTGACCAATTCAGTTTGTTCTGCAAAAAAGAACAGTCCACCATTCCTGTCGTGCATTATCACGCACCAGACGTTTAGTTTAGGGATATCACTAACATGTTCAAGACAACGTGCGGATTTTGCGAACCTCAAATCTGAACATTATGCCTATTAACCTTCCTGATAGTATATCCGCAGTAAATTGTTGTCGGCGCGGTTTGTCGTTTGGCGTCAGATGTTGCAGAATTTGCATTTTGTGGGCACAGATACGAAGACGCTGGTGAACTATTGATCGAGGTACATCAAGGTGCCTACTTGCTTGACGAATTAACTTACGTGGGCTTCTGAGAAACGTTTGTCTGATGTCCTCCACTGTCTCTTCTGAAACTCCGTAACGTGAACCTCCGGAATGTTTCACAACACTTCTTGTTGCCAGAAACTGCCTATACCATTCCTTACTTGTTTTCACATCAGGTGGATCACATTCAAACGCATGACGATAATTTCTTTGCACAGTAATCGGCGATTTTGTTTCTGCAAACCACACTACTGCTTGCGCATGCTGCTGTGGAGTCACCATTTTCACTTCATGGGACCATGCTGTACTCTGGTGACGATACGTAGCACTTCTGACGCGGGAATGTAAATTCTTTCAGATGCTCTACAATGTGGTGCATTTTTCATTGTCGTATCTACTGTGGTTTTTCTCTCGTGGGTCCTTGAAATCGGGGAGGTTTGAGTGGAACAGCTTGCGCACAATCCCGTTTTCTTAGCCTGCAGCTTATGCAGCTCCAACGCCACTTCTGTGCTGCAGGTTGCCGGCTGAACAGGCGAGAGCAGTTCACCTGACCTCATGGAAATAACAGGGACGGCACCCTACGACAAAATTATCAACGTTGTTGGTTCAATATTTTTAACCATGCAACCCTCTGTCTCTAGTTGGTTACCACGGAGTAACTCCTAAACTATTTGTATTACAATTGCGTCCGTGATTTACTGCAATGAGAATACTTGCATGCTCTTGCAGACAAGCGTAATGCACAACGGCGTTCTGTTTGTGATTAAAATTTTCACAGTGACTGATGATACTTGCAGCGGACAACACCATTAATGGTGCTCTGTTTTCTCTGCTTCGATGAAGTTTATGAAGGTAGTACCACATCAAGACATTCAATAAAATGAGCACATGTTGTGAAATCCAGCTCGCTCTTTTCGTCCGTGAGACCTAGGTTGATGCCGTCTTATTTGATTTACGACAGGCTTTTGCAACAGCTACGCACTGTCGCCATATGAACAAAATACGTGCGTACGGAATATCAAGCATGGTGACTCAATTGAAGAATTCCTAGCAAACATATTATGTCATTCATAATGGGAAGAAATTTATACACGTGAAAGTAACTTCGCGTGTACTCCAAGGTAGTGTTATAGGAACGCTGCTTTTCATACAACTAAATGGTTACTAATAGGTGAATGGTATCTGGAAAGTGATCTTCAAACAGAAACTGTGGTGGGGGGTAGGGGGTAGGGGGGGGGGGAGAATTACTGTAAGTTTTGTGTGCCACAAATTTTTTCTGGATAGGCGTCGAATTTAATTAGAATTGTGAAAATTTAATATAAGAACTGAATTAATTATTAACGTGTTTATATTGCTAAAAAGATCCAATTGAATATCTGGAAGGGGCATACGGGAACAATGTAAGTACAAACAGTAAATCAAATAATTTAGAGCAAGCAGGTGCTTAAGCCTCAACAAAAGGAATTATTTATTTAATCGTATGGCTAGGGTCCCCCGTAGGGCAGGCCATTTGCCGGGTGCCGGTCTTTCAATTTGACGCTACGTCGGCGACCTGCAGTCGATGAGGATGATAGGATGATGATGGGGACAGCACAACTCACAGTTCGTGGGCGGAGAAAATTCCCCGACCCATCCGGGAATCGAACCCAGGCACAGAGAATTGACAATCCGTCACGCTGACCATTCAGCTACCGGGGACGGAGGAACAAAAAGGATAAGACGATCCGACAACAGTCTACAAATATAAGGCCTGCCTCTTGCGCTTAAGAAACTGCACGTGGGATGTATTAAAAATAATCTTACAAAAGGGGGGACGGGTTTGTCTGAGGAACAGTCATCATATTTTGCCATAGTTTGTTAAAATAAAACATCATATTAAAAATACACCAAGTAATTCCAAACTGTGATCTGTCGTTACCTGTTATTTGATTAATTAACTCACTTACCTTGTTATTATGTTGAATGCTGAGGTACACTACGGTGATAAATGTAAAGGAAATCTTGGGCGCGGATGGGAAAATTTCACACAAACCGATTCACGCACACAAGAATAGCGATAAAAAAAATTTCCCGTCAGAATAATTCAAAGGCTCAAAGGGTCATCCACATCGCTATGATTGAATTATTGTGAACACGAATGCTATGGAAAATTTTCCGACAAATAAATTTATCTGCCCCATCTTGCACATGAAACTAAGCCACGGTGGCGTGAAACACCCGCAGATGCTGTTGAATATTCATGAACAACGCAAAATTATTAAGACTCATGAAAACTCCAAGAACACAAATGTAAACGTTATAGACACAATTAGCAATAAAACATCACGCGGAATTAAGAATAAAACATATCCAAGATGGTCCTAAAATTACACATGGTGAAATTACAACCGCGTGGCATAAACAAAGCTCCACAATCTTAAAACTGACATACACACCAGAAAATGTCACACATAGCTTCCAATTAAAAGAAAAGTCAGACATGAATTTTAAATCGGTGCTGGAGTAACGAACTTCCTACACCACCTTTTCTGTTTACACATAGCAAGGATCGGAAAAACTTACTAAATGCAGAAAATGTGCTGGTTACTACACTTTGAAAAATACACTCCTGGAAATTGAAATAAGAACACCGTGAATTCATTGTCCCAGGAAGGGGAAACTTTATTCACACATTCCTGGGGTCAGATACATCACATGATCACACTGACAGAACCACGGGCACATAGACACAGGCAACAGAGCATGCACAATGGCGGCACTAGTACAGTGTATATCCACCTTTCGCAGCAATGCAGGCTGCTATTCTCCCATGGAGACGATCGTAGAGATGCTGGATGTAGTCCTGTGGAACGGCTTGCCATGCCATTTCCACCTGGCGCCTCAGTTGGACCAGCGTTCGTGCTGGACGTGCAGACCGCGTGAGACGACGCTTCATCCAGTCCCAAACATGCTCAATGGGGGACAGATCCGGAGATCTTGCTGGCCAGGGTAGTTGACTTACACCTTCTAGAGCACGTTGGGTGGCACGGGATACATGCGGACGTGCATTGTCCTGTTGGAACAGCAAGTTCCCTTGCCAGTCTAGGAATGGTAGAACGATGGGTTCGATGACGGTTTGGATGTAGCGTGCACTATTCAGTGTCCCCTCGACGATCACCAGTGGTGTACGGCCAGTGTAGGAGATCGCTCCCCACACCATGATGCCGGGTGTTGGCCCTGTGTGCCTCGGTCGCATGCAGTCCTGATTGTGGCGCTCACCTGCACGGCGCCAAACACGCATACGACCATCATTGGCACCAAGGCAGAAGCGACTCTCATCGCTGAAGACGACACGTCTCCACTCGTCCCTCCATTCACGCCTGTCGCGACACCACTGGAGGCGGGCTGCACGATGTTGGGGCGTGAGCGGAAGACGGCCTAACGGTGTGCGGGACCGTAGCCCAGCTTCATGGAGACGGTTGCGAATGGTCCTCGCCGATACCCCAGGAGCAACAGTGTCCCTAATTTGCTGGGAAGTGGCGGTGCGGTCCCCTACGGCACTGCGTAGGATCCTACGGTCTTGGCGTGCATCCGTGCGTCGCTGCGGTCCGGTCCCAGGTCGACGGGCACGTGCACCTTCCGCCGACCACTGGCGACAACATCGATGTACTGTGGAGACCTCACGCCCCACGTGTTGAGCAATTCGGCGGTACGTCCACCCGGCCTCCCGCATGCCCACTATACGCCCTCGCTCAAAGTCCGTCAACTGCACATACGGTTCACGTCCACGCTGTCGCGGCATGCTACCAGTGTTAAAGACTGCGATGGAGCTCCGTATGCCACGGCAAACTGGCTGACACTGACGGCGGCGGTGCACAAATGCTGCGCAGCTAGCGCCATTCGACGGCCAACACCGCGGTTCCTGGAGTGTCCGCTGTGCCGTGCGTGTGATCATTGCTTGTACAGCCCTCTCGCAGTGTCCGGAGCAAGTATGGTGGGTCTGACACACCGGTGTCAATGTGTTCTTTTTTCCATTTCCAGGAGTGTACATAGGACTGGTTGCTTACTGGAAAAATTGATACTTTAATGTAATTGTGTATCATTGAATGGGTACAAAGACGAAGTACAAAACTAAATCACAAATAATTGAGCGTGACAGCAGAACGACAAGTTACGTAATATGAAACGAACCTAACAGAGACGTTTCACAGTATATGAATGAATTAAATTTGTTCTTGGATAGAACAGACAGACAGAATTTATTGCTCTTGTCTGTTCAAAAATATTCGCTACAGTTACAGCATCATCAGTGGGTTCTGTATCGTCTTCCTATTATACAACAAAGAAACTGCTTAAATATCTTCAACGTTTCGTGGCCCTGTCAGCAACTGTATAAATATTAATTTTAATTTTAATAATGACCAGCCTCAGTTGCACCGTTTATCTAGAATTTACCTAGGTTTCCTTCGGGATAACCCAACCTTCTTCAGAGTAACAGTATCTACCGTTTGTCCATAGTGGACACCGTCAAGCTAAAACTAAAAATCCATAAATTATCGTCAGACTGTAAAACTCCAGTACAGCACTCGTGGCTGCCGCGTCGCGGTCGCGAAGTGGGGCCGAGGCAGTTCCAGATAAGTTTTATAGTCTGACGATAATTTACGGCTTTTTACTTTTAGTTTGACGATGCCCACTATGGACAAACGGTAGATACTATTGCTCTGAAGAAGGTTGTGTTATCCCGACGGAAACCTAGGTAAATTCTAGATAAATGGTGCAACTGAGGCTGGTCATTATTAAAATTAAAATGAAAAGAAATTGCTTTTTACTGTCTGCACATACAGAATTTGAACGTCTGATAAAGTAGTCACAAATTTCAAAATAAAAATATTTTTTTAGATAAGCCCTGTTAACACATGCTGTGGTTGTTTCGGCTTTCTCGTTGTAGCTTCTGTCTTCTTTGACAGTTTGTCACCTGCAACCATTGAAAACTTAACGTAGAAAAATTATTGCATTAGGAATGTTAGAATGTTGTGGTTAACATTATGAACATTATGTTATTCTACATGAAAGGATGTGTGTGTGTGTGTGTGTGTGTGTGTGTGTGTAGGGGGGGGGGATTAGGGAATTGGGCAGTTCTCTGAGGTGGGAATAGAGTTCCACACACAGATCTATGTGCTTCCTTATTATTTCCTTTTCTTCTGTTGTGGCTTGGTAGGTTGTAACCTCCCCACAAAATATGTAATATTATTTTGGTTAATGATTCCAATTTTAGTGTAAGTTCAGAACAAAATTAGTTCCCATTTATAACCTCCCTACATAAATTCATTCACAATTAACCTCCACACAAAATTTGTTTCCCATTTAATGTAAGCTCGAAACAGAAAAATTCCTAAACTTCGTAATAAAAAATAAATTCAGTAACCTGGTAGAATTTGGACGACAGCAGCGCTGCGTCATGGCCCTGTAAGATCATTCTGAATAAAAAAAGGAAAAATTCTTACCTCAATAAAAACGGCGAATATATCTGCTCTTATATAAAATGTTTCCGGGACAGCTCTGTGCAATGCTGGCCGATAGATTTGTCATTTTATGAAAGGAAGCAACTGATTTTTCTTTTGCAACAATAGGAATGATCATGGATTGCAGAAATTAGTAAATTCTTTAAATTGAAATGAATGTTTTTTTTTAGAAATTACTTTATATCACGAAGATTATTATTAGGACATTTTTTAAAAGATTTACGTGCGACTTTACATAACATTACTAGATATGCGCGAGGCTGCTTTTTTTACCTTATACAATAATACTCAGGCTCCGGCATCGCTGCACCGCGACCGGCCCAGCCAACACGATACACCAGACAGGACTGACAAGCGCAGACAGGCGACTGCTCGCTAGCAACAACTTACTGCTACTGCTACACAGTTCGTACTGCAGTCAACACTGCTCTTTGGTCTCAGATTCTCTTATGGCTTACATATCGCAGGCAGCACATACCTCTTACAAGGTTTATTAGGTTATTGCTTTCTGCATTTGAGAATGGCTCAAATGGCTCTGAGCACTATGGGACTCAACATCTTAGGTCATAAGTCCCCTAGAACTTAGAACTACTTAAACCTAACTAACCTAAGGACATCAAACACACCCATGCCCGAGGCAGGATTCGAACCTGCGACCGTAGCAGTCCCGCGGTTCCGGACTGAAGCGCCAGAACCGCTAGACCACCGCGGCAGGCCCATTTGAGAATGTTTAGTTATGATGTCAGTTGGTCTGTGGTGGATTAACAGAATGTGTTCTCTAAATGCAGAATTACAACGGCTACATTTAGTGCTGTTATCTGTTCTGTGTATCTAATATTTAAATTTCTGCTTGCCTGTTCAGTGTAAATTGAACTACAGTTTGACATATCAGCTGATGCATACCACATAAGTTTGTCTGTGTTGGTGCTGGTTGTCCTTAGTTTATCTTGTAGTGAATGCTGTATTGATGCTGTTAAAACTGGGAAGTCGCGACGCTACAGAACTGCAGCGAAATGCGGGAAGACCTGTAGGGGATCGACGCTGAATGTAGGGAGTGGCAATCGACCCTCAACACAAGCTAACGCAACGTATTACCAACACATGGAGGGAGTGCCATGACAGAACTCTACCATCTGGTGAGCAAGATGTATGAGACAGGCGAAAACCTTAAGACTTCAAGAAGGATATAATAATTCCAATCCCAAAGAAAACAGGTGTTGACAGATGTGAAAATTACCTAACTCTCAGTTTAATAAGTCACGGCTGCAAAATACTATCGCGAATACTTTACAGACGAATGGAAAAATTGGTAGAAGCCGACCTCGGGGAAGATCAGTTTAGATTCCGTAGAAATGTTGGAACAAACGAGGCAATACTGATCCTATTACTTATCTTAAGGATCTATAGATTAAGGAAAGGCAAACCTATGTTTCTAGCATTTGAAGACATGGCGAAAGCTTTTGACAATGTTGACAGGAATACTCTCTCTCTCTAATTCTGAAGGTGGCGGGGGTCAAACACAGGGAGCGAAAGGCTATTTACGATTTGTACAGGAACCACATCGCAGTTATGTGAGTGGACTGGTATGAAAGGGAAGCAGCGGTTGGGAACGGAGTGAGACAGGGTTGTAGCCTATCTTCTATGTTATTCAATCTGTATATTGAGCAAGCAGTAAAGGAAACAAAAGAAAAATTCGAGTAGGAATTAAAATCCATGGAGAAGAAATAAAAACTTTGAGGTTTGCTGATGACATTGTAGTTCTGTCAGAGACAGCAAAGGATCTGGAAGATCAGTTGAACGGAATGGACTTCAAAGGAGGATATAAGACGAACATCAACAAAAGCAAAACGAGGATAATGGAATGTATTCGAATTAAATCGGGCGATGTTGAAGGAATTAGATTAGAAAATGAGACACTTGAAGCACTAGATGAGTTTTGCTATATGGGGAGTAAAATAACTGACGATGGTCGAAATAGAGAGGATGTAAAACGTAGACTGGCTATGGCAAGGAAAGCGTTTTTGAAGAAAAGTTTATTAAGTCGTTCTTGGGTAGCTCAGATGGTAAAGCAGTTGCCCGCGAAAGGCGAAGGGCCCGAGTTCGAGTCTCGGTCCGGTACACAGTTGTAATCTGCCAGGAAGTTTCTACAGGAGTTGTTTCAATCGGATTTTGGCTGTCCAGTAACGCTATATTCACAGAATAGAGGTTTGAATTAATCGAGGTCGAAAAGAATTTGCACAAAGTTATATATTCTCGATAAACACAAATGGAGACAAATTGTTATAATCTGCACACGTTATCCTCGCTGCAATACATTGGCCTGTGCGGGAAACGTGAACGCGCAATGTCTGCACTCCGTATTTATAATAACTTTTCAGTTGTTGTTATTTTTGTTGTTGTTGTAGTTGCATCTTTAGGGCACTGGTTGGTTGAAATGGCTCTGAGCACTATGGGACTCAACTTCTGAGGTCATTAGTCCCCTAGAACTTAGAACTAATTAAACCTAACTAACGTATCACACACATCCATGCCCGAGTCAGGATTCGAAACTGCCACCGTAGCGGTCTCGCGGTTCCAGACTGCAGCGCCTAGAACCGCACGGCCACTTCGGCCGGCTTTAGGGAACTCAAGGTGGCTGTTGTCAGTGGCCGTATGTTGAGAGGACACAGCATGAGGGTAGCCTGAAATACGACATGAGGTCACATACGCTCCCTTGTACCCTATCTTACAAGAACACTCTAGCTTCGTCTGAACGATACAATGGAGTACGCAAGTAAGGCAGACCATTAAAAATATCGATATCAGATCTTAACAGCCACTGACAGGCAACTCCAGAAAGGAAGATTGATCACGAAGATAATAACTCGAGAGCCAATCATCCCCTAACATACCTTCGACCTAAGATCTAGGGTAGAAGGGAAGACAAAACAGAAAATCATAAAACGCCACATTCAGCTCATTATAAACTAAAACTGGGGGCAGGTCTGTCGATAAACCAGCTTCTAACCTCTCGTCATTATATAAAATACAGTTGGTTAAAGCGTGGCGCACTGTAACCGGCTTCCAAAGGATGGGGCCCTTCCACGCCCACAGCAACGTGGTGACCAAACCAAAAGTTCTACTATCACCTCCGTATAACATGTTAATTTTTTAATGGTGTCACAGGATGCAGGCTGTGATGTTATCCATGTGTCTGGGTAAGATTACTCATTAACATGGTCCATCAGGAGATAGAAAGTGGACGAAAGCGATCGAAGGGTAGCGGTTGTAAGGGCAGAGGAAAAAAGTGCCAAGGCAAGCGCCAAGGGAAAATAACCTCTACGACAGTAGGACGGGTTGTAAGGGCAGTAGCGGCTTGCTATCTGCGACAGTGCATGCTGGGAGTGGTTATGTTAGTGCGAGGTATCGTGCAGCGTTACCTTTGTCGCTGCTGGAGCTCGTTGCGGGGCTTGCTGCAGTTACTGCGTCCCTGTAACAGTTCAAGGTCGCAATACATTAGTGGGCTATCGGTCATAGATCAGCTCACAGCGTAGGGGGGGGGGGGGTGGCTGGTTTGCGCGCTGTGTACAGTACGGTTACCCTGCGGTTGCCTGTTTTTCGGCGGGTCGAACATCTGGGGTTACCAGTAGTAGCTGGGTTGCAGGGGCTCGCCAGTACTGTCGTGTTAGCGTGCTATGGACCATAGATGTTTAGTTCCTAGCCAGTAATGTCTTTGGTTTGTTATGCTTCCATCTATGGTTGTGGTCATAGTTACCCAGAGAAAGGATAATGCGCGAGTGTCTCGTGTTATTGTACAGTCGTGTGGAGATTTTTTGGAATACCTGCAAGATGGTATCTAGCCGGTATTCCCGGTGAAGGTCCGCGGTGCGTGTGTAGCGCGGAGCGTTGCTTATGATTTTGAGTACTTTGTTGCCGGCCGGAGTGGCCGAGCGGTTCTAGGCGCTACAGTCTGGAACCGCGCGACCACTACGGTCGCAGGTTCGAATCCTGCCTCGGGTATGGATGTGTGTGATGTCCTTAGGTTAGTTAGGTTTAAGTAGTTCTAAGTTCTAGGGGACTGTTGACCTTAGAAATTAAGTCCCATAGTGCTCAGAGCCATTTGAACCCAGTATTTTGTTCTGTATGAGCTATAGACGGCGCAGGCGAGTGGGCGCAGTGTATCCCCAGACAAGGGGTCAAATAAGTGTCATGTACATGGACCTAGACACCCTCCTATTCAGTGTGCTACGCCTGTTTGAGCCTCGCGTTTGCTTTGTTGGTCACGTGTTGAATGTGGTCCCCCCAGAGTAGTTTCCTGTCCAGCCAGACACCGAGGTATTTGACCTTCTCGCGGAAACGTATTGGGCGTGCATGTGGTGTTATTGGGTTGCAGTGCTGATGTTTGCGCAGTTGCTTCGGTCTTCTAGTGAACAGAACGGCTTCGCACTTGTCGACGTTTACTCTAACACGCCATTTCACCAGCCAAGGCTCTGCCGTTCTGAGTGCAGTCTGTAGCCGTGAGTTAATGTTAGACGGCTTCCAATCTTGCGCAAGGGTGGCGGTGTCATCCGCGTAGATTGCCACCGTCGTGTTGTGTGTAGCTGGGAGGTCGTTAATGTAGAGGTTAATCAGTAAGGGCCCTAGGATGCTTCCTTGGGGTACTCCTGCCTGTATACCATGCACCCCACATGCATTACAAATAGGCGGCTCTTTACTTCTGAGAAGGAAGGTATCGGGATTCATCAGACCGTGCAACGCTCTTTCACCGCCCTAACGTGCAGTGTCGATGGTCACGTGCCCATTTGAGTCGTAGTTGCCGATGTGGTGGTGTTAATATTGGAGGACGCACGGGTCGTAGGCTGTGGAGGCGCATCGTTAGGAGTGCAAGGTGCTCTGTGTGTTCAGGCACACTTGTTCTCTGCCAGCATTAAAGTCTGATGTTAGTTCCGCCACAGTACCCCGCCTGTCCTGTTTTTCCACTCCGCCCAGCCTACGACGTCCGACATCTGCAATGAGGGGTGGCCGCCCAATCCCACGACCTCTGGACGTGCTTTCACCTCGGTTCCGCCACGTGTTGAGGACACTCACCACAGCACTCCTCCAACACCCGACAAGTCGTTCAGTTTCCGAAATGCTCGTGCCGAGCCTCCGGACCATCACAATCTGCCCTTGGTCAAACTCAAGATAGACCGCGCGCCTTCCCCACTCTACACACGGACAGCACGCTCACTGATACGACGAGGGTTCCAGAATGAGATTTTCACTCTGCAGCAGAGTGTGCGCTGATATGAAACTGCCTGGCAGATTAAAACTGTGTGCCCGACCGAGACTGGAACTCGGGACCTTTGCCTTTCGCGGGCAAGTGCTCTACCATCTGAGCTACCGAAGCACGACTCACGCCCGGTACTCACAGCTTTACTTCTGCTAGTATCTCGTCTCCTACCTTCCAAAATTTCATTCTAGAAACATCCCCCAGGCTGTGGCTAAGCCATGTCTCCGCAATATCCTTTCTTTCAGGAGTGCTAGTTCTACAAGGTTCGCAGGAGAGCTTCTGTAAAGTTTGGAAGGTAGGAGACGAGGTACTGGCAGAAGTAATTATGTGAGCACCGGGTGTGAGTAGTGCTTCGGTAGCTCAGTTGGTAGAGCACTTGCCCGCGAAAGGCAAACGTCCCGAGTTCGAGTCTCGGTCGGGCACACAGTTTTAATCTGCCAGGAAGTTTCACTACGAGGGTTGTTTTTTAAGTAAGGGCCGTTCGCGCGTATAGTCCCGTAGTTCGCGCGGACGCCGCAACAAGCCACCGCGCCACTTGCCGGCATCCTTCCCGTTCACACTGATGCAAGTTGCAGCTCTGTAGCTGACGTGTACGCATCGCTGTGCCACTTTATAATGTTTACGATTATTGAATCGCCCGCCGCGTGTGAGATACGGTCAGTGATACGTTTTTTGACCGCCAGAAGCCTATCAGCTGCAGAAATTCATCGTCAGTTAACAGAAGTTTATGGCTTGAATGCGATGAGTGAAGGTAAAGTGCGTCAATGGGTTAGAGAGTTTAAAAATGGCCGTCAAAACGTCCATGACGAAGAACGCTCGGGGCGGCCCTCTGTGATCACTGATGATTTGGTGGCTGCAGTCGAAACAAACATTTGTGAGGACAGAAGATTCACAATTTCCACTCTTTCTTTGGAACTTCCACAAGTTTCGAGATCGGTTTTGTACAAAATTGTGTCTGAAAACCTAAACTTTAAGAAACTGTGTTCTCGGTGGGTACCCAGACTCCTCACAGAGGACCACAAAGGGAAGAGATTTGCCACTTCATTGGACTTTTTGATTCGTTACGAGGAAGAAGGGGATGACATGTTGAGTCAAATTGTCACTGGAGATGAAACATGGGTATCCCGTATCACTCCCGAAAGCAAGCGACAATCGATGGAATGGCGACACACTACCTCACCCGTCAAGGTCAAAGCCAAACAGACACTGTCAAAGCGCAAGATTATGGCAACTGTGTTCTGGGACCGGCGCGGTGTTTTGCTAGTGGACTTTATGCCACGAGGAACGACAATCAACTCAGATGCCTACTGTGCAACTCTAAAGAAGCTCCGCAGAGATTTTCAAAACAAAAGGCGCGGCATGCTGACAAAAGGAGTTTTGCTCCTGTACGATAACGCTAGGCCTCACACCTCTCAAAAGACCCGTGATTTGATTGATTCTTTTGGCTGGGAAGTTTTGGACCATTCACCATACAGCCCCGACCTTGCTCCTAGCGATTTTCGCCTTTTCCGGTACCTGAAACACCATATTGGCGGGCAGCGCTTCAATGACGACGATGAAGGGAAAGCGGACGTGAACTCTTGGCTGTCGGAGCAGGCGGCCGAATTCTTTGAAGAGGGAATTAAAAAGTTAGTTGTACGGTATGACAAGTGCTTAAATAAACAAGGCAACTATGTAGAAAAATAGGTAAAATTGTGTAGAATCAGAAAATAAAAGTTTTTTTACAAAAGTATTTGTATCTTTTAAAAAAAATAAAAACGGCACTTACTTAAAAAACAACCCTCGTACACGCATCGTGTGTGTGTGTGACCAGCAGTCATTCCTCACAAGGGGACGCTGCTATCGCAAGGACGGATTTATATCGATAGTACGTCAGTGGTCATAATATTGCGGCTGATCAGTGTATATGCGATGTGACAACAGTTACAAGAAAAAAATTGCTGGAAAGCTGATCTGATCTTATTTGCCAATTATGAGAAGTGCTGCAAGTAGAACAATCATTTTTGCCTACTGGCGTGACACCACCGTTCTTAGCTTCTTCTTCTATTGGGAACAGCGACGCATCTGACGTTTCCTGATCAACCAGCGCAATCCCTTTCTTGAAAACACCGGACTGTGCTTTGATTTACTTCTTACAGACCACTTCCTGATGTTTCGCCATTTCTTTTTCTCAGTTACGTGCGCGGAAATTCCTTTGGAGCCGACTGAATTACTTTCAGTGTATTGCGCAATACGACCCTCACACAGTGCAATATACGAGTACAGCACAATATGATGAGCCAGCGCCAGTATCTTCAAAGTTCAGCAGTATCTCCACCATACTGTGCAAACCGGACAGTTGATTTTCTACATCTACGAAATTACTCTGTTAATCACAATAAAGTGCCAGGCAGAGGGTTCAATGAACCACCTACAAGTTGTCTCTCTACCGTTCCACTCTCGAACGGCACGCGGGAAAAGCGAGCACTTACATTTTTCTGTGCGAGCCCTGATTTCTCTTATTTAATCGTGATGATCATTTCTCCCTATGTAGGTGGCTGCTGACAGAATGTTTTTGCAATCGGAGGAGAAAACTGGTGATTGAAATTTCATGAGAAGATCCCGTCGCAACTAAAAACGCCTTTGTTTTAATGATTGCCACTCCAATTCACATGTTATGTTTGTGACACTATCTCTCCTATTTCGCGATAATACAAAACGAGCTGCCCTTCTTTGTACTTTTTCGATGTCATCCGTCAGTCCCACCTGATGCGGATCCCACACCGCACGGCAGTACTCCAGAATAGGGCGGACAAGCGTGGTGTAGGCAGTCTCTTTAGTAGACCTGTTGCGTCTTCTAAGTGTTCTGCCATTGAATCGCAGTCTTTGGTTTGCTCTACCAACAATAGTACTTATTACTTCATGAGTATAAAGAGCTAGTTGTGTTTCACAAGAACGATATTTTCTGATACCATGCTTACTATCTGTCAATAAATCGTTTTCTTCGAGGTACTTCACAATGTTCGGATACAGTACATGTTCCAAAACCCTACTGCAAATCGACCTTATTGATATAGGTCTGTAATTCAGCTGGTTACTCCTACTTCGCTTTTTGGGTATTGGTGTGACTTGAGCAATTTTCCAGTCTTTAGGTTCAAAAAATGGCTCTGAGCACTATGGAACATAACATCTTTGGTCATCAGTCCCCTAGAACTAAGAACTACTTAAACTTGACTAACCTAAGGACCGAGGCAGGATTCGAACTTGCGACTGTAGCGGTCGCGCGGTTCCAGACTGTAGCGCCTAGAACCGCTCGGCCACCCCGGCCGGCCAGTCTTTAGGTACGGAACGAGCGGTTGTATACAAGTGCTAAATATGGAGCTATTTTATCGGTGTACTCTGAGAGGAACCTGACTGGTATACAGTCTGGACCGGAGGTCTTGCCTTTATTAAGTGATTTAAGCTGCTTCGTTACTCCGAGGATATCTACTTCTATGTTTCTCATCTTGGCAGTTGTTCTTGATTGGAATTAAAGATCATTTACTTCGTCTTCTTTGGTGAAGGAGTTTCGGAAAACCGTGTTTAATAACTCTGCTTTAGCGGCACTGTCATCAGTGACTGCGTAGTGCCCAGTACTGGGCACTAAATAGCGAGCCTTTGACGGCCTATTAAGAAACATCTGCACTCTACTGGCTGCAGTTATTCGTGGAGAAGCGAACCGCCGATGAAAGGTGGCGAGAGTGAGAGCAGGGGAAGGAAGCGATTTCGTCAGCGCTCTAACAGCTGTCGCCCATCGTAAACAAGTCGGCCGCAGTGCGTTTACGTAGAAGGAAGGCTCTCATAGCGTGTCACTCTGACGTCGGAGGTACGTCACTAAATTACCTCACCACAGACATCGTAACATTTCCAGAAGTGACGCCCGTAGAGGTTGAAGACTGGACGGTGCCGAGAATTCCACGGAATCTGTTACAGTCAGTGTCTGTGTGTAGTTCTCTGGCTTGTATCTCCACAACAGAGTGGCTCAGCGCGATACACGAGCATACACTTTAAGAGACATTCAGAACACTCTCGCACTTCGCCCTGTAATATACAGGGTGGTCCACTGATCGTGACCGGGCTAAATATCTCACGAAATAAGCGTCAAACGAAAAAAAACTACACACAACGAAACTTGTCTAGCTTGAAGGGGGAAACCAGATGGCGCTATGGTTGGCTCGCTAGATGGCGCTGCCATAGTTCAAATGGAAATCTACTGACCTTTTTTTTAAAATGGGAACCCCAATTTTTTATTACATATTCATGTAGTACGTAAAGAAATATGAATGTTTTAGATGGACCACTTTTTTCGCTTTGTGATGGATGGTGCTGTAACAGTCACAAACATATGGCTCACAATTTTAGACGAACACTTGGTAACAGGTAGGTTTTGTAAATCAAAATACAGAACGTAGGTACGTTTGAACATTTTATTTCGGTTGTTCCAATGTGATACATGTACCTTTGTGAACTTATCATTTCTGTGAACGCATGCTGTTACAGCGTGATTACCTGTAAATATCACATTAATGCAATAAATGTTCAAAATGATGTCCGTCAACCTCAATGCATTTGGCAATACGTGTAACGACATTTCTCTCAACAGCGAGTAGTTCGCCTTCCGTAATGTTCGCACATGCACTGACAATGCGCTGGCGCATGTTGTCAGGCGTTGTCGGTGGATCACGATAGCAAAATACCTTCAACTTTCCCCACAGAAACAAAACCGGGGACGTCAGATCCGATGAACGTGCGGGTCATGGTATGGTTCTTCGACGAACAATCCACCTATCATCAATTATGCTATTCAATACCGCTTCAACCGCACGCGAGCTGTGTGCCAGACATCCATCATGTTGGAAGTGCGTCGCCATTTTGTATGGAGTGAAACGTCTTGTAGTAACATCGGTAGAACATTACGTAGGAAATCAGCATATATTGCACCATTTACATTGCCATCGATAAAATAGGGGCCAATTATCCTTCCTCCCATAATGCCGCACCATACTTTGACCCGCCAAGATCGCTGATGTTCCACTTGTCGCAGCCATCGTGGATTTTCCGATGCCAAATAGTGCATATTATGCCGGTTTACGTTACCGCTGTCGGTGAATGACGCTTCGTCGCTAAATACAAGACGTGCAAAAAATCTGTCATCGTCCCGTAATTTCTCTTGTGTCCAGTAGCAGAACTGTACACGACGTTCAAAGTCGTCGCCATCCAATTCCTGGTGCATAGAAATATGGTACGGGTGCAATCGATGTTGATGTAGCATATTCAACACCGGGGTTTTTGAGATTCCCGATTATCGCGCAATTTGTCTGCTACTCATGTGCGGATTAGCCGCAACAGCAGCTAAAACACCTACTCGGGCATCACCATTTGTTGCAGGTCGTGGTTGACGTTTCACACGTGACTGAACACTTCCTGTTTCCTTAAATAACGTAACTATCCGGCGAACGGTCCGTACACTTGGATGATGTCGTCCAAGATACCAAGCAGCATACATAGCATACGCCCGTTGGGCAGTTTGATCACAATAGCCATACATCAACACTATATGGACCTTTTCCGCAATTGGTAAACGGTCCATTTTAACACGGGTAATGTATCACGAAACAAATACCGTCCGCACTGGCGGAATGTTACGTGATACCACGTACTTATACGTTTGTGATTGTTACAGCGCCATCTGTCAAAAAGCGAAAAAAGTGGTCCAACTAAAACATTCATATTTCGTTACGTACTACACGAATATGTAATAAAAAATGGGGGTTCGTATTTCAAAAAACACAGTTGATATCCGTTTGACCTATGGCAGCGCCATCTAGCGGGCCAACCATAGCGCCATCTGGTTTCCCCCTTCAAGCTAGACAAGTTTCGTTCTTTGTAGTTTTTTCGTTCGATGCTTATTTCGTGAGATGTTTGGCCCTGTCATTATCAATGGACCACCCTGTATACTATCTTATTAAAAATGTATGTGTAAGTTTCGTATGAGGTTCATATAAATGAAAATGAAATGATCCTATGGCATTTTTTGGCCGGGATATCCCCTTTGGCGTTCGGCAGCCCTATTTCAAGTCTTTTTAGTTGACGCCACTTCGACGACTTCGTGTCAGCGATGATGAAAGACACACATCACCCGGGAATCGAACCCGGGCCCCCTGGCGTGCTAGGCGCTAACGCTACCTCTGCGTTACGGAGGCGAACGAGGTTCACATCAATCGGATCATACAACCCTGTTAAGAGAATGGCGTCCATTTCAAGTAATGGTACACGTAGTCAAAGTTGACGTCCCACGATAATTACTATTTGTTTAAAGCCGTGGCTACATAATAGACTACCATTATTCTCTTAAATAGCCGATTAAATAGGAGAACATGAAGTACCTTATTTTCAGGATAAACGTAGTTCCCGCATGTACGATTGCTGAACGAAGCGGAAATGAGCGATAGGAGAGCATTGAGGGAAGCGTTCAATGATTTTCAAACTAAGACATTGTCAACCGACCTGAGTAAAAATCCTAAATGATTTTGGTCGTATTAAAATCAGTAAGTGGGTCAAAACCAGCTATTCATTCTCTCAGCTACCAAACCGGCACCGAAACGGAAGAGAGAAGGCCGAAATACTGCATTCGGTCTTCCGAAGCTGTTGCACCGGGGAAGATCGTAACTCTGTCCCTTCTTTCAATCGTCGTACGAACGTCGAAACGGCGGAAATTGTGATAACCGATCGCGGAATTGAAAAGCAGCTATAATCGCTTAGTAGTGGAAAGGCATTAGGACCAGATGAGATATCTGTAAGATTCTATAAAGATTATGCCAAAGAACTTGCTATCCTTCTAGCAGTAATTTATCGTGGATTTAATTTATCGTAGATCGCTTGAGCAACGAAAGGTACCTAACGACTGGAAAAAAGCGCAAGAGATATACACAATTATAGACCTATATGTTGACGTCGATCTGTTGTAGGGTTATGAAACATGTTTTATGTTCAATAATTATGACGTTGTTGGAAAATGGACACCTCATATATAAAAATCAACATGGATTCCCCAAACAGAGATCCTGCGAAACACAGCTCTCTCCGTTCCTTCATGAGATCCACAGCGCAGTGGACAACGCGCTCAGGTTGATGCCGTGTTCCTTGATTTCAGTGAGGCATTTGACACCGTCCCGCATTGCCGTTTCATGAAAAAAATACGAGCTTACGGAGTATCGGAGCTGACTTGCGAATGGATTCAAGACTTTCTTGCAGGTGAAACTCAACAAGTCGCTCTTAACGGAACAAATTCGACTGATGTAAAGGTAATATCCGGAGTACCAGAGGGAAGTGTGATAGGACCGTTGCTGTTTACGACATATATAAATGATCTAGTAGAGAGCGCTGGATGCTCTTTAAAGCTATTCGCAGATGATGCAGTTGTTTATACCAAAGCTGCAACGCCAGGAGATAGTAAGAATTTGCAGAACGACCTGCAGAGAACTGATGAATAGTGCAGGCTCTGGCAGTTGAACCTGAACGAAAAAAAAGGTAACATATTACGCGTAGATAGGAAAAGAAATCCAGTACTGCACAGCTACACTATTGATGACAAACAGCTGGAGACAGCGTCTGCTGTAAAATATCTAGCGTAACTATCCAGAGCGACCTTAAGTAGAATGACCACATAGAACAGACAATGGGAAAAGCAGATATCAGACTCAGATTAATCGGAAGAATCTAAAGGAAATGTAACTCATACATGAAAGAAGTGGCTTATAAGACGCTTGTTCGCCCGATTCGAGCCAAAGAAGAACGGCGCGTTTTGTTACGGGTTCGTTTAGCTGGCGTGAGAGTGTTACGGAGATGCTAAACAAACTCCACTGGCAGACGTTACAAGACAGGCGTTGTGCATCGCGAAGAATTTTACTATTGACATTTCTGGACAGCAGCACTTTTCAGGAGGAGTCGAGGAGTCGGACAACATATTACTCCCCCCCCCCCCCCCCCTTACATCTTGCCAATTGACCACGAGGACAAAATTCGATAACTAGAGCCAAAAACCTGAAATAATTTAAAATTCTGACCATATGCGCTTGTATTGCTTGCACATTTTACTTCTCTTTATTAATGAAGACATTGTTTAGCGAATATGTGGGCACGACGCCCAGCTTTAGGTGAATTTAGAGAATTTAGCAGCAATAGCAGCCAACAATTAACGTACATCTGCTGCAGTTAAAAATGGCAATAAATCCGAGGAAATGTGCTTTACATCCATATGAACATGAAATAAAACCAGTTATTTTATGTTAACGAACAATAATTATATTCCGAGATAACAAACAAAAATTATCGCATTACAGACCTATCCATCCACGTAATAAAATGTTGGCGCAAAAGTTCGAGTCTTAGTCCTCCAAGGACTCGAACAGAAGTAAGTTTTACTAGTATCACTGTTGTGTCTAGACAAGACAGCCTAGACACAATGCGAGGAAGCCGAAAGGCACGCGCTTAAACTCACGCAGGCTGGCGTGAGGTCTGAAACAGGATACGTAATGAATGCTATAAAGAAAAGTACGTAGTTTCTGGAATACTTAACTTTAATCCACATTTGTAGAACATCGCTCTAGATGATACATTAATAGAATCTCAATATCTATACTGGTAATGGCGCCTTGCTAGGTCGTAGCAAATGTAGCTGAAGGCTATGCTAACTATCGTCCCGGCAAATGAGAGCGTAATTCTCAGTGAACCATGGCTAGCAACGTCGGCTGTACAACTGGGGCGAGTGCTAGTACGTCTCTCTAGACCTGCCGTGTGGCGGCGCTCGGTCTGCTATCACTTAAAATGGCGACACGCGGGTCCGTCGTATACTAGCGGACCGCGGCCGATTTAAAAGCTACCACCTAGCAAGTGTGGTGTCTGGCTGTGACACCACGATCACAGTCTTTACACAATTAGTGTTAACAATGACCATTGTACTTTCTTTGATTTTGTTTCGCGGTGATACGACTGATATCTTAGTTTATTGGATTTCGTGCTTTTGTCACTTCGTGTCTTCTCACACGCAAGGGAATGTCTATCTTTCCATTTCCAGGCGACAATACAGCCCTTACCGCACTGTGTACTGGTTACGGCGTATATCAGAGACTTGAGATAGAAAATTACACATGTCGTCCCATGCTAAGGCCATTGCGCAAAACAAGAGTGGCGCATTGCCTGAAGACAGTACATGTTCCGGGTTTCCTGCGAAGACAGTTCTCCTGCGGTACGGATAACAAGAGTGTCACAACGTACAAGAGAAACAGTGCAGCACTAGAAACGTACTTCAAAGCTGTAAACTGCGCACGAATTTACCGTGAAATACAGGCGGTATGTGGGACAAATGTAGAATCTCGTCCGGCCGAGGTGAAATGGTGCCTACACTTTGACCAAGATCGCACAGGTGTGGGTCAAGCTGACACGGAAGTTATGATCTTGAACCGTGCGATTTCCATGTTTTCGGCAAGGTTCAAGATAATCCGGACAGGGAAAAGATTTTGCAAATGGTTCAGATGGCTCTGAGCACTATGGGACTTAACATCTGAGGTCATCAGTCCCCTTGAACTTAGACCTACTTAAACCTAACTAACCTAAGGACATCACACACATCCATGCCCGAGGCAGGATTCGAACCTGCGACCGTAGCAGTATCGCGGTTCCGGACTGAAGTGTCTAGAACCACGCGGCCACACTGGCCGGCAAAGACTTTGCAACGATGAGGAAGTTCGCACAACTATTCTCAAATGTATCCGTGATCCAGGAGCGGACGTCTGTCCTCGAGGAACTGAACGATTCGAGGAAAGTTCCGACAACTCTTTACATGGACTCGGTCACTAATGTCCGCAGATCGTGGTCTTGTGGCTGGCGTTGCTACCTCTCGATCACGGGGTCCCGGGTTCGATTCGCGGCCGGATTGGAGATTTTTCTCTGCCCGGCAACTGAGTGTTTGTGTTGTCCTCATCATTCCGTCATCATTTATGAAATTGGCTGGATTCGACTCGACCTGTACGGTGGCAGGTTCGAATTCTGCCTCGGGCGTGGATGTGTGTGATGTCGTTAGGTGAGTTAGGTTCAATTAGTTCTAAGTTCTAGGGGACTGATGACCTCAGATTTTAAGTCCTATAGTGCTTAGAGCCATTTGAACCATAATAATATCTAACTTTTTGAAGTCCCGTAGTGTGCAGGGTGTAGCTACGTAAATTACACTGCTGGCCATTAAAATTACTACACCAAGAAGAAATGCAGATGATAAACGGGTATTCATTGGACAAATATACTAGAACTGACATGTGATTACATTTTCATGCAATTTGGGTGCATAGTTCCTGAGAAATCAGTACCCAGAACAACCACCTCTGGCCATAATAACGGCCTTGATACGCCTGGCCATTGTCAGACACAGCTTGAATCGCGTGTACAGGTACAACTGCGCATGCAGCTTCAACACGATACCACAGTTCATCAAGAGTAGTGAATGGCGTATTTTGACGAGCCAGTTGCTCGGCCACCATTGACCAGACGTTTTCAATTGGTGAGAGATCTGGAGCATGTGTTGACCAGGGCAGCAGTCGAACATTTTCTGTATCCAGAAAGGCCCGTACAGGACCTGCAACATGCGGTGGTGCATTATCCTGCTGAAATGTAGCGTTTCGCAGCGATCGAATGAAGGGTAGAGCCACGGGTCGTAACACATCTGAAATGTAACATCCACTGTTGAAAGTGCCGTCAATGCGAACAAGAGGTGACCTAGACGTGTAACCAATGGCACCCCATACCATCACGCCGGGTGATACGCCGGTATAGCGATGACGAATACACGCTTCCAATGTGCGTTCATGCGATGTCGCCAAACACGGATGCGACCATCATGATGCTGTAAACAGAACCTGGGTTCATCAGAGAAAATGACGTTTTGCCATTCGTGCATCCAGGTTCGTCGTTGAGTACACCATCGCAGGCACTCCTGTCTGTGATGCAGCGTCAAGGGTAATGCAGCCGTCGCCTCCGAACTGATAGTCCATGCTGCTGCAAACGTCGTCGAACTGTTCGTGCAGATGGTTGTAGTCTTGCAAACGTCCCCATCTGTTGACTGAGGAATCGAGACGTGGCTGCACGATCCGTTACAGCCATGCGGTTAAGATGCCTGTCATCTCGGCTGCTAGTGATACGAGGCCATTGGGATCCAGCACGGCGTTCCGTATTACCCTCCTGAACCCACCGATTCCATATTCTGCTAACAGTCATTGTATCTCGACCAACGCGAGCAGCAATGTCGCGATACGATAATCCGCAATCGCGATAGGCTACAATCCGACCTTTATCAAAGTCGGAATCGTGATGGTACGCATTTTTCCTCCTTACACGAGGCATCACAACGACGTTTTACCAGGCAACGCCGGTCATCTGCTGTTTGTGTATGAGAAATCGGTTGGAAACTTTCCCCATGTGAACACGTTGTAGGTGTCGCCACCGGCGCCAACCTTGTGTGAATGCTCTGAAAAGCTAATCATTTGCATATGACAGCATCTTCTTCCTGTCGGTTAAATTTCATGTCTGTAGCACGTCATCTTCTTGGTGTAGCAATTTTAATGGCCAGTAGTATACGTTTATAGACTTTGTGGAGGGGCTTGTTCCCTCTGCAGCCTTCAGCAGCGAGAGCGTTGCAGCGTACTTAATTCCTCATAGACAAGGTGCGAGTCAGTGGGTTCTGAGAAACGGTGCCGGTACTGTTCCATCCTATTGTACTGTACGCCTCTGAATAGCACTGTCTGATGAATGGCCTTGTCGTCGATGCATAGCACCTTCTGTCATGGGACAATGTAAATACGGTACGACAGAGCCACCTTATGGAAAACTAAAAAAAAAAAACAGCATCGTGACTTTCTAGTAATCAGGCACGTCCTCCGCGTTTCCCTGCAGGGTATAAAGAATGCACATTTAAATAAACAGCACAGTACGGGTAAACTTTTACGCTTGTTACTTTTAAATAAGCTGGAAAACAGTAATGTTAGACAAGGCGGTAGACAAGTTAACTTCCAGAATGAGATTTTCACTCTGCAGCGGAGTGTGCGCTGATATGAAACTTCCTTGCAGATTAAAACTGTGTGCCGGACCGAGACTCGAACTCAGGACCTTTGCCTTTCGCGGGCAAGTGGTACTGGTAGAGCGTGAGTCGTGCTCGGGTAGCTCAGATGGTAGAGCACTTGCCCGCGAAAGGCAAAGGTCCCGAGTTCGAGTCTCGGTCCGGCACACAGTTTTAATCTGCCGGGAAGGTTCAAGTTAACTTCCGTATCTCCTTAAGCTGGCTTCTCCGACACCAGGTTCCTTACTCCAAATTCTTCAGTGGAGCATTCTCTATGCCCTGTTACATTTTTGCACGCTCTTACGGAAACATCTGCATCATACTCCGCAAGCCACCTAATCGTGTGTGGCGGAGAATAGTTTCGGTACCACTGTCTAAACCCTCCAACCCTGTTCCACTCGCGAATAGTGCGTGGGAAGAATGATTGTCGGTAAGCGTCTGTATTGGCTCTAATTTAACGAATTTTCGCCTCGTGGTCAATAGGCGAGATGTATGAGGGGGGAAGTAATATGTTGTCCGACTCCTCCTGAAAAGTGCTGTCCCAAAATTTCATTAGTAAATCTCTCCGTGGTGCACAACGCCTCTCTTGTAACTTTTGCCAGTTTAGCATCTCCGTTACGGTCTCTGGCCAGCTATACGATCCCGTGACGAAACGCGCCGCTCTTCGTTGGATCTTCTCTATTTCGTCTATCTGTTCTACCTGATAGGGATCTCAGGCAGATGAACAATACTCAATAATCTGGCAAACAAGCGCCTTATAAGCCATTTCCTTCGTGGATGAGTTACATTTCCATAAGATTCTTCCGATGAATCTGAGTCTGCTGTCTACTTTTCCCACTATCTGTTTTATATGGTCATTCCACTTAAGTTCGCTCTGGATAGTTACGCCTAGATATTTTACGGTAGACGCTGCTTCCAGCTGTTTGTCATCAATAGTGTAGCTGTACAGTAGTGAAATTCGTTTCCTATGTATGCAAAATATATTTATTTACCTTCAGGGTCAACCGCCAGATCCTGCACCATTCATCAATTCTCTGCAGGTCGTTCTGCAAATTCTTACCATCTTCTGGCGTTGCTGCTTTGGTATAGAAACTGCATCACCTGCGAATTGCCTTGAAGAGCATCCGACGCTTTCTTGCTAGATCATTTACACATATTGCAAACAGCAACGTTCCTATCACACTTCCCTGTGGTACTCCGGATATTACCTTTTCATCTGTCGATTTAGTTCCGTTAAGAGCGACGTTTTGAGTTGTGCCGGCCGAAGTGGCCGTGCGGTTAAAGGCGCTGCAGTCTGGAACCGCAAGACCGCTACGGTCGCAGGTTCGAATCCTGCCTCGGGCATGGATGTTTGTGATGTCATTAGGTTAGTTAGGTTTAACTAGTTCTAAGTTCTAGGGGGCTAATGACCTCAGCAGTTGAGTCCCATAGTGCTCAGAGCCATTTGAACCATTTTTTTTGAGTTGTATCTGCAGAAAAGTCTTCAATCCAATCGCAAGTCTGCTCCGATACTCCGTGACCTCGTTTTTTTTTCGTTAAACGGCAGTGCAGGACGGTGTTAAATGCCTTACTTAAATCAAGGAACACGGCATTAGCCTGAGCATCATTGTCCACTGCGCTGTGGAACTCATGGAGGAGCAGAGCGACACGCGCATAATCATATAAAAGTAGACTCCATAAAATATAATTTGTATGAAATACTGTTCCGTGTCAATTACGAGGTCATTTACAGTGTGTCCAGAAAACCTGATTTCAAAATTAAATATCTCGAAAACAAATGTCGATAGAGGAATGCAGTAAGCGGTATGTTTATTGTGAAAGCTGTAAGACGTTTATACAGCAGTTTGAAATAATAGTTATAAAAGCTGCTAACAGATGGCGCTGTAATCGCCATCCGTAATGCCTAGCATAAATAGTGATCCGAATCCCAGAGCGATCAGTTCCACTATTGAAACGTGAAAGGAGGTTAACGTACCGAAGGAAGAGATTAAAACCATGTACTCCATTGAACAACGCGTTTTTCTGGTGCTAGAGTACCACAGGTTAGAAGAGGGTCCTACGGCAACAAGACGAAGTTTTCAAGCACGATTTAATGTTCCAAAAGTACCCGATGCGAAAACCATTCGTACCCTCTTCGCAGAATTTCAACGAACAGGCAGCGTAACTGATGATCTAGTGGGGCATGTGGGCCGCAAGCAAACCGCAGTTACGCCTGAAAATGTCGCCACAGTTTCTGGAATTATTCAGCGAAATCCAATGTCACCCGTCCGTAGAATTGCATCTGAGATTGGTTTGAAGCGTTCAAGCACGCAGAAAATACTGAGAAAGAGCCTACACATGTTTCCATTCAAAATTCAAACGCACCAGGCCATACCCGTACGAGCTGTGCAACAAAGGGTTGCCTTTGCTAATCGGATGCTCACAATGATTGATAGTGAAGGATTTGATGTTGGCTGCATCTGGTTTACAGATGAAGCACACTTCCACCTGAATGGATACGTGAATAAGGAGAACTGACGATTTTGGGGTTCCGAAAAGCCATATTGGTGTGAAGCGAAACCCCTGTATTCTCCTAAAGTTACTGTGTGGGCTGCAGTATGCAGCAGAGGCGTTATTGGCCCTTTTTTCATTCGAGAAACGGTCACTGGTGCACGTTACGTTGCAATTTTGGAACAATTTGTCGCCACACAGCGAGCGTTAGAGGATCGACCAGGTACTGAATGGTTTATGCAAGATGGAGCCCGACCACATCGGACCGAACAAGTGTTTCGCTTTCTTGAGGAATACTTCGGGAATCGACTCATTGCTTTGGAATATCCCAAATTTACTGGTGCAGGCATGAATTGGCCTCCATATTCGCCGGATTTGACTCCCTGTGACTTTTTTTTTGTGGGGCACAGTGGAAGACATGGTCTACCCGAAGCATCCCGCCACGGTGGACGAGCTTGAATCGGCGATCTCTATGGCATGTGCATCCTATTTCGGTTGAGACACTACGAAATGTGATGGCGAATTTCGTTCTTCGTTTGCGCCACCTCTGTAGTGCCAATGGCGAACATTTTGAAAACATGGTGATGTGATTGTTTGCAAAGATTGTTTTCATACGATTATTTCACTTACGTATGCTGATATCAGCTGTACAGCGTACAGCGCCATCTGTTAGCAGCTATTGTAACTATTATTTCAAACTGCTGTATAAACTTCTTACAGCTTTCACAATAAACATACCGTTTACTGCATTCCTCTGTCGATATTTGTTTTCGAGATATTTAATTTTGAAATCAGGGAGTCCTTTTCTGGACACGCTGTAATATGTTGACGAGGTCTTAATGTAGGAGGTGTCGTAAAGATCGTGCACTACAATACGATGGAGCAGTGCCGGCATAGTTCCGCAAAACCCACTGACGTGCGCCTTGTGTATGGGGAAGTACGTTGCATTGCTCTCGCTGCTGAAATGCTGTACAGGGAACGATTTCCTAACACGCATCATCCGTCACGAAGAGTGCTTATTTCTGTCGATCAACGAGTGCGAGAGACTGGCTCACTGGGAAGAAGAAACGAGGGACCTGGCAACATGAGGACCACTCGCACACCCGATTTCGAAGATGCTGCCACCAGCCACAAACAAGAGGATTACCTTGCGCAACCGCCTCCGGCAGACATTCATGGTCCGAAGATGATCCGATAAAAAGATCGAAGCCGGCCACCATCAAAAAAGTTAAAGCGATCAAGACTGCTTCCAGTTTATTTATACCGATATCCTTGACTGCAAGATACGAGGGTCATTCAATAATTAGACAAATTGGTCTGGGGAAAAAACTGTTAGTAGGGCACGTTTGGTACTTTTATGGCTTTAAGTTGGCACCAGTGGGATGAGCCCCGATCAACTGCTGTATCAGCAATACATTTCAAGATGGCGAGTCCGCTTTAAATGTGCACATTTATTGAACAACGTTCAGTCATTCTTTTCTTACTTGCTGAAGGCGAGAAACCAGTGAATATATACTGTAGATTGTCTAAAGGTTATGGTCAAGGTTGTATGAATCGTCCAAATTTTTACAAGTGAGTAGAGCAGTTCAAAAATTGTCGCGACTCAGTGACTGGCGAACACCGTTCTGGCCGAGCAGTTGCAGTTTCAACTCCCTCACTTGGATGTTGTAACACCTCCGATTTATTATCCCGACCTGATCTGATCGAATAGCAGTGCAATATTTATTATTAACACGACCGTGAACCTAATGGGTCTGGCAATCGGAATTGACTGCTACGGAAGTTGTTACTTTCCAGTTCGTTCTGCTCAATACTATAATACTGAATGTCTGGTAATGAGGAACACCAACACGGTTTTACTAATTACGAACTTATATTCTTCTCAAAAGACAAAAAAGGAGACAGCCACTGCCTTCGCCATACATATCTAATTACGGCTAATCTCAGCACAAGGTTTCTTCACTTGCCATTATCGTCACACGCTAATCCATCACTGCATACAACAATGCAATCCAAGGTTAGGCCGGCGCGGTAGACGCGAAACCAAATATCGGCACTAGTAACGTCACTGATCACTTTCACAGAGATACTTCATCACTTTCCCGGTATTAATCTATTACATAGGGGTCTAACACGGCGATGGCGACACCCTTCTCCGATAAAGCCCTGTATTTCAACAATGGCCTTCACACACATATACTCGCCAACCACACTGGCGCATCTCGACACTCGATCTCGCAACACGTCGCAATCGATTGTTCGCCCTATCTACCTGTGCCGAGTGCAAATTGATCGTAAAGGCCTACGGACCCCTTAGAATGTCCAGATGACATTATTCGTGCCGACCGCCGTGTGACTGTGAAAGTGATAGTTGATAAGGTTCAAGTTAGTACTTGAGCTGTGCTCACTCCGAACTATGAGTTTCCTTCAACTTGGCTGTCTGTGTTTGGTTTCCCGCGGTTGTTGCGGTTATGCTGTGGTTCTTCCTCCTTCTACGAGTGGCAGCAGCGATGTGTATCGATATTTGCACTGTGTACGATCTTTGGCCTTGTGCGTGTAGTTTCTGGCTAGGGTGTGTGAGGGCAGTCGGTCGGTTGGTGCGGACCAGGGGGGACATCTCCGTGTGGTGCAGTCGGCTGGGTCCGCTGGCGGTCCCTGCGCAGTGTCGGGGCGTGTGTGGAGCTGTCCGATCGCTACGAGCTTCGTAGCTCACCGACCCAGGAAGTCGAAGTTGAGTGGTGTGTTAAGTACCCAAGCCACGTTCATTCATGTTGTGTCGTTCCTTTCGGTGTTTCGCTGTTGGGGAGCTTTTCCTGTGAGCAACACCAAGTGTTTGTAGTGGTGACATCGAACCGCCATGCCGTGGTATTAACTATTTTGGTTCACTACATTTCAAGTGCACCAGCGCAATTTTCTGCCTTGTCGGCGTTAGTATTCCGGCTACCTGCCCTGGAAACTCACGTAATTTCAGGCAGCGTCCTTTCCTCACCTGTTGTCGCCGTCTGACATGGTGTGTAGTTTTGACAGGTTAATACATATTTCAATGTGGATAATCATGTACGTAACAGTTTGGTCTTTGAGTTTTTATGTACCAATTGGTGGCTAGCGAGTCGTTCGGTCGCTCGGTCCGTGACTGTCTCTTGATTGGGTTACCGACGGATCAAGTGTAGTTGCCCCACCACCTGTGTCACCTAAGTGAACGTTAATGTTTCGAGGGCAGGACCCCCCCCCCCCAAGAAGGCGTCTGACTGCCGTTGTCTATACTGTCCTTTTCATGGGTGTTTAATGGTCTGTTGGTAATCTATTATAGCCAATGCATTAAAAGAAATTTTTTAAATTGTGTTTTATGTAAATAAATTGTGGGCCTTCAGCCGCTTAAAACCTTATTCTTAAATTTAGTTATTGTCGTTGCGTGACTTTTTCATTTAGAGGGCGTTCGGCCATTGAAAACTTAAACGTTAAGGTATTTTTGAATTTTTGGAAAATCAGCTGTGGAGCTTCAGCCGCTTAAAGCCTTATTCTCATAATGTCCCCTTAAGTGAAAACATTGCGGCCTTCTGCCTTAAAAGATTATGGTAACATATTTTAAAATTTTGAAATTTAATTGTGGCCTTCAGCCGTTTGTATTGCACGTTGTATATGTTTGTTCTATCCAGTTTTTCCTTGAGTTCGGCTATGTGCCAGTTTGGTTTAAAATTGTTATTAAATTACAATAAATTACAATTTTGAAGTGAACCTCACCGACACCTTATTTGGCCCTTTCCACAGTCCTAATGACCTGTTCTGCCCAGCGTTTTGGCGGGCGTTTCACTACTGGTACAGTTCATAACATTGTCTGTAACAAGAGGAAGTACTGCAAAACATGTGCAGGATGGGTCCCAAAGGAGTTGACGCGGCTACACAAGGAGACAAAGTTGACAGTGTGGCACAGAGCTAAAGGAACACTACAGGGTTATTACAAATGACTGAAACGATTTCACAGCTCGACAATAACTTTATTATTTGAGATATTTTCACAATGCTTTGCACACACATACAAAAACTCAAAAAGTTTTTTTAGGCATTCACAAATGTTCGATATGTGGCCCTTTAGTGATTCGGCAGACATCAAGCCGATAATCAAGTTCCTCCCACACTCGGCGCAGCATGTCCCCATCAATGAGTTCGAACGCATCGTTGATGCGAGCTCGCAGTTCTGGCACGTTTCTTGGTAGAGGAGGTTTAAACACTGAATCTTTCACATAACCCCACAGAAAGAAATCGCACGGGGTTAAGTCGGGAGAGCGTGGAGGCCATGACATGAGTTGCTGATCGTGATCTCCACCACCACCGATCCATCGGTTTTCCAATCTCCTGTTTAAGAAATGCCGAACATCATGATGGAAGTGCGGTGGAGCACCATCCTGTTGAAAGATGAAGTCGCCGCTGTCTGTCTCCAGTTGTGGCATGAGCCAATTTTCCAGCATGTCCAGATACACGTGTCCTGTAACGTTTTTTTCGCAGAAGAAAAAGGGGCCGTAAACTTTAAACCGTGAGATTGCACAAAACACGTTAACTTTTGGTGAATTGCGAATTTGCTGCACGAATGCGTGAGGATTCTCTACCGCCCAGATTCGCACATTGTGTCTGTTCACTTCACCATTAAGAAAAAATGTTGCTTCATCACTGAAAACAAGTTTCGCACTGAACGCATCCTCTTCCGTGAGCTGTTGCAACCGCGCCGAAAATTCAAAGAGTTTGACTTTGTCATCGGGTGTCAGGGCTTGTAGCAATTGTAAACGGTAGGGCTTCTACTTTAGCCTTTTCCGTAAGATTTTCCAAACCGTCGGCTGTGGTACGTTTAGCTCCCTGCTTGCTTTACTCGTCGACTTCCACGGGCTACGCGTGAAACTTGCCCGCACGCGTTCAACCGTTTCTTCGCTCACTGCAGGCCGACCCGTTGATTTCCCCTTACAGAGGCATCCAGAAGCTTTAAACTGCGCATACCATCGCCGAATGGAGTCAGCAGTTGGTGAATCTTTGTTGAACTTCGTCCTGAAGTGTCGTTGCACTGTTATGACTGACTGATGTGAGTGCATTTCAAGCACGACATACGCTTTCTCGGGTCCTGTCGCCATTTTGCCTCACTGCGCTCTCGAGCGCTCTGGCGGCAGAAACCTGAAGTGCGGCTTCAGCCGAACAAAACTTTATGAGTTTTTCTACGTATCTGTAGTGTGTCGTGACCATATGTCAATGAATGGAGCTACAGTGAATTTATGAAATCGCTTCGATCATTTGTAATAGCCCTGTATGAAAGAGAAGGTGAGCACTTCCCCAACAAAATTTTAACTTGCGATGAAACTTGGGTTCACTGTTATGAGCCGGAATCAAAAAGACAAAGCACACCAACTCACCTGTCAAGGAAAAATTCAAAACCCAAGCAACAACAGGAAGTGTCAAGTTGACGGTGTTTCGGGATGCTGAAGGTCCAGTTTTTTGTGATTACCTCGAAGAGCAGTGTACAATGAACAGCCAGCACTACTCGGATTTGCTTTCAAACAAGACAGAGAGACGTTGGGAATCTCAGAGGAGAGATGTGATTTTCCAGCAAGACAACGCACGTCCTCATATTGATCAACTAGCCCGTGAATCCATCGACAAAATGGACTGGGAAGTACTGCCTCAGCCCCCTTACAGTCTTGATGTAGCACCTAGTGATTTCCATTAGTTTGGTGCACTGAAAGAGGCATTAGGTGGGAAGAGGTTCCAGGACAACGAGGACGTGAAAAAGTGTGTGAAAAATTGGTTCAAACATCGAGGTAAAGAGTTCTTTACAGCCGGAATAAAAATGCTTGTAGCCCGTTGGAACAAGTGCATAAATGTTCAAGGGGATTGTGTTTAGAAAAAAATGTTATTTTGTAAAAATAAACGCTTTTTTATGCAGAACAATTTGTCTCTTTAATTATTGAATGTCAACGCTGGTAATGTAAAGCACGCAGTCCCTATCTGTAACAAAAGAACTACCCATCTGAAGTCAGTATTGTACTTGGACGATGGCGTGTTAAAGGGTAGCTAAAACTCAACACGAAATTTAATAAAAATGGTACAAAAGCGGCCGCGCGGGATTAGCCGAGCGGACTGAGGCGCTGCAGTCATGGACTGTGCGGCTGGTCCCGGCGGAGGTTCGAGTCCTCCCTCGGGCATGGGTGTGTGTGTTTGTCCTTAGGATAATTTAGTTTAAGTAGTGTGTAAGCTTAGGGACTGATGACAAAAAAATGGTTCAAATGGCTCTGAGCACTATGGGACTTAACATCTGTGGTCATCAGTCCCCTAGAACTTAGAACTACTTAAACCTAACTAACCTAAGGACATCACACACATCCATGCCCGAGGCAGGATTCGAACCTGCGACCGTAGCGGTCACGCGGTTCCAGACTGAAGCGCCTAAACCGCACGGCCACACCGGCCGGCCTAAGGACTGATGACCTTAGCAGTTAAGTCCCATAAGATTTCACACACATTTGATTTCCTTTTTTTGTACAAGTGTCAATTACTGGGCAAAGTACTGGGCAAAGTAACCAAAAATCACGTAGTAAGCTACACACGAACACACAGGGTAAAATACAGGCCCTTATGAAAACCGCGCCCGTGTGTCACGAAAGGCGGACCTGCCACTATAAAAGAAAGTGGGGAGTGTTGTGAGTAGAGAAGCAGTAACAAATGGTTCAAATGGCTCTGAGCACTATGGGACTTAACATCTGAGGTCATCAGTCCCCTAGAACTTAGAACTACTTAAACCTAACTAACCTAAGGACATCAGACACATCCATGCCCGAGGCAGGATTCGAACCTGCGACCGTAGCAGTCGCGCGGTTCCGGGCGCCTAGAACCGCGGCCGGCCGAAGTAGTAACAACTGAATGGGTTGGTCAGCAGAGCTTAGTGTCTTCAAAAGTCTCCTAGTCGTTGCATGTCAACTGAGTAACAAATCCATCAGGGATATCTCATCGGAAACTGCTCAAGTTGCCTGTTGGTGATGTGATTGTCAAGTGCAAACGCGAAGGAACAACCACTGCTGAATCGAGACCAGAGCACATCTCATGTAGTGACGGACGGCGACCATCAAGCATTGCGGGGGGGTGGTTGTAAAAAAAGGCGCAAAATCAGAGTAAGAAATCACTTCTGAGTCGCAAAGTGCTACCAGCAGTCTAGTTAGCACAGGGACTGTGCGTAGGTAGTCGAAAAGAGTGCGGTACGACGGCGAACCAGATCTTCATAAGCAACATACACTTAAGCGAAGCCGGCCGCTGTGGCCGAGCGGTTATAGGCGCTTCAGTCTGGAGCCGCGTGACTGCTACGATCGCAGGGTAGAATCCTGCCTCGGGCACGGATGTGTGTGATGTCCTTAGGTTAGTTAGGTTTCAGTAGTTCTAAGTTCTAGGGGACTGATGACCTCAGATGTTAAGTTCCATAGTGCTTAGAGCCTTTTGAACCATTTGAACTTAAGCGAAACAGAAACTGGTATAGGCATGGGTATTCAAATACAGAGATATGCAAACAGGCAGAATACCGCGCTGCTATCGGCAGCGCCTATATAAGACAACAAGTGTCTGGCGCAGTTGTTAGATCGGTTAGCGCTGACACAATGGCAGGTTATCAAGATTTAAGTCAGTTTGAACGTGGTGTAATAGTCGGCGCACGAGCAACGGAACACAGCATCTCCGAGGCAGCGATGAAGTGGGGTTTTTCCCGCACGATCATTTCACGAGTATACCGAGAATATGAGGAATGCGGTGAAACATGAAATCTCCTACATCGCTGCGGCCGGAAATAGATCCTCCAAGAACGAGACCAACGGCGACTGAAGAGAATCGTTCTACGTGGCAGAAGTGCAATCCTTCCGCAAATTTCTGAGCCATCAACAAGCGTCAGCGTGCAAACCATTCAACGAAACATTATCGACAAGAGCTTTCGTAGCTGGAGGCCCACTCGTGTACCCTTAATGACTGCACGAGCCGGCCGCTGTGACCGAGCGGTTCTACACGCTTCAGTCCGGAACCGCGCCGCTGCTACGGTCGCAGGTTCGAATCCTGCCTCGGGCATGGATGTGTGTGTTGTCCTATGGTTGGTTAGGTTTAAGTAGTTCTAAGTCTAGGGGACTGATGACATCAGATGTTAAGTCCCATGTTGCTTACAAGGGAACCTTCCCATCGCACCCCCCTCAGATTTAGTTATAAGTTGGCACATTGGATAGGCCTTGAAAACTGAACACAGATCAATCAAGAAAACAGGAAGAATTTGTTTGGAACTATGAAAAAAATAAGCAAAATATACAAACTGAGTAGTCCATGGGCAAGATAAGCAACATCAAGGAGACTGTGAGCTTAGGAGCGCAGTGGTCCCGTGGTTAGCGTGTGCAGTTGCGGAATGAGAGGTCCTTGGTTCAAGTCTTCCATCAAGTGAAAAGTTAAATTTTTTTTATTTTCAGACAATTATTATCTTGAAAACTTAATTTTTTATTTTCAGACAATTATTATCTGTCCGTCCGTCCATCCGATGCGAGGTAACTGCGCCGTAGTATGGGGACGCTACACCTAAACAAACATCGAAACACACGACGTCAGTCAACTACAGCGCACGGAACAGGGAGTATTCCTGCTAACGAGGCTCCCTGGTTGGTAGTTGACTGTTCGCTACTTTGGACAAGAGTGCATTAAATACGTGAGATGTATTCCGTGGGTAATATGAATCCAGCAAATATAGCTCGCGACTTCAATAACAAGGTTCCCATTGGAGAGGCACGTCCTTTCGTCTACTAATCGCACGATTTTTCGGTGCGGTCGCAAAACACAGACACTAAACTTATTACAGTGAACAGAGACGTCAATGAACGAACGGACAGATCATAACTTTGCGAAAATAAACTTTTCACTCGAGGGAAGATTTGAACCGAGGACCTCTCGTTCCGCATCTGCTCACGCTAACCACGGGACCACGGCGATCCTGAATTCACATTCTCCTTGATGTTGCCTATCATGCGCATGGACTACTCAGTTTGTATATTTTGCTTATTTTTTTCATAGTTCCACACAACTTCTTCCTGTTTTCTCGATTGATCTGTGTTCAGTTTTTCAAGGCCTATCCACTGTGCCAACTTATAACTAAATCTGAGGGGGGTGCGATGGTTTCCCTTGTAAGAGCCATTTGACAATTTGGCCGCACGATAAAAAGATTTACGTCTTGCCTGGGCCCGTGAACACCGAAATTGGACTGCTGAAGAGTGGAAACATATTGCCTGGTCGGACGAGTCTTGTTTGAAACTGTATCGAGTGGACGGACGTGTACGGGTATGGCGACAACCTCATGAATCCATGGACCCCGCATGTCAGCAGGGGACTGTTCAAGCTGGTGGAGGCTCTGTAATGGTGTGGAGCATGTGCCGTTGGTGAGATATGGGACCCCTGATGCGTCTGGATATGACTGACAGGTGACACGTACGCAAGCATCCTGTCTGGCCACCTACATCCATTCATGTCCATTATGAATTCCGACGGACTTGGGCAATTCCAGCAGGACAATGCGACAGCCTACACGTCCAGAATTGCTACAGAGTGCCTCCAGGAACACTCTTCCGAGATTAAACACTTCCGCTGGCCACTAAACCCGTCAGACGTGAACATTATTGAGTGCCGCGCGGGATTAGCCGAGCGGTCTCAGGCGCTGCAGTCATGGACTGTGCGGCTGGTCCCGGTGGAGGTTCGAGTCCTCCCTCGGGCATGGGTGTGTGTGTTTGTCCTTAGGATAATTTAGGTTAAGTAGTGTGTAAGCTTAGGGACTGATGACCTTAGCACTTAAGTCCCATAAGATTTCACACACATGTGAACATTTTGAACATTATTGAGCATATCTGGGATGCCTTGCAACGTGCTGTTCAGAAGAGATCTCCACCCCCTCTTACGGATTTATAGACAGCCCAGCAAGATTCGTGGTCTCAGTCCCCTCCAGTACTACTTGATATATTAGTCGAGTCCACGCCATGTCGTGTTGTGGCATTTCTGCATGCTCGCGGAGGCCCTACTCGATATTAGGAAGATGTACCAGTTTCTTTGGCCCTTCAGTGTATTTCAGTACTCAATGTTAAGCGACGCCTCTGACAGTGGATGCTGGTAACGAGGGGATTTGAACTGATGAGTCACAAGTACATGGCGCTATTACTTGTTTTTAAGTGAATGACAGATGCATTTTTGGAAATTTATGTCAGTGACAGAATTAAGCGCCAAAATCTTCTCACTACCAATACAAACTAACACTGAATTTACTTGCCAGGGATATATGGATTTACAAATCTCACTTTGCGTATTAAAAACTCAGCCAATTTTCTTTTCTTCTTTGTACAGGTTTTATTTATGTTCGACTCCTCCGCTAGGAAAATCGATTTTTTTGAGGTTGCTTTGTGACTTGGATGTCTAATTATGTTTTTTTTTATTTTTGTTTGGAAATAAAAATGTCTATAAAGCGGTCGAGTGTTTCTCAGTACAAAAGCAAAGGATAAAAACTGATTATGCATTCTCAAGAATACAATGAAAATCTTTTCGCGAGACTTGCTGCAGTTCGAGAAAGTCAGGGTTTAACTCGCTGTTTGAAAATTCCTTCCGAAACTGAGATGCGACGTGACTACGATAGAGAACCGTCATACATTATCTCGCTCCCCAGAACCCTTCACTCACCTGGGCTTAAAGTTACTTCTCTCCAAGATAAGATAACATCTTAGATGTTATTTTGACAGGAAGTGGTGCAGCCAAGAGAGTTTTTATACGTTGAATCCCATTTATTGCTAAAAATTTACCGTTTCGCTTTGAACGTGTACGATTCCTGGCGAGCTTACGTTATGCCTTGACCGTAAACAAAGCACAAAGCCAGGCGCTGCGTGTTAAGGGCGTGGACCATATTGTCTGTTGCTTTTCGCGTCGCCAGGTGTATGTGCCTCTCTCCCGTGTTAGTGAAGCATCTACATCTACATCTACATTCATACTCCGCAAGCCACCCAACGGTGTGTGGCGGAGGGCACTTCACGTGCCACTGTCATTATCTCCCTTTCCTGTTCCAGTCGCGTATGGTTCGCGGGAAGAACGACTGTCTGAAAGCCTCTGTGCGTGCTCCAATCTCTCTAATTTTACATTCGTGATCTCCTCGGGAGGTATAAGTAGGGGGAAGCAATATATTCGATACCTCATCCAGAAACGCACCCTCTCGAAACCTGGCGAGCAAGCTACACCGCGATGCAGAGCGCCTCTCTTGCAGAGTCTGCCACTTGAGTTTGTTAAACATCTCCGTAACGCTATCACGGTTACCAAATAACCCTGTCACGAAACGCACCGCTATTCTTGGGATCTTCTCTATCTCCTCTGTCAACCCGACCTGGTACGGATCCCACACTGATGGGCAATACTCAAGTATAGGTCGAACGAGTGTTTTGTAAGCCACCTCCTTTGTTGATGGACTACATTTTCTAAGGACTCTCCCAATGAATCTCAACCTGGTACCCGCCTTACCAACAATTAATTTTATATGATCATTCCACTTCAAATCGTTCCGCACGCATACTCCCAGATATTTTACAGAAGTAACTGCTACCAGTGTTTGTTCCGCTATGATATAATCATACAATAAAGGATCCTTCTTTCTATGTATTCGCAATACATTACATTTGTCTATGTTAAGGGTCAGTTGCCACTCCCTGCACCAAGTGCCTATCCGCTGCAGACCTTCCTGCATTTCGCTACAATTTTCTAATGCTGCAACTTCTCTGTATACTACAGCATCATCCGCGAAAAGCCGCATGGAACTTCCGACACTATCTACTAGGTCATTTATATATATTGTGAAAAGCAATGGTCCCATAACACTCCCCTGTGGCACGCCAGAGGTTACTTTAATGTCTGTAGACGTCTCTCCGTTGATAACAACATGCTGTGTTCTGTTTGCTAAAAACTCTTCAATCCAGCCACACAGCTGGTCTGATATTCCGTAGGCTCTTACTTTGTTTATCAGGCGACAGTGCGGAACTGTATCGAACGCCTTCCGGAAGTCAAGAAAAATAGCATCTACCTGGGAGCCTGTATCTAATATTTTCTGGGTCTCATGAACAAACTCTTCGTTCATGTCCCCGATCATACCACTTGAAACGTATACAAAGGGACTTTATAAATAAAAAAAGAAATGTCCACGCATAGGAAGTCTCGGGCACAGCTATCAATAGCTACCAAGGCAACAACGGGTTTCTCAGGCTTCTCAGCTAGTGAGTAATAACGGTATGGAGTACCCTTTGCCATGCATTTCGCAGTGGTTTACTGAGACTGCGTAAATGCAGACATTTCCAGCGGCCCAGCCCACTGGATTTCCGCCTGCAGACTCTTCCTGTGGACGTTACCTAACTGCTTGCAATCCGTATCTGAAGTGACTCAGACATTTGTATCTTGAGAAGGTGTCTGGGATTTTCCCATTGTTCACTAAGTCATCACGTACACATCACAAGAATTTCTGCATCTGACGCCAGCCTCTTGGCCAAGCTCAGGATATTCGCGTTTCGTTTGTGGTGTCACTGACATCCACAAGGGCACTGTACAGTGTGGAGCACAAGCTATGGGGAAAAATGTCATGAAGCAAAGAACTAATTGCATTTATTCCGCCCTCTTCCCTGCAAGTCATCTTGTTTACTTCTTTACCTTACGCTGTTCGTCCTATTATTGATCTCACAAGACTGAGTGAAGAGAGGTGTCGCCTCATTTCCAGCAAAAGCTTCCTTAGGGAAAACTTTGTTCAGTGTTGAATACGCTCTTTGAATTTCCGGAGGTGTCGGTGTTATGATGTATTCACTCATCAAATAGTACAAGCTATAAAAATAAAATATGGTCAGTTGGTACTTTTCGTGATATTTCCAATGCATCTGATTGTATACATGATATTACTCACTTAGAAAACTCAAGTTTTATGGAACTGAGGACTTTAAACACAGCTGGGTTGAATCATAACAAACAGAACGCAAATAGTTATGTTGAATAATTCAGGCAATTCAGGATTGGCTGGAGAGAACTCACAAAGAAAGTCCCATAGTGTACAATTTGGCTCCGCTCATATTCCTTATAAAAATCAATAACCTTCTATTTAAAATTTAAAAGCAGAATATGCACTTTTTTCAGACGATACCAGTATTATAGTAAATCCTATTAGAGAGAAAGCAACAGAAGATATGCTAAATGATATTTTCCAGAGAATTATTAAGTGGTTCTATGAAAATACACCTTCTCTAAATTTTGTAAAAACGCGCTATATTCGCGTCCATACAACAAATTGAATCTCACCAACAAGTTATATAGTACATGAGCAGGGTAGTAAATAGGGTAGTAAGCTCCAATTTTTTGGGTGGATGTATTGATGCTAACTTGAATTAGGAGAAGCATATAACTGAGCTCCTCAAACAGTTAAGTTTGGCTGGTTCTGTTCTTCGCATCGTTGCTCATCTTGGAGACAAAGGAATAAACCTCCTCACATGATCTGCATGTCTCCACTCAGTAATGTCTTACGAAATAATTTTCTGAAGTAAGCTACAACTTATAAAAAAAGTATTGACTGCACAAAAGCGGCCAGTGCCAATAACATGTGTTCACATGCAGTCGTCGTGTACGTACCTCATCAACGAGCTATGCATTTTGATTGCATCGTCACAGTACATACAGTCGGTAATGAATTTCACCATAAAAATTATCACAAATTGAGAAGTGGTGTTCATACCTACCATACTAGACCAAAAACTGACTTTGATTGTCCATTATTAAAGTTGTCATTGCCATAGGAAGGAATTCAATATGCACCAAAAAAAATGTTTCATCATTTGCCCAGTAGGACAAAATGTCCGAAAGGGAGCGTAGCAAATTTTAAATCTAACTGGAAATCATACCTCCTGGACAACTCTTTCGACTCTGTCGACGAATTTCTTCTCGAAAAATGGTAGCCAGTAAAGAAAACGCACGTTTTTAAGTGTAACTGCATGAGGAGGAATAAGAAAATAATGAGTTCTTGAATGTTAGCACTAATCCTGTATACATTCCCCGTAAACTAACTCGTTCCACATCATTTCGATGAGAGAATCAGATAATCTATGCAACACGTAACCATCCACCTAACTACACTCATGCTCATAAATTAAGGATGTAAGTAGACTGTTTAGGTTTTTATGTTGGTAACGCTATGTAGCGCTCTATATGAAAATCACTGACTGTGCTGTGTGCAGTCTGTGGCTGGTTGGCATTGTTGGAACATTGTTATTGTAGTGTTGGGCAGTTGGCTGTTAACAGCGCGTAGCGTTGCGCAGTTGGAGGTGAGCCGCCAGCAGTGGTGGATGTGGGAATAGAGATGGCGGAGTTTTGAGAGCGGATGATCTGGACGTGTGTCCATCAGAAACAGTAAATTTGTAAGACTGGATGTCATTAACTGATATATATATATATATATATATATATATATATATATATATATATATATATATAATGACTTTTGAACACTATTAAGGTAAATACATTGTTTGTTCTCTACCAAAATCTTTCATTTGCTAACCATGCCTATCAGTAGTTAGGGCCTTCAGTAGTTAGAATCTTTTAGTTAGCTGGCAGCAGTGGCGCTCGCTGTATTGCAGTAGTTCGAGTAAGCAAGATTTTTGTGAGGTAAGTGATTCATGAAAGGTATGGATTATTGTTAGTCAGGGCCATTCTTTTGTAGCGATTTTTGAAAGTCGGATTGCGTTGCGCTAAAAATATTGTGTGTCAGTTTAGTGTTGATAAGAATAAGTAAAGAGAGTAATGTCTGAGTACGTTCAGTTTTGCTCAGCTGTTTGAAAATCAAACAACATAGAGGTTTATCAGCACAGTAATTCATTAATTTTTTTAAGGGGACGTTTCATATGTCGATCCTTAGCCGAGGATACCTCACTGGAATCTTCTGATTTTTTCTTGTAGTTTGTGTAAGTGTAGCTATTGTTTATTGCTAACGCGTAATTATAGAGAGAATTTCCTTTGTAGTTGTAGTTTTTCATCGTTGTACAGTAAAACAGTTGTGGCATGCATGTAGATTTGCACCAAGTATTTCGCAGCTGCGCTTGCAATTAACTAGATATTATTTTCAGTGCTATGTTAATGTGTTTTCTGCCGGCCGGAGTGGCCGAGCGGTTAAAGGCGCTGCAGTCGGGAACTGCACGACCGCTACGGTCGCAGGTTCGAATCCTGCCTCGGGCATGGATGTGTGTGATGTCCTTAGGTTAGTTAGGTTTAAGTAGTTCTAAGTTCTAGGGGACTTATGACCACAGCAGTTGAGTCCCATAGTGCTCAAAGCCATTTGAACCATTTGATTTCGAAATGACAGGACACAATCTTGCAAATACTGTAGATTCAGGTTTTGCGTCCTCACCGTTTTCTCAAATACGTCAAGACACATTTTCTGCTTTTCAAAATGCGAATATTGCCGGTTCAAATGCACTGCCGAATAGCACTGAGGAACATGTTTCAGACACCAGTGCATTGTTATTACAATTAATGCAACAAATGAGACAAAAGCTTCAAAAGTTAGACACAGTGGAACAAAATCTTCAAACGTTAGACACAATGGAACAAAATCAGAGACAAACACAGCAAAAGTTAGACACAATGTAACAAAATCTTCAAAAGTTAGACGCAATGGAACAAAACGAAAAACAGTCACAGCAACAGCCTCAAAAGTTATACACCATGCTTGAACAAACACGTGAAGGTTTAACTGCTGAGTTACTTAAAAACGAATCGAAATGTCAAGAAGTCTGTAATGTCGTAAAAACACAAATTTGTGAGCATTTTCAAGGATAATTGCAGAATGTGCTGCCACACAGCGAGGCACTACACAAAACTGACGCTAATAGCGTAGGCACGCAGGGACACACAGATCTGTAAGTCCACAGTATGGTGATAAATTGAGAAAACCGTCCCGAAACACATGTACTTCAAAACGCCACCGTTTCCTGCGCGTGTACGCTGACATCAATATGGGATATGATCAGCATGCACATAGGCCACACAACGGGTTGGCATACTCTGGATCAGGTGGTCGAGCAGCTGCTGGGGTATAGCCTCCCATTCTTGCACCAGTGCCTGTCGGAGCTCCTGAAGTGTCGTAGGGGTTTGAAGACGTGCAGTGACACGTCGACCGAGAGCATCCTAGGCGTTTTAGATGGGATTTAGGTCTGGAGAACAGGCAGGGCACTCCATTCGCCTGATATCTTCTGTTTCAAGGTACTCCTCCACGATGGCAGCTCGGTGTGGCCGTGCGTTATCATCCATCAGGAGGAAGGTGGGACCCACTGCAGCCCTGGAAAGGGGGACATACTGGTGCAAAATGACGTCCTGATACACCTGACCTGTTACAGTTCCTCTGTCGAAAACATGCAGGGGTGTGTGCACCAATCATAATCCCACCCCACAACATCAAACCACGACCTCCATACAGGTTTCTTTGAAGGACATTAAGGGGTTGGTATCTGGTTCCTGGTGCATGCCAGATGAAGACACGGCGAGAATCACTGTTTAGACTATACCTGGACTCGTCCGTAAACATAACCTGGGACCACTGTTCCAATGACCATGTACTGTGTTCTTCACACCAAGCTTTAAGGGCTGCCGTGTAGCCAAGGGTCAGTGGAATACACCTTTCAGGTCTCCGGGCGAATAAACTATGTCTGTTCTTCAGTCGTCTGTAGACTGTGTGTCTGGAGACAACTGTTCCAGTGGCTGTGGTAAGGTCCCGAGCAAGGCTACCTACAGTACTCCGTGGCCGTCTGTGGGCATAGATGGTGAAATAACGGCATTCTTGTGGTATTCTACACTGTGGACGTGCCGTACTGTAGCGCCTGGACACGTTTCCTGTCTGCTGGAATCATTGCCATAATCTTGAGATCACACTTTGTGGGACACGGAGGGCCCGTGCTAACAACTGCTGTGTTTGACCAGCCTCCAGTCGCGCTAGTATTCTACTCCTCATAACGTCATCAGTATGTGTTCTTTGAGCCATTTTCAACACACAGTCACCATTAGCACGCCTGAAAACGTCTGCACATTTACTCGCTGCACCGTACTCTGACATGCACCAACACACATCTGCGTATGTGGACTGCTGCCAGCGCCACCGTGTGACGACCGCAGGTCAAATGCACCTCATGGTCATACCCCGAGGTGATGTAAACACACAAACCGCCCACCAGAGCGTTGTTTCACGGTGTATCAGCTTTATCCTTAATTTATGAGCGTAAGTGTAACTAACTAGCAGGCAGCGAAAGGCTATCCGCATCTTGTAAAGAAAACAGAACATAGCTATACACTGCTCTGCCGGCACATTATGACCACCTACCTAATAGCGGCATGTCCATATTTGGCACGGATAACAGCGGCGACGCCCTCGTAGTATGGAACCAATGAGGCCTAGTTAGGTCCCTGGAGACAGTTGCCAACACACCTGCTCGCACAACTCACCCAATTCCTGTAAATTCCTGGGAGGGGGCGACGCGCTTTGAAGCCACGTTCAATGACATCCCAGATGTGTTCGATCGGGTAGCCGTAGTTGCCGATGTACTGCTGTTAACAGAGGCATATGCAGGTGTTGACAGATGTGAAAATTACCGAATTATCAGTTTAATAAGTCACGGCTGCAAAATACTAACACAAATTCTTTACAGACGAATGGAAAAACTGGTAGAAGCCAACCTCGGGGAAGATCAGTTTGGATTTCGTAAAAATGCTGGAACACGTGAGGCAATACTGACCCTACGACTTATCTTAGAAAATAGATTAAGGAAAGGCAAACCTACGTTTCTACCATTTGTAGACTTAGAGAAAGCTTTTGAAAATGTTAGCTGGAATACACTCTTTCAAATTCTGAGGGTGGCAGGAGTAAAATACAGCGAGCGAAAGGCTATTTACAATTTGAACAGAAACCAGATGGCAGTTACAAGAGTCGAGGGGCAGGAAAGGGAAGCAGTGGTTGGGAAGAGTGAGACAGGGTTGTAGCTTATCCCCGCTGTTATTCAATCTGTGTATTGAGCAAGCAGTAAAGGAAACAAAAGAAAAATTCAGAGTAGGAATTAAAATCCGTGGAGAAGAAATAAGAACTTTGAGGATCGCCGATGACATTGTAATTCTGTCAGAGACAGCAAAGGACCTGGAAGATCAGCTGAACGGAATGGACAGTGTCTTGAAAATAGGATATAAGATGAACATCAACAAAAATAAAAACGAGGATAATGGAATGTTCTCGAATTAAATCGGGTGACACTGGGAGAATTAGATTAGGAAATGAGACACTTAAAGCAGTAAATGAGTTTCGCTATTTCGGGAGCAAAATAACTGATGATGGTCGAAGTAGAGAGGATATAAAATGTAGACTGGCAATGGCAAGGAAAGCGTTTGTGAAGAAGAGAAATTTGTTAACATCGAATATAGATTTAAGAGTCAGGACGTCGTTTCTGAAAGTATTTGTATGGAGTGTAGCCATGTATGGAAGTGAAACGTGGACGATAAATAGTTTAGACAAGAAGATAATAGAAGCTTTCGAAATGTGGTACTACAGGAGAATGCTGAAGATTAGATGGGTAGAAGAGAAATTTGTGGCACAACTTGACAAGAAGGGATCGGTTGGTAGGGCATATTATGAGGCATCAAGGGATCACCAGTTTAGTATTGGAGGGCAGCACTGAGGGTAAAAATCGTAGAGGGAGACCAAGAGATGAATACACTAAGCAGATTCAGAAGGATGTAGGCTGCAGTAGTTACTGGGAGATGAAGAAGCTGCACAGGATAGACTAGCATGGAGAGCTGCATCAAACCAGTCTCAGGACTGAAGACCACAACAACAACATGCAAGGGTCGTCGGCTGCGGAGGCCCTGTTTTGCCACTCTGCCCAGCTTACAACGTACGACATCTGTGATAGGGGAGGGGTGGCCACCCAAACCCACGACGTCTGGACGTGGCTTCACCATGGTTGGAACACCTGTTGAAGGCATTCACCACAGCAGTTTCTGAAACTCTCTTGCCGAGCCATCAGAATCTGCCCTCGCTCGAATTCAGATAGGATCGCGTTCCTTTCCCATTCTACACACTGCAGCACGCTTACTGTACTTGTACCCCCCCCCCCCCACCCACCCGTGCGTGTGTTTGACTAGCAGTCATTCCTCTCCAGGTGACGCTGCAGTCGGATGGACGGGTTTACGAGGATGAGTCAAATGAAAAACTTAAATATTTTTTTAAATATTATTTATTGTGTACATGTGGTACAAATCTGTATCACTTTTCAACACAATCTCCCCCACGCTCAATGCAAGTCCTCCAGCGCTTACAAAGTGCATAAATTCCTTTAGAAAAAAATTCTTTTGGTAGTCCGCGCAACCACTCGTGCACCGCGTGGCGTACCTCTTCATCAGAACGGAACTTCTTTCCTCCCATTGCGTCTTTGAGTGGTCCAAACATATGGAAATCACTTGGCGCAAGGTCTGGTGAGTATGGTGGATGAGGAAGACACTCAAAATGCAGGTCTGTGATTGTTGCAACTGTTGTATGGGCAGTGTGGGGCCTTGCATTGTCATGTTGCAAAAGGACACCTGCTGACAGCAATCCACGTCGCTTTGATTTGATTGCAGGCCGCAGATGATTTTTTAGGAGATCTGTGTATGATGCACTGGTGACAGTGGTCCCTCTAGGCATGTAATGCTCCAAAATGACGTCTTTTTCGTCCCAAAAGAGAGTCAGCATAACCTTCCCTGCTGATGGTTCTGCTCGAAACTTCTTTGGTTTTGGTGATGAGGAATGGCACCATTTCTTGCTCGCTCTCTTCGTTTCCGGTTGGTTGAAGTGAACCCAGATTTCACCCCAGTAACGATTCTTGCAAAGAAGCCATCACCTTCTCTTTCAAAGCGCCGAAAAAGTTCTTCAAAAGCATCAACACGTCGTTCTCTCATTTCAGGAGTCAGTTGCCGTGGCACCCATCTTGCAGACACTTTGTGAAATTGGAGCACATCATACACAATGTGGTGCGCTGACCCAGGACTAATCTGTAAACATGCTGCAATTTCATTCAGTGTCATTCGGCGGTTTTCCTTCACTACGGCTTCAAGTGCTGCAATGTTCTGCGGAGTCACAACTCGTTGTGCCTGACCTGGACGAGGAGCATCTTCCACTGAAGTCACACAATTTGCGAACTTCCTACTCTATTCGTAGACTTGCTGCTGTGACAAACATGTATCACCGTACTGAACCTTCATTCGTCGATGAATTTCAATATGTTTCACACCTTCACTACGCAACAATCGAATAACAGAACGCTGTTCTTCCCTGGTGCAAGTCAGAATGGGGCGGCCATCTTTATACTGATACTGCGACGGTATGTGTGCATCTGCACTATGCTGCCACCTACAGGCCACTCTGCACGCTGTCGGTAGCACGCTTGCCAACTTACAGGATAACGGCGAGAAATTTCGATTTGTTATTACAAATTTAAGGTTTTCATTCGACTCACCATCATCGATACTAGGGCGATGGTTATGATATTCAGGCTGATCAGTGTAAGGGTGGAAGAAGATGGGAGGTAAGTAGAAGACGAAAAAAGATACAGGGTTGCATTCAGTTCCTCCCCCAAATGGTTCTGAGTCTGGAGATAGCACAGAGGCAGTACACTGAACCAGGAAAGGCAGGAAAGGATATGAAAGTTAAATTAACGTTGAGGTCAAAGAAGTGAAAACTTTAAGGATTATACTAACATGTAGACTTTCACGGCCGGAAATATCATGTCCATTATAATTATTCGGGCTGTTATGCCGTGGTCGGTTGATGAATTCTGTGTCGATTCCCAACGTTTCGTCTCCGACTGCGGGAGACATCTTCAAGGGGGTCCGTAGCTCGATGGAAGGTCCAACACATCCACTGGCCCGCCGTCGGAGACGAAACGTTGAGAAATCGACACAGAATTCATCAACTGACCACGGCATAACAGCCCGGATAATTATAATGGACAACTTTAAGGATTACCGCCGACACAGCAATTCTGTCAGAAGCGACAAAGGAGTTGAAAAATCAGTTCTACGGAGTGGACAACGTATTGATAAGAGGTTATAAGAAGAACATCAACAAAACTAAAACGTGGGTAACGAAAATCAGACGGTGTGAGGGAATTACAGTAGGAAACGAGGCAGTATACTTAGCGGAAGAGTTTCGTTCTTTGGACAGGAAAGTAACTGGCGCGTTTCGAGGTAGAGCAGGAATAAAATGCAGACTTTAAATAGAAAGGAGCGATTACTCAAAGAAAGAAATCCGTCAGCATGGAAAATACTTGTAAATTCAACACGTACGAGATTCACCTCATTCGGCCTTAACGGGACAACTGGGCTGATGTTTGTAACACATTTTTTGATTATCAGAGCTTTGTAACTGGGAATGAAATAAGTGTGTAGAATGTTTCATTTTTAAATAATAAAACCTGCCTTATCTAATCTTAAAAATATCGTCATGAAATATTAATATTAGCAGACCTACGAAATGAATTATCCCGAAAAATATCGCTAATTTCTCGCCTAGCGCAAAGTCTCTAGTGACTCGAAAAAAGCGCACGTGACTCCTGTGTATAAGAAAGGAAATAAGAGTAGACCCCCATAATTACAGACCAATATCCCTAACATCGATATTGTGCAAAATCTAGAATACAGCCTGAATTCGACTACAGTATATTTCCTTCAGGGGGAAAAGCTTCTGTGTATATATCGGCGCGGCTTTAGGAAGCATTGCTCGTGCGAAACTCAGCTTGCCCTTTTGTCAAATGATATACAGCGAACCGTGGATGACGGTCAGCAGGTAGATCCCATACTTCTAGATTTCCGGAAACAATTTGACGGTGCCCCCTTAGCAGACTGTTAACAAAGGTACGAGCACATAGAATAATTTCACAGATATGTGAAGGTCTCAAAGACTTCCTAAGTAATATAACCCAGTATGTTGCCTCCGACGGCGAGTGTTCATCAGGGAGAAGGGTACACACAGTAGAGGCCAGGGGAAGTGTGATAGGACCGCCGCTGTCCTCTATATACATAAACGATCTGCTGGGCAGTGTGGGCAGCAGTGTGCCGTCGTTTGCTGATGGTTCCGTGGTGTACGTAAGGTCTCGAAGTTGAGTGACTGTAGGAAGATACAAGACAACTAAGACATAATTTCCAGTTGGTGTGATGAATGGCAGCTACATCTACATCTACGAGGTGCATTCAAGTTCTAAGGCCTCCGATTTATTTTCTCCGGACTGGACAGAGATAGAAACAGGCGCATTGTTTTAAAATGAGGCCGCGTTCATTGTCAATACGTCCCAGAGATGGCAGCACCATACGGCAGATGGAATTTTACCGCCTGCGGCGAGAATGAGAACTGTTTTAAATACTTAAAATGGCGACGTTTTCCTTACTTGAACAGCGTGCAATCATTCGTTTTCTGAATTTGCGTGGTGTGAAACCAATTGAAATTCATCGACAGTTGAAGGAGACATGTGGTGATGGAGTTATGGATGTGTTGAAAGTGCGTTCGTGGGTGCGACAGTTTAATGAAGGCAGAACATCGTGTATCAACAAACCGAAACAACCTCGGGCTCGCACAAGCCGGTCTGACGACATGATCGAGAAAATGGAGAATTGTTTTGGGGATCGCCGAATGACTGTTGAACAGATCGCCTCCAGAGTTGGTATTTCTGTGGGTTCTGTGTGCACACAATCCAACATGATGACCTGAAAATGCGAAAAGTGTCATCCAAGAGGTTGCCACGAATGCTGATGGACGACCACACGACTGCCCGTGTAGCATGTTGCCAAGCAATGTTGACGCGCAACGACAGCACGAATGGGACTTTCTTATCGTCGGTTGTGACAATGGATGAGACGTGGATGCCATTTTTCAATCCAGAAACAAAACGCCACCAAAAAAATTTCGGTTAACCGCCAGTGCTGAAAAAGTGATGGTGTCCATGTTCTGGGACAGCGAGGGCGTAATCCTTACCCATTGCGTTCCAAAGGGCACTACGGTAACAGGTGCATCCTACGAAAATGTTTTGAAGAACGAATTCCTTCCTGTACTGCAACAAAAACGTCCGGGAAGGGCTGCGCGTGTGCTGTTTCACCAAGACAACGCACCCGCACATCGAGCTAACGTTACGCAACAGTTTCTTCGTGATAACAACTTTGAAGTGATTCCTCATGCTCCCTACTCACCTGACCTGGCTCCTAGTGACTTTTGACTTTTTCCAACAATGAAAGACACTCTCCGTGGCTGCACATTAACCAGCCGTGCTGCTATTGCCTCAGCGATTTTCCATTGGTCAAAACAGACTTCTAAAGAAGACTTCGCTGCTGCCATGGAATCATGGCGTCAGCGTTGTGAAAAATGTGTACGTCTGCAGGGCGATTACGTCGAGAAGTAACGCCAGTTTCATCGATTTCGGGTGAGTAGTTAATTAGAACAAAAATCGGAGGCCTTAGAACTTGAATGCACCTCGTACATCTACATGAATACTCTGTAAATCACATTTAAGTGCCCGGCAGAGGGTTCATCGAACCACCTTCACAGTTCTCTATTATTCCAGTCTCGTATAGCGTGCGGAAAGAACGACCACCTATGTCTTTCCGTGCGAGCTCTGATTTCCCTTATTTTATCGTGGTGATCGTTTCTCACTATGTAGGTCGGCTTCAACAAAATACGCTCACGCTCATAAATTAAAGATAATGCTGAGCGGTTTGCTAGTTTAATTCACCTCGGGGTACGACCGTGCGGTGCATTTGACCTGCGGTCGTCGCACGGTGGCGCTGGTAGCAGTCCACGTATGCAGAGGTGTGTTGGTGCATGTCAGAAAACGGTGCAGCGAGTAAGTGTGCAGACGTTTCCAGACGTGCTAATGGTGACCGTGTGTTGAAAATGGCTCAAAGAACACATACTGATGTTATGAGGGGTAGAATACTAGGGCGACTGGAGGCTGGTCAAACACAGCAGGTCGCAGCACGGGCCCTCCGTGTGTGTCCAGGCGCTACAGTATGGGACGTCCACAGTGTACAACACCACAAGAAGACCGATATCTCACCATCAGTGCCCGAAGAAGGCCACGCTGCAGGTAGCCTTGCTCGGGTGACCCCTGCTCGCAGGAGAGCCCGTAAAGCCTGGTGTCAAGAACACAGTACATCGTCATTGGAACAGCTGTCCCAGGTTATGTTCACGGACGAGTCCAGGTATAGTCTGAACAGTGATTCCTGCCGTGTTTTCAACCCCTTAATGTCCTTGCAAGGGACCTGTACGGAGGTCGTGGTTTGCTGGTATGGTGTGGGATTATAATTGGTGCATATACACCCCTGCGTGTCTTTGACAGAGGAACTGTAACAGCTCAGGTGTATCGGGACGTCATTTTGCACCAGTATGTCCGCCTTTTCAGGGGTGCAGTGGGTCCCACCTTCCTCCCGATGGAGAATAACGCACGGCCCCACCGAGCTGCCATCGTGGAGGAGTACCTTGAAACAGAAGATATCAGGCGAATGGAGTGGCCTGCCTGTTCTGAAGACCTAAACCCCATCGATCACGTCTGGGATGCTCTCGTTCGACGTATCGCTGCACGTCTTCAATCCCCTAGGACACTTCAGGAGCTCCGACAGGCACTGGTACAAGAATGGGAGGCTATCCCCCAGCAGCTGCTCGACCACCTGATCCAGAGTATGCCAACCCTTTGTGCGGCCTGTGTACATGTGCATGGCGATCATGTCCCATATTGATGTCGGGGTACATGCGCAGGAAACAGTGACGTTTTGTAGCACATGTGTTCCGGGACGGTTTTCTCAACTTATCACCAATACCGTGCACTTACAGATCTCTGTAGTGTGTGTTCCCTATGTGCCTATGCTATAACCTCCAGTTTTGTTTAGTGCCACGTTGTGCGGCACCACGTTCTGCAATTATCCCTAATTTATGAACATGAGTGTATTTTCGCATTCGGAGGAGAGAGTTGGAGATTGGAATTTCGTGAGAATATTCCGTCGCAGCGAAGACGCATTTGTTATAATGATGTCCAGACCAAATCCTGTATCATTTCATTGACACTCTCTCTCATATATCGTGATAATACAAAACGTTTTCCCCTTCTCTGAACTTTTTGGATGTACTCTGTCAATCCTATCTGGTAAGGATCCCACACTGCGCAGCAGTATTCTAAAATAGGACAGACAGGTGTAGTGGAGGAAGTCTCCTTAGTAGGTCTGTTACATTTTCTAAGTGTCCTGCCAATAAAAGGCAGTCATTGGTTAGCCTCCCCCTCAACATTTTTCTGTGTGTTTTAAAATGGTTCAAATGGCTCTGAGCCCTATGGGACTTAACTGCTAAGGTCATCAGTCCCCTAGAACTTAGAACTACTTAAACCTGACTAAGGACATCACACACATCCATGCCCGAGGTAGGATTCGAATCTGCGACCGTAGCGGTCGCGCGGTTCCAGACTGTAGCGCCTAGAACCGCTCGGCCACCCCGGCCGGCTTTCTGTGTGTTCCGTCCAATGTAACTTGTTTGTAATTCCTAGGTATTTAGCAGAGGTTGAAAATACCGCTTTAGTTGTAAATTACTTTATTTTCATACGACCGGTTTCAGACTGTTGTAAGCCCATCCTCAGGTGTCGTAGCTGTGCTGTGGTCCCCGAGCGCCGAGTGTACCAGGCGCGGTGTGCTGCCTATGAGCGCAGAACACGACACCTGAGGATGGGCTTATAAAGTCCGAAACCGGTCGTGTGAAAATAAAGTAATTTACAACTAAAACGGTATTTTCAACCCTTGCTACAATGCTCAGTTGCGGATGTTCTGCCAACAGGACTGTTCGTCGGTACTTAGTTGAATTTACGGCCTTTAGATTTGATTCATTTATCGTGTAACCGTAGTTTAACGAATTTCTTTTAGCGCTCATGTGGATGACGTCAGACTTTTCGTTATTTAGGGTCAACCGCCAATTTTCGCACCATTATGATAAGTTCTCTAAACCGTTTTGCGATTTGTTTTGATCTTCTGATGACTTTATTAGTCGATAAACGACGGCTTCATCTGCAAACAACTTAAGACGGCTGCTCAGATTGTTTCTCAAATCGTTTATATGGATAAGGAACAGCAATGGGCCTGTAACACTGCCTTGGGGAACGCCAGAAATCACTTCTGTTTTACTCGATGGCTTCTCGTCAATTACTACGAATTGTGACCTCTCTGGCAGGAAATCACAAATCCAGCCACATAAGTGAGACGATAATCCATAAGCACGCAATTTCTCTAAAAGCCGCTTGTGCGGTACAGTGTCAAAAACCTTCCGGAAATCCAGAAATACGGAATCGATTTGAAATCCCATGTCAACAGCACTCAACACTTCATGTGAATAAAGAGCTGGATGTGTTTCACAACATCTGCATCTATATCTACATGGATACTCTACAAATCACATTTAAGTATCTGGCAGAGGGTTCATCGAACCACCTTCACAATTCTCTGTTATTCCAGTCTCGTATAGCGCTGAAAGAAACACCTATATCTTTCTGTATGAGCTCTGATTCCCCTTATTTTATCGTGGTGATCGTTTCTCCCTATGTAGGTCGGTGTCAACAAAATATTATCGCATTCGCAGGAGAAAGTTAGTGATTGGAATTTCGTGAGAAGATTCCGTCGCAACGAAAAACGCTTCTCTTTAATGATGTCCAGCCCAAATCCTTTGTCATTTGTGTGACACTGTCTCCCAAGGACGATGTTTTCCAAATCTGTGTTGACTGTGTGTCAATAGACCGTTCTATTCGAGGTAATTCATGATGTTCGAACACAATATATGTTACAAAATTCTGCTGCATATCGACGTTAACGATATGGGCCTGTAATTAAGTGGATTACTCCTACTAACTACTATAGCAGACAAAATCAGTATGGGACTTCTAAACAGCCAGTCACCTTCGCGTTATTTAACAGCCAGGTACTACATTTTTCTGTCAGTACAACCTGACATGTTATACATTTAACAGGAACTGATGGGAAACAGAACTGTAAAGAGTCTACTTAAAATGGTTGTTATATCAAGTACAAGACAATAGAGATACTGATCCTGATTTGCGAGTAGAATTGGTGGCTAGAATAGTTGTCTAATAATCGGCTTGGGTATGAATCTTGAGAGGCATTGGTCTGACAAGGTCACGTGAGGACGCTAAGTTGTTGAGGAATGAACTGCCGTAGTATTTCTCATCATAATGAATAACACTCTGAATGTAGTTGACCAGTTCGGAAATAAACACTGGGTTTCAGATTGAGTAATTGTGTTCTTTCTGATAACTGCGGAATTTCTTAAGTTAACGTTTACATTACACACATATTTGACAGTGTTCGGTTTACAAGACGAAAATTACACTCCATCTAAAGTGGGAGCAATTTGCAACCATGCCTAACCACGTCTGTTCTCTAGGACCACATACAAAATACTCCTACATAAACTCTTACAAGACACACTGTAAGCAAATATAGCACGACTCGTTGGTGTAGTGAATCACAGACGAATATTTACACAATGTTTATGTTCATATTCACCGAAAAAAACGATATCAAGATCTAAACAGATTTTATAGTACTAGTTCAATTAAATAACCTTGGATATAATTGTTATAATGTATTAAGTGCATAAGTTCGTAGATATTTGTTTTCCATGTTGGTATTTCGTTTGCTATGAGTTTATCGAGTGCCATTTTTTATTTGTAGTTCACTGTTGTTATTCAAGTTTACATTTTGTCATTTGGAGATAATGTATGGAGTTGCCGTCTCTAGAAAACGGCGTTGCAAGTGGAGAAATCGGAACATTTCCGACACATTCTTGTGTTTGAGTTCTATAGAGGCGCGACAGCAGGGGAGGCAGCCAGAAACATTTGCGCCGTATATGGGGATATAGCCATTGGACAGAGGGCGACAAGAAAATTGTTTTTTTGTTTTAAGGAGGATCGTTTTGACATTGGTGACTCCTGCTATTCAGGAAGAGCTTCAGGGTTTGATGAAGATCGTTTAAACGTCTTGCTCCACAATAATCCCCAACAGTGTACTTGAGAACTGGCAGATGTGATGAGGAGTGTTCATTCCACCATGGAGCGACATTTCCAACAACTGGGCAAGTTTAAAAAATCAGGTGTTTGGGTACCGCATACTCTAAGCCATAATCACAAAAATCAGCATGTAGCCAGCCATACGTGCGTCTCTGCCTGCACGTCATCGATTGGCTCGTGAGCGTCACCGACCATTCCTATCACGTACCGTTATTTGTGACGAGTAATGGTGTCCTTATGCTAACACAAGGACAAGAAGGGAATGGTTGATCCCAAACAAAGCAGCAACTCCCCTTACTAGGAATTGGTTCCCCGAGGTGTAAGCATCACTGCTGGCATGTATCGTCAGCAACTGAGACGCCTTGCAGACGCAGTCCGAGAACAACGACTGAAACATCCCCTTAGAAAAATTTCTGAATTACTGTGCTGATAAACCTCATACATTATTTTATTTTCAAACAGCTGAGCAGACATTTCGCTCTTTACCTATTCTGATCAACACTAAACTGACACACAATATTTTTAGCGCAACGCAATCTGACTTTCAATAACCCCTACAAAAGAATGGCCCTGACTAACATTAACCTATATCTTTCACAAGTCACTTACCTGACAAAAATCTTGCTTGCTCGAACTACTGCAATACAGCGAGCGCCACTACTGCCAGCTAAATAAAAGATTCAAACTACTGAAGGCACTAACTACTGATAGGCATAGTTAGCAAATGAAAGATTTTGATAGAGAACAAACAATGCATTTACCTTAATAGTGTTCAAAAGTCATAATATATATAGCAGTTCATGACATCCAGTCTTACAAATTTACTGTCTCTGATGGACACACGTCCAGATCATCCGCTCTCAAAACTCCGCCATTTCTCTCCCCACATCCACCACTGCTGGCGGCTCACCTCCAACTGCGCAAAGCTACGCGCTGTTCACATCCAACTGCCCAACACTACAATGGCGAATATTCCAACAATGCCAACCAGCCACAGACTGCACACAGCACAGTCAGTGATTTTCATATGGAGCGCTACGTGGCGTTACCAACATAAAAAACTAAACAGCCTACTCACACGACTCCCAGGGATACTGCGTGAAGTGATGCTACTCCAAGACAACACCCGCCTGCGTTCTGGTAGGCTGACAAAAAACATTCCTCAAAACCAAATGATTTCTGCAGCCCCTGAATCGAAAAGTTACCCAGCGTTGACAGACTATTGTAAGCAGTGAAGGAGGATATGTTATTGATGACTAAAGTCTGTTACGTGTATCCGTTGTGTTTATTAAATTTGTGGAAAAACGTTACAAACTTATGCACCAACCCAGCAGTTTTTGTTGCTTAAATAGTTAAATGCTCAAACGACTGTCAGTTACTGACGAAGAAAGCAGATGTGATTTCATACGGTAGTTAACGTTTTCATAAGTAGCACAAAAGTGAAAGTAATGAATTTTGAAAACATGATGGAAAAAATTATAATAAATTACGAAATTTCAAACATTACTCGCCAAACAATATAATGCTCCCGAAAATTCCCACAATGAAATTGAGATTTGCGATTTTCAAAGAGAAATAGCCAGAATAAAACTGGTATCGAACTGTTCGTTTAAGAGAGATGTATCGTCAGCTCCAGTTGGTCAGGTGACACAGTGGTGCAGATTCGTTTCGGACTCAACACACAGCGGAAACTTTCAAACTGCTTTTCCGGATTACAAAGGCGTCCGGCCGGGTGGCCGTGCGGTTCTAGGCGCTTCAGTCTGGAACCGCGTGGTTGCTACGGCCGCAGGTTCGAATCCTGCCTCGGGCATGGGTGTATGTGATGTCCTTAGGTTAGTTGGGTTTAAGTAGTTCTAAGTTCTAGGGGACTGATGACCCCAGCTGTTAAGTCCGATAGTGCTCAGAGTCATTTGAATCATTTGAATTACTAAGGCAAGTTTCTCTTTCAGGCCATGAGCGCCCAAGGGAAGCATAGAAGGGTCCAGTTACGGTTCTGCCTTTCTCCAAATAATCTATTAGGATTATTCCTTGGGAAACAAAAAAAAACAAAAAACAAAAAACAAAAAAAAGCAGCGCACACCACATTAACGGCTGACAAAATGGTCTTTGCCTTCTTCGCTGCACTTTCAGCGGCCTTTGTTCATTGTTTTGTCTGCCGTTTTGTCCGCCCCCTGTACCTGAGTGGTCAGCGCGAGAAAATGTCAATCCTAAGGGTCCGCTGCAACCGTGGCAAGGCGCCTTACACCACACGGCTACCCCGCGCCTTTCAGCTTCTAGAGTCTAGACCACCGCCGTTGCCCGCGCCATAAATTAAATTCATCTCAGCCATTTCGCGGTACATGTACCTAGCCATGTTATTCCCAGTGCTTCCACAAATTGAATGACGAATGTTTCAATGTGCTCTGCCTGTGCTGGGAAAGCAACGCCCTCTCGTCAACATAGCCCCTTCTCGTGGCGTTTGCGACCTCCGGTTCCTAAGTGATTACTACATCTACATCTATGTGATTACTCTGCTATTCACAATAAAGTGCCTGGCAGAGGGTTCAATGAACCACCTTCAAGCTGCCTCTCTACCGTTCCACTCTCGGACTGAACGCCTGAAAAACGAGCACTTAAATTTTTCTGTGCGAGCCCTGATTTCTCATATTTTATCGTGATGATCATTTCTCCCTATGTAGGTGGGTGCCAACAGAATGTTTTTGCAATCGGAGGAGAAAACTGGTGATTGAAATTTCATGAGAAGATCCCGTCGCAACGAAAAACGTCTTTGTTTTAATGATTGTCACTCCAATTCACGTGTCATGTCTGTGACACTATCTCCCCTATTTCGCGATAATACAAAACGAGCTGCCCTTCTTTGTACTTTTTCGATGTCATCCGTCAGTCCCACCTGATGCGGATCCCACACCGCACAGCAATACTCCCGAATAGGGCGGACAAGCGTGGTGTAAGCAGTCTCTTTAGTAGATCTGTTGCACCTTCTAATTGTTCTGCCAATAAATCGCAGTCTTTGGTTTGCTCTACCCACAACATTATCTATGTGATCGTTCCAATTTCGGTTATTTGTAATTGTAATCCCCAAGTATTTAGTTGAATTTACAGCCTTCAGATTTGTGTGACTTGTCGCCTTATCGAAAGTTAGCTGATTTCTTTTATTACTCGTGTGAATATCTTCGCACTTTTCTTTATTCAGGGTTAATTGCCACTTTTCGCACCATACAGATATCTTATCCAAATCATTTTGCAAGTTGTTTTGATCATCTGATGACTTTACAAGGCGGTAAATGACAGCATCATCTGCAAACAATCTAAGACGGCTACTCAGATTGTCTCCTATGTCGCTAATATAGATCAGGAACAATAAAGGGCATATAATACTTCCTTGGGGAACGCCGGATATTACTTCTGTTTTACTCGATGACTTTCCGTCTATTACTACGAACTGTGACCTTTCTGACAGGAAGTCACGAATCCAGTCGCACAACTGAGGCGATACTCCGTAGGCACGCAGTTTGGTTAGAAGACGCTTGTGAGGAACGGTGTCGAAAGCCTTCTGGAATTCTAAAAATATGGAATCAATTGGACATCCCCTGTCAACAGCACTTATTACTTCATGAGTATAAAGAGTTAGTTGTGTTTCACAAGAACGATATTTTCTGAAACCGTGCTGACTATGTGTCAATAAATAGTTTTCTCCGAGGTACTTCATAATGTTCGAATACAATATATGTTCCAAAATCCTATTGCAAATCGACGTTAGTGATACAGGCCTGTAATTCAGCGGATTACTCCTACTTCCCTTTTTGGATATTGGTGTGACTTGAGCAATTTTCCAGTCTTTAGGTACGGATCTTTATGTGAGCAAGTGCTTGTATATAATTGCTAAATATGGAGCTATTTTATGAGCATACTCTGAGAGGAAACTGACTGGTATACAATCTGGACCGGAGGCCTTGCCTTTATTAAGTGATTTAAGCTGCTTCGTTACACCTAGTATATCTACTTCTTTGTTTCTCATCTTTGCAGTTGTTCTTGACTGGAATTCAGGAATATTTACTTCGTTTTCTTTGGTGATCCTTGTATGCCCAGTGTGTCAATTCAGTTTGTACACTTTTCTTGCATCACCCTGTATATATATCATTTGCTCTGCAGAATTGTCGTGCACGGATCAGTGTCTTGCCCTTCAAAGTTGTCACCAGGCAGAGTTGGAACTGACGTTTTCAATTTCACTTGTCATATTTTGCAAATTCTCTTGTCATCCATACAGACTGAACCATAAACACCCTAACCGAATGTGGCTGATATTTTACTGTGTTACTGCCTAATCCTAAAAGAATTAATGTCTTCATAGTCAAGGAAACATAACTCGTATTGCATTAGGAAACATATCTACATAGTTCGAAATTAGGATCCAGATAAGTAAACTCCATTAAAATAATTTGATTGAATCACTCATTTATTGCAAAAATAAATAAATAAATAATAAATCTACAAAAGTACAAAAGTAGTTCAAAGTGTTAGTAAAAATGAACATTAACGTTTGGCAGTGATGCGAACAACTCGAAAGCATATTAAACAGCAAAACCACCTTACAAGCGTCTTGGCGACTTCTAAAGGTAGCTTATTGTGACAAATATGTAAGATAACATTTTGACACAGTTAAGAAAATGTGTTAAAATTTCCACTAAAGCATTCCGAAAAAAATGGAGTGAAATTCCTGAAATGCGGAAACATAATATTTGCTATCATAGTGAAATTTCCCATTCGTTGGCATATGAAATCGTAGGGAGGAACCTATACCAGAAGTCGTGGTCTTCATTTATAATACTGTTAAGTGTGTTTGTAGTTCTCAGGAATCATGCCATTAAACTGACTGGCACAGGCATTTTGTGTATTTCGATTGGCGATCACAGCAGTCAAACACAGACGAGAATAAAAATATTTGCGTTCAATGAAAAATAGGTATTTACACCGAGAGGTTTTTCTGTTCTTCTTGCTCAGCAATAGCTGCACAAGTGATAAATAGGTAACTACAATGTCTTATGTACTAACAGCACACTGATTTAAAATAAATATATCGAACCAAAGCACTATTTACAAGTGTGTGGAAGATTGTGGAGGAAAAGATGAAACGATAAATTAAAACAATGATGAGTTGAGTAGTCATGTAAAATTGTAGAGGACATGGAGAATGACATGATGAAACGATAAATTAAAAGCGATGATGAGTAGAGTTGTGGTATAAAATTGTAGAAGAGGTAGAGAACGAAATGATGAAACAATAAATTAAAAGTGACAATAAGTGGAGTTGTGTAAAATTGTAGAGAAGCTAGAGAACGAGATGATGAAATGGTAAATTAAAAGTGATGCTGAGGGGAGTTGTGGTGTCAAATTGTACAGGAGGTAGAGAACGAAATGATGAAACGATAAAATAATAGTGAAGACGAGTAGAGTTGTATACAATTGTAGAGGTAGATAATGAAATCATTAAACGATAAATAAAAAGCGACAATGAGTTGTGATGATAACTGCAGAGGGGGTAGAGAACGAAATGATGAAACGATAAATTAAAAGCGATGAGAGGAGTTGTGTTGTGGTAACGATGACACCGCTCCGGATGCCGTGGCGCGTGAAGCTGACGTCACTGTTGAACGGGACGGCGAGATCACAGCAGCTGATCCGCTTCGCGCAGCGGTGACGTCACAGCGACTTGTCACGGTGACGTCATCAGAACTCGGCTGTGGCGAAACGCTGTCCGCCCATAGCCAGGGGAACCAGGAGCGGGCGGGCGTCAGACGAGCAGCTGCTGTTCCAGTGCTGGTCCAGGGCTCCAGCCGGGAGGGAGTTCTCCACTGCAGTTCCATTGCGCCGGCAGGTTGCTCCAGCTTCTGCACTGAATTCGTCTGTCGCACCCCTGTAACAAAAATAAATACGTTAGTATCGAAAAATCCATAGTTTTACGCTTTTATTGTCTCATTTCCTAACATAACTCTCTCATCAGGGTCTGATTTGACTGAACATACTCCAGCACCCACTTTTATTGATGTGCAATTTAAACCTTTGTGTCAAGACAGTATCTTACAACCTCTGTGTCAAGGCAGTACCCATTCCATGTCATCGGCAAACCTTAGTATTTTCATTTCTTCTGCCTGAGCTTTGTTTCTTTTTCCAAATTCCCCCTTCGTATCCTTTATTGGTTTTCAACTTCTGAGTCTTGATATCTGCAGGTTGCTTTCTGCACAAATTGCATATAACGTTTTGCTCACAGTATTTTTCCCCTCTTACCCTCAGCATTCAAAAGAAGGTGTTCCAGTCAACGTTGTCGAAAGATTTTTGTAGCTGCGCGAATGCTGTAAGTCTTGGGTTTCAATTCTCTCAATAGCTAGACGGAAGTGAGGATGCGGTTATAATTTGACAGTTTAATATTTCGGCTCCATTGTAGTTAACAATTTTTTTTTTTTTTTTGGTCATCAGTCTACTGACTGGTTTGATCCGGCCCGCCACGAATTCCTTTCCTGTGCTAACCTCTTTATCTCAGAGTAGCACTTGCAACCTACGTCCTCAATTATTTGCTTGACGTATTCCAATCTCTGTCTTCCTGTACAGTTTTTGCCCTCTACAGCTCCCTCTAGTACCATGGAAGTCATTCCCTCATGTCTTAGCAGATGTCCTATCATCCTGTCCCTTCACTTTGTCAGTGTTTTCCACATATTCCTTTCCTCTCCGATTCTGCGTAGAACCTCCTCATTCCTTACCTTATCAGTCCACCTAATTTTCAACATTCGTCTATAGCACCACATCTCAAATGCTTCGATTCTCTTCTGTTCCGGTTTTCCCACAGTCCATGTTTCACTACCATACAATGCTGTACTCCAGACGTACATCCTCAGAAATTTCTTCCTCAAATTAAGGCCGGTATTTGATATTAGTTAACAATACGACCGTGTTAAAACTGAGGTGGTTTAGAAAATCAGCCTTTCGTCTTTAGACACGCACCCTAAGAATCACGGTGCCTCATCAAATAATTCTGTGCATCAGTTCATAAATAAATAAAAATTCATTTTTCTAATCCAAACGTCTTTTTCTAGCTCCATTATTTAGTTCTTCCCACGTCCATGAGCCCATACAAACACAGTTCAATACCACTTAAAAATCTAATGATCTAAGTTTGTATACCAATATCGAGATCAAAAACAGTTCACCTACAGCGCAAAAAACAATACACACTGCCATGAAAATGTGATTAAAATACAGCGAGTTTTCATAAGAGCGAGCAAAAATGTAACGGGACATAGAGAATGCTCCACTAAACAATTTGCGGTAGGGAAGCTGGGGTCAGAGAAGCCTCCTTAAGGATATATGGAAGTAATCTTGTCCAGCACAACCGTTTTCTAGCTTGTTTACAATTAACATGTGTACAAGTTTACACGTACTGTGCTGTTTATTTATATGTATGTACACTGTGTGATCAAAAGTAACTGGACACCCCCCAAAACATAGGTTTTTGTTATTAGTTGCATTGTGGTGTCCCACGCCCGGGTTCCCGGGTTCGATTCCCGGCGGGGTCAGGGATTTTCTCTGCCTCGTGATGGCTGGGTGTTGTGTGATGTCCTTAGGTTAGTTAGGTTTGAGTAGTTCTAAGTTCTAGGGGACTGATGACCATAGATGTTAAGTCCCATAGTGCTCAGAGCCATTTTTTGCACTGTGCTGCCACCTACTGCCAGGTAGTCCATATCAGTGACCTCAGTAGTCATATGACGTCGTGAGAGAGCAGAATGGGGCGCTCCGCGGAACTCACAGACTACGAACGTGGTCACGTGATTGGGTGTCACTTGGGTCACACGTCTGTACGCCAGATTTACACACTCCTCAACATCCCTAGGTCCACTGTCTCCGATGTAGTAGTGAAGTGGAAACGTGAAGGGACGCGTACAGCACAAAAGCGTACAGGCCGACTTCGTCTGTTGACTGACAGAGACCGCCGACAGTTGAAGAGGGTCGTAATGTGTAACAGGCAGACTTCTATCCAGGCATCAGACAGGAATTCCTAACTACATCAGGATCCGCTGCAAGTATTATGACAGTTAGGCGGGAGGTGAGAAAACTCGGATTTTATGGTCGAGCGGTTGCTCATAAGCCACACATCACGCCGGTAAATGCCAGACGACGCCTCGCTTGGTGTAAGGGGCGTAAACATTGGACGATTGAACAGTGGAAAAACACTGTGTGGAGTGACGAATCACGGTACACAGTGTGGCGACGCGATGGCAGATTGTGGGTATGGCGAATGCCAGGTGAACGTCATCTGCCAGCGTGTGTAGTGAAAACAGTAAAATTTGGAGGCGGTGGTGTTACGGTGTGGTCGTGTTTTTCATGGAGGGGCCTTGCACCCCTTGTTGTTTTGCGTGGGACTATCACAGCACAGGCCTACATTGATGTTTTAAGCACATTCTTGCTTCCCACTGTTGAAGAGCAATTCGGGGATGGCGATTGCATCTTTCAACACGATGAAGCACCCGTTCATAATGCACGACCTGCGACGGAGTGGTTACACGGCAGTAACATCCTTGTGATGGACTGACTTGCACAGAGTCCTGACCTAAATCATATAGAACACCTTTGTGATGTTTTTTAACGCCGACTTCGTGCCAGGCCTCACCGACCGACATCGATACCTCTCCTCAGTGCAGCACTCCGTGAAGAATGGGCTGCCATTCCCCAAGAAACGTTCCAGCACCTGACTGAACGTATGCCTGCGAGAGTGGAAGCTGTCATCAAGGCTAAGGGTGGGCCGACACCATATTGAATTCCAGAATTACCAGGTGTCCGGTTACTTTTGGTCACATAGTATATAAACAAGGAATTGCCAGAATATTAGCTGCCCATGATGTAATTATAAACAAATCAGGGGTATTTATTGTGGTGTCACCGCCAGACACCACACTTGCTAGGTGGTAGCCTTTAAATCGGCCGCGGTCCGTTAGTATACGTCGGACCCGCGTGTCGCCACTGTCAGTGATTGCAGACCGAGCGCCGCCACACGGCAGGTCTAGAGACACGTACTAGCACTCGCCCCAGTTGTATAGCAGACTTAGCGAGCAAATACGCTCTCATTTGCCGAGACGATAGTAGCATAGCCTTCAGCTACGTCTGTTGCTACGACCTAGCAAGGCGCCATTACCAGTTGATGGAGATTGCACTTACGTATAATCAAGACCTATGTTCTCCAATTATGGAATAAAGTTAAGTATTACTTCAACTCCGTACTTTATTTGCTACATTAAATTACATTGACCTGTTCCAGACCTCACGCCATCCTGCGTGAGCTTAGCGTGCATTTCGGCCTCCTCTAACTACAAGGTGTTGGCACTTCTGCCAACACTTCATTTAACAGGGTGCTTCAGAATCTTATTCGCCGATGTTACGCTTGCATTGAGGTTGCTGGCCGTCAGTTTGAGCACATTTTGTAAGATACAGTACATATGGTACGTTCACTGTGTCAGTGATGGTATTTGCAGTTAACTGTAACTAATGTAAATTAAAAAGTTCACAGTAATATGATTTTAATCTTATTATTTCCTTAAGGGGACTGTGTTATTGCAGAGGCGGACGTGTGCGGGTCAGTACACTCCGCAGAATGAGCGCCGCTGCAACGCCTCGCTCAGGTCGACGCTCGCCCTCGGCGGCGTGCTTAGCGCCACCTGTTCGTGGCACGCTCGGCCTTCCTGGGGAACCTCCTGTCTCTTGTAGCGCGACACACAAAGGCCTGCTGGCCTTCACATGCGCTATGAATGAAGTGCGCGATGCGGCTTACCTTGCAATCAGGTTTTCCTTGCGAGCCGGTAGCAGAGAGCTGGCGGTGTGTGCGTGCTTGTGGTCGCCTTCCTCCCAGAGTAGAGACTTAACGCCGTCTGCAAATACACAGAGGAGTGACGTCAACCTTGGAAGTCCGTGGTAAGTTTGTCATGTAAGGTGATACAATAAAGTGCTCTAAATTCAGAGTATATCGATCTTCCATACAAGCAAACTGGCACACACACACACACACACACACACACAAACACACACACACACACACACACACACACACACACACACACACACACACACACACACGAGAGAGGAGAGAGAGAGAGAGAGAGAGAGTGAGAGAGAGAGTGAGAGTGAAATATGGTGGGACTGGAAGAAGACATAGAAAGGAAAGACAATGAGAGTAAGGTAATCAGATATTAAAAAGAAAAGATGAATATGAGGAGGGAAACGAAAAGCTAGAAGTACAGTAAAGTAACGAAGAGAGAGAGAGATTCAGAGACAAATAAGAGCAGAGGAAGAGACAAATATGTTGTAGATGAGGAATACACAATAAGATATTGATATGGAGAAGGAGGAACAGAAAAAAGAGAGAGGTGTATAGGGAAAGAGGATGAGAAGTGAACGAAAAGTATGGAGAAAGAGGAAGAAGACGAATAGAGGCAGAAAAAATAGCAAGACGAGCAAGAGAGAAAGATATAGAGAAAGAAAAATGATATGAGAGAAATATATGGAGGATGAGAGTAGAGAGCAAGAGATATTTACAGAAACAGAAAGAGAAAGAGAAAAAGAGAGAAATATATGGAGAATAATGAACTGAAAAAGATTAAGATGTGACGAAAGAGAACGAAGAGGAGAAGATAAACCTACAGTACGAAATAAGTAGAGAGAGGAAGTAAAAGACGAAGAGGGTGACGAAAAGCCATTACATAAAATGTTGATAACTGCGTAAATGTTAGTGAAACTGTGCAATTTGACTTGATACGCGTTGATTTACAGCGACGCCGATTTCATTCTGCAAAAATAGTAAAGACTTGTATGTCCAGTACTTCTCTAGGAAAGCTGCAAGCGACTGTCATACTTTTTCATACATTAAAAAACGAAGTTATTTCTCGACCTATCAGTAGGAATAAAATCTCCCGATACCTGAGTAATTGAATAAATTGAGTCTAAATCCACAATCGTTGTCAGAAATTTTGCAGAAACTGCTTTGAGTAAGAAAGTGGGAACTAAAAATATGCATTTTTTGTGATGGATGCCAAGTTTAGATCCCACAGAACTCTGTAGAGAAATGCTATAAAAACAATTATCAGAAAATAGAGAAATTACCAGATGTTTTTCCATTTATGGAAACAGCCATCTATTAAACAAACTCGACCCCCATAGTTGATCCATGCCGTGACGGCGATCAGTAAATTCAGGACATCTCTGCGGTGTCCGGAGTCATTTCAACTCAAATTGGAACACATATGATGAAGCCCCAGGAGATGTTCCCCTGAGTGAGAGACAACCTTTGCACTCCAGTTTGTGGTAATGTGATGGTAACTGAGTTAAAGCTGGTACGCCATAAGCAACCACATTTGGTGCAAGTATGACGTACGGTCTGGAGAAATGCAGGTTGTTCCAGGAGCAATGTTCGGTATTCAGGAATACGGCAGGAACGATCGTTGGAGGCGAAGAAGTCTGTTGAACATGGGCTCTAAAGAGCGTACCCTAGTAGCATCTTCGATGCTGTGAAGAAACATCTTCTATTGCAAGGTCTTTGCTTTGCTTATTTTGGAAGGAGATTGTATGGACTCAAACAAGAAAAAATTGTCGAGTAAACAGGTACTCCAAAACGCACACTTCAAGAGCTATGGACACTTACTCAGTAGAAGCGACGTGTTTCACAGTAGTGAACACGAATAGAGCCCTCATAATACTTAAGGCATGCGTTTTAGAGCCCTTGTGTGCTGGACATTTTTCTCCCAAAATACGGAAACCAGCAGAAGAGATTTGACACCACTGAAGATGAAGAAACATTCACAGCTTTGGGGCATGCATTTCACAGCCCATGTTTACTAGACATTTTTTGCTTCAAATGTTAGTTCCTGTCAATAATTTTATCTTGAAACTCTTCCACTGCTCCGTGTTTTCATACAAAAACAACATGAGATTATGAGTCCGTCTTGATGCAGAGACTTTCGTTATTTATTTATTTATTCCCGTATCAGTTTTAGCGTCAAATATCGCCATCATCAGTGGGTTCTTTGATTTTTACTTACTATACGTCACATCTTGGTTTTACGATTGTGAAAGTATACGTCACAGCATGGTTTTAAGGTCGTAATACCATGTTGCGACGTATAGTAAATAAGAATCAAAGACCGCACTGGTGATGGCGATATTTGTTGTTGAAACTAGTTTGGAAATAAATAACCAAATATCAAAAGTGGTTGCATCAATGCGGGCTGGCAATCCCATGTTGTATCGTTCTTGTCATATCTCTGAGTACTGATCATTCCTTCCGAGAAACACTGTAGAATTTGTGTGTGGAGCATTCCTAGCACACTTAAGTACGGGGTGCGAGATTTAGTACACATATGCTTTACTACCGAACCAAATATACCGCTCCGCAAGACACCCCAAGAACCCTTGTCCCATGGGGTAGGGGCGTAAAAGTGTTGACATGTAATAATAATGGAAAACAACTGATAATTCTGACGAATCCATAGTATGAGAGAAATAAGCGACAGGGCAACGGTCGGACAGTTGCGATATATCGTTGCTTCAGCATTAGAAAATTGCAGCGAAATGCAGGAAGATCTGCAGCGGATACGCACTTGGTGCAGGGAGTGGCAACTGGCCCTTAACATAGACAAATGTAATGTATTGCGAATACATAGAAAGAAGGATCCTTTATTGTACGATTATATGATAGCGGAACAAACACTGGCAGCAGTTACTTCTGTAAAATATCTGGGAGTATGCGTACGGAACGATTTGAAGTGGAATGATCTTACAAAATTAATTGTTGGTAAGGCGGGTGCCAGGTTGAGATTCATTGGGAGAGTCCTTAGAAAATGTAGTCCATCAGCAAAGGAGGTGGCTTACAAAACACTCGTTCGGCCTATACTTTAGTGTTGCTCATCAGTGTGGGGGTCCGTACCAGGTTAGGTTGACGGAGGAGATAGAGAAGATCCAAAGAAGAGCGGCGCGTTTCGTCATAGGGTTATTTGGTAAGCGTGATAGCGTTACGGAGATGTTTAGCAAACTCAAGAGGCCGACTCTGCAAGAGAGGTGCTCTGCATCGCGGTGTAGCTTGCTGTCCAGGTTTCGAGAGGGTGCGTTTCTGGATGAGGTATCGAATATATTGCTTCCCCCTACTTATACCTCCCGAGGAGATCACGAATGTAAAATTAGAGAGATTAGAGCGCGCACGGAGGCTTTCCGTCAGTCGTTCTTCCCGCGAACCGTACGCGACTGGAACAGGAAAGGGAGGTAATGACAGTGGCACGGTTCTAATGGTTCAAATGGCTCTGAGCCCTATGGGACTCAACTGCTGTGGTCATAAGTCCCCTAGAACTTAGAACTACTTAAACCTAACTAAGCTAAGGACAGCACACAACACCCAGCCATCACGAGGCAGAGAAAATCCCTGACCCCGCCGGGAATCGAACCCGGGAACCCGGGCGTGGGAAGTGAGAACGCTACCGCACGACCACGAGATGCGGGCTAGACAGTGGCACGTAAAGTGCCCTCCGCCACACACCGTTGAGTGGCTTGCGGAGTATAAATGTAAATGTAGATGTAGATGTAGAACATGATAGCTCCAATCACCATCGACAACAAATGAACTGCAGCTGAATTTACTAGGTAATTACATTCGATACAATCTCTTGAGAGACATAATATGTCATATTACGACACATTTGTATTGCCACGTTTTCAGTAATTGTCGGCAGGACGTGCTACTACATCCACGACCTGGCACATGACAAACAATATACGAGATAGCGGTACTCACCGAGCAACAAGTTGACGTATGACAAGATCTGCGTCTGGAGGGTTCTGGGTTCTCCTCCCGGCAGCGGCGCGGAAACTGGGACGCACCGCCCCTCTGAGTCCCTCTCGTGGCCCTCTGCGCATTCACACCTGAAACATTGGTTCCTGTCTCAGCCTTGTGTCTGCAAAGCGTCTCACCTAGAGAAAGAACTTTGGAGCGTGAGAGCAAAACGAAAATAGCGCCTCTAAATTCCATGAATCTTTTGTGGAGTGTGTACTTCGAAGTAAACATTCCACAAAAGCGTCACGGAGTCCAGTTACTGATGGCCCTATTATGAGTGCATCGATACGCACTAATCAGCCAAAACACTGCGACCACTGAAAACCGCTACGTTTGATGCCGCCTGGTTGCGTTGCAGGCACGTGACGCGGTAGCGAAAGGATGTAACCGGTGCAGTCACGGACGGGGGATCACCCTAGCAAAGATATGCTCTGCAAATGGGGAAATCCATTGAGAGAAGTGAATTTGACAAACGGCAGATTTAAAAATCTTGGACATGGCTGCGAAACAGCGTCTTTGTAAATTTGAAGAGGTCGAAAAAAATCAGCCAAGCCGTTGCAAAACACAGATTTATTAGCTCTTGACGTGGGTTTCGATATTTATAAAAATATCTTCTTCAGAAGTGCCCTGCTGGATCTGTGAATAATCTAGTCTACTGCGAACGTTTTGTTGGTTGGTTAGTAGGTGCGGTCTCTACATCACTTTACAGTCTAAAGCTAGTCCGAGGTATTTTAGTCATCATCATCATCATTTAAGACTGATTATGCCTCTCAGCGTTCAGTCTGGAGCATAGCCCCCCTTATACAGTTCCTCCATGATCCCCTATTCAGTGCTAACATTGGTGCCTCTTCTGATGTTAAACCTATTACTTCAAAATCATTCTTAACCGAATCCAGGTACCTTCTCCTCGGTCTGTCCCGACTCCTCCTACCCTCTACTGCTGAATCCATGAGTCTCTTGGGTAACCTTGCTTCTCCCATGCGTGTAACATGACCCCACCATCTAAGCCTGTTCGCCCTGACTGCTACATCTATAGAGTTCATTCCCAGTTTTTCTTTGATTTCCTCATTGTGGACACCCTCCTGCCATTGTTCCCATCTACTAGTACCTGCAATCATCCTAGCTACTTTCATATCCGTAACCTCAACCTTGTTGATAAGGTAACCTGAATCCACCCAGCTTTCGCTCCCATACAACAAAGTTGGTCGAAAGATTGAACGGTGCACAGATAACTTAGTCTTGGTACTGACTTCCTTCTTGCAGAAGAGAGTAGATCGTAGCTGAGCGCTCACTGCATTAGCTTTGCTACACCTCGCTTCCAGTTCTTTCACTATGTTGCCATCCTGTGAGAATATGCATCCTATTTTAGTGTGTTAGTAAATTGGAGAGAGTACAAATGAGCTACAAAAGAAAAGAAGAAGACGGAGTGTTAAGTGAGGGAAGCGGAAAGTGTAGTAGAAGAAGAAGATGGTGATGAAGAGGAAGGAAATGGATCGAAGGCGACTAAAATGGGAAGTGAGCGGAGGTGTGTGAAAGGAAATTATGAGGAGATTAGACGGGGGCTTTGTTGGGTAACAGTTCCTTACGGCCTACTTCCTACCGACTCGTATTCAGCTAGTACTTGAAGCCATTCTCGCTATGTCGAATCAGCCATCGCAGCAGAAGCGTAAAGAGTGTGTTTTGCGTTTATTCTTTTGTTGCGGATCTGCATTGACCGACAATGAACCAATGAAACAGCAATCGCGTTACTGTTGCACGTGTGTTGCACTGTGTGTTGTGTGCATGTTTTGAACCGTCTCATAAAAAAAGACGGATCGACGTGTATACCTTTTTACCATTTTAGAAATTGTTGACTCCAGTGAACGAATAAACAGGCTATGGCGCGATGAGGATGAATATACAGGGTGATTCAAAAAGAATACCACAACTTTAAAAATGTGTATTTAATGAAAGAAACATAATATAACCTTCTGTTATACATCATTACCAAGAGTATTTAAAAAGTTTTTTTTCACTCAAAAACAAGTTCAGAGATGTTCAATATGGCCCCCTCCAGACACTCGAGCAATATCAACCCGATACTCCAACTCGTTCCACACTCTCTGTAGCATATCAGGCGTAACAGTTTGGATAGGTGCTGTTATTTCTCGTTTCAAATCATCAATGGTGGCTGGGAGAGGTGGCCGAAACACCATATCCTTAACATACCCCCATAAGAAAAAATCGCAGGGGGTAAGATCAGGGCTTCTTGGAGGCCAGTGATGAAGTGCTCTGTCACGGGCTGCCTGGCGGCCGATCCATCGCCTTGGGTAGTTGACGTTCAGGTAGTTACGGACAGATAAGTGCCAATGTGGTGGCGCTCCATCCTGCTGAAATATGAATTGTTGTGCTTCTTGTTCGAGCTGAGGGAACAGCCAATTCTCTAACATCTCCAGATACTGTAGTCCAGTTACAGTAGCTTTCTGTTGAGCGGTCGCCATCTTAGCATCAACCGACGCTGACGCCTAGTCAACAGCGCCTCAAGCGAACAAATGTACAACTAAATCAAACTTTATAGCTCCCTTAATTCGCCGACAGATAGTGCTTAGCTCTGCCTTTCGTCGTTGCAGAGTTTTAAATTCCTTAAGTTGTGGTATTCCTTTTGAATCACCCTGTACTTATGGGGAATCGTCGGCACAGGAGTCAGTTATCCACGTTGCTCCACTGCCTTCTTCCATGGCTTCCTACGAGAGAACAGAACTGCCAGTCACTGAATATATGGAGACATTCATCCCACAGCAACTACATTTGCCGAATGAAATGAAATGATCGCATGGCGTTTACTGGCCGGCATATCCCTTTCGGGGTTCGGTCACCGTATTGCAAGTCTTTTTAGTTGACGCCACTTCGGCGACTTGCGTGTCAATGATGATGAAAATGATGGACACACAACACCCAGTCCCCTGCCGGGAATCGAACCCGGGCCCAGTTGCGTGGTAGGCGGTATCGCTAGACGTGTAGCTGGTCTCTTATTACACGTTATTTTTTAAATAACGGTGTTGCCGTTCTAAATGTAAGGAAGTACGACTGTTTTTAAATTCCATGTAATCCTCTCGTCTATAAATTCTACTGAAACAGTGGTTCAGAATCCATAGTTCGTGAGCACAGTAGCAGAACCTTCCCGCCACCTTACATCTGTGTGCTGCAAATTATTCAATAGCAAAGCTGGCTCAGAGTACGTAACTGCCCCTTGGTCTATTTTCACTCGCCCCACACACCCCTAACTAACTTGACCAATGTTCCGTCTCCATAGCGCAACCCTTTCCTCCATCCCTTTCGGCACTCCCATCCCCTGGAACATTACATCCCAGTTGACTCACCCCTTACAGGGGAATCTGCAGCTATGAGTGTCCTTCTTTCTGCCTTGATATCGTTAACTTTTGAAATTTCGGAAATTATCCACGGTGACACCAAGTTAAAATGATCAACAGACTCGAACAGGACCGAGCGGGGTGGCGCAGTGGTTAGACACTGGACTCGCATTCGGGAGGACGACGGTTCAATCCCGCGTCCGGCCATCCTGATTTAGGTTTTCCGTGATTTCCCTAAATCACTTCAGGCAAATGCCGGGATGGTTCCTCTGAAAGGGCACGGCCGACTTCCTTCCCAATCCTTCCCTAATCCGATGAGACCGATGACCACGCTGTCTGGTCTCCTTCCCCAAACCAACCAACCAAGACCCGAACAGGAGGATATGGGATGTCACATATAATAGTGTTAAAAGAGGAGTCTTAAGAAAAGATTGATGCTACAGGTGCTTAGTACTGCCGAATCAGCAGTTCAGAACTCACACCTCATAGCTGATTTGTACATTTCAGTATTTAAAAAAGAATCATCTCTAGATGACCTTTCTAATGAAAATAGTGAAATACATCTGAAATGAAAATAAATTATGTAGTTAGCGCCTGAAACCAGAAATTACCAGGTGAAAGTGCCTGTATGAGTGAAGAGGTACTTTGATTAGCGAGTGTTTCCGAAAATAAAATTAGCAATGTTAGGATTCGAAACAAGAACCCCTCACATGCACACTCCTGCGTGAGGCAGAATAGAGTTTTCACGGTCCACAGGGTACAGGTTGGATCAAGTAGGCGGCGATGAACAGTATTCAGGCCAAGTGGAGAAAGGTACTGCTAAGTAATCTGAAATAAACCAGCGTTCTCTAACTGCTACTGCAGCAATACTGCTACCTGTTATGTCACACAGAGTCGCCTGTTGCTGTCTAATGGATATGGAAATGACACACTTCGCTATCATGCAAGTAAGACAGAATCTGAGTAATGATGGTCCCAGGATGGTGCCCTAAGGTACCGCCAAGTCATACGTATTTTCCGAAGGGAGAAAGAGCGGTAACTGCAGTAGATGGAAAGCAGTACGTTTCCAATGGAGGAAGGACTTACCTGTTGGGTGCGGTGCAGCTTTCTCCTTGAGGACAGCCCCTGGTGCAGATGGGAACGCAGGCGTCCGGTGTGTCCGGGGACCTCTGGTAGCCGGCACAGCAGTGCCTCTCCGTGCGGAACACCACCTCAGTCTGCACACACATACCGTCCACATGGTTACATACAGCAGTCAGTCGTATAGAATTCATTTCAACAAAAAAAATGTAAATGTCGTGTGGCTAGGGCCTCCCGTCGGCTAGGCCGTTCGCCGGGTGCAAGTCTTTCGAGCTGACACCACTTCGGCGACTTGCGCGTCGATGGGGACGAAATGATGGTGATTAGGACAACACAACACCCAGTCCCTGAGGGGAGAAAATCTCCGACCCTGCCGGTAATCAAACCCGGGCCCTTAGGATTGACATTCTGTCGCGCTGACCACTCAGCTACCAGGGTCGTACATTTCAACAATATACAAATGGAACAACACAATTTCAGAGACTTTACTAGCATGCAGATAAGGTTTTATGTACACAAACTGAAGCTGCCAATGAAAATTTGTACCAAGGTTGGGAATCAAACATCGTCTCCTACTTACTAGGCAGGTACGTTAGCCACAGAGACTCACACAATTGCGCGGCTGACCCTGGCACGCCTCCCTTCTCAATCCAAAGAGGCTTAGTGGCTAATGGAACTGCCTAGTAAGCAGAAGACCCAGGTTCGATTTCCAGACTCGGTACAAACTTTCACTCGCCACTCAAGTCTATATGCATAAAAGCATACGTACACCATGTAATACCACACTGTTCCAGTATTTTCAAAGTGCTGTTGTTGTGGGCACTTTTCGACTAGACGTTGTAATGAAACTAGTCAGTGCCCCTTTTCACCACATAGCGTAGTATTTGATATGTGTGATAAATTCGCGACATGATTCCATAGACTTAAAATTGTGACACTGGATTTTGTACAGTTTTAACAATAGTAATGAGATGCTTGTGTACACTTACATCCAAAATGTGTGTGTTGTTGTTGTAGTCTTCAGTCCTGAGACTGGTTTGATGCTGCTCTCCATACTACTCTATCCTGTGCAAGCTTCTTCATCTCCCACTACCTACTGCAACATACATCCTTCTGAAACTGGTTAGTGTATTCATCTCTTGGTCTCACTCTACCATTGTCACCCCCCCCCCCCACTTCCTCCCAGTACTAAATTAGTGATTCCTTGATGCCTCAGAACACGTCCTACCAACCGATCCCTTCTTCTAGTCAAGTTGTGCCACAAACTCCTCTTCTCCCCAGTTCTATTCAGTACCTCCTCATTAGTTATATGATCTACCCATCTAATCTTCAGCATTCTTCTGTAGCACCACATCTTGAAAGTTTCTATTCTATTCTTGTCCAAACTGTTTATCGTACATGTTTCACTTCCATACACGGCTACACTCCATACAAATACTTTCAGAAACGACTTCCTGACACTTAAATTTATACTCGATGTTAACAAATTTCTCTTCTTCAAAAACGCTTTCCTTGCCATTGCCAGGGTAAATTTTACATACTCTCTACTTCAACCATCATCAGTTATTTTGGTCCCCAAATAGTGAAACTCCTTTACTACTTTAAGTGTCTCATTTCCTAATCTAATACCCTCAGCATAACCCGACTAATTCGACTACATTCCATTATCCTCGTTTAGCTTTTGTTGATGTTCATCTTATATTAACCTTTCAAGACACTGTTCATTCCGTTCAATTGCTCTGCTAAGTCCTTCGCAGTCTCTGACAGAATTAGAATGTCATCGGCGAACCTGAGAATAACAGAATGACGACAATGGAAATTTATGCTGGACCAGGACTAAAATCCAGATTTCTCGTTTATCATGAGCAGTCACTTTACAATTAGGCTATAGAGGCATGACTCACAGGCAGACTCAAAATTCCATATGTTGTCAACCATGTGTCTACAACCCGTACTCGTACATCTATTATGTGAATTTCCGTACAGGTGAGACATTCTATTTGAAAGTCGCATGCATGGTGTCGGTGGTTAAATACGCAATTCCGAATAACACAGGCGCTGAAGTATCGTGTCGTATCGCGTAATAATTAGAGGCGAACGTGTTAAATGTGGTGTCACCGCCAGACACCACACTTGCGAGGTGGTAGCTTTAAATCGGCCGCGGTCCATTAGTACATGTCGGACCCGCGTGTCGCCACTGTCAGTAATTGCAGACCGAGCGCCACCACACGGCAGGTCTAGAGAGACGTACTAGCACTCGCCCCAGTTGTACGACGACTATGCTAGCACTACACTGACGAAGCCTTTCTCTCATTTGCCGAGAGACAGTTAGAATAGCCTTCAGCTAAGTCCACGGCTACGACCTAGCAAGGCGCCATTAACCATTTCAAGAGAGAGCCTCACTTGTATCATCAAGAATGCTGTATACAAATGATGGATTAAAGTTAAGTATTTCAGCAGCTACGTACTTTTCTTTATAGCATTCATTACGTATCCTGTTTCAGACTTAAGCAAGCCTGCGTGAATTAAACGCGTGCCTTTCGGTTACCCGTCACTGTGGACTGGCTGTCTTGTCAGTCCACTACATTAAATATATATGTTTTTCAATTAATACTTCATAAATACATGTTGCAGTGTTCACTAGCTGTTGTATACATGTGTATACCTGACTATGTACTGAATAACACAGAACATGATTAACCGTGTACATTAAATACGTTTCTTCTCCGTAACTGTTTGGAAGAGGACATATGTCCATATGAAGTCTTCTGCTTCGAATGATCGTTCCTGTCATATCCCTGAGTAGTGCTGACTATTTCTCTGGGACACCACGCATATAACTAGAATATGAGTGGTCACAGAACTGAACGCTGCAGAACATCAGTAGTAATTTATCCCCACCGAGAAGAAGATTTATCGTGCGACCTGCTTGACTGTCTAAGGTAACTCTTTGCTTCTTAACAGTTAAACATAAAGCGTACTGACCTTGTAGTGTGTGACCGGCCTGGCATCTGCGGCGTACTTCACACATGACGGTCCTTCACAAGACTCGTCGCTCACTGCCCTCTGCACATGCTGCGTCTCCCCGTGCTTGCGCGTGTACCTGAAAATACAAACACCTACTTTGAGATTTGATTTCGTTTACTCAGCACACTGATAGAGTTGTGTATCATCGCATAGTCTGTATCTTCGACTCCACTGGAGACAACTTACACCTAATTATAAGCTCAGTGTTTTCGTACATACAGCGTCGTCCTTGTTGATATCTTCTTAATTTAGATACATACCATGATAAACAACTGGGAAGTGTATGGTAGAGGGCATTTACCATTCTTCCACATACAGGTTGGACAAAATAAAAATTGTCCTAGAAAATGGACTGACTCGTAATTGACATTTGTCAATAAATAATAGAGCTGCTGACCACAGAAGGACCTGGAAGAGCAGTTGACCGGAATGGACAGTGTCTTGATAGGAGGATATAAGATGAACATCAACAAAAGCAAAAAGAGGATAATGGAATGTAGGCGAATTAAGTCGGGTGATACTGAACGAATTAGATTAGAAAATGAGACACTTAAAGTAGTAAAGGAGTTTTTCTATCTGGGGAGCAAAATAACTGATGATGGTCGAAGTAGAGAGGATATAAAATGTAGACTGGCAATGGCAAGGAAAGCGTTTATGAAGAAGAAAAATTTGTTAACATCGAGTAAAGATTTGTCAGGAAGTCGTTTCTGAAAGTGTTTGTATGGAATGTAGCCTTGATTGGAAGTGAAAGATGGACGATAAATAGTTTGGACAAGAAGAGAATTGAACCTTTCGAAATGTGGCGCTACAGAAGAATGCTGAAGATGGGTAGATCACATAACTAATGAGGAGGTATTGAATAGAATTGGGGAGAAGAGAGATTTGTGGCACAACTTGACTAGAAGAATGGTTCGGTTGGTAGGACATGTTCTGCGGCATCAAGGGATCACCAATTTAGTATGGGAGGGCAGCGTGGAGGGTAAAAATTGTAGGGGGAGACCAAGAGATGAATACACTAAGCAGATTCAGAAGGATGTAGGTTGCAGTAGGTACTGGGAGATGAAAAAGCTTGCACAGGATAGAGTAGCATGGAGAGCTGCATCAAATCACACAACTAATGAGGAGGTATTGAATAGAATTGGGGAGAAGAGAGATTTGTGGCACAACTTGACTAGAAGAATGGTTCGGTTGGTAGGACATGTTCTGCGGCATCAAGGGATCACCAATTTAGTATTGGAGGGCAGCGTGGAGGGTAAAAATTGTAGGGGGAGACCAAGAGATGAATACACTAAGCAGATTCAGAAGGATGTAGGTTGCAGTAGGTACTGGGAGATGAAAAAGCTTGCACAGGATAGAGTAGCATGGAGAGCTGCATCAAACCGGTCTCTGGACTGAAGACCACAACAACAACAACCACAGAACAATCTGGAAGTCTCGGTTTCGATGCACCAGTGTGTTTCTGTCATGCATTTGCTAATACCCGTCTCCTGCATGCTCTGTCCAGACTACTTCTCTGTCAGTACGTTCGAGTAAGTCAGAGGAGCAGACGCGTTTCGTAAGGAGTCGAATGCAACAGAAAATGGTGTACACGATGAAACAATGTTTGTTCATCGATGAGTCTTATGTGAAGCACAGTTCATGGAAAATGTGTGCGGAACTGTGCGTGTAAGAGTTTGAGACTGGAATTATTTTGGCAAAACCTCCAGCAAAGTGTCCGCAGTATTTCATGGAAAACTCTGAGCAAGTGTGCAGTTCAGCAGTATGTATTACATGCCTCTCAGTCCATTTTCTCGGCCATCCTCATTCTAAATATTGTCTGGGCCAGTTTTATTTAGAGATTCTTCCCATTTGTTTCATTTACACTATGTGTTCAAAAGTATCTGGCAGCAGGTGGACACTAGTACGGGGAGTGCCCACCATTCGCCTTTGTGATGGCCTGATCTCTGCTGGGGACGCTTTCAATGAGGTGTCCGAATGTCTCTGGAGGTAAGGCAGATCATTCTTCCCGGAGCGCCGAAACCAGAGATGGTAATGATGCTGGACAATGGGGTTTGGACCCCAAAGGTGTATCACTGGATTCAGGTCGGGATTTGGGCAGGTTAGTCCATTTCAACAATGTTTTTGATCGCAAATCTTTGCCTCACAGATGCTGTACCCTACACAGTATACCATGCTATAAAATGTCTTCAACTCGGGGACCACGAAATGGACCTCTGCACAATAACACCACCCCCTTCGTCCATCACTGTTGGCGATATACAGGGCTATTACAAATGATTGAAGCGATTTCATAAATTCACTGTAGCTCCATTCATTGACATATGGTCACGACACACTACAGATACGTAGAAAAACTCATAAAGTTTTGTTCGGCTGAAGCCGCACTTCAGGTTTCTGCCGCCAGAGCGCTCGAGAGCGCAGTGAGACAAAATGGCGACAGGAGCCGAGAAAGCGTATGTCGTGCTTGAAATGCACTCACATCAGTCAGTCATAACAGTGCAACGACACTTCAGGACGAAGTTCAACAGAGATCCACCAACTGCTAACTCCATTCGGCGATGGTATGCGCAGTTTAAAGCTTCTGGATGCCTCTGTAAGGGGAAATCAACGGGTCGGCCTGCAGTGAGCGAAGAAACGGTTGAACGCGTGCGGGCAAGTTTCACGCGTAGCCCGCGGAAGTCGACGAATAAAGCAAGCATGGAGCTAAACGTACCACAGCCGACGGTTTGGAAAATCTTACGGAAAAGGCTAAAGCAGAAGCCTTACCGTTTACAATTGCTACAAGCCCTGACACCCGATGACAAAGTCAAACGCTTTGAAGTTTCGGCGCGGTTGCAACAGCTCATGGAAGAGGATGCGTTCAGTGCGAAACTTGTTTTCAGTGATGAAGCAACATTTTTTCTTAATGGTGAAGTGAACAGGCACAATGTGCGAATCTGGGCGGTAGAGAATCCTCACGCATTCGCAATTCACCAAAAGTTAACGTGTTTTGTGCAGTCTCACGGTTTAAAGTTTACGGCCCGTTTTTCTTCTGCGAAACAAACGTTACAGGACACGTGTATCTGGACATGCTGGAAAATTGGCTCATGCCACAACTGGAGACCGACAGCGCCGACTTCATCTTTCAACAGGATGGTGCTCTACCGCACTTCCATCATGATGTTCGGCATTTCTTAAACAGGAGATTGGAAAACCGATGGATCGGTCGTGGTGGAGATCACGATCAGCAATTCATGTCATGGCCTCCACGCTCTCCCGACTTAACCCCATGCGATTTCTTTCTGTGGGGTTATGTGAAAGATTCAGTGTTTAAACCTCCTCTGCCAAGAAACGTGCCAGAACTGCGAGCTCGCATCAACGATGCTTTCGAACTCATTGATGGGGACATGCTGCTCCGAGTGTGGGAGGAACTTGATTATCGGCTTGATGTCTGGCGAATCACTAAAGGGGCACATATCGAACATTTGTGAATGACTAAAAAAAACTTTTTGAGTTTTTGTATGTGTGTGCAAAGCATTGTGAAAATATCTCAAATAATAAAGTTATTGTAAAGCTGTGAAATCGCTTCAATCATTAGTAATAACCCTGTACATGATATCAACAAGCGTTTTCCATGCGTTGGCCAACCCAAACGCTGAATCGGATTACCACAGGGTATACCGTGATACATCACACCAGATCCCTCGTTCCCAGTCAGCCACTGCCCAGTGACATCGCTCTCACACCACCTCAAACGTCGCTTACCATTGGCTACAGAAATGTGAAGCTTATGAAGAGCTGCTCGACCACTGTGTCCCATTCTTTTGAACTCCCTACGCACAGTCATTGTGCTAGTTGGACTGCTGGCAGCACTCTGGAACTCACAAGTGATTCCTTCCCCTGCTTTTCATGCGACTTTTTATCCTGATCCTTAGTAGTGCTCGACCATCCCTGTCCGACATTATTGGGGGCAGCTTGGACTGGGTTTAGCTGCGGTTGATCCTTCAGAATCACGTCACCAGCTGTCGGGCAGTTTTAGAAGGATTGAAATGTTCCGGGTGAACTCGTCAGGTGATTCCTTCCCCTTCAACCTGAGAGTTGTAAGGTAATCAGACGTTCGATGGGGGTTAGTAGTGGAAAAAGAGGTGTACAGCGGGTAACTTCGAAAAATGTACGAGGGTCACTCCAAAAGAAATGCACACTATTTTTGTAAAAATACAGTTTTCATTCTGCATCTATGAAAGTTTTACAGTGTGTAGATACATCCTTCCCGCTTGTTTTCAAACTTAGTTCAGCCTGTTCCCGTGAGTGGCGCCGTCACGGCATGTCTTCAAGATGGCTGCTACACTTGACGTTCGTCAGAAGCAACGTGCTGTCATAGAATTCCTGTGCTGTGAAAACGAGACAGTGGGAAACATCCACAAGAGGTTGAAAAAGGTGTATGGAGATGCTGCTGTAGATCGCAGTACAGTCAGTCGGTGGGCAAGCAGGTTACGTGATGAAAGCGGGCACGGCAATATTGAGGATTTTCCTCGCAGCGGCAGGCCTCCTACTGCACACACTCCAGACAATGTGCAGAGAGTTAACGAACTGGCGACTGCTGACAGACGCATCACAGTGAACGAATTGTCACGCTACGTTGGGATAGGGGAAGGAAGTGTTTGCAGAATACTGAAAGTATTGGCGTTAAAAAAGGTTCCCAGGATGTTGACAGTGGCACACAAAGAAACAAGAAAGACGGTACGCAGCAAACTTTTGGAACAGTACGAGAATGGTGGAGATGAATTTCTTGGAAGAATTGTGACAGGTGATGAAACATGGCTCCATCATTTTTCACCAGAGACGAAGAGGCAATCAGTGGAGTGGCATCATGCAAATTCATCCAGGAAAGAAAAACAATTCAAAACCACACCTTCTGCTGGAAAATTATGACTACGGTGTTTTTCGATTCCGAAGGACTATTGCTTGTGGACGCCAGCCAAGTGGAACCAGCATAAATTCTGATGAATATGTGACGACACTTAAGAAACTGAGCCACTCCACTGAGTCGTGTTCGACCACATGGGCAAAAGCAGGATGTTTTGCTGTTGCACGACAGTGCATGGCCGCATGTCAGTCAAAAAACCATGGTAGTGATCACAAAACTCGGATGGACAACACTGAAACACCCCCCTTACAGTCTTGACCTGGCTCCATGAGACTATCATCTGTTTGTCAAACTGAAAGACTCTCTTCGTGGAACAAGGTTTGAAGATGATGACTCCCTTGTGCACGCTGCCGAACAGTGGCTCAAACAGGTTGGTCCAGAATTTTACCGTGCGAGTGTACAGGCGCTGGTTCCAAGATGGCGTAAGTCAGTTGAGAGGGATGGAAATTATGTGGAGAAATGAAAATATTGTTCCTAAAGGATGTATCTACACACTATAAAACTTTCAAACATGTAGAATAAAAGATGGATTTAAAAAAAATGGTGTGCATTTATTTTGGAGTGACCCTCGTGCATTTACCAAGGTAAGCAGGAAGAGAAAAGAACCAGCAAGTAGTCTGAGTAAAGGAAGAAGAAATACACTGAAACAACGAAAAAATACCGGGAAGAAAGAAGGGAAGAACGAAGCTGCAGTAGGGCCACGTTCGACTGGTAACACTTCTCACCGCAGCTCTTGGTCTAGTGGTTAGCATGGCTGCCTCTGGATCATGGGGTCCCGGGTTCGATTCCCGGCCGCGTCGGGGGTTTTCTCCCCCCGGGACAGGGTGTTTGTGTTGTCCTCATCATCTCACCACCATTTGGGATGTGCCGAGACTGGAAATGGAAAGAGTTTGGAACTTGTACATGCGCTGATGACGATGATGTTGAGAGCCACTCAAACCAACGTCAACATCATCACCGACCTTCGATTTGAGGACGTTACTGTTTCTCTGAACGAATCTCCGGAAATACGTGCTGGCGACTGGCCGGTTTCCACCGGATTGCGCGAAAAGATAAACGCCTGCTTCCTGAAACGTGGCCGGTGGTTTGCGCAGCTGTAGCAGCCACATTCTCCTCAACCGACCGCACGAGGAAACCGAAAACGGCAGGCTAGGTGATAAGTGACCGAAGCACACAGCTGGGCAATGCCCTGGCCACAGTCCAACAGTGACACTGTGGTAGCGCGTTCTGCCGCGGAGGTAACAAGCAAGTGTTAGAACATCTAGAGAGAGCTTTCTAGAGTCAAACGCAGTGCAATGCATCTGACTTGGGTTGACCACCTCAAACAAGTTTATTGTGCCCAAACCCATGAATGCCTTGGTGCTGGAAACTACACAAATGTCACTGACATTTACAGAGGTCATAATCGCAGAAAAACTCCTCGTTAGCTGCGCAGCTGACCTACATGAGAAAGTCTAAAAGCTCGAAAAGGTAAACTCCCCAAACGTACCACCTCTGTCACCGCATAAAGTTGGCTAGGCATACAAGTTTTGTACCACTGTTGCATATGGTAAACAAGTTACCATCCACTCACCAGAACACTTGTAGGAATACTCGTATTCAGCGCTAATCTACATCTGTACAGTATCTACCTGCCACATAGACAGGATACCATCACATACAGAACTACAAATGCGAAATATTACCCATGAAAACTACCAAGACGTCTATGATGTGGAGTGCTGAACCGCGCGGTCATCAGCGCCTGTACAAAGTCCCAGTTTTTACGCAGTCCAATTTTTTCTTTTACTCAATCCAGTCTAGCCACTGTCACGAATGAAGATGATGACGATGATGATGATGAAATGATGAGGACAACTCAAACACTCAGTCCTCGGGCAGAGAAAATCACCAAACCGTCCGGGAATCGAACCGGGGAGCCCGTGATCCAGAAGCAGCAACGCTCGCTACTAGACCACCTGCTGCGGACAAGACATCTATGAAATTAACACTCACCGAGCAAAATCTCTGGACAGAAACAACATAGGCCTACTTTATGCCACTTTATGAGGAAACACCAGGTACCAATGTCAATTTTTCCTTCCCAAAGAAGCGTCTTTCTCGCATAGGAAGCTTCTAAGGATATGAGGTACTAGCAGCAGGGTACGTCAGTCTCTCACACCGTACATCATGATACGTGACACTTTAAACACTTCCAGCGACAAACCAAAACATAATGGCCACCTCCTTTAACGTACTGGTTCAGTCGGGTTAGGCGAATTTAGTGACCAAAACATTAACGTGAGTTGACCATCATGCTCCTCAAATCACTATAGCACGATGTTATTCTCAATGGAGAGAAGTCTTCCGAAGTAAGAGTGATTTCAGGTGTGCCGCAGGGGAGTGTCGTAGGACCGTTGCTATTCACAATATACATAAATGACCTGGTGGATGACATCGGAAGTTCACTGAGGCTTTTTGCAGATGATGCTGTGGTGTATCGAGAAGTTGTAACAATGGAAAATTGTACTGAAATGCAGGAGGATCTGCAGCGAATTGACGCATGGTGCAGGGAATGGCAATATAATCTCAATGTAGACAAGTGTAATGTGCTGCGAATACACAGAAAGATAGATCCTTTATCATTTAGCTACAAAATAGCAGGTCAGCAACTGGAAGCAGTTAATACCATAAATTATCTGGGAGTACGCATTAGGAGTGATTTAAAATGGAATAATCATGTAATGTTGATCGTCGGTAAAGCAGATGCCAGACTGAGATTCATTGGAAGAATCCTAAGGAAATGCAATCCGAAAACAAAGGAAGTAGATTACAGTACGCTTGTTCGCCCACTGCTTGAATACTGCTCAGCAGTGTGGGATCCGTACCAGATAGGATTGATAGAAGATATAGAGAAGATCGAACGGAGAGGAGCGCGCTTCGTTACAGGATCATTTAGTAATCGCGAAAGCGTTACGGAGATGATACATAAACTCCAGTGGAAGACTCTACAGGAGAGACGCTCAGTAGCTCGGTACGGGCTTTTGTCAAAATTTCGAGAACATACCTTCACCGAAGAGTCAAGCAGTATATTGCTCCCTCCTACGTATATCTCGCGAAGAGACCATGAGGATAAAATCAGAGAGATTAGAGCCCACACAGAGGCATACCGACAATCCTTCTTTCCACGAACAATACGAGACTGGAATAGAAGGGAGAACCGATAGAGGTACTCAAGGTACCCTCCGCCACACACCGTCAGGTGGCTTGCGGAGTATGGATGTAGATGTAGATGTAGACACCGAGCATGTTCGGATACAGGTGGTCCTCAATAATGTTCAAGTAGTGCACAGAATGGAAAAGAAAGTCGAGGTGCGGTCAGTTTGGTCTTCGAAAGGCATCAGAGTGGCTTCATAACCGAAGCAAATCAGTACAAAAAGAAAGCGCGTCCAAAAATGCGTTCGACGTTGTGAGATGGTGCAAGGTATTCGAAATTCTGAGAAAAACAGGAGTGATCTATTAGGTAAAGACAGGTAATTTATATATGTACGAGACCGGGAGGGAACAATAAATGACCAAGAACGAAGTGCTCGGTTTAAAAACGGTGTAAAAGAGCGTGGAGTGTTTCACTCGTAGTGTTCAACGTAAACAATGAAAAAAGGACGACGGATAGAAAGGAAAGGTTCAAGAGTTAGATTAAAATTTCATTGTTAAAGGATATAAATGGTATGTTAATTGATGACATTGTTATGCTCAGGGAATCTGAGGAAAAGTTACAGTAGCTGTTGAATTGTATGGGTACAGGATATGGATTGAGAGTTGACAATAAACTTAAAATGAAAATTAGTGACCCAGAACTAGAGGAAGTGAAGGAATTCTGCTTTCCTGGAAGAGAAGACAGAAATTCGACTAGGACAGGCAAAGAAGGCATTTATGGCCAAGAGAAGTCTCCAGTATCAAACATAGGCCTTAATTTGTGGAACAAATTTCTGAGGATGTACATCTGCAACGCAGCATTGTATTGTAAGAATCGTGGACAGTGGCAAAACCGAAACAATGGAGAGTCGAAGTGTTTCGTATGTGATGCAATAGATGGATTCTGAGAATTACTTAGTCTGACGAGATAAGGGAAGATGATATTCCCCACGGACTCGGTGAAGAAAGGAGTGTACGAGGCAGACTGACAACAAGAAGGGATAGGATCTTCAGGCCTAACATTTGTTGACGTCAACTGCGTGCGGCTGATACTAGAAGTCAGGGGTGAGATACGGACGTGCTCCGTGTGGAAGGTTGGTAGTAACTCACTGACGTCAACAAGTGTTGGGGCTGAAGAAGACGTTGTTACAACGTTGAAACTAGTTGCCAAAATAAAATAGGCACCTTAAATACAGCTGGAGGAATTTCTTCATTTTTAATATAAATTTATACCAACTGACGTCCCACTGTCCTCCATTTCAACTATGGATGTAGGAAGATGTACACTATTTAGTGCAAACAGTTCCAAGTACACATACTGCGCTGATATTGTGTACCAAAAGCTCGTCCACCAGCACACCAAAAGGTGCGTATGGTCCCTTTGCCGATTGCGCCAAAAAGCACTGTTGCGTAGAGATAACGTTCCATTTATTACACGTATAGGTACTGCACCCTTACAAGGTTATAGTTTTTTGAAATATTTTCCAACAACAGGTTGCTATAGTATCGAATGAAGCAAAAGGCTAACTTCAGGGGACGAGTTAAACAAGAAATTATGTAAAACTTTGAACATAGCTGCTGAGGTTCAGTGACTGTGTCAGAATTATATTGTAACAATATATTGTCACAAATATTAAGTCAAAATTGACCTGGTTTTGACGCTACTATGAGCGTCGTCTTCAGAATTAGACTAACTGTACTAAAACATTAGGTATATAGTACATTAATAAAATTAAAGTTTGTACTGACTCGAAAAGATGCAGTACTTAAAAGTCACATATTAAAAAAGATCTAAGCCGGAAAGGCGACGTCATGAACACTTGTGAGATGGCGAGCCGCTAAGGGCTGCTCGTACTGTGGACAAGGGTTGCAACAAGACTTAATATTTGTGACCGAGGGCTTATTTGTTACAATATAAGTAATTATGTTCCATAGAACAGCCTGGCGACGTGGTGCAATTAGTGACCGCTGTTTCAAGAGTCAGACATACGCATAATGCATTTCGATAAAGAAAATCTTGAAATTTACATATATACAGTGTCTTAATATAACATTCTAAACAATATGTCGCATACATGAGAAGAAGAAATAGTAGTACAACTCTAGGGGGTGTATGAAATAGAGAAGAAGCAAAACGTGTAGGTAAGAACAGCAGTCTCTGGAAGACCCTCACCAGAGGAAGGAACAAGTCTGTAGAAAATCTGCTATGGTATCCTGTAACTGTTACATGGCACTGGAAGGAACAGTAGAGGAGATAATAGCAAGCATAATTGTTGGGTAGAGATGGAAAAATTAGCACAGCAAGACAGAAGGCAGCATAAGAGCAATAGAAGCACCAGTGACTTGAAAAATCCATGGTAGACTTACCCCACTCTCTTGTAGCAAAACCGCTGTCTCTCCCCAGCAGTTACGACGACCAGGCTGGTCAAGAGCAGCAAGACTGTCGCAGATCCCAGCTGCATTTTTCTGTGGTTCGAATTCTGCACGGATGAAACTTTGGTCCAACACGACTGCTCCCCTGTCCTAGACAGACCGGAACGCACTACACAGGACCACTAGAGCCTTCTACAATGACTTTCTCTGGCTCGAGGAGCATAGAGCGAAACTTGAGACGAAGTACCACAGGGTTTCGTTTTCGGACCAGAGAAATTTATCTCTGGCGGAGTTTTGCAGATTGAGGTACAGAGCTCCGGCTTCTGCGCTAGGAACACCTGTTGTCGGACAAGGCAACAGAGCAGAGGCGCGTTTGCGACTGGTCTACGCTGGAGGACTCATCGCCTTGTAAATGGGGCGGCCACCGGCGTGCTGACGTCAGTGGGGTGTCGTGAGGTGGGAGCAGACGGCGGGGGGCGGGGGAGGTGCGCGACGTGTGGTTTCCATACCCCTCCCCTCCCCCCCCCCCCCGCCAGCCGAGTACACCTCGCAGACGGTGGGACGCCGGATACGGCGGGACGATAGGGAGTCTTATCTGTGACGGCGGTGCGGTCGCAGACCGGGACGCGGATGCTGGGCGCCTGGCGCCGCCGGCGTCGCCCTTCCATTCCGGCTAGCGCCGGCTTCCAGGTAGAGGCGGCCGACCTTTGCGAAGCCGACGCGGCCGTGACGCACCGCGGCGCTGAGCTGGCCCCTGGAACTTCCTCCCGCGCCGCCGGCGTTATTCACCGCGCTTAAGTGATGCAAACGAGGCGTGGCGCGCCGCAACAGCGGTCAGAGTTCTTTTATTTGGCTTCGGTTAATTGAAGCGTACTGACAACACTTGAAACGTCCCCTTTGGACAATTATACAAGACTGTGCTTAAACTGACACACAATATTTTTAGCGCAACGCTATCTGACTATCAAAGATCCCTGCAAAAGAATGGCCCTGAGTAACATTAAACTATACCTTTCAGAAATCACTTACCTCACAAAAATCTTCATTACTCGAACTACTGCAATACAGCGAGCGCCACTACTGCCAGCTAAATAAAAGATTCAAACTACGGAAGACACTAACTACTGATAGGGATAGTTAGCAAATAAAAGACATTAATAGAGAACAAACAATGTATTTACCTTAATAGTCATAATATATATAGCAGTTCATGACAAATTACAAAACTCCGCCATCTCTCTCCCCACATCCACCACTGCTGGCGGCTCACCTCCAACTGCGCAACGCTACGTGCTGTTCACATCCACCTGCCGCTGCCCAACACTACAATGGCAGACAACAATGCAAAACTAGCCACAGACTGCACACAGCACAGCCAGTGATTTTCGTACAGAGCGCTACGTAACGATGCCAATAAGAAAACATAAACAGCCTACTTACACACTACCGAAAACCATTCCTTCATAAATACAGCGGAGAAACAGCAACCTAGCCAGAGATAACTTTTGCTGAACCGAAAATGAAACTCTGTGGCATAAATCAACTACTGGCCATTAAAATTGCTACACAAAGAAGAAATGCAGATGATAAACGGGTATTCATTGGACAAATATATTATACTAGAGCTGAAATGTGGTTACATTTTCACGCAATTTCGGTGCATAGATCCTGAGAAATCAGTACCCAGAACAACCACTTCTGCCCGTAATAACGGCCTTGTTACGCCTGGGCATTGAGTCAAACAGAGCTCGGATGGCGTGTACAGGCACAGCTACCCATGCAGCTTCAACACGATACCACACTGCATCAACAGTAGTGACTGGCGTATTGTGACAAGCCAGATGCTCGGCCACCATTGACCAGACGTTTTCAATTGGTGAGAGATCTGGAGAATGTGCTGGCCATGGCAGCAGTCGAACATTTTCTATATCCAGAAAGGCCCGTGCAGGACCCACAACGTGCGGTCGTGCATTATCCTGCTGAAATGTAGGGTTTCGCAGGGATCGAATGAAGGGTAGAGCCACGGGTAGTAACACATCTGAAATGTAACGTCCACTGTTCAAAGTGCCGTCAATGCAAACAAGAGGTGACCGAGACGTGTAACCAATGGCACCCAATACCATGACGCCAGGTGATACGCCAGTATGGTGATGACGAATACACGCTTCCAATAAGCTTTCAACGCGATGACGCCAAACACTGATGCGACCATCATGATGCTGTAAACAGAACCTGGATTCATCCGAAAAAATGACGTTTTGCCATTCGTGAACCCAGGTTCGTCGTTGAGTACATCGCAGGCGCTCCTGTCTGTGATGCAGCGTCAAGGGTAACCGCAGCCACGGTCTCCGAGCTGATAGCCCATGCTGCTGCAAACTTCGTCGAACCGTTCGTGCAGATGGTTGTTGTCTTGCAAACGTCCCAATCTGTTGTCTCAGGGATAGAGACTGGGCTGCACGATCGGCTACAGCCACGCGGATAAGATGCCTGTCATCTCGACTGCTAGTGATACGAGGCTGTTGGGATCCAGCACGGCGTTCCGTATTACCGTCCTGAATCCACCTATTCCATATTCTGCTAACAGTCGTCGGATCTCGACCAACGCGAGCAGCAATGTAGCGATACGATAAACCGGAATCGCGATTTTCTACAATCCGACCTTTATGAAAGTCGGAAACGTGATGGTACGCATTTCTCCTCCTTACACGAGGCATCAAAATAACGTTTCACCAGGCAACGCAACGCCGGTCAACTGCTGTTGTGTATGAGAAGTCGGTTGGAAACTTTCCTCATGTCAGCACGTTGTAGGTGTCGCCACCGGCGCCAACCTTGTGTGAATGCTCTGAAAAGCTAATAATTTGCATATCACACCATCTTCTTCCTGTCGGTTAAATTTCGCGTCTGTAGCGCGTCATCTTCGTGGTGTAGCAATTTTAATGGCCAGTAGTGTATACAGTTGTAACAACAAAGACACTCTACGCATCAGAAACAACCATAATCGGAGACTAACTGCCGCGGGAGAAACAAAAATGGCCCCAAGCGCTATGGAACTTAACATCTGAGGTCATCACTCCGCTAGACTTAGAACTACTTAAACCTAACTAACCTAAGGACATTACACACAACCATGCCCGAGGCACGATTCGAAGCTGCGACCGTAGCGGGAGAAACACTTTTTAATAAAAAAATTCAGAATGACTCTTACACAGAAGATTATAGCAACCAGCCACATTTTGCAATACTATTTACACTACTGGCCATTAAAATTGCCACACCACGAAGATGACGTGCTACAGACACGAAATTTAACCGACAGGAAGAAGATGCTATGATATGCATATGACTAGCTTTTCAGAGCATTCACACAAGGTTGGCGCCGGTGGCGACACCCACAACGTTCTGACATGAGTGAAGTTTCCAATCGATTACTCATACACAAACAGCAGTTGACCGGCGTTGCCTGGTGAAACGTTGTTGTGATGCCACGTGTAAGGAGGAGAAATGCATACCATCACGTTTCCGACTTTGATAAAGGTCGGATTGTAGCTTATCGCGATTCCGGTTTATCGTATCGCTACATTGCTGCTCGCGTTGGTCGAGATCCAATGACAGTTAGCAGAATATGGAATCGGTGGGTTCAGGAGGGTGATACGGATCGCCGTGCTGGATCCCAACGGCCTCGTATCACCAGCAGTCGAGATGGCAGGCATCTTATCCACATGGCTGTAACGGATCGTGCAGTCACGTCTCGATCCCTGAATCAACAGATGGGAACGTTTCCAAGACAACTACCATCTGCACGAACAGTTCGACGACGTTTGCAGCTGCATGGGCTATCAGCTCGGAGACCACGGCTGCGGTTATACTTGACGCTGCATTACAAACAAGAGCGCCTGCGATGGTGTACCCAATGACGAACCTGTGTGCACGAATGGCAAAACGTCATTTCTTTGGATGAATCCAGGTTCTGTTTACAGCATCATGATGGTCGCATCCGTGTTTGGCGACATCGCGGTGAACGCACATTGGAAGCGTGTATTCGTCATCCCCATACTGACGTATCACCCGGCGTGATGGTATGGGGTGACATTGGTTACACGTCTCGGTCACCTCTTGTTCGCATTGATGGCAACATTTCAGATGTGTTACGACGCGTGGCTCTACCCTTCATTCGATACCTGCGAAACCCTACATTTCAGCAGGATAATGCACGATCGCATGTTGCAGGTCCTGTACGGGCCTTTCTGGATACAGAAAATGTTCGACTGCTGCCATGGCCAGCACATTCTCCAGATCTCTCACCACTTGAAAACGTCTTGTCAATGGTGGCCGAGCAACTGGCTCGTCACAATACGCCAGTCACTACTCTTGATGAACTGTGGTATCAGGATGAAGCTGCGTGGGCAGCTGTACCTGTACACGCCATCCAAGCTCTGTTTGACTCAATGCCGAGGCGTATCAAGGCCGTTATTACGGCCAGAGGTGGTTGTTCTGGGTACTGATTTCTCAGGATCCATTCACCCAAACTGCGTGAAAATGTAATCACATGTCAGTTCTAGTATAATATATTTGTCCAATGAATACCCGTTTATCATCTGCATTTCTTCTTGTTGTAGCAATTTTAATTGGCAGTAGTGTATGTTGTCTTTTACACGGAAGATTGCAACAACCAGACACATTTTGCAATGCTATTTATTTATTTAAACAGCGCCGTTACCGGTTTCGAACCGACAGGTTCATCTTCAGGCGGCTAGTTCACGTTTCACATTCGATTTCGCCTTTTGTTTCCCCACCTGACGGAACTTCCTCGGGGTGGTGGTGCCCTACAAGCAAAACAAGAAGTGAGTCAACGTCTTTTTAACTGTAATTGTGCCTCACAACGATTTTAAGTGATGTAAGCAATTTATTATTATTAAAGGGAAGATGTTACAGTTACTTATGATGAAGTACCCGCGCCATTATGTTCCAGTGCAGGTTGCTCGTCATTTTTCAGCAGCGGAAACCGTATAATGCACTCTTTTGTTTTTTTATGTATATATATTCTATATGTTGTATATTCTAAGGACAAATTCATAGGCTCCCATCTTCAAGGCTAACTCACAAAATTTTGACATTCACTGCAAATATGAAGAACATTCCATGGATAAAAATGAAATGAAATGAGCGTATGGTATTGTTGGCAGGGTCGCCGCTTCGGGGGAGTACCGCCGCTGTATTGCATATCCTTTTTAGTTGACGCCACATCGGCGATTTGCGTGTCAACGATGATGGACACAAAACACCCTGCCCCCTTGCCGGGAATCGAACCCGCGTCCCCTGCGGGGTAGGCGGTAACGCCACCGCTACGCTACGGAGGCAGTCATTCCATGGATAGAAGAAGTCAAATGTGACTTGCAAATGTTACAGATAGGAACATCGGATGTACTAGACAGGAAACTTCACCGTCGGAAGATAAATAGATTGGTCCCTAAAATATCAGGGACCAAATGGCCAGAAGAAAGGAAGAAAGCACATAGCGAAAGATTGAAAGCTATATGGACAATCATAGAAAGGCGATTCATAAATGTAATGCGTGATCCGAAAGAGCATTATACAGTTTCCGCTACTCCAAAATGATAAACAACCTGCACTCGAAAATAATGGTGCGGATTTTTCATCATAAGTAACCGAAACATCTTTCCTTTAATAATAATAATTCATTTACACCACTTAAGATCGTTGTGAGGAACAATTACAGTTAATAAGACGTTGTCTCACATCTTGTTTTGCTTGTAGGGCACCACCACCCCAAGGAAGTTTCGTCAGGTGGGGAAACGAAAGTCGAAATAGAATGTGAAACGTGGACTAGCCATCTGAATGTGAACCTGTTGGTTCGAAACCGGTATCGGCGCTGTTTGAATAAATAAATAGCATTGAAAAAAAGTGGCTGGTTGCTGTATTCTTCTGTGTAAGAGACAACCTGTGTTTTGTACACAGCCACAGGCTCAAAATGTCAGTTTTTGACAAAACAGCATTTTTTTTAAAATTTATAAATCTGTTTTCCATTTATGAAGCATACTGACAACAGTACTCAAATCCATTTCTTCAGAAACACAGCAGGGAAACACCGGAGGTGACTTTTACTGGAACAAAAACGAACCATGTGGTACAAATACGCAGCAGTTATACCAAAAGCCGCGCGGTATTAGCCGAGCGGTCTAGGGCGCTGCAGTCATGGACTGTGCGGCTGGTCCCGGCGGAGGTTCGAGTCCTCCCTCGGGCATGGGTGTGTGTGTTTGTCCTTAGCATAATTTAGGGTAAGTAGTGTGTAAGCTTAGGGACTGATGACCATAGCAGTTAAGTCCCATAAGATTTCACACACATTTGACATTTGAACATTTTTTTTGGAGTTATACCAAAAGCACCCCATGCAAAAGAAACGACCCCAATCGGCACCATAACTCTCGCTCGAGAAATATTATGGTCTTTAAGTTTTTTTAAAATCTTGCTTCGGTTTATTGAACCGTACCTACAGCACCGGTGAAATCCATTCCTTCAGAGATAACTTTTGCTTTACGAAAAACGAAACCCTGTAGTATAAATACACAGTTGGAAGAAGGATTGATGATTGGGTTTAACGTCCCGTCGACATCGTGGTCATTGAGATGGGGCACAAGCTCAGATTGTGAGAAGGAGGGGGAAGGAAGTCGACCGTGCCCTTTCAGAGGAACCATCCCAGCATTTGCCTGGAGCGATTCAGGGAATACCCGGGAAACGTAAATCTGGATGGCTGGACGCTTGTTTGAGCCGCCGTCCTCCCTCATGCGAGTGCAGTGTGCCAACCACTGAGCCACCTCGCTCAGTTGTACTGTGGGGAGCACCCTACATATCGGCGCCATAACTGTCGCCTGAGAAATATTATCTTTTTTAAAATTTAATTTGGTTTGGTTACTGAAGCATTCTGCCAACACTGCTGAATCAGCAGGATCAGAAAAAAAAAAAAAAAAAAAAACAGAAACAGCAGCCCCATCAGAAGAGATAACTTTTGCTGGACTGAAAACGAAACCGTGTGGTACTAATACACAGTCGTGCTACCAAACTCGTCTTACACATCACTAACGACCACAATCTGCGGCATAACTGTAGGGCGAAAAATATTATACATTTTAAATTTGGCTTCAGTTTATTGAACGATGCCACCAACACTGCCGAAATCTATTCCTTCAGAAATACAGCACAGTCCTCTCAGAGATAACTTTTGCTGGACCGAAGAGAGAGAGAGAGAGACAGAGAGAGTTGTGCTACCAGAAAGATCTTATGATTCAGAAACGACCACAACTGGAGCACCAGAGATCACAGGGACAGAAGAAGTGGGAGTGTTTTGGAGCGACTCACAGAGATGGTATACAGATGAAGAGACCAACCAAAGAATTATAGGAATGCAAAGACAGACTCACAGACATGATCACAAAAGGCTGACCAACATTTGATGGATACAAATAGAATGACAAATAAAAGACTCAACTACAGGATTTTCGACGTGGTAAACTGTTCAATAAAAAAAATACTGGATTTAAAAAACAGAAGGAGGTCTGAAACAATAGCAAATGATAAATGAAAGAGAGAAATTCAGAAGAAAAATATGGCAAGAAATTTAAAGTAAAAGAATGGAAGAAAATACGGGAACTACAAACAGAACGAAGAAAACAGGGGGACTAAAACGTGTATATATATATATATATATATATATATATATATATATATATATATATATATATATATATATAAGGTTTGCATCACCCCGGTTCCGATAGTTCCGGTACCTGTACAGAAAATTAGAATAGAGACCAACATAAACAGGCCGGCCGGAGTGGCCGTGCGGTTCTAGGCGCTACAGTCTGGAACCGCGTGACCGCTACGGTCGCAGGTTCGAATCCTGCCTCGGGCATGGATGTGTGTGATAACTTTAGGTTAGTTCGGTTTAAGTTCTAGGGGACTGATGACCACAGCAGTTGTCCCATAGTGCTCAGAGCCATTTGAACCAACATAAACATCATATCCGCCCTTTTTATTGCTCATTAAAATCACACATTGCATTTGCATGTTGTACCACAATACAGCGAGACCTTCAGAGGTGGCGGTCCAGGTTGCTGTACACACTGATACCTTTAATACCCATAGCACGTCCTCTTGAACTGATGCATGCCTTTATTTGATTTGCCGTGGCATACTATCCACAAGTTAATCAAGGCATGGTTTGTCCAGATTGTCCCACTCCTCAACGGCGATTCGGCGTAGATCCCTCAGCGTGGTTGGTGGGTCACATCGTCCATAAACAGCCCTTTTCAATCTATCTCAGGCGTGTTCGTTAGGGTTTATGTCTGGAGAACATGCTGGCTACTCTAGTCAAACGATGTCGTTATCCTGAAGGAAGTCATTCACAAGATGTGCACGATGGGGGCGCGAATTGTCGTCCATGAAGACGAATGTCTTGACAATATGCTGCCGATATGGTTGCACTATCGGTCGGAGAATGGCATTCACATATCGTACAGCCGTAGAGGTTTCCATGACCACAAGCGGCGTACGTCGGCCCCACATAATGCCACCCCAAAACAGCAGGGAACCTCCACCTTGCTGCACTCGCTGGACAGTGTGTCTAAGGCATTCAGCCTGACCAGGTTGCCCCCAAACACGATTCCGACGTTTGCCTGGTTGAAGGCATATGTGACTCATCGGTGAAGAGAACGTGATGCCAGTCCTGAACGGTCCATTTGGCATGTTATTGGACCCTTCTGTACCGCGCTGCATGGTGTCGTGGTTGCGAAGCTGGACCTCGCCATGGACGACGGGAGTGAAGTTGCGCATCATGCAGCTTGTTGCGCACAGTTTGAGTCGTAACACGACGTCCAGTGGCTGCACGAAAAGCATTATTCAACATGGTGGCGTTGCTGACAAGTTTCCTCTGAGCCATAGGTAGCGGTCATCCACTGCAGTAGTAGCCCTTGGGCTGCCTGAGCGAAGCATGTCATCGACAGTTCCTGTCTCTCTCTATCTGCTACATGTCTGAACAACATCGCTTTGGTTCACTCACAGACTCCTGGACACTTCCATCGTTGAGAGCTCTTCCTGGCACAAAGTAACAACTCGGACGCGATCGAACCGCGGTATTGACCGTCTAGGCATGGCTGAACTACAGACAACACGAGCCGTGTGCTTCCTCCCTAGTGGAATGACTGGACCTGATCGGCTGTCGGACCCCCTCCGTCTAATAGGCGCTGCTCATGCATGATTGTTTACATCTTTGCGCTGGTTTACTGACATCACTGAACAGTCAATGTGACTGTGTCTGTGATACAATATCCACAGTCAACGTCTGTCTTCAGGAGTTCTGGGAACTGGGGTGATGCAATACTTTTTTTGATGTGTGTATATAGTCAGGCGCATTTCATATGGTGTTTCGACAGTTTTCTGCAATTACGTTTTTGCGCTGTCTAGCTGGAGTCGGTGCGAATGAGTACTGTTTATCACACCTTTCATGCGACGCCTAACGTCAACATAAAGTGTAGGTTTGTTTCCTATTACAAGCAGAATGACTCTTAATGCGGAATTTTGCGTGCTTATTCGATGGAGCTGCGCTAGGTTAGTCTAGTACGATATTCGTGTTATTGGTATTTATTAACAAGAACAGTAAATGCAGTGCTCCAACATCCACTGAGCAGCGCTGCTGCTTTGCGCGGAGGAGTTGTGCTATGGAAATGGGAAGTGCTATTGATTAGCAGTTTTCACAGAATGGATTGGTAATCAGGGGCTCCTGTTGTTAGCCAATAGATAGATTGTAACAATACTTCCAAAGTGCATTTTTTGTGCAAACATATACACTCCTGGAAATTGAAATAAGAACACCGTGAATTCATTGTCCCAGGAAGGGGAAACTTTATTGACACATTCCTGGGGTCAGATACATCACATGATCACACTGACAGAACCACAGGCACATAGGCACAGGCAACAGAGCATGCACAATGTCGGCACTAGTACAGTGTATATCCACCTTTCGCAGCAATGCAGGCTGCTATTCTCCCATGGAGACGATCGTAGAGATGCTGGATGTAGTCCTGTGGAACGGCTTGCCTTGCCATTTCCACCTGGCGCCTCAGTTGGACCAGCGTTCGTGCTGGACGTGCAGACCGCGTGAGACGACGCTTCATCCAGTCCCAAACATGCTCAATGGGGGACAGATCCGGAGATCTTGCTGGCCAGGGTAGTTGACTTACACCTTCTAGAGCACGTTGGGTGGCACGGGATACATGCGGACGTGCATTGTCCTGTTGGAACAGCAAGTTCCCTTGCCGGTCTAGGAATGGTAGAACGATGGGTTCGATGACGGTTTGGATGTACCGTGCACTATTCAGTGTCCCCTCGACGATCACCAGTGGTGTACGGCCAGTGTAGGAGATCGCTCCCCACACCGTGATGCCGGGTGTTGGCCCTGTGTGCCTCGGTCGTATGCAGTCCTGATTGTGGCGCTCACCTGCACGGCGCCAAACACGCATACGACCATCATTGGCACCAAGGCAGAAGCGACTCTCATCGCTGAAGACGACACGTCTCCATTCGTCCCTCCATTCACGCCTGTCGCGACACCACTGGAGGCGGGCTGCACGATGTTGGGGCGTGAGCGGAAGACGGCCTAACGGTGTGCGGGACCGTAGCCCAGCTTCATGGAGACGGTTGCGAATGGTCCTCGCCGATACCCCAGGAGCAACAGTGTCCCTAATTTGCTGGGAAGTGGCGGTGCGGTCCCCTACGGCACTGCGTAGGATCCTACGGTCTTGGCGTGCATCCGTGCGTCGCTGCGGTCCGGCCCCAGGTCGACGGGCACGTGCACCTTCCGCCGACCACTGGCGACAACATCGATGTACTGTGGAGACCTCACGCCCCACGTGTTGAGCAATTCGGCGGTACGTCCATCCGGCCTCCCGCATGCCCACTATACGCCCTCGCTCAAAGTCCGTCAACTGCACATACGGTTCACGTCCACGCTGTCGCAGCATGCTACCAGTGTTAAAGACTGCGATGGAGCTCCGTATGCCACGGCAAACTGGCTGACACCGACGGCGGCGGTGCACAAATGCTGCGCAGCTAACGCCATTCGACGGCCAACACCGCGGTTCATGGTGTGTCCGCTGTGCCGTGCGTGTGATCATTGCTTGTACAGCCCTCTCGCAGTGTCCGGAGCAAGTATGGTGGGTCTGACACGCCGGTGTCAATGTGTTCTTTTTTCCATTTCCAGGAGTGTACTTTTTAAATGGGACAATGCCTGTTGGCACTAACAAACTAAAAGTAGGGTAAATTAGAATGTCTGTGGTGTTTATTGGAAAAGTGTGTTACGAGTCGTATATGAGGTATCGTATTTTGCGAAGTTCCCAGAAGAACACATGTTTGCGCCATTCAACTTGCGTAGTTACTAGTACGATGTTGCTGTGTTTGCTTACAATGTGCTTGTGCGTTTGTAGAGTGCTTTGGGACTCGGTAGTCGTTAGTGTGCGACTGTTCAAGCAGAAAAAGCCGACATGCTCATGGTACATGGACAGTGCAGGAAGAGTGCATTTCGTTCTTGTACTGTGTATGCGCAACATATCGCAATAGATGCGGCAGTTATGTCTCAACATCTGCAGGCAGTTTCGTCAAAGTGGTAGTGTAACACGTAGACAACGTAACAGAAGGAAACAAGTGGCGACAGATGAGGGGAAAATTAAAGTTCTCGCTGTTGTTGCAGTTGATCTGCACGCTAGCTCCCGCGCAATCTTACGAGGAAGTGGCGTGAGTCAGGCAGGTGTCCTACGCGTAATTCGTCGATATACAGGGTGTTTCAAAAATGACCGGTATATTTGAAACGGCAATAAAAACTAAACGAGCAGCGATAGAAATACACCGTTTGTTGCAATATGCTTGGGACAACAGTACATTTTCAGGCGGACAAACTTTCGAAATTACAGTAGTTACAATTTTCAACAACAGATGGCGCTGCAAGTGATGTGAAAGATATAGAAGACAACGCAGTCTGTGGGTGCGCCATTCTGTACGTCGTCTTTCTGCTGTAAGCGTGTGCTGTTCACAACGTGCAAGTGTGCTGTGGACAACATGGTTTATTCCTTAGAACAGAGGATTTTTCTGGTGTTGGAATTCCACCGCCTAGAACACAGTGTTGTTGCAACAAGACGAAGTTTTCAACGGAGGTTTAATGTAACCAAAGGACCGAAAAGCGATACAATAAAGGATCTGTTTGAAAAATTTCAACGGACTGGGAACGTGACGGATGAACGTGCCGGAAAGGTAGGGCGACCGCGTACGGCAACCACAGAGGGCAACGCGCAGCTAGTGCAGCACGTGACCCGACAGCGGCCTCGGGTTTCCGTTCGCCGTGTTGCAGCTGCGGTCCAAATGACGCCAACGTCCACGTATCGTCTCGTGCGCCAGAGTTTACACCTCTATCCGTACAAAATTCAAACGCGGCAACCCCTCAGCGCCGCTACCATTGCTGCACGAGAGACATTCGCTAACGATATAGTGCACAGGATTGATGACGGCGATATGCATGTGGGCAGCATTTGGTTTACTGACGAAGCTTATTTTTACCTGGACGGCTTCGTCAATAAACAGAACTGGCGCATATGGGGAACCGAAAAGCCCCATGTTGCAGTCCCATCGTCCCTGCATCCTCAAAAAGTACTGGTCTGGGCCGCCATTTCTTCCAAAGGAATCATTGGCCCATTTTTCAGATCGAAACGATTACTGCATCACGCTATCTGGACATTCTTCGTGAATTTGTGGCGGTACAAACTGCCTTAGACGACACTGCGAACACCTCGTGGTTTATGCAAGATGGTGCCCGGCCACATCGCACGGCCGACGTCTTTAATTTCCTGAATGAATATTTCGATGATCGAGTGATTGCTTTGGGCTATCCGAAACATACAGGAGGCGGCATGGATTGGCCTCCCTATTCGCCAGACATGAACCCCTGTGACTTCTTTCTGTGGGGACACTTGAAAGACCAGGTGTACCGCCAGAATCCAGAAACAATTGAACAGCTGAAGCAGTACATCTCATCTGCATCTGAAGCCGTTCCGCCAGACACGTTGTCAAAGGTTTCGGGTAATTTGATTCAGAGACTACGCCATATTATTGCTACGCATGGTGGATATGTGGAAAATATCGTACTATAGAGTTTCCCAGACCGCAGCGCCATCTGTTGTTGAAAACTGTAACTACTGTAATTTCGAAAGTTTGTCTGCCTGAAAATGTACTGTTGTCCCAAGCATATTGCAACAAACGGTGTATTTCTATCGCAGCTCGTTTAGTTTTTATTACCGTTTCAAATATACCGGTCATTTTTGAAACACCCTGTATCCGCTTCTAAGTGGCTTATGTTGGCAGTTGTTCTTGACTTGAATTCTGGGACATTTACTTCCTCATCTTTAGTGAAGGAATTTCGGAAAATCGTATTTACCAAATCCGCTTTAGTGGCACAGTCATTGGTAACGTTAGCATTGCTATCGCACGGTTAAGATATTGTGTCTTGAGGTCACGTATGACCACAATCTCTTAGGATTTCCTGCTAGATTTCGAGACAGCATTTCGTTGTGCAGACCATTAAAAACATCTCGCATTGAAGTTCGCCGGCCGTTGTAGCCGAGCGGTTCTAGGCGTTTCAGTCCGGAACCGCGCTGCTGCTACGGTCGCAGGTTCGAATCCTGCCTCGGGCATGGATGTGTGTGATGTCCTTAGGTTGGTTAGGTTTAAGTAGTTCTAAGTTCTAGGGGACTGATGACCTCAGATGTTAAGTCCCATAGTGCTCAGAGCCATTTGAACCATTTGAAGTTCGCCACGCATTTCGACTTCAGTAAAACTTTGCCAATATTGGTCATTTTAATTTTTTTTCACATGTGGCATGCTTTTTCGTTGCTTTTGCAACAGTGTTCTGACCTGTTTTTATGTAGCAGGGTGTTCAGATCTTCCTCTCGATTGGTGTCAACTCTATTTCCGACACTATCTACTAGGTCATTTATATATATTGTGAAAAGCAGTGGTCCCATAACACTCCCCTATGGCACGCCAGAGGTTACTTCAACGTCTGTAGACGTCTCTCCATTGAGATCAACATGCTGTGTTCCATCCCTATCACATCTCACTCCAACATCTGCATGGAAACGATTATGAGACTTGTGATAACTTTTGTACATGGCCATTATGGCAGGATACTCCAGATGTATTTTTATCTCGTGATGAAGCTACATTTACCAATCGCGGCTAGGTAAACCGCCGAAACATGCACTATTGGTCTGTTGACAATCCCCTTCGGCTTCGTCAGGTGGAACGGCAGCGTCCGTGAAGTGTAAACGCGTTGTGTGGGATAGGGAACCAACAGCTCACAGGCCCGGTTTTCACAGGCAGAACACTGAATGCGCACAGGCGTTGCATCGTGCTAACAGACCTGTTCCACGGATGTTAGAAGACTTCCCTCTGCAGACTAGGACGAACCTGTGATAGCAGCATGTTGGCTGTCCAGCCCATAGTGCACGAAGTACTACAGCATGTCTTCACAAATTGTTTCCAAATCGTTGGGCTGGACACAGAGGAGCTATACCTTGACCGTTTCATCCTCCGTATTTGATGCTGTAGACTTTTCTGTGTGGGGAGAGCTGAAAGACGCTTCTACAAGGACATAGCAACTGCACTCGACGACTTGAAACGACATATCACTAGCACGTGTCCTGCCGCTGCCAGTGGTCCTTTTGTACACAACCTGTGATGGTCAGTTACCTCGTTACTGGTCAGAATCCACATAACTAGTGTGTGCACTTGTGCTGTTCTTTAGTGTGTGCTACCAAAGGTATCGCACAAGTGTCGCTGTGGGAACTTTCCAAAATATAATATCTCGTAAGCAATTCGCACCAGAATCCTGCAGAAAACACCACAGATCTTCTAATTTACACTATTTTTAGTTTGTTCATGTCGATAGTTATTGTTCCAAGCGTATGTTTTCACAGAAATATACCCTTTCTATGTGTTATTATAATCTGTCGATTGGCTAACAGCCGGCCGGTGTGGCCGTGCGGTTCTAGGCGCTTCAGCCTGGAACCGCGTGACCGCTGCGGTCGCAGGTTCGAATCCTACCTCGGGCATGGATGTGTGTGATGTCCTTAGGTTAGTTAGGTTTAAGTAGTTCTAAGTTCTAGGGGACTGATGACCACAGATGTTAGGTCCCAGAGTGCTCAGAGCCATTTTAACCATTTTTTGATTGGCTAACAATACGAGTCCCAGACAACTAGTACATTATGTGAAAACTGCACATCAACAGCACTGTTTATTTCCGCAATATTCGCGGTGCAAGTTTTAGCTGATTCACCGTGTACATGAGGTATGATCAAAAAATAACAGGAAGATTTTTAATTTACATCCGACTTATAATTTTTTGTATCGTGTTTGTACAGATTTTCCTGATGCACTGTATATTTGCATTTTCAGCTGTTTTGAATATTTAATTTATTTTGTTTTCTAGTGCTCGGCGAATTTTTACTTTCGAAAGACATGGATTAAAGAATATGCAATAAAATGGAGTAAAGTACAGCACGGGATTCGAAATGTTGACTGTGACCTTTGACGAATCTACTACGAGGAAGACAAGAATTTACGAGTGGTATAAATGTTTCTAAGAGGGTCGAGAAGACGTTGAAGACAATGACCGCCCTGGACTCTCTACCACATCAATTACTGACGACAATGTGGAAGCAGTAAAGAAAACTGGTTCTGCAAAATCTCCACCAGACAGGTTGCTGATGATGTCGGCAGAGCCTTTGGCTCATGCCAAGCATATTTTTTTTATGTTTTGGGGATTAAATGTGTAGCAGTTGAGTTTGTTCCCAAATTATTTAATTTCGACCAAAGACGACGTCGCATTAATATCGCTCAGGAATTGCTGAATGAAGTCGACAACGATGCATAAATTCTAAAGAAGGTTATACCAGGTGACAGAACGTGGGTATACGGGTATGACGTCGAAACCAAGGCCCAACCACCCCAATGGAAACTGCCTGAAGAGGCGAGAACGAAAACTATTCGACAAGTTCGACCACATGTGGAGCTTCCTCTGACTGTCTTCTTCGATTGCAATGCTATAGTGCTTCACGAGTGCCTGCCTTATGGTCGTACGGTCGATAAGGAATACTACCTGGAAGTTGTGCGCCGTTTGCTTGAAGCGGTCCGAAGAAAACGACCACAATTGTGGCAACACAACTCGTGGAAATTTCATCACGATAATGCACTCGCTGACAACTCAATGCCTGTTCATGATATATGGCAAGAAATAAAAAACACCGTTATGTTGCCTCAGTCACCGTATTCACAGGACATGGCCCCCTGTGACTTGTTTCTATTCTCGAGGCTGAAGAGAAGCATGAAAGGACTACGTTTCGGTGCCTTTGATGGGATGAAAACAGAATCGGTGTAGGAGATGAACACCATAACGAAAAGCGAGTTCCACAAGTGATTCTAAATTGGGACAAGTGTATTATATCAGAGGGGGTTTACTTAGATGGGGACGAACCTGCTGTTGATGAGTAAATATGGATTCCTTAAAAGAAACAAAAATTTCCGGCACTCTTTGATCACACCTCGTAAAGGGTGATTAGAGTGAAGGGTCCAGTTTCAGAACACTGTAAAAAACGAACCACTCCTCAGAATGACGTCGAATTTGAATGTTATCGAAGAAGGGGAAAAAGTTTAAAGCAAGAAACAATTTTTCGAAAATTTTACCGCTGTAAACGGTTGAATGTGCAAAACAAAAGATCGTCCGAGACGCCCAACATGAGTCTGCGTGAAGGATCGCGCGCTGCTGGTAAAATGGTTCAAATGGCTGTGAGCACTATGGGGCTTAACTTCTGAGGTCATCAGTCCCCTACAACTTAGAACTACTTAAACCTAACTAACCTAAGGACATCACACACATCCATGCCCGAGGCAGGATTCGAGTCTACGACCGTAGCGGTCGCGCGGTTCCAGACTGTAGCGCCTAGAACCGCTCGGCCACTCCGGCCCGCGCTTCTGGTAAAGAACTCCAATAGCTCTGCAAAAGTTCCGGACACTCAATGGTGTGAAAAAAGCAAATGGTCGGATGTCTGCTAGGGGGCTGTAGCAAAAAGATTACGAAATTTGAAAAGACAGGCCCTTCTGAAGTGCAGTGTGGCGGAGGGAGGAAAACAGCTCATGTGACGTCAGTAGATGATGTAGCCACATCAGTGCAGGAGGGGTGTGCAAACATGCAGTGCACGGCGAATATGCCTGTGACCACGGTGTATAAAATTCTACGAAACATCCTGCATTGCTATCCATACAAAATTTCCTTGCTCTATGCTAACCTACTAATAAGACAAACGTTTGCTCTAGAATTTCTTGCTCACATGAAAGTAGACATCGAACGGCCACCGAACATTCTGTGGACAGATGAACCCCACTTTCATCTCCAAGGACACGTCAATGCGCAGAACTGCAGAATATGGACAACGGAAAACAGCTCGCAAATCAACAGAGTGGCTTTTAATGGTTGCTTTTCATTATTATTTATTATTTTTGGGTTTCGAAATTAGTATTTAATTTTATATTATTGTAGGTTTTAAAATGTTTGAACTCAAATGCAAGTCTGAATCAAATTAAAACCATCTTTGACAAAAAGAGTCTTCAATTAAGGGTTAGGTTAGGTTAGGTTAGTGTTTTTGAACGTCCCGTCGACAACGAGGTCATTAGAGACGGAGCACACGCTCGGGTTAGGGAAGGATGGGGAAGGAAATCGGCCGTGCCCTTTCAAAGGAATCATCCCGGCATAGTCTTCAATTAAAGCAAGAAAATTACGTACTTGAAAAATTATGTAAAACAAATTTATATACTGAAATCTGAATGCAGTTTGCCAGATATTACCACCATAATAATTAATGAATGATATTTTTCTAGCTAGGCTCCTCTACCGGGATTGTCTGTTGGCGAGTATAATTCTGGGACGTGATTTACGCCTAAAAGTTATCGGACTTCGTTTTGTAAAACGTGAAATTTTAAATGCAGGTTCTATTCTGAAAGCAAACCAAACGTATTGCACCGATTGGCGCCGTTAATACGCGATCAATCACTAACAGACATCCCCCACACAAAGTAAGCCACTTTTAATTATCAAATCCATTTTTAAAAAAGCTGAGAAGAAAGGTATGGTTAGTCGTAATAACAAATACAATGAAATTAAATAGTTATTATTAGGTAAAATGAGCGCAAATAAGAAAATCTCTACATAACATAGACCAAGCAATATATTTTATGACCGTATCAGACAATGGCAGAAAAGAAAGAGAAAGCACAAAAATTTGGGAGTCGTTGTTCGCTTAAATTACATAGATAATCCAGTTACAGAGATATTACTTTCGTTATAATCGTGGTGTCTGTTGTCAGCGATAAAATCGTCTCAGCGCTACTACGCGAAAACACACAATCACGAAATCCGCTAACGCTTGGGGAAACATTACAGGCTTCATTCTGCAAAGCTTTGTGCTGCAAGTTGACACCTTCGTTTATCGTAGCGCCATATTTTTTTCGAGAAGATGAGTCGTGTTAGGTGTACCGTTACTGATAAACGCTATGAGACTCTTTTGCGCACCAACATCATTCCAACGGTTCAACAGCGTGGATGTGTGGGTGGGATCGTTTTTATGCAAGGTAGCGCTCCTCCACACATCCAACAGACAGTGAAACGGCTGCTGCAGAGACATTTTGGAAATGCTAGAATTATCAGCCGTGGTTTCCCTACAGCCTGGCCGTCCAGATCGACCGATATCAATCCGTGTGACATCTGGATGAGGGGTTTATCTGAAAAATGCTTCGTTCAGTGCTCCAATTACGAAAGAAGCTGAACTGAAAGCAATCACTGCGCAACCCATTCTCAACGTCACCGCAGAGACACTCCAGTCTGTTGTGGAACACACTCTTTCTCGATTTCAACTTGTGCCAGAAAACTGAACATGTCTTACACCAGTCTGATGACAGCTGAAAACCATTGTCATTTTGCTTTTTATGCTGTTTTTAGCCTCAGAACATTTAACAACCGATGTCATTTTGCACATAAGGAAACTGCGACTCATAACATTACTGGGTTAGCACCCGCTGCTTCCCTCACTTGAACTGTATGGCCTGCAGAGATTTTTTAATTTTTATTTAATCGAATTTTTATATCGTTCACAAACTGCAACACCTAAACTTTTCACGCTAATTAAGGCCGTATTAGCACGGTCTTTGCCGAATGTACTTCTGACCAAAAAGCGATTCTGGTAGCTGAAGTCCAAAATTTTTGTTAATCATACCTTTTTCGTTCTTCTGGAGATATTTCCTTAGCAACTTTCATCCTCTAACAAGTATTTCTTTGTATCTAATCGAGAAGTGAAATACCAACTTCTGTACATTTAACTTTAAAATTTTTTTAATATAAGAAATATTCCTAAAAAATTTTCATCGCCTATTGCACTCCATTAGGGGTTGAATTTCCGGAAACATTGAAACACGTATCTCTTTGTTTATAATTGAGAAGTCAAATACCAGTTGTCACAGTTCTAGCCTTAAAAATCGTTTGGTACTTCTTTAGTAATTATTTATTTTCAAAAGCTTTCACCCACTATTTTACCCCCTTAGTGGTTGAGTTTCCAGAAATGCTGACACACGTATTTTTTGTTTTCTGACTGAGAAACCAAATACCAGTCCTCGTAGCTCTAGCTTCAAAATCCGTTAATAGCAATGCACTTTCCAAATGCCTTTCATCCGCTATTTGATAATCTTAGGAGTGGAATTTCGAAAAATCCCCTCTCAAACGATGCCTGCGTTAGAAGATCCACACCCTCTCCAAACTTCAAGTTTCTATCCCTAGCAGTTTGAACTGGGCGATGATGAAGTCAGTGAATCAGTCTGACCCAAAGACTTAGCTTTAAAAATGCTTTCGAAATGAAATGATTTCATAAAACGTTTCACCTCCTATTTCACGCGTATGGGTTGAATTTCCAAAAAGAGTAAAACTGAGAAGCCAAATGTAATATTTCATAGATTTAGCTTTAAAAATGCATTCATAATAAAATATTTTGGTAAAAAATTTCATTCCCTGCTTCACCCCCTTAAGGGTTCAATTTCCAAAAACACTGAAACATGTATTTTTTAATTTGTAATAGAGAAATCAAATATCATTGTGCATAGAGAGAGCTTTAAAATACTTTAGTAGTTCTCTAATAATGATATTTTTTCAAAAAAGCTTTCACCCGCTGTTTCATCCCCATAGGGTTAAATTTGCAAAACATGCTGAAACACGCATTTCTTTATTTCTGACCGAGAAACCGAATACCAGTTTTCGTAGGTCTAGGTTCAAAATTGCCTTAATAGTAAAAAAATGCTTGAGCCCTGGTTTCACCACCTTAGCATCGGAATTTCGAAAAATCTCTTCTTAAACTACGCCGGTTATAAAATATTCACAACGAACGGCCACCGAACATTCTGTGGACAGATGAACCCCACTTTCATCTCCAAGGACTCGTCAATGCGCAGAACTGCAGAATATGGACAACGGAAAACAGCTCGCAAATCAACAGAGTGGCTTTTAATGGTTGCTTTTTATTATTATTTATTATTTTTGGGTTTTGAAATTAGTATTTAATTTAATATTATTCTAGGTTTTAAAATGTTTGAACTCAAATGCAAGTTTGAATCAAATTGAAATCATCTTTGACAAAAAGAGTCTTCAATTAAAGCAAGAAAGTTACGTACTTGAAAAATTATGTAAAAAAAATTTATATACTGAAATTTGAATGCAATTTGCCAGATATTATCACCATAATAATTAATGAATGATATTTTTTCTAGCTAGGCTCCTCTACCGGGATTGTTCTCCAAACTTCACGTTTCTGTCCTCTCCGGCTCGGGCTGGACGACGGTGTTGAGTCACTGAGTCAGTCAGGACATTTCCTTTTATAGAGATAAGCCACAAAAAGCGTGTACGTCACCCAGTCTCCAAGCGGAAAAGCAAGTCAAGGAGAAACCACACCGGTCCATACCTCAAACTAACTCGCATCCGATGAATCTTGTCACGTATAATGACGAATATTTTTTCAGTTTCCACACATTGCAGGCCGCCCCATACCGACAGTGTCAGGAATATACAAAATAAAACAGTGTGAACAAAGATTTAAGATTATTTTACAATGTCCACATAGCTGCAGTACTTGCAGGTGAATTCTGACACAAATATAGACAAAATAAAATAAAAAAAATAACTGTACGCATCTTGGAAGCCATAAACTTGGATATTATCGTGTTTACGCAGCCATTGATGATATACGAAATCTCATACGTTAGTATGAACAAGAGTTTTGTGTATTTGGTGGTCTCCGTGATCCAATGAAATAGGGGCACATGTTGGAAGAGATACCTTCAGTTTCCAGAGGTTATCAGAAATCTATTGTGCTGTGCTTCGAAGAAACTTGCTAGGAAACAGCAGGTGTTTTACAACTCTTTCTTCTGTCAGTTGCAGAGGTGGTTATCTCTGACACCTGCTCGATGTGAGTTACAAGCAGCGTAACAACGTTTTGTTCGCGTTCATAGCGAAGTAGTTATCAGATTTCTACTCGCCTCTAATTTTCGAAGCTAGGGAGAGCTTCTAATCACGCGTTGTATCGCAGCGTAGTATTCATCTCTACGGCAGACTGAATGCGGCGCTCCTCTGTCCATTCTTCCTGAGCCAGCTGCAGTGGGAACAATATACGTGTGCAACAATAAGAATGCAGTGGGAATGTATTCACATCTGTTGGACGAATGTTATGAAAACAAACACTCCAAACCGACGTTCCACGTAAGTCACATGCAACGAAAATCTGTAACGCAACCATTTGTGTGTGGCGTGTTTATAATTATGTATTATTTATATCTTAGGACAATTAATCTGTAAAGAACACACCACATGTCATAAAGAAAGCGTGTAAACCGTCTGAGGATGAATCACAACCATTCGAAACCGGTAACGGTACCCTTTGAATAAAGGAACTGAAAGTAAATTTGTGGCTGTTTGATGTCCTAACACCATCAATATTTGTCAATCGTTCTCGTATAATTTCTAGTATTTGGATATCCATATAACTGTTCCTCTTCAGGTTTTCAGTAGACTGCAAATCGCTTTTTTTTTCTCTGGCACTATCAGCAAGTTCTAGAGCCGAACATGAGAACAGAATCCCAGAGCCCCTCGAACCGCTATGGCATCCACGCTGTTGGTTGACCAATATGAGGCACACGAAATTGCTTGAAATACAATTTAAAAATTTAAAAAAAATAATTATTCCAACTGGACTAAAATCGGTGGGTTTTTATGTAGGTGTACAGACAAACAAATGACTATAATTTCAGAAAAATTGGATGACTTATTCAAGAGAAAGAACTTCACAAATTGAGCAAGTCAAAAACGCGTTGGTCTACCTCTGGCCGTTGTGCAAGCAGTTATTCGGCTTGTCATTGATTGACTGAGTTATTGAATGTCGTCTCTAGGGATATTGTGCCAAATTCTGTCCAACTGGAGAGTTAGGTAGTTAAACTCCCGAGCTGCTTGGAAGGCTCCCCTTCTGGCAGCGGTGTACCGTAGGTCTCTAGAAGAGCGTAGCATTCCAAAGGATTGGAAAAGGGCACAGGTGATCCCCGTTTTCAAGAAGGGACGTCGAACAGATGTGCAGAACTATAGACCTATATCTCTAACGTCGATCACTTGTAGAATTTTGGAACACGTATTATGTTCGAGTATAATGACTTTTCTGGAGACTAGAAATCTACTCTATAGGAATCAGCATGGGTTTCGAAAAAGACGGTCGTGTGAAACCCAGCTCGCGCTATTCGTCCACGAGACTCAGAGGGTCATAGACACGGTTTCACAGGTAGATGCCGTGTTTCTTGACTTCCACAAGGCGTCTGATACAGTTCCCCACAGTCGTTTAATGAACAAAGTAAGAGCATATGGACTATCAGACCAATTGTGTGATTCGATTGAAGAGTTCCTAGATAACAGAACGCAGCATGGAGAGAAGTCTCCCGAAGTAAGAGTGATTTCAGGTGTGCCGCAGGGGAGTGTCATAGGACCGTTGCTATTCACAATATACACAAATTACCTTGTGGATGACATCGGAAGTTCACTGAGGCTTTTTGTAGATGATGCTGTAGTGTATCGAGAGGTTGTAACAACGGAAAATTGTACTGAAATGCAGGAGGATCTGCAGCGAATAGACGCATGGTGCAGGGAATGGCAACTGAATCTCAATGTAGACAAGTGTAATGTGCTGCGAATACATAGAAAGATAGATCCCTTCATTTAGGTACAAAATAGCAGGTCAGCAACTGGAAGCAGTTAATTCCATAAATTATCTGGGAGTACGCATTAGGAGTGATTTAAAATGGAATGATCATATAAAGTTGATCGTCGGTAAAGCAGATGCCAGACTGAGATTCATTGGAAGAATCCTAAGGAAATGCAATCCGAAAACAAAGGAAGTAGGTTCAGTACGCTTGTTCGCCCACTGCTTGAATACTGCTCGCCAGTGTGGGATCCGTACCAGATAGGGTTGATAGAAGAGATAGAGAAGATCCAACAGAGAGCAGCGCGCTTCGTTACAGGATCAGTCAGTAGTCGCGAAAGCGTTACGGAGATGATAGATAAACTCCAGTGGAAGACTCTGCAAGAGAGACGCTTAGTAGCTCGGTACGGGCTTTTGTTGAAGTTTCGAGAACATACCTTCACCGAGGAGTCAAGCAGTATATTGCTCCCTCCTACGTATATCTCGCGAAGAGACCATGAGGATAAAATCAGAGAGATTAGAGCCCACACAGAAGCATACCGACAATCCTTCTTTCCACGAACAATACGAGACTGGAATAGAAGGGGGAACCGATAGAGGTACTCGAGGTACCCTCCGCCACACACCGTCAGGTGGCTTGCGGAGTGTGGATGTAGATGTAGATGTAGATGTAATGCTCCGCTAGTCATCAGGTCTCAGTTCGAAGCGGGACTCACCACTGAAGACAAATCTACTCCAGTCAATGAGATTCGAGGCCGAAGACGTGTCGGGGACTCGCTGGACAACGGTGGGATACCAACTTGACTGTCCCCCGGTATACGGCCCCTCAACCAGGAATGATAGTGTGGGTGCCGTTTCTTGTCATAGCAGGACATCTCTGGTTGTCATCAGCGACACCCTTAAGTTGCATTTACAGCTGTGCGCCATGCGGCTCTTCGCCTTGCGGCTGTGCTTGCGTGTAGGCGCATGCCTCTTTCTCAGTGTGCACATACGTCATACCATTCACACATTCTCTGTCCGCGTCGGCGCGCTACTCTGGCAGAACCATGGCGTGCAAACCTCACCGCCTACAAAATCTTTCTCAAACGATGTTATTAAAACTACTGAATGAAAAATGTTGATTCTTCTGTTGTCTATAGCCTCATATATCAGCTTCATGACGAACTGCCTATCTTTCCATTAATAGACATAGCTCTTGTGATATTTAGGGATTTTGTAGGTCACAACACGAAATTCGAATAGTTTGCAAAGAACAATTGGAGTGGCTATGAATTTGCGTTTGGTACTTGTAAGATCATTTATTGCTGTGTATCAACTGTAACTAACACATTGAATTTTTCTTTTGGCTTGGGGGGAAGTCTATATCTGTCTCCTATCTTGATAAAATGGATGGTGTATATCACATTCACTTCCGCCTGCGCCCACAACGATATATCTGTACTGAATTATTCTTAACATCCATTGTATTTCATAAATGGTTAAAGATACCAAAACAAGTTTTTGGCAAATAGAAGACTATTTTGGAATGTCATTAATACATGAAAAATTCGCATTGAAGTAAGTACACGATTTTTAAAAGGAATATTTTTTCTTTCACTTTGAATATCTACATTATTTTACACAAAATTAATAAAATGTATGCTAATTAACACAAATCTACTCATTTTTATGAAAAATGCATGTCTTCTTGTTTCTAATTACATTTCAAATGCAAAATTCCAAGGTCCATTGCAAAGACAAATTCTTAATTACGAGCGGCGTTTGAAGAGTTCGTGCATAGTCCGAGAGATGGCACCAAGGCGTGTTTCGAGGTCATGTTTAGTTAGTAGTATCTTTGGAAGGAACGCACACCAAGTTTCAGCAATATTGATCTATTTCTTTGTGTCTGGCATTCGTGTGAATCAAGTAAGTTGAATGATTATGAAATTTAGTGTGATGATTAAACATTTATGAAAGGCAAAACGCCTCAGGAGACTAAAGAGAAGCTTGATAAACATTACGGTGACCCTGCACCTTCGATTACAACAGTTTATAAGCAAGTAATGGAAGCAATCTTTATCAACAATCTCTTATACAATATCGATAACTTAGAATTTATATTCGTAATTAAAACTGAATTTTTTTAATGTGGTGTATAATTGAAAACAAGAAGATACTCATTTCTCGTAAAAATTACGATTAGATATTTGTTAATATATTTGTAATATATTTGACGAAAATCATATGAAATGAAACAGGTATTCTAAATGAACGAAATAAAGAAAAAAAGTAGACCTCAGCAAGATTTGAACCAGCGATGTAGGAGTTACCAGCTTACCGTACTAGAACACTACCGAGTAAGCCGCGCTGCTTCTTGCGCAAGTTGCGTTAACTTCAGATAATTATAGTTAAAGTTCCTCGAAAAACTTCAAAGTATATTTTCTACAAGAATTTGGTAGTCGCATCGAACTGTTTCAGGAAACCAAATTTTTGCGATTGAACTTCATGTACATTAACATAAAAAAATAGAAAAAAATCCGGTTGCCAGGTGGTCTTTCTGTAAGTCAGGTGCAATGGAAATTGAAATCCGTGAAGCAGAGAGTGGTAAGTGCATGCATCTTTCTGAACGTGTGCGCATGCGTGATTTGATTTCCATATGGCGAGACCAGGAGCGCAATGGGAGTGACAAGATGTCGGCTTTGTTACTAACAGCAACCGCCGCAGTCGGCATTATTCTGATAAAACAACGAAATCGCAGAAATAAGCGCAAGTGCCGGATCAACGAATATCTTTGGCGTCGTAGCGTTTGTGTGAGTGTGGTGGAAGAAATAAAGATGCAAAGTTATGTGGTGTTTTAAAATTTCATTTGTCATCGTGTAATTTCGAGGTAACACTTCATCTTGTTGGACCGCTGATAGCAAAGGATAGTGCGAAATACATCAACGCTATACCAGTGACCACAAGAGTAGCTGTGGCACTTCGATTTCTTGCTACTGGGAACATTTACCTCAGCCTGATGTTCCATTTCAAGATATCTACTGCATCGGTGTGTAACATAATACCAGACGTTTGCCAGGCTCTAGTGAAGTCTCGGGAAAGCTACATTAAGGTAAGTTGACGGCCACTTCACACTGTGGCAAACAAGAAGTTGGTAGATGCTTAACGTTTACATTTAACAATATGCGAATATGTTCTTATTTCTGCTGAAAGGATAACACACTTCGATTGATTTATACCTCGGCAAAATTCTATCAGAATTGGTTTGTGTGTGTGTGTGTGTGTGTGTGTGTGTGTGTTTCCGTGTGGAGGGAGGAAACGGTGTCAATTTTTTTCAAAAGTTTTTAATCAGATCATCTGAAATTCCTTTTTGTTTGCTTTCAGCTTCCAAACTATAGAAAGAGTGGTTGGATGTCGTGCGTGATTTTGAAATGCGGTGGAGTTTTCCGCATTGTTTGGGGGCTTTGTTCTATAGTGCCCACAGAACATTGTAAGCAGCTATTTCAACTATAAGCAAATTTTCAGTTTTCTTGTCTGTCGTCGACGCATATTATTTACTTCGGTACGTAAACGTCGGTATTCCACGCCGGATATCTGATGGTGGGGTATTCCTCCAGACGTCATTATATACCGCTGCTGAAAATGGGAAGTTAAATATTCCTGAGAAACAGCCTCTTCCAGGAAGTGCTAACCCAACACAATGTGTGTTCATCGCAGATGACGCCTTTCCGTCATCAGTCTACGTAATGAAACCATTTCCAGGTGAATTGCGCTCAGGATTTTCGTTTATTTATTTACACGTCAAGTTCCGTAGGACCAAATTGAGGAGCAAATCTCCAAGGAAACGGAATGTGTCAGTACATGAAATTACAACGTAACACTAATAACAGATAAAAAAAATGTTTATGAACCCGAAAAAAGTTAAGCCATAAGTTTAAGTAAAAGTATGAAACGTCCCCTTTGAACAATTATACAAGACTGTGCTTAAACTGACACACAATATTTTTAGCGCAACGCAATCTGACTATCAAAGATCCCTGCAAAAGAATGGCCCTGAGTAACATTAAACTATACCTTTCAGAAATCACTTACCTCACAAAAATCTTCGTTACTCGAACTACTGCAATACAGCGAGCACCACTACTGCCAGCTAAATAAAAGATTCAAACTACGGAAGGCACTAACTACTGATAGGGATAGTTAGCAAATGAAAGATTTTAATAGAGAACAAACAATGTATTTACCTTAATATCATCACAAGTCATAATATATGTAATTTCAAAACTCCGCCATCTCTCTCCTCACATCCATCACTGCTGGCGGCTCACCTCTAACTGCGCAACGCTACGCGCTGTTCACATCCAGCTGCCGCTGCCCAACACTACAATGGCAGACAACAATGCAAACTAGCCACAGACTGCACACAGCACAGCCAGTGATTTTCATATAGAGCGCTACGTAACGTTGCCAATAAGAAAACATAAACAGCCTACTTGCAAAAGCAATCAACAATGTAACATCAACTTAATTTTTCAAGAAACTTCTCGACAGAATAGAAGAAGTGAACCATGAAGAAAGTCTTCAGTTTCGATTTGAAAGCGCGTGGATTACCGCTAAGACTTTTGATTTCCTGTGGTAGCTTATTGAAAATTGATTTGGCAGTATACTTCACACCTTTCTGCACAAGAGTTAAGGAAGTGCGATCCAAATGCAGACTGGATTTCTGCCGAGTATTAACTGAGTGAAAGCTGCTAATTCTAGGAAATAAGCTGATATTGTTAACAAGTAACGACAGTAAAGAGTGTATATATTGAGAGTTCACAGTCAGGATACCCAGACTAGCGAACAGGTGTCGACAAGAGGTTCGCGAACTTACACCACGTATTGCCCGTTTCTGAGCCAAAAATATCCTTTGAGAAAGCGAACAGTTACACCAAAATATAACACCATGTGACATAAGCGAATGAAAATACGCAAAGTAGACTAATTTTCGTGTCGAAAGATCACTTACTTCAGGTACCGTTCGAATAGTAAAAGTGGCAGCATTAAATCTTTGAACAAAGATCCTGAACATGGGGTTTCCACGACAGTTTACTATCTGAACACCTAGAAATTTGAATTGTTCAGTTTCACTAATCATATGCCAATTCTGTGAAACTAAAACGTCGGAATTTGTTGAATGTGTGTTAGGAATTGTAAACAATGAGTCTTACCATGATTTAATGTTAGTTTATTTTCTACAAGCTGTGAACTTACGTCATGAACTGCACTCTTTGAAACAAGGTCAATGTTGCACACAAAATCCTTTACTACAAAGCTAGTGTCACCAGCAAACAGAAATATTTTAGAATTACCCGTAATACTAGAGGGCGTATCCGTATATTCACAGATTGTCAAAAGGACAGCGCATAGTGGAGAACGCGTTTTGCATTTTAGCATCTGTATGGAGAATTTTTAAGAAAGCCACTGAATGAGAGAACTGATACACTTTAGCCTATTGTTCTTACATGTATTTCCCTAGATAACTTCTCTCGGAGAAGTATAGCTTCATCACATCTGTACTGTCCTCCTGATAGTGAAAATACCGGAGAAGAAACACAAGGGAAATGGAAATGTTGGAAGTAACTTCGGACATTTGTGTCTTCAGAAAACTCCACGAAAATCCAGTTCTGACTCGCGAGCTTTCCGAGAAAACTTAATGAATTACTTTACTTCTCATTACGGACGTTTCGCATGGCAAGGCAAATTTGTGCAACGTTATTTGTAGATAAAACTAATCTTTTACTCACTGCAGTACTTTGTTCAATAATTTATATTTTATTGCGACGATAGACATGTGAATCTAAGTAAAACAGTACAGGTCTCGCAATTATTTTTCACTTAATAAACTTGCGACAGCCCTCTCAGTGTGTGATATACAAATCGTAAAACACTTGAAAGTCTCCGTACACTTAAGTTATTACAAATGTTTAACAATAAAGGCGAATTTTAGTGCACACATGTACAGGATGTTTCAAAAAGGACTTCACCCTTTTGAAAATTCATGTAAATTTATTCATAGTATCCACAGAGGTGATTTGAGTGTTAATTTGTAGGGAAATACATCACGTTTTGTCACGCGTAGACCGCTAGTGCCGAATCGCACCGTAAGGGGCGCTAACAACAGTTGCGTTAAAGATGGCTGCCTTCACTGGATCCGAGCGTGCTAACTGTGTGTGTTGGGTTGAAGAATCGAAGTCGAGGACAACAGTTCAACGTAATTTCCATACGAAGTACGTTAAAGATCCTCCTTGTAGGCCTACAATTTATGAATGGCATAAATGTTTTGTAGAAACAGGGTGCTTGGTAAGACATGGGATATCATCAGGTCGTCCACGCACATCTGACGACGTCGTTGAGCGAGACAAGGTTTTGTGAACAGCCCCCTATGAAATCGACCAAGCGTGCCTCTCCCGAACTGCAAATCCCACTTACAACTGTTTGGCGTGTGTTGAGAAACTGTTTGCATTTGAATCTGTACAGATTGACGATCGTGCGATCAATAAAAGACACTGATAAAATTGCTTGTAAGTACTTCTGTGTGGATATGTTGAATCGATTACTTGAAGATGAACATTTCTTCGACAAAATCATCTTTTCTAACGAGTCGACTTTTCACTTAAGTGCCAAGTTTAAAACGCATAACTGTAGGCTCTGGGGCAGTGAAAATCCACATCAAACATTGCAACATGTTCGCGATGGCACTAAACTCAACGTTTTTTGTGCATTGAACAAAAACAGACTGCACGGACCCGTTTTTTCCGGGATAGTGTACCTGGATATATTACAAGAATTTTTGATACCACAGATCGATGAGGATGACCAAGAACAAAATGTTTATTTCATGCAAGATGGTGCACCACCTCATTACCTGGCTTTTATGGGGATTGTTCAAGGATATCGTGTTTGTACCTCCAGTTCAAAAATTGCTCTGAGCACTATGGGACTTAACATCTGAGGTCATCAGTCCCCTAGAACTTAGAACTACTTAAACCTAACTAACCTAAGGACATCACACACAACCACGCCCCAGGCAGGATTCGAACCTGCGACTGTAGCGGTCGCGCGGTTCTGGACTGTAGCGCCTAGAACCGCTCGGCCACCACGGCCGGCTTAGAATTCGAACGGAGAACTTTTACCTACTAGAATAAAGTGAACTTTTAACTAGATAATTGAACTAAACATTACTTAGACAGTGATTTAGGCAACGAACACTGATAGACAATTTTCATTCATAATAGCCAGTGATTTATGGAACTTCAGTGATAGGTCCGAAGCATATAATTTAAATCCCCCCAACACCTGGGAAAGTTTTCTTCTCAAGGGTCGGTTAGGAAGTGACTGATACTGTGCAATAGAACACCCTCTCGTGCCAAGTCGTGCATTCGTGATTTAAAATTCTATCAAATTATTGACATGAAACTCCCGAGTAATAATTACGCGCAGCGATAATATTTGACTGCAGCGCTCGGCGCTTGTGTAGAATCTTTGACTCAAATAACAAGCCCACTGTTACGATTTCTTAGATACTTGAAATTACGACCAGCTTGTAGGGAATTTCTTGTGGATGTGACTGTATTGGTTTTATCATAAATATTTCATCATTAATCAGTTAAACATCGATTACGAACGATTAATTACGATTCTTGGCGACGTAAATATCTCACGCACGTCGACATTTCGGTGCAGCACTGTTATTTTGTGTAACGTCGTCTTCGTAACTTGATAACGATCTCAAAACTCTACAGACTGTCGCCGAGTTTTAGCCGAGGCCAAGTACAGATCAAACCAAATCATCAAGAAGAAGAGCCATTATAACAGCCATCAGTATACAAATGACTACAGTGAGGCCAATAAAGAACATGCAAGTGGCGAAAATTGAGTTGACTGTGGTGAAACAATTTCTCATAAAACTGTAATATTCAGTAGCTAGATTCCCTTACTACGTGTAGTATGTGAATGTGGAACGTCCCCTTTGAACAATTGCACAGGACTGAGCTTAAACTGACACACAATAATTTTAGCGCAACGCAATCTATCAAAAATCCCTACAAAAGAATGGCCCAGACAAACATTAAACTATACGTTTCACAAATCACTTACCTCACCAAAAATCTTCCTTACTCGAACTACTGCAATACAGCGAGCGCCACTACTGCCAGCTAAATAAAAGATTCAAACTACGGAAGGCACTAACTACTGATAGGGATATTTAGCAAATGAAAGATTTTAATGGAGAACAAACAATGTATTTACCTTAATATCATCACTCGTCATAATATATGTAATTTCAAAACTCCGCCATCTCTCTTCTCACATCCACCACTGCTGGCGGCTCACCTCCAACTGCCCAACGCTATGCGCTGTTAACATCCAGCTGCCCAACAATACAATGGCAGACAACAATGCAAACTAGCCACAGACTGCACACAGCACAGCCAGTGATTTTCATATAGAGCGCTACGTAACGTTGCCAATAAGAAAACATAAACAGCCTACTTACATAAAGAAAACATAAACAGCCTACTTACATAGCCCCCATGCTCCCCACAAAAAATTTTACAAATTTTTTTGGGCAGTGGCCAATAATGATTCGATAAAATTTTTCATAATTACAATAACAAAGAAATCAAAAAAATGGTTCAAATGGCTCTGAGCACTATGGGACTTAACATCTATGGTCATCAGTCCCCTAGAACTTAGAACTACTTAAACCTAACTAACCTAAGGACATCACACAACACCCAGTCATCACGAGGCAGAGAAAATCCCTGACCCCGCCGGGAATCGAGCCCGGGAACCCGGGCGTGGGAAGCGAGAACGCTACCGCACGACCACGAGCTGCGGACACAAAGAAATCAAATGCACACACTTATTTATATAATGTTGGTCAAAAGCTAAAATTTTCTCACAGTCCATAAAGACAGTCCTGATCATTCATCACAGTAAAACTGCCGGAGTTCCAAATGGGACTATGCGGCTATCTGTTTGAAACCAATTATCGATGGTGTCACGATCCACGCTTTCGACTTCGAAACGGCAGTTATGAATCTGTCAGAATGAGCAGGTCAAATTTTTTAATTCCCTTTGACTGTGTAATGATACCGCAGAAATGCTACTGTGAGCGCTGTTTTGAAACAAGATTAGTTATCTTTCGGTTCTACAATGGAACTGCATAAAACCAGGACTACATTTCCTAACCTTGCGTAACTTGCATTCACTGCTGGCGACGTAAGACTGTCACGGTGTAAAATCCCACGCTATTCTTTTGAAGGAACCGTATCTTCAGCGCTGTTCTGTGCTTTATCCTTCATTCGAAAAGAAACTGTGCAACTTGTTTGCGGAATCTCGTGGTGCAATAAGACTTGCGCCACACCGGCCGCTATGCCACCTGTCGTACGAAAGTCCTTACGGAAGTTTCTTGTGATGAGCAACACCGAAGTTGCAAAGCAGTGGTTTTAATCTGAAAAGAGGGATATTTCCTCTTTCTTCCTTTTAACTAAAATGGTGACTATAATTAACGAAAAATAGTAACCCTTTGCGATTAAAGTATTTGGTAAAGAATGCATGCAGCCTATTGAACAATTTACCAAATTCTTTAAAAATTATATACGCAAAGAAGAGATTATCACAGAATGGGATTTTTCACAAGACAAAGTTTCTTTAGTTATGATCAAACGCTGAATTATTCTGAAACTAGAAGCAGTGCTTCAGTACGATGGTGAAGAGTATACGTGGCAGTCTGACTGTACCACGAGGTTCCGCGAACAGGTTCTATGGTTTCTTTTCGAATGAAAAGATAAAGTACAATTCCGAGTCGAAGTCACAGAACCTTTAAGATAGTAGTGTGGGATTTCACGCACTGACGCACTGACAGACAAATGCTGCGTTTCCAGCAATGTTTGTAAGTTGCGCAACGTTAGCAACTGTAGTCCTGCTATTATGCAGTTCCACCGCTAAGCCAAAACATCGCTAATCGTGTTTCGAAACGGCACTCACGGCATAGCTATAGTAGTTCTGCGCTGTGTTTATAGAAAAAAAGTATAAAAACATTTGCGTACTCATTTCGAAACGCTTCCAACTACAGTTTGTAGCTCGTTAGCATGGTTCCCACGAAGATTAGCGACAACAGACATGAAGAGAATGCTTTTCTTTCTGTCCTCGAACCTAGTAACAAATTGTCCACATCGAAAAAAGTTTTGCATCGCCCCGGTTCCGTCGGCCGGTGTGACCGAGCGACCGCTACGGTCGCAGGTTCGAATCCTGCCTCGGTTATGGATGTGTATGTTGCCCTTAGGTTAGTTAGGTTTAAGTAGTTCTAAGTTCTAGGGGACTGATGAATTTAGATGTTAAGTCCCATAGTGCTCAGTGCCATGTGAACCATTTTGAACCTCGGTTCCGAGAGTTCCGGAACCTGTACAGAAAATTGGAATAGAGATCAACATAAACATCATTTTCGCTCTTTTTATTGCTCATGAAAATCACACATTGCATGTTGTACTACCATATAGCGAGACCTTCAGCAGTGGCGGTCCAGATTTCTGAACACACCGGTACCTCTAATATCCAGTAGCACGTCCTCTCGCATTGATGGATACCTGTATTCCTCGTGGCGGTCTGTCGGTCCAGATTGTCCCAGTGCTCAACGGCCATTCGGCGCAGATCCCTCAGAGTGGTTGGTGGGTCACGTCGTCCATAAACAGCCCTTTTCAATCTATCCCAGGCATGTTCGATAGGGTTCAAGTCTGGAGAACTTGCTGGCCACTCTAGTCGAGCGATGTCGTTATCCTGAAGGAAGTCGTTCACAAGATGTAGACCATGGGGGCGTGAATTGTCGTCCATGAATACGAATGCCTCGCCAGTATGCCGGCGATATGGTTGCACTATCCGTCGGAGGATGGCAATCAGGTACCGTACAGCCGTTACGGCGACTTCCACGACCAATAACGGCGTATGTCAGCCCCACATAACGTCAGCCCAAAACAGCAGGGAACCTCCACTTTGCTGCACTCTCTGGTCAGTGCGTCTAAGGCGTCCAGCCTGACCGGGTTGCCTCCAAACACGTCTCCAACGATTCTCTGGTTGGAGGCATATGCGACACTCATCGGTGAAGAGCACGTGATGCCAATCCTGAGCGGTCCATTCGGCATGTTGTTGGGCCCGTCTGTATCGCGCTGCATAGTGTCGTGGTTGCAAAGAAGGACCTCACCATGGGCGTCGGGAGTGAAGTTGCGCACCATGCAGCCTATTGCGCACAGTTTGAGTCGTAACACGACGTCCTGTGGCTGCACGAAAAGCGTTATTCAACACAGTGGCGCTGCTGTCAGGGTTCCTCCGAGCCATAACCCGTAGGTACTGGTCATTCACTGCAGTAGTAGCCCTTGGGCGGCCTGAGCAATGCATGTCATCGACAGTTGCTGTCTCTCTGCATCTCCTCCATGTCCGAACAACATCGCTTTGGTTCACTCCGAGACGCCTGGACACTTCCCTTGTTGACAGCCCTTCCTCGCACAAACTAACAATGCGGACGCGCTCGAACGGCGGTATTGACTGTCTAGGTAGCTTTGAACTACAGACAACACGATCCGTGTGCCTCCTTCCTGCTGGAATGACTGGAATTGATCGGCTGTCGGACCACCTCCGTCTAATAGGGGCTGTTCATGCACGGTTGTTTACGTCTTTGGGCGGGTTTAGTGTCATCTCTGAACAGTCAAAGGGACTGTGTCTGTGATACAATATCCACAATCAACGTTTATCTTCAGGAGTTCTGGGAACCAGGGTGATGCAGAACTTTTTTGATGTGTGTTACAGTGTTAGTCTGTTTAGTATAAAGTATGAAATTACGTCTTGGTTATCTACATGGTCCAGTAACTTTAATCCGACGATTGCCTGTGTTCGACGTCAACGTTGAATAGCGACTGACAGACGGCAGATGGCACCACTAGCATTAAACATGTCGGGGGGATGCAGAAAACAGTACATCATTGTTATTGTGCGGACACAGTTTTATGTGGCGTCCAAAATGTCAAGCGTCTAAGTGGGGTTCAAATGGCTCTGACCACTATGGGACTTTACATCTGAGGTCATCAGTCACCTAGAACTATTTAAACCTAACTAACCTAAAGACATTGCACACATCCATGTCCGAGGCAGGATTCGAACCTGCGTCCGTAGCGGTCGCGAGGTTCCAAACCGAAGCGCCTAGAACCGCTCGTGCACTGTGTGTAAACTATTCGCGTGCCCCCATGGCAATATGATGCTGTCCAAAACAGAAGCCAATGCAACTATGGAGGACTGCGTGCCATAGATGGTGCCGGCCGGTGTGGCCGAGCGGTTCTAGGCGCTTCAGTCTGGAACCGCGCGACCGCTCCGGTCGCAGGTTCGAATCATGCCTCGGGCATGGATGTTTGTGATGTTCTTAGGTTACTTAGGTTTAAGTAGTTCTAAGTTCTAGGGGACTGATGGTCTCAGATGTTAAGTCCCATAGTGCTCAGACCATTTGAACCATTTTTGAACCATAGATGGTAGGGGTGATCTACCTGTGCAGAGATGTGTACGGTCGAACAGATGTGCAACTGTTGAGCAGCTGACCGCCCAGGGGCTACAAACAGTGTCTCATCAACGGCCGTTCAGCAAACATTGCCCCGTATGGGCCTCCAGAGCGCAAGCCTGGTTCATGCACCCGTGCTGGAATTTGTACGTCAGTGCCGCTACTGGACGGGCACTGTGTGGCGACAGGTGGTCTTCTCAGATGAATCATGTTTTATGCTCCATCGGACAGATGTCCGCTGGCGTGTACGGCGTGAAACGTCTGAAAGCAACCAGGAGGGAGCGTTATGGTCTGGGGAATGTTTTCGTGGCATTCCCTGAATGACCTAGTCATTCTGGAAGGCAGAATGGATCAACACAAATATGCATCTATCTTTGAGGACCATATCGATCTAGCCGGCCGAGTCTAGGCGCTTCAGTCTGGAACTGCGCTGCTGCTACGGTAGCAGGTTCGAATCCTGCCTCGGGCATGGATGTGTGTGATGTCCTTAGGTTAGTTAGTCTAGGGGACTGATGACCTCAGATGTTGTCCCATAATGCTTAGAGCCATTTGAACCATATCGATCTCTACATGCAGTGGTTTTCCCCTGGCACGGTGGCATGCAACGTGTCACGCAGTGCAGTGTACTTGCGTGATTCGAAGAGCCACCAAAGTCCCCGGGCTTCAACCAACTCGAAAGCTGTTTGCGTATTGGACCCTCAGCCGAGAGTCTTGACGCCTGTCGCCACGGCGCTTGAGTCGACACGGCTCCACATCACCGTCAGGGTCTTCCAGAACCTCTCTGACGCCGTGCTGTCAAAGGTTTTGATAGGACGTCATACTAATTATCTAGTTGACCATTACAAGTTATTTAGTTCTTCATGTAATTAGTCATACGCCTAGTCATCACCACAGGCCCACCGCGATGTTCGATGTCGCCTGACGGGGTTGCAGGAACGTGAAATGGCAAGGAAAAAATATACAGGGTGACTATTACTGAAATATATCAAATAAAATCGTCATAACTTCTGAACAACTTGGGCTAGGGCGTTCAAATTTCCCAGTTGACAGCGGGTCATAATGGGAATTTGTATGGAAAAGCATGGTTTGGTTTACCGACGAAGTCCACTGTCAGTTGGATGGGTTCGTCAATAAGCAAAAGCCGGCCGGTGTGGCCGAGCGGTTCTAGGCGCTACAGTCTGGAACCGCGCGACCGCTACGGTCGCAGGTTCGAATACTGCCTCGGGCATGGATGTGTGTGATGTCCTTAGGTTAGTTAGGTTTAAGTAGTTCTAAGTTCTAGGGAACTGATGACCTCAGAAGTTAAGTCCCATAGTGCTCAGAGCGATTTGAACCATTTTTTGAATATGCAAAATGGGCGTATTTGTGGGTCTGAGAATACGCATTTTGCGATCGAGAAGTCTCTTCACCCTCCCTCAACGGTTGACTGTGTAGTGCGCAATGTCCAGTCACTGAATAATCGGTGTGATCAGAACGAGATTTTCACTCTGCAGCGGAGTGTGCGCTGATATAAAACTTCCTGGCAGATTAAAACTGTGTGCCGGACTGAGACGCTAACTCGGCCCCGAGTTTCAATCGGTGTGATATTGCTCGATGGCACGGTACCAGACGGTACGTGAAGGTTTTGGAAGATGATTTCATCCCCATTGCCCAAAGTGACCCCGATTTCGACAGGACGTGGTTCATGCAAGGCGGAGATCGACCCCATCGAAGCAGGAGTGTGTTTCATGTCCTGAGGACGGGTCTGAACACATCCCCGTCGGAGGTTCGAGTCCTTCCTGGGACATGGGTGTGTGTGTTGTCCTTAGCGTAAGTTAGTTAAGTTAGATTAAGTAGTGCGTAAGCCTAGGGACTGATGACCTCAGCAGTTTGGTCCCATAGGAACTAACCACCGCCATATCAACACATGTGACTCTTTTTTGTGGGGCTACATTAAAGACAAGGTGTACAGCAATAATCCCAAAACCAGTGCTGAGTTGATAACAGCCACGCAGGAGGTGGCTCACAACATCGATATTCCGACATTCCAGCGGGTCACGCAGAATTTCGCTATTCGTTTGCGCCACATCACCGCCAATGATGGCAGGCGTGTCAAACATGTCACAACCTAAATCCGAATATCTGTGGTAACGTTTACATGTTGAATAAAATGTGTGCACGCCGTAGTTTGTAACTACACTGAAGCGTCAAAAAAACTGTTATAGGCATGGGTATTCAAATGAGGAGATATGGAAACAGGCAGAATACAGCGCTGCGATCGGCAACGCCTGTATAGGTCAACAAGTGTCTGGCGCAGTTGTTAGTTCGGTTACTGCTGCTACACTGGCAGGTTATCAAGATTTAAGTGAGTTTGAACGTGGTGTTATAGTCGGCGCACGAACGATGGGACACAGCATCTCCGAGGTAGCGATGAAGTTGGGATTTTCCCGTACGAGGACTTCCTGAGTGTACCACGAATATCAAGAATCCGGTAAAACATTAAATCTCCGACATCGCTGCGGCTGGAAAAAGATGTTGCAAGAACGGGACCAACGACGACTGAAGATAATCGTTCAACGTCACGGAACTGCAGCCTTTCCGGAAATTGGTGGTCGGACGAGTCTCGTTTCGAATTGTATCGAGCGGATGGGCGTGTACGGGTATGGAGACAACCTCATGAATCTATGGACCCCGCATGTCAGCAGGGGACTGACAAAGCTGGTGGAGGCTCTGTAATGGTCTGGGGCGTCTGCAGTTGGATTGATATGGGACCCCCGATAGGTCTAGATACGACTCTGACAAGTGACACGTAAGGAAGCATCCTGTCTGATCATCTGCATCCATTAATATCCACTGAGCATTACGATGGATTTGAGCAATTCCAGCAGGACAATGCGACACGCCACACGTCCAGAATTGCTACAGAGTGGCTCCAGGAACACTCTTCTGAGTTTAAACACTTCCGCTGGCCACCAAACTCCCCAGACATGAACGTTATTGAGCATATCCTGGATGCCTTGTAATGCGCTGTTCAGAAGAGATGTCCACCCCGTCGTACCCATACGGATTTATGGACAGCCCTGCAGGATTGACGGTTTGAATTCCCTCCAGCACTACTTCAGACATTAGTCATGCCACGTCGTGGTACGGCACATTGTTTGATTCCCTTTGGGGACCGCTTTCTGGCTCTGGTGTACCCAGAGGCCACTGGCATGGGCCTCGATTAGCCGCCATATTCTCCGGATTTGAACTCATGTGACTCCTTTTGTGGGGCTATATTGAAGACAGTGTGTACAGAAATAACCCCAAAACCACTGCTCCCATAAAAATAACCATTCAGAAGGTCATTGACAGCATCGATGTTCCGACTCTTCGGCGGATCATGTAGAATTTCGCTATTCGTCCTCGGCACATCATCGACAAGGATGGTAGATGTTGAAGAAAGTGAGGGCAGGCCGCAGTTGGTAAGTAATTCACCTTTTTTTCATACAGTTCAATAACTATCACCCTGTAAGTACACTCATGCTCACAAATGAAGGATAATGCTGATACATGGTGAAACAACGCTCTGGTGGTCGGTTTGCGGGTTTAAATCACCTCGGGGTATGACCATGCGGTGCATTTGGTCTGCGGTCGTCGCACGGTGGCGCTGGCAGCAGTCCACATACGCAGAGTTGTGTTGGTGCATGTCAGAGTACGGTACAGCGAGTAAATGTGCAGACGTTTTCAAACGTGCTAATGGTGACTGTGTGTTGAAAATGACACAAAGAACACGTACTGATGACGTTATGAGGGGTAGAATACTAGGGCGACTGGAGGCTGGTCAAACGCAGCAGGTCGTAGCACGGGCCCTCTGTGTGCCACAAAAAGTGATCTCAAGATTATGGCAACGATTCCAGCAGACAGGAAACGTGTCCAGGCGCTACAGTACGGGACGTCCACAGTGTAGAATACCACAAAAAGACCGATATCTCACCGTCAGTGCCCGCAGAAGGCCACGGAGTACTACAGGTAGCCTCGCTCGGGACCTTACCGCAGCCACTGGAACAGCTGTCTCCAGACACACAGTCTACAGACGACTGAACAGACACGGTTTATTCGCCCGGAGACCTGCAAGGTGCATTCCACTGACCCCTGGACACAGGAGAGCCCGTAAAGCCTGGTGTGAAGAGCACAGTACATGGTCATTGGAACAGTGGTCCCAGGTTATGTTCACTGACGAGACCAGGTGTAGTATGAAGAGTGATTCTCGCCGGGTTTTCACCTGGTGTGACCAGGAACCAGAAACCAACCCCTTAATGTCTTGAAAGGGACCTGTATGGAGGTCGTGGTTTGAGGGTGTGGCGTGGGATTATGATTCGTGCACGTACGTACACCCCTGCATGTCTTTGACAGAGGAACTGTAACAGGTCAGGTATATCTGGACGTCATTTTCCATCAGTACGTCCGCCTTTTCAGCGGTGCAGTGGGTCCCACCTTCCTTCCACTGAGCTGCTATCGTGGAGGAGTACCTTGAAACGGAAGATGTTAGGCGAGTGGAGTAGCCAGCCTGTTGTCCAGACCTAAACCCCATCGAGCACGTCTGGGATGCTCTCGGTGAACGTATCTCTGCACGTCTTCAAACCCCTACGACACTTCAGGAGCTCCGACAGGCACTGGTGCAAGAATGGGAGGCTATACCCCAGCAGCTGCTCGACAACCTGATCCAGAGTGTGCCATCCCGTTGTGCGGCCTGTGTACGTGTGCATGGTGATCATATCCCATATTGATGTCGGGGTACGTGCGCAGGAAACAGCGGCGTTTTGCAGCACGTGTGTTTCGGGGCGGTTTTCTCAACTTATCACCAACACCATGGACTTACAGATCTGTGTCATGTGGGTTCCGTATGTGCCTATGCCATTAGCGCCAGCTTTGTGTAGTGCCACCTTGTGTGGCACCACATTCTGCAATTATCCGTAATTTATTAGCATGAGTGTAGGTCAAAGACGGGTGGGGACTCATTCTAGCGACGATACCGGGCGCAAATGAAGAAATCCATTGAGATCAGCGACTTTGACAAAGGTGATACTATTAGCCAGAGCCTGTCAAGGACTATCTCGAAAACGGCGTAGCTGGTCAAACTTTCACGTGCTACCATACTGAGCGTGTATGGAGAGTGGTAGAACACAGTGAAGCTATCACTGGGCGACAGGTGGTTTGTGTGGTGTCACCGCCAGACACCACAGTTGCTAGGTGGTAGCTTTAAATCGGCCGCGGTCCATTAGTACATGTCGGACCCGCGTGTCGCCACTGTCAGTGATCTCAGACCGAGCGCCACCACACGGCAAGTCTAGAGAGACTTACTAGCACTCGCCCCAGTTGTACGACGACTTTGCTAGCGACTACACTGACGACGCCTTTCTCTCATTTGCCGAGAGATAGATAGAAAAATGGCTCTGAGCACTATGGGACTCAACATCTTAGGTCATAAGTCCCCTAGAACTTAGAACTACTTAAACCTAACTAACCTAAGGACATCACAGACACCCATGCCCGAGGCAGGATTCGAACCTGCGACCGTAGCAGTCCCGCGGTTCCGGACTGCAGCGCCAGAACCGCACGACCACCGCGGCCGGCAGAGATAGTTAGAATTGCCTTCAGCTAAGTCCATGGCTACGACCTAGCAAGGCGCCATTAACCATTTCTAGAGAGAGTCTCACTTGTATCATCATGAATGCTGTATACAAATGATGGATTAAAGTTAAGTATTCCAGCAGCTACCTACTTTTCTTTATAGCATTCATTACGTATCCTGTTTAAGACCTACCGCCCACCTGCGTGAGTTGACGCGTGCATTTCGGCCTCCTCTATAAATTTGTGTACGTTGTGTTGGCTAATCTGCCGACACAACAGTTTGATGTCCACGACTCTTCACAGAACGTGGGGTTTGGAGGCTTGCCTGCACTCTAAAGCAGGATAGATGGCGGTCTGTGGCGTCTCTGCCGAAAGAGCACAATGCTGGTGCTCTCACAAGTGTTTCGCGGTACACCGCTCATCGTACATTGTTCAACGTAGAGCTCCGCAGTAGAGCACCCCTACGTGTTCACATGTTGGCCCAGCGACGTCGCCAAACACAGCTAGGCGACACGCACCAAACCATCAATCAGCGTAATTAATTCTTGATAATTTCCTCAACATAATGTGAATAATGTCCTTTAAATGTGAAGCAAATAAACAAAAGCTGTGAACTCGGCTGCATACATCATGCAACGGGCATAAGTGCAGGTATTTTTATACAGGGTGTTACAAAAAGGTACGGCCAAACTTTCAGGAAACATTCCTCACGCACAATTAAAGAAAAGATGTTATGTGGACATGTGTCCGCAAACACTTAATTTCCATGTTAGAGCTCATTTTAGTTTCGTTGTTCCACCTACGCTCAATGAAGCACGTTATCATGATTTCATACGGGGTGCTGCTAGAACATGTGCCTTTACAAGTACGACACAACATGTGGTTCATGCACGATGGAGCTCCTGCACATTTCAGTCGAAGTGTTCGTACGCTTCTCAACAACAGATTCGGTGACCGATGGATTGGTAGAGGCGGACCAATTCCATGGCCTCCACGCTCTCCTGACCTCAACCCTCTTGACTTTCATTTATGGGGACATTTGAAAGCTCTTGTCTACGCAACCCCGGTACCAAATGCAGAGACTCTTCGTGCTCGTATTGTGGACGGCTGTGATACAATACGCCATTCTCCAGGGCTGCATCAGCGCATCAGGGATTCCATGCGACGGAGGGTGGATGCATGTATCCTCGCTAACGGAGGACATTTTGAACATTTCCTGTAACAAAGTATTTGAAGTCACGCTGGTACGTTCGGTTGCTGTGTGTTTCCATTCCATGATTAATGTGATTTGAAGAGAAGTAATAAAATGAGCTCTAACATGGAAAGTAAGCGTTTCCGGACACATGTCCACATAACATATTTTCTTTCTTTGTGTGTGAGGAACGTTTCCTGAAAGTTTAGCTGTACCTTTTTGTAACACCCTGTATGTGGTACGTTAATATGTACACACATTTTTTTCTTTCTGCGTGGTACAGCCTTCCCACAAACACGTCGCAAACTTTACAACCTGCTGTTTTCTACACGGTTGTAACTACGCCACAAAGTGGACTAGGCCTGTCAGTATAGACTAACCGTCTTGCGTCCATGTGTCCACACTTCGGTACCTGGCCTTTCGCTCGGGGGAAAAGAAGCATTAACGGCTTGCTCTTGGCACATGTACTTGGGGGCTGTAATCAACCTAAATGTAGCTTATAATAGCTATAATTATTACCCTTCAAATGACGTAACTACTGATGTAATGTTGTACAGTACACCGACCTCAGTCACCAATAAAAATATCTGCAGTAATACACGTTACAGCCTGCGTGTATCAGTACATTTTACGAGATACCCACTAACTTTTAGTATCATTCGCAAAATAAGAAAAAGAAGATAAATTTAATCTTTTTCAACAGGCTGCTGCTCGCAAAACAGTAGTTAACAGGTATAAAATTGGTATTATTCTTATATATTCTGTTCGTATTATCGGTGACATTATTTTCTTGATGTGTAGCAGCTTAATCAGGCGATAAGAATGTTACAAATAATTCGTCTGGTCTTTGCCAGGTCTCACTCAGGACAACGCATCTCCTCCCGCAAGTGCAACGTCGAAAAAGGAAAGAGAAAAGGTGTGTTAGTATCGTCATCTAGCATTAAATGCACTGTAAATATTAATAGCAACATTATTAGAAGAGCGTAGCGTTCCAAAAGATTGGAAAAGGGCTGAGGTCATCCCCCTTTTCAAGAAGGGACGTCGAACAGATGTGCAGAACTATAGACCTATATCTCTAACGTCAATCAGTTCAAAAATGGTTCAAATGGCTCTGAGCACTATGGGACTCAACTGCTGTGGTCATAAGTCCCCTAGAACTTAGAACTACTTAAACCTAGCTAACCGAAGGACATCACACACATCCATGCCCGAGGCAGGACACGAACCTGCGACCGTAGCGGTCGTGCAGTTCCAGACTGTAGCGCCTTTAACCGCTCGGCCACTCCGGCCGGCGTCGATCAGTTGTAGAATTTTGGAACACGTATTATGTTCGAGTATAATGACTTTTCTGGAGACTGGAAATCTACTCTGTAGGAATCAGCATGGGTTTCGAAAAAGACGATCGTGTGAAACCCAGCTCGCGCTATTCGTCCACGACACTAGGGCTATACACACGGCTTCCCAGATAGATGCCGTGTTTCTTGACTTCCGCAAGGAGTCTGATACAGTTCCCCACACTCGTTTAATGAACAAAGTAAGAGCATATGGACTATCAGACCAATTGTGTGATTGGATTGAAGAGTTCCTATATAACAGAACGCAACATGTAATTCTCAATGGAGAGAAGTCTTCCGAAGTAAGAGTGATTTCAGGTGTGCCGCAGGGGAGTGTCGTAGGACCGTTGCTATTCACAATGTATATACAATGATCTTGTGGATAACATCGGAAGTTCGCTGAGGCTTTTTGGGAATGATGCTGTAGTATACCGAGGGGTTGTATCATTGGAAAATTGTACTGAAGTGCAGGAGGATCTGCAACGAATCGACGCATGGTGCAGGGAATGGCAATTGAATCTCAATGTAGACAAGTATAATGTGCTGCGAATACATAGGAAGAAAGATCCTTTATCATTTAGCTACAATATAGCAGTTCAGCAACTGGAAGCAGTAAATTCCATAAATTATCTTTGAGTAGGCATTAGGAGTGATCTAAAATGGAATGACCATATAAAATTAACCGTCAGTAAAGCAGATGTCAGAAGATTCGAAGAATCCTAAGGAAATGCAGTCCTAAAACAAAGGAAGTAGGTTACAGTACACTTGCTCGCCCACTGCTTGAATACTGCTCAGCAGTGTGGGATCCGTAACAGATAGGATTGATAGAAGAGATAGAGAAGATCCAACAGAGAGCAGCGCGCTTCGTTACAGGATCAGTCAGTAGTCGCGAAAGCGTTACGGAGATGATAGATAAACTCCAGTCGAATACTCTGCAGGAGAGACGCTCAGTAGCTCGGTACGGGCTTTTGTTCAAGTTTCGAGAACATACCTTCACCGAAGAGTCAAGCAGTGTATTGCTCCCTCCTACGTATATCTCGCGAAGAGAACATAAGGATAAAATCAGAGAGATTAGAGCCCACACAGAGGTATACTGACAATCTTTCTTTCCACGAACAATACGAGACTGGAACAGAAGGGAGAACCGATAGAGGTACTCGAGGTACCCTCCACCACACACCGTCAGGTGTCTCGCGGAGTATGGATGTAGGTGTAGATATTAAATAAATTAAAAGACGTTGATGTGTTACACCCCGAATGTATTCGTCAACTTGAGAGAAAAGGAAACGGTATTAATATAGAGGCACACACGCTGCTTCCAGTGGAAGATAATATAATCGACACATTATCGTTAAGTAGTTAGAGAGTGGACGTTCGCGCAATATCTTTCTCGCGGACTGCTTCATTGCAGTCATGTATTCTTAGCCTAATGCTGCCTCCACTACACTATTAGACTTCTCAAATGACAGCAATGTGCGACTGTTTGCCGATGATGCCGTGGTGTACGGTAAGGTGTTGAAGTTGAGTGACTGTAGGAATATACAAGACGACTTAGACAAAATTTCCAATTGGTGTGATGAATGGCAGCTAGCCGTAAACATGGAAAAATGTAAGTTAATGCCGCTGAGCAGGAAGAACAAACCTGTATTGTTAGGATACAGTGTTACTAGTGTCCTGCTCGACACACTCAAGTGGTTTAGATATGTGGGCGTAACGTTGCAAAGCGATATGAGGGGTAACCAGCATGGTAGAACTGTGGCAGGGAAGGAGAATGGTCGACTTTGGTTTATAGGGAGAATTTTGGGAAAGCGTGGTTCATTTGTAAAGAAGACAGCATATAGAACGCTGGTGCGATCTATTCTTGAGTACTGCTCGAGTGTTTGGGATCCGTACCAGCTCGGATTGAAGGACGACATCGAAGCAGTTGAGAGGTGGTCTACTAGATTTGTCACTGGTAGGTTCCATCAACACGCTGTTATGACGGAGATGCGTCGGAAACTGAAATGTGTATCCCTGGAGGGGAGACCATGTTCTTTTGGCGAATCACTCTTGAGAATGTATTTGCGGCTGACTGCAGAACGATTCTACTGCCGCCAACGCCGACGTCGCTTGAGGACCACGAAGACAATAGAAATCATGGCGTGAACGAATTTGTATTTGCGAGTAGAACAGGAAGGGAAATGTCTCGTGTTGATACGAGACACCCCATGGTGGCCTTTGGAGTGATTGTGTAGAAGTAGACGTGCATTGCCGATGTAGGCGTTATGGCCGGATGATTGTCTGTCATTCACGAGAGAATCTACACTGTGTCCAATCTTGTGCGGCAACCGACATGCCAACGATGTCAAGTTGAGAGGCTTGGGTTTCATCCGCAGTTCTAGGCATTAACCCTTAAGTGACCTAACGGATATATCCGCCTATGGGCTGCTGCTTGTCAGTCGGTTTCCGGCGGATACATTCGTCCACAGCATTTACGAGACAGTCTTAGCACCACCTTAGATTATTTGCAAATAATACTGTCATTTACCGTCTAGTAAAGTCATCAGAATATGCAAATCGATTGAAAAATTTAGAAAAATATCTGTATGGTGCGAAAAGTGGCAATTGTCTTCAAATAATGAAAATGTGAGGTCATCGACATTAGTACAAAAAGCAATCCGTTACATTTTGGTTACAAAAAAAAACACACAAATCTAAAGGCTGTAAATTCAACTAAATACTTAAAGATAACAACTGCGAACAACCTGAATTGGGAAGATCACTTAGAAAATGTTGTGGAGAAGGCGAACGAAAGACTCTGCTTTATTGACAGAATACTTAAACGGGGTTTGAAAAAGGACTTTACAACTTTAAAAATTAATATAAATTTATTAAGAAAAAGATTTAGAGCTGGGCTTAGGGCTGATGTGTAGGGAAACACATCAAGGTTTTTTACCTTAAACTAAAGATGTTGTATGTGGCTTCAGATCGTTATTCTGCACACATCCCATCCGAAGTCAATTTCCTCCCGAACTCGATGTAGCATTGCAGGTGTAACTTGCTCAGTGGCGGCGTAAATTCTTGCTCTAAGTTTAGGTAGAGAAGCCGGCACAGGACGTACAAACACTATATCCTTGACGAATCCCCATTTTAAAAAAAATCAACGGGTGTCAAGTTTGGGGAACATGGGAGCCATGCAATTGCCACATCACATCCAATCCATTGACCTGGAAAGCGGTCATTCAGAAAATCCCGGACATCAGCCAGGTAGTGGTGTGGTGAACCATCTTGGATGAAGTAAACATTTCGTTCTTGGTCATCCTCATCGGTCTGTGCTATCAAAAATTGTTGTAACATATCCAGGTACACTAACCCCTGAGGGCCCTCTCACGAAAAAAAGGGGCCCTACACTTTGTTCTTGCTCAATGCGCAAACAAGTTCAGTTTAGGGCTATCAAGAGCATGATGCAATGTTTCATGTGGATTTTCACTGCCCCAAATCCTACAGTTGCGTGTGTTAACCTTGCCGCTTAAGTGAAAAGTCGACTCGTCAGAAACGATAATTTTGTCCAAAAAATGTTCATCCTCATGAAATCGATTCAACATATCAGCACATAAGTTCTTGCGAGCAATTTTATCAGTGTCTTTTATTGCCTGTACGATCGTCAGTCTGTACGGTTTCAAACGCAAATGGTTTCTCAACACACACCAAACAGTCGTATGTGTGATTTGCAGTTTGCGAGATGCACGTGTGGTCCATTTCGTAGGGCTGTCGACAAAACGTTGTCTCATTTGCTGAACGATGTCGTCAGATGTGCTTGGATGACCTGATGATCTCCCATGTCTTACTGAGCATGCAGTTTCAACAAAACATTTCTTCTTTCTTTCTTTTGCTTGTGTCGTGTTCCCACAATGACGCAGGGTCCGCATGGTTAATCGGATTTGGCAAGGTTAATTTAAGGGGTGGCGGGATGCCCTTCCTGCCGCCACCCCGTACCCCCCGGGATGGAATCAGTGCACCCCAAATTGTGTGCATCCAGAGTAATCCATGGAATAGTGCGAATGTGTTCAGATGTCTGCGAGCCGTGTAACTGACGCGGGACGTGGGGCCCAGCCCGGTATTCACGTAGTGGGATGTGGAAAACCGCCTAAAAACCACATCCAGGCTGGCCGGCACACCGGCCTCCGTCGTTAAGCCGCCGTGCGGATTCGATCCGGGGCCAGCGCGCCTACCCGGGTCCAGGAAGCAGCGCATTAGCGCTCTCAGCTAACCTGGCGGGTAGTTTCCACAAAACATTTATACCACTCATAAATGGTACGTTTACGTACTTGGTACGGAAATTACTTTGAACTGCTGTCGCCGACTTCGATTCTTCAGTCCATAACACACAGATAGCACGCTCGGGTCTAGTGAAGGCAGCCATCTTTAACGCAAACTGCCGCTAGCGCTCCTTAAGCCGTCGGCACACGGACCGTCGCATCCGAACGTTGAGCGTTGAGCCTGCCGAGTTTCTGACGTCATAGCGTGGAATAGCACGTTCGGGAGTCTTTCCGAACGTGCAGAGCAACATCTGGCATGTCAGATATTCTGAGCGTGCGTCTGATCGTTAACCAATGAGATGGCACAACGCCATCTACGTCACACGCACGCCGTCACCCTTCAGTACAGAGTTGTGAGGCGCCATATTGGCATTCACTTCAAGCCTATATGTATATTTGCCGTTTCTGAGCACCAGCAAATTGCGAATCACTGGAAAATCCGTTGTTAGTTGTGTGATTTGTTCCAATAAAATAATGAGAAACATCATATTCGTTGCAAAAGAATTATTGTAACTTGCGTATTATGAGAAAAGGCTATTTGAAGACAGCGACACACTGAAGATCCACCCAAAACGTATTATACTTGGTACAATTTGTTATAATTAAATTTCAATTAGTAACATAATAATGTACGATTAACGTTTATAGCACAGGTAATACAATATGATCACATACAAGGATTGTGTGGTAGGATTAGCTTAATGAGTAGCGTCTTTGACGAATAATGAGTTGTAGTTGGGGTGGTGGTTCGCGTCATAACTCTCCCAAATTTTTTTCATAACATTCGCGTTTTTATTAGGTTCTGATACTCTATTATTAGTTTAATATAAGTAAATGCTATAATTTGATGTTATGTAAATATAAATTCACCGTTTTTGAGGGATGATTTTGTTCGATTGGCTTAATCTACAGGACAGCTTTGTTCCTTTTTCTTTTACGCTTCGTAATTCACATGTCGCAAAGATTCTGCTACTGGGTAGTGATCAAGCAAGGCTGAGGTTTTACTAAAATGTGGGAATGATGAAATAATGTTTATCTTATGCGGAGAAGTATTCCAAATTTGTACCGCGCTGTTTGTAATGGAACTTTTATAAGTCTGTGTCCTTATTGATTGGACATGGTAATTTCCTTTTCGTGGGCGATGGAGGAAATGTGCGCATTAATAGAGCTAACGTGGGAATTTTACGCGCGTCCGTTGAGTAAACAGTGTGATTTACGAACTAGAAACATCCCTCAACTCCCGCTGGAGCGCGTTGCGATCGCGTATACCACGTTGGGGCCCACGTACCGTATGCACGAGTCGCATCGTTCCTGAGCGTTCAGCAGCACGTTGAACTTGGCACGCTCAACGTTAACGTTCGACAGCACGGTCCGTGTGCCGACGGCTTTACGGTGCGATTCGGCACTAGCGAACTATGCGAGGCAAAACTTGATGTATTTCCCTACAAATTGAGACAACGGGCACCTCTGTAGGTACTATGAATTAATTTATAAGAATTCTCAAAGTTGTAAAGTCACTGGCTGTCACACAGGCAGACTCAGCCTTAGGCCACAGTACGTGTCTGGAAAGACTTGTTGACGTCCGGGAAGCACGTTACCACTGGCCGGCTTAACGCGGTACTGGTTCAGAATCCGTGCAACAGCTAACGCCTTGCCCTCGTGATTCGTAAACAAATTACACTCTCTCCTGTCCGTCACTTCACACGTGTCAGATAACGTGTGAAGGAGGTCACCCAACCTCGCGGTATCCTTGACACAGCCACTGTGATTGCAGTACGGCCAGACATCGGCATAACTCGCAACGTTACGACTAGATATTTAATCAATGCGACTGCGTCAGGCAGCGTACCACTAAAACTGTATTCAAGTAATATGGGTTTGTTTTTCCGACTCGTCAGCATTAACGTTGAAAGGTCTCTGTTGGATTCCTTTCATGTTAATTTCTTAAATATGTTGTCATTTACGGCATAAATTCCTCTTCTAAATTTACTGTGGTGTTTCTGACTATCTGGGAGGAGACTGAGCAGTGGAATGTGTTACTTTTACACATAAACAAGAAACTACTACACTTTAAAGCACAGCTTATATGTAATTCATATATGTAATTCATGTCACACAGTCTCATACGGAACCTACATCCGCTTTCTTTTATATACTGTATATGATAAGATACTGTCATCCCCCTTCCCTTCTGTGTGAGAGGATGAATGAGCATTCTAGTTGCATGCTTGAGGGTAGCAGACAAGCCTGTCTGCTAGAGAACAGTAGGATCAACGTCGGAACAGGTAGCTACGCTTTCTAAAAGCAAAGAGGTTTCTATCCTTAGTATGGTCCTGTCCGTCCCTTGTCATGTTGGTATAGGGAGCTGCCTCTCTGGTCACTTCCGTTTGTATTTGGGAAGCACGTTCGGTAGGAGCCCAGCAGGTCAGTCTGTCCGCGGCGAGCGTCTGAAGTGGTAAGATCTCCGGCTAAGCGCGTGTCTGCTAAGTCCGTAGGACAACGGATTTCTTAAGTTCAGCCTAACTGAAAATTTAATCACCTTTATTTCAGGTTTAGCTCTAAAACATCTAATGTTATCTTAAATTGCAACGCAGTGTATTTCGAGTGTGAAGTTCAGAATATCTTCCAGTAGTTCCTTTGTCACTACTTTGTGAATAAAGTGGAACCACGTGTTGATCAGTAACTCTAACTAAGATCATCAATCTTAAATGCGAATGTGCGTGAGATTATAACGTCTCGTCTTGACAATATTTTTCGATATAGCAACTTTTCTTTATGTTCAACCCACGTTGGCTGTACTTTGTGAGACCAGTACCATGTGCTTCTACAATTGTTTGACCCATCAGGTTAATAGTAAGACGATGGTAACCAGTTCGACGTTTTTCTTTTGTAAATTGCTTTTCGATCTAATTTATTGTAATTATCAAAATTATTGTGGAGTTACACTCTTTGTGTAAACCAAGTTGACCACGTGAAGAATGTGGTGTAATCATCAAAGTAGCCCTCAGCTACTCCTTTCGGGAAGATTTCACAGAAAGATAGTATGAATTTAGTATACCAGTGTGTGGTAATTACATGACGGACAGGATTGTGCTATGAACGTAAATTCTTTGGGTGAAAATTGAATCGGTTGGTTGTGGTTAATTTCCTCTTGCATATGTTTCAACGTTCTTCGTGTGTTATTCTATGAATGCAGTGTTGTATGCAGTCTCCCAATCTTGGCTCCCTATTTGATGTGTTCCGTAAGATTACAAACTCACATTTTCATAATCCTAAATAAGGCACCAGTTTAGTTAAGAATCAAGTTTAATATGCTCAAATTTCAATGATCAATGTTAAAATAAATTTCCAAATATATATATATATATATATATATATATATATATATATATATATATAATCACCAGTTGTCGTATGACGATTAAAAGATTATAATTAATGTTAGTCTGGTTGGGAATTTGGTAAGCTAGACTGGATAACTGATGAAACAGTTGCTCAGTAATGCAAGGTTAACTTCCCCAGACAGCTCACAGCTTTTAACCCGCTTTTATTGTCTATCAGCACCGCTTTCACAACAAATTAAAGCAACAACATTACAACGTAACGTTTTTCTACATTTAGATGTAGCTGCCGTTCATCACACCAACTAGAAATTTTTTCCGAGTCATCCTCTATCCTCCTACAGTTACTCAACAACGACCATCTCCCGTACATTACAGAGTCACCAGCTAACTGTTGCAGAGTGCTGTTCATCCCATCCGCAAGATGGTTCATGTGTATACAGGATTAATAACCTAAAAACTGCACCTAAAATGCCGACCGCTGTGCTCGAGCGGTTCTATGCGCTTCAGTCCGGAACCACGCGGCTGCTGCGGTCGCAGGTTCGAATCCTGCCTCGGGCATGGATGTGTATGATGTCCTTAGGTTAGTTAGGTTTCAGTAGTTCTAAGTACTAGGCGACTGATGACCTCAGATGTTAAGCCCCGTAGAGCTCAGAGCCATAAAGGAGAAATATGATTTCCTATTGCGGAAAAGTTCTGCATTCTGTCCCCCAGGTGACTGAAACCTCATATGAGTGCAATCCACTGTACCAATGACTCCAGGAAATCCAGCCAGTGTGTTGAAACCATCCATCACAGAGCTTACTTTCGCTCGAGAAGGAAACTTTATGTATTGACGAGACATTGTTTGCTATGATTCCCGACACTTCACATATAATTCTTTGTGCCGTTGTAGAGTGTACAGCCGTGCGGGATTAGCCGAGCGGTCTCAGGCGCTGCAGTCATGTACTGTGCGGCTGGTCCCGGCGGAGGTTCGAGTCCTCCCTCGGGCATGGGTGTGTGTGTCTGTCCTTAGGATAATTTAGGTTAAGTAGTGTGTAAGCTTAGGGACTGATGACCTTAGCAATTAAGTCCCATAAGATTTCACACACATAATCATCTTGTGGTGCAGTTCTTCTTGTTGTCTCCGTGCTTGCTAAGAAAATGGGATGAGAAGTTCCGCCTTATGCAATACACCTTATTTCTTTTGTTTCACCCATACATGTTTCAGCACTTTTGTGCTATCATCAGTGGGTTCTATTTATTTTTAAATTATATTATTATTACAAGAGGACAATAATATAATTTAAAAATAAATAGAACCCACTGATGATAGCACAAAAGTGCTGAAACATGTATGGGTGAAACAAAAGAAATAAGGTGTATTGCATAAGGCGGAACTTCTCATCCCATTTCACACACATTTGAACATATTTTTTAGAATTACATTAGCACTCTCACCAATTACTGTATTAAATGCTCCAGTTGCGTATGCTCTTAACGTCATCAGAAGCCTGTTCATGGGCGAGACCGGATTATGTCGGTTGTTGGAAATTCTAACCTATCGTGGTTTTCATCCAATAACCACCACTCTGTTTCTTTTGAAAGACAAAATCTCTCTTCAAATTTCCGGTCACCGCAATCTTCGAAAGGATTTCCCCTTTCCACAAGTACAGCAACACGGTTGCGGAAATTTATATGTTGAAGATACAGCATTTCTTCGTCTTCTGTGCCATTTGAAACGTCAAAACGCGCTGCCATGTTAGTGTTCACAATAAGGTAACCGCGATCAATTCAAGATAACGACCCTTCGAGCTCGGTTAACTTTAATCGCGATCAAATCCCTCGATTAACTTTGATCGAGGTTTGTGCAGCCGAACATCGAGTTAAATGCTGACTTGACCGCGGTTAACTTTTAATCCGCGTTGATGCAGTCGGTCCTGAATGTTCATTCGAATATTGTGTTAAAATTTTCAGTAAATCGCTCAAGAACTTCTGAGATTTCTGCTAATAGTATTTCCCCTATATATAGCGTATTCTGTCAGAGTAACGTGTAAAAATTTGAAGTACAAGGGCAGTTCAATAAGTAATGCAACACTTCTTTTTCTGAAACAGGGGTTGTTTTATTCAGCATTGAAATACCCCAGGTTATTCCCCAATCTTTTAGCTACACAACACTATTTTTCAACGTAATCTCCATTCAATGCTACGGCCTTACGCCACCTTGAAATGAGGGCCTGTATGCCTGCACGGTACCATTCCACTGGTCGATGTCGGAGCCAACGTCGTACTGCATCAATAACTTCTTCATCATCCGCGTAGTGCCTCCCACGGATTGCGTCCTTCATTGGGCCAAACATACGGAAATCCGACGGTGCGAGATCGGGGCTGTAGGGTGCATCTGGAAGAACAGTCCATTGAAGTTTTGTGAGCTCCTCTCGGGTGCGAAGACTTGTGTGAGGTCTTGCGTTGTCATGAAGAAGGAGAAGTTCGTTCACATTTTTGTGCCTACGAACACGCTGAAGTCGTTTCTTCAATTTCTGAAGAGTAGCACAATACACTTCAGAGTTGATCGTTTGACCATGGGGAAGGACATCGAACAGAATAACGCCTTCAGCGTCCCAGAAGACTGTAACCGTGACTTTACCGGCTGAGGGTATGGCTTTAAACTTTTTCTTGGTAGGGGGGGTGGGTGTGGCGCCACTCCATTGATTGCCGTTTTGTTTCAGGTTCGAAGTGATGAACCCATGTTTCATCGCCTGTAACAATCTTTGACAGGAAATTGTCACCCTCAGCCACATGACGAGCAAGCAATTCCGCACAGATGGTTCTCCTTTGCTCTTTATGGTGTTCAGTTAGACAACGAGGGACCCAGCGGGAACGAACCTTTGAATATCCCAACTGGTGAACAATTGTGACAGCACTACCAACAGATGTCAAGTTGAGCACTGAGTTGTTTGATGGTGATCCGTCGATCATCTCGAACGAGTGTGTTGGCACGCTCCGCCATTGCAGGAGTCACAGCTGTGCACGGCCGGCCCGCACGCGGGAGATGAAGACAGTCTCGCTTGACCTTGCGGCGATGATGACACACGCTTTGCCCATCGACTCACCGTGCTTTTGTCCACTGCCAGATCACCGTATACATTCTGCAAGCGCCTATGAATATCTGAGATGCCCTGGTTTTCCGCCAAAAGAAACTCGATCACTGCCCGTTGTTTGCAACGCACATCCGTTACAGACGCCATTTTAACAGCTCCGTACAGCGCTGCCACCTGTCGGAAGTCAATGAAACTATACGAGACGAAGCGGGAATGTTTGAAAATATTCCACAAGAAATTTCCGGTTTTTTCAACCAAAATTGGCCGAGAAAAAAAATGTGTTGCATTACTTATTGAACTGCCCTCGTATATATCGAAGAAATAATGGCGAAGTGATGAACCCATGTTTCATCGCCTGTAACAATCTTTGACAAGAAACTGTCATCCTCAGCCACAGCTGTGCACGGCCGGCCCGCACGCGGGAGATCAGACAGTCTTGCTTGACCTTGCGGCGATGATGACACACGCTTTGCCCAACGACTCACCGTGCTTTTGTCCACTGCCAGATCACCGTAGACATTCTGCAAGCGCCTATGAATATCTGAGATGCCCTGGTTTTCCGCCAAAAGAAACTCGATCACTGCCCGTTGTTTGCAACGCACATCCGTTACAGACGCCATTTTAACAGCTCCGTACAGCGCTGCCACCTGTCGGAAGTCAATGAAACTATACGAGACGAAGCGGGAATGTTTGAAAATATTCCACAAGAAATTTCCGGTTTTTTCAACCAAAATTGGCCGAGAAAAAAAATGTGTTGCATTACTTATTGAACTGCCCTCGTAAATCGGCAAGAACTGTTGGGATTTTTGAAAAGAACATTTTCCTTTTATATTTGGAAATTTGTGGTAGGGTCTTATGGGAGCAAACTGTTGACGTCATCGGTCCCTAAGCCTACACACTACTTAAACTAACTTAGACTACGGACCTCCGACGTGGGGAACCGCACGGACCGTTGATATACTATACATATACTTTTATACTATACACGTTAAAAAAGTATGTAGCCAATGTCCGTCCGAATGTTTATTAGTGCGTCGTGTACAAATTTGAAGTAAATCCGTTAAGAACTTTTTGATATCAGCATTAAACAACGTCGTGCCTTAAAATTCTAGTACTAGTTTACTCGCAGATTAACATCTTAAGCTTCTTACTTGTTGTACTGTTGGCAGAAGAGCCAACACAGTGTTGCTAGAGGAGGCCGAAATGCACGCGTTTAAGCTCACGAAGACTGGCGTGAGGTCTGGAAAATGACAAGGAATTATAGTAGCCAAAAATAGTACATAGCTTCTGGAATACTTAACTTTAATCCACAATTGGTGAACATCGCTCTTGTTGACACATTATATAATCTCAATATAAACTGGTAATGGCGCCTTGCTAGGTCGTAGCAAATGACGTAGCTGAAGGCTACGCTAACTATCGTCTCGGCAAATGAGAGCGTAGTTGTCAGTGTAGCATCGCTAGCAAAGTCGGCTGTACAACTGGGGCGAGTGCTAGGAAGTGTCTCTAGACTTGCCGTGTGGCGGCGCTCGGTCTGCAATCACTGACAGTGGCGACACGCGGGTCCGTCGTATACTAACGGACCGCGGCCGATTTAAAGGCTACCACCTAGCAAGTGTGGTGTCTGGCGGTGACACCACACTTGTTACGAAATAAATATTGACAAAATGGCAAAAAATCGCAGTTTTCTGAAACCTGCACATAGCAAACGCAATGCGACACACAACTTTGGGAGTATCCATTGCCAAGCGAGGTTTTTGCTGGCAACAATGAAAGCTAATAGTTCAATCGGGGTCAATAGTTTTCGAGACATTACTTTGAAACGATTTTCTGACGGAAAATTTCACCCACTCAAAAAGGAAAAAAACGTAGCTTTGGTCCTTATTAGTCTAAAATCAGTCCCTAATTAAAATTAAGAACCGATTTATTGCATGGTGAGACTGACTATACAGGTGTTGCCCCATCTTGCATGAAAACGGTGGTTTGCAGACGGCTACGCTCTGCCAAAGCCGGAATCACACGCTGTACAATGATGTCTCGATAACGTGCACCACATCACGGTAAACCTGACAAGCCCTCTGGATGTCTTCTCTTCGAAGAGGAACGGACCGAGAAAAAGGGGCTTTTGAATCCACATCACACAGAGATATATGGCGAGTACTGTGGCTTTTTGAGCACCACACGCAGTTTAATTCGGGGATTTGTACTTATCAGAATTTTCAAGTGAATTTTGCGGGAGATCGATACGCTAATTGTTGCTCTGTCGTTGCCAAGGTATGTTGTGACCCGATGTAGACAGTACTTTTGGTGGTATCGTCGCATCTGTGGATCTTAAACGCCAGATGCTAACTAATTCAGTAAAAGGCAGACGATCACAAATATATAGTAGTCTGAGTCCAGCGCGAGGCGCTACAGGATGCGTTGTCCATCGCGGAAATCTTCGCTGCTTAAATTCCGAGAGCGGTCATTACAGGAGTAGCCAGGGAAAGCGACACTCGATTTACATAACAAGTTACTTCCTGTCACTTGCGTCTCGCCAAATGGCCGCGACGATAAAGAATCGGTCTTCCAGTTAAAGGAAGGCTCGCTTGCGACGCAGCTTCTTCCTTCACAACTACTGCGAATGCGACCCGAATTGGCTGAAAAGGTAGTGCTGCACGAAGTATTCTTGCACCACACTCCGTAAGATGGCTACCGCAGATGCGGACCCTCCTGATATTAATACTCTACTGGCCACTAAAATTGCTACACCACGAAGATGACGTGATCGAGACGCGAAATTTAACCGACAGGAACAAGATGCTGTGATATGAAAATGATTAGCTTTTCAGAGCATTCATACAAGGTTGGCGCCGGTGGCGACACCTTCAACGTGCTGACACGAGGAAAGTTTCTCATACACAAACAGCAGTTGACCGGCGTTGCCTGGTGAAACGTTGTTGTGATGCCTCGTGTAAGGAGGAGAAATGCGTACCATCACGTTTCCGACTTTCATAAAGGTCGGATTATAGCCTATCGCGATTGCGGTTTATCGAATCGCGACATTGCTGCTCGCGTTGGTCGAGATCCAATGGCTGTTTGCAGAATATGGAATCGGTGAGTTCCATAATCGGTGAGTTCCATACCATCACCCGGCGTGATGGTGTGAGATGCCATTGGTTACACGTCTCGGTCACCTCTTGTTCGCATTGACGGCAGTTTGAACAGTGGACGTTACATTTCAGATCTGTTACGACCCGTGGCTCTACCCCTCATCCGATCGCTGCGAAACTCTAAATTTCAGCAGGATAATGCACGACTGCATGTTGCAGGTCCTGTACGGGCCTTTCTGGATACAGAAGATGTTCGACTGCTGCCCTGGCCAGCACATTCTCCAGATCTCTCACCAATTGAAAACTTGTGGTCAATGGTGGCCGAGCAACTGGCTCGTCACAATACGCCAGTCACTACTCTTGATGAACTGTGGTATCGTGTTGAAGCTGCATGGGCAGCTGTACCTGTACACGTCATCCAAGCTCTGTTCGACTCAATGCCCAGGCGTACCGAGGACGTTATTAAGGCCAGAGGTGGTTCTTCTGGGTACTGATTTCTCAGGATCTATGCACCCAAATTGCATGAAAATGTAATGACATATCAGTTCTAGTATAATATATTTGTCCAATGAATACCCGTTTATCATCTGCATTTATTCTTGGTGTAGCAATTTTAATGGCCAGTAGTGTAGTACAAGCTTCTTGTAGATAAATACACCGACACAAATGAAACTACTATACGAGGAAGCTAAAATGGTTCAAATGGCTCTGAGCACTATGGGATTTAACATCTATGGTCATCAGTCCCCTAGAACTTAGAACTACTTAAACCTAACTAACCTAAAGACATCACACAACACCCAGTGTTCACGAGGCAGAGAAAATCCCTGACCCCGGCGGGAATCGAACCCGGGAACCCGGGCGTGGGAAGCGAGAACGCTACCGCACGACCACGAGATGCGGACTACGAGGAAGCGTCTTCCCCAGTATTCATCACACCGGCTGGTCGTAACTGAAGTGGACCTACTCACAAAAGTCCGGTGTGGGCTGTAGTTACCGTGTGGCAGAGAAACTTGGGAGATATGCTAATGCGTTAATGCGGAAACGATTTTTGCTGCAAAAAAATAAATAAAAAAAATAATAGTTCGTGTTTTCGCCACCAGGTCCAAATCTGCTGCACATCTGTTTGTATGACGATATGACGTCGACGCTGTCATTTGACAAGCCATAAAGTGACCGAACAGTATGGCTATCAAGAATAGAGACGGCGCGCTGTTAGTGGAACTGTTTTATGTTAACGGCAGCAGTTGCAGTATTCCATTGAGAGACTATCGCTGACTGGAAGGTCTGAGGAGTGGTCAGATGTCATTAAATGGCTTAAAGAAGATGATTGGGAAATTTGCTAACACGGGTGAGCTTGGTGTGGCACGCGGAAGGGGAAGGCGCCCTATCCCGTTGGAAGTTACAGGTTCAAATGGCTCTGAGCACTATGGGACTTAACATCTGAGGTCATCAGTCCCCTAGAACTTAGAACTACTTAAACCTAACTCACCTAAGGACACCACACACATCCGTGCCCGAGGCAGGATTCGAACGTGCGACCGTAGTGGTCGGGCGGTTCGGACAGAAGCTCCTAGAACAGCTCGGCCACAGCGGCCGGCGGAAGTTACTGACGAGCTTGCTGTTGCTGTCACTGAGCATGCAACATGTGCCCCAGCTAGCGCTAGTTCTCATGCAGTCTAGACGGTGCAGCAACTGAAACCTCATGATCCGCAGCAACATTTTCTGAATTTCCTGTTCGCTTTCTGGCACAGATCGAAGTCGATCGACATGTGTTTGGCAGTATTCTGCGGAGTGACGATGAACACTTTAAGAGTACACTATACGATGCAGTGAATACACAGAACTCCCGAATTTGGGCCACACCACCATCGAACATCAACTTGCACAGAGCTCCGTTGACAACTTGGGTACATGTCTTCGTGGGGTCTGCGCCATTCTCGATCCATATCATTCACTCTTACCAACTGAAATCGGGACTCACCTTCACCAGGCCACGGTTTTCCAGTCGTCTAGGGCGCAACCGACATGGTCACCAGCCTAGGAGAGGCGCTGCAGGAGATGTCGTGCTGTCAGCAAAGGCACTCGCGTCGGTCCTCTGCTGTCACAGCCCATTAACACCAAATGGGATGTGGGCAGACGAATGGCGCACTCTGTCTGTACCCAACAAGCTGCGGCGTGTAAAGGAGACCACGACCGTGTGGGGTTCCTCCATGCTGGCCTCTCGCAGGGATTCTGTTATTCTCTGTAGGCTCCGCATTGGTCACTCTTGGCTGACGCATGGTCATCTGCTGCGTCGAGAGGACCCCCCCTCATTGTCGCTGTGGTGAAACCATGACGGTGGCCCACATATTGTTGGAATGTCCTCTTTTAACCGCCCTCAGGCGAAGTTTTAACCTCCTGGGTGATTTATCGTGTCTTTTAGCTGACGATGTTTCTATGGCAGATCGTGTTTTAGGTCTCCTTCGAGCAAGTGGCTTTTATAGGTCCCTCTAATTTTATTGCGTCACCCTCTTTTGTGCTGTATCTTTTACTTTGTTTTGTGTTGTAATTCGACTCCACCCTAATCTTTTAGGCTGGAGGTTCTAACGTGTTGCACAGTGGTTGGCTCATCCCATTATTTTCGTGATCAGCCAGCCACAGTCCTCTGCTGTGCAGTTTTAATTCCTTCTGCCTTTGTTCTCTATGTAGTTTTTGTTGCTGTGCTCCGTTTTCCGTGTTGTCTTACCATTGACCATGGGGCTTTTCTTCCCCCGGAATTATAATTTTAGTGCTTCGCCTGACTGGTGGATAGTTTCACTGTGCTGTGTGTGTTTATGAAACAAGGGGCCGATGACCTCTGCAGTTTGGTCCCTTTAATCCTCAAACCAACCAAATGTCACAGCACTGTCGTGACGGATACGTTTGTCGTATGTCTCTTATTGATTTCAACGGTTATTTTACGCACTGTTACTTGTCCGTTAGCACTGACAATTCTTTGCAAACGCCGCTGCTCTTGCGGGCCGATGTGACTGAGCGCTTCTAGGCGCTTCAGTCCGGAACCGCACTGCTGCTACGGTCGCAGGTTCGAATCCTGCCTCGGGCATGGCTGTGTGTTTTGCTCTTAGGTTAGTTACGTTTAAGTAGTTCTAGGTTCTAAGGGACTGAGGATCTCAGATGTTAAGTCCCATAGTGCTCAGAGCCATTTGGACCATTTTTGAGCCGTTGCTCTCGATCATTACGTGAAGTCTGTCGGCCGCTGCATTGTTCGTGGTGAGAGGTAATACCTAGAATTTAGTATTCTCAGCGCACTCTTGTCACTGTGGAGGTCGGAATATTGATTTCCCCACCTATTTCCGAAATGGAATGTCCGACACATCTAGCTCCAACTAGCATACCGCGTTCAAAGTCTGTTAATTCCCGTCGCGCGCGGCCATAATCACCTCGGAAACCTCTTCACGCGGATCACCTGAGTACAAATGACAGCTCCGCTGATGTACTGCCCTTTTATACCTTGTGTACGCAATATTTTCGCCATCTCTATATGGCCATATCACTATCCCATAGCCGGCCGTGGTGGCCAAGCGGTTAAAGGCGCTACAGTCTGGAACCGCGCGGCCGCTACGGTCGCAGGTTCGAATCCTGCCTCGGGCATGGATGTGTGTGATGTCCTTAGGTTAGTTAGGTTTAAGTAGTTCTAAGTTCTAGGGGACTGATGACCTTAGAAGTTAAGTCCCATAGTGCTCAGATCCATTTGAACCAACCATCTATCCCATAACGTTTTTCATCTCACTGTAATTTTGTGTCACTACAGTACGTTCGAAGAAGGGTCAGCTAATATACAGGGCTATTACAAATGATTGAAGCGATTTCATAAATTCACTGTAGCTTCATTCATTGACATATGGTCACGACGCACTACACATACGTAGAAAAACTCATAAAGTTTTGTTCGGCTGAAGCCGCAATTCAGGTTTTTGCCGCCAGAGCGCTCGAGAGCGCAGTGAGACAAAATGGCGACAGGAGCCGAGAAAGCGTATGTCGTGCTTGAAATGCACTCACATCAGTCAGTCATAACAGTGCAACGACACTTCAGGACGAAGTTCAACAAAGATCCACCAACTGCTAACTCCATACGGCGATGGTACGCGCAGTTCAAAGCTTCTGGATCCCTCTGTAAGGGGAAATCAACGGGCCGGCCTGCAGTGAGCGGAGAAACGGTTGAACGCGTGCGGGCAAGTTTCACGCGTAGCCCGCGGAAGTCGACGAATAAAGCAAGCAGGGAGCTAAACGTCCCACAGCCGACGGTTTGGAAAATCTTACGGAAAAGGCTGAAGCAGAAGCCTTACCGTTTAAAATTGCTACAAGCCCTGACACCAGATGACAAAGTCAAACGCTTTGAATTTTCGGCGCGGTTGCAACAGCTCATGGAAGAGGATGCGTTCAGTGCGAAACTTGTTTTCAGTGGTGAAGCAACATTTTTTCTTAATGGTGAAGTGAACAGACACAATGTGCGAATCTGGGCGGTAGAGAATCCTCACGCATTCGTGCAGCAAATTCGCAATTCACCAAAAGTTAACGTGTTTTGTGCGAAAAAAACGTTACAGGACACGTGTATCTGGACATGCTGGAAAATTGGCTCATGCCACAACTGGAGACCGACAGCGCCGACTTCATCTTTCAACAGGATGGTGCTCCACCGCACTTCCATCATGAGATTGGAAAACCGATGGATCGGTCGTGGTGGAGATCATGATCAGCAATTCATGTCATGGCCTCCACGCTCTCCCGACTTAACCACATGCGATTTCTTTCTGTGGGGTTATGTGAAAGATTCAGTGTTTAAACCTCCTCTACCAAGAAACGTGCCAGAACTGCGAGCTCGCATCAACGATGCTTTCGAACTCATTGATGGGGACATGCTGCGCCGAGTGTGGGAGAAACTTGATTATCGGCTTGATGTCTGCCGAATCACTAAAGGGGCACATATCGAACATTTGTGAATGCCTAAAAAGCTTCTTGATTTTTTGTATGTGTGTGCAAAGCATTGTGAAAATATCTCAAATGATAAAGTTATTGTAGAGCTGTGAAATCGCTTCAATCATTTGTAATAACTCTGTATTACTTTTTCCAGAATGAAATTTTCACTCTGCAGCGGAGTGTGCGCTGATATGAAACTACTTGGCAGATTAAAACTGTGTGCCAGACCGAGACTCGAACTCAGGACCTTTGCCTTTCGCGGGCAAGTGCTCTGCAGCATCACAGAAAAGCTTCTGTGAAGTTTGGAAGGCAGGAGACGAGATACTGCCGGGATTGAAGCTGTCAGGACAGGCCGTGAATCGTGCTTAGGTAGTTCAGATAGTGCTGTGTACATAGTTCCGCGTAGTCAGCGCGTACACAACTTTCCCATTAGAGCGCGCCCCGCTAAGCACAACAGCGCAGGCGCAGCGCTCGTCCGTCTCCGTACTACGAGATGGCGCTGTCTTAGAGACGGACCAAATTCTGCTTCCGCCGATCCGCGTATCAATATGTAACGCAGCTAATTAAATTGCTGCTAACACAGAACCTTTTCTTCTCGCGGATCACACTCGCACAGTGATACCTGAACGCTCGAGGTATTATAACGTGTGTACTGCCTTCCGATTAGTCAGTCTGCATTAGTCTGCATTTGTCTGCACCAGTCTGTACCAGTCTGCATTAGTCTCCATTAGTCTATAGTCAAGTTTCAGTCTGCGCCTAATAAGATTATCATATTCTTGTACATAGCCATGAAGAGAAATGGTTAGACACTTTGTCAAGTATAAGAGATATATGAGAATAAGATTAACGTACCACGACCAAAGGAACTTCAGATTGTCAATTGTAAATAGCATCCAGAACCAAGTTAAGTAATTTTATGCTTGTTATAATTTTAATAAATGTGTGTGAAAATTAATCAAGTTCTGTTTAAAGTTGGTCACCGTCAATCTGCTAGTCTAAGCGTGCAAGTGGCATTTCTATCGTCTGACCTAACGGCAGAAGATAAACACGCCACGATAAGACCACGAGACCTATTGCTGACACTCGCCTACTTCGCTAGAGCGAAGCATAGTGCCCAGAGTCGATCGCGGTCCTCTGGTTTGGAGCCTTGTGGAGGGTCTAAACCAGAGGCTCAGACGACTCTGCGACTATAATGGTTGCAAATTCATCGACCTCCGTTATTGGGTGGAGAACTGTAGGGCCCCCCTAGACAGGTCAGGCGTGCACTACACACCGGAAGCAGCTACTAGGGTAGCAGAGTACGTGTGGCGTGCACACGGGGGTTTTTTAGGTTAGAGGGACCCCCCCTTGGGCGAAACGATAAAATACCTGACGGCTTACCAGAGAGGACATTATCATCGTTGATAAAGAACGTCCGTCCTCAGAGACCAAAAACAGGAAAAGTTAACGTAATATTGGTAAACTGCAGGAGTATCCAGGGCAAGGTTCCTGAATTAGTATCTCTTATTGAAGGAAATAGTGCGCATATAGTATTAGGAACGGAAAGTTGGTTAAAACCGGAAGTGAACAGTAACGAAATCCTAGACACAGAATGGAATATATACCGCAAGGATAGGATAAACGCCAATGGTGGAGGAGTATTTATAGCAGTAAAGAATTCAATAATATCCAGTGAAGTTATTAGCGAATGCGAATGTGAAATAATCTGGGTTAAGCTAAGTATCAAAGGTGGGTCAGATATGATAGTCGGATGCTTCTATAGACCACCTGCATCAGCAACCGTAGTAGTTGAGCGCCTCAGAGAGAACCTGCAGAACGTCGTGAAGAAGTTTCGTGATCATACTATTGTAATAGGGGGAGACTTCAATCTACCAGGTATAGAATGGGATAGTCACACAATCAGAACTGGAGCCAGGGACAGAGACTCTTGTGACATTATCCTGACTGCCTTGTCCGAGAATTACTTCGAGCAGATAGTTAGAGAACCAACTCGTGAAGCTAACGTTTTAGACCTCATAGCAACAAATAGACCGGAACTTTTCGACTCCGTGAATGTAGAAGAGGGTATCAGTGATCATAAGTCAGTGGTTGCATCAATGACTACAAGTGTAATAAGAAATGCCAAGAAAGGAAGGAAAATATATTTGCTTAACAAGAGTGATAGGGCACAAATCGCAGAATATCTGAGTGACCACCATCAAACGTTCATTTCTGAGGAAGAGGTTGTGGAACAAAAATGGAAAAAATTCAGAAACATCGTCCAGTACGCCTTAGATAAGTTCGTACCGACTAAGGTCCAAAGCGAGGGGAAAGATCCACCGTGGTATAACAATCATGTACGAAAGGTACTACGGAAACAAAGAAAGCTTCATCATAGGTTTAAGAGTAGTCGAATCATAGCTGATAAGGAAAAGCTGAACGAAGCGAAAAAGAGCGTAAAGAGAGCAATGAGAGAAGCATTCAACGAATTCGAACATAAAACATTGGCAAACAATCTAAACAAGAACCCTAAAAAGTTTTGGTCATATGTAAAATCGGTAAGCGGATCTAAATCCCCTATTCAGTCACTCGTTGACCACGATGGCACCGAAACAGAGGACGACCGAAGAAAGGCAGAAATACTGAATTCAGTGTTCCGAAACTGTTTCACTGCGGAAAATCGTAACACGGTCCCTGACTTCAGCCGTCGCACGGACGCCAAAATGGAAAATATTGAAATAAACGATATCGGAATTGAAAAACAACTGCTATCACTTAGTAGCGGAAAAGCATCCGGACCAGACGAGATACCCTTAAGATTCTACAGTGATTATGCTAAAGAACTTGCCCCCTTTCTATCAGCAATTTATCGTAGATCGCTGGAAGAACGTAAAGTACCTAGCGACTGGAAGAAAGCGCAGGTCGTTCCCATTTTCAAGAAGGGTCATAAATCAGATGCGAATAATTATAGGCCTATTTCGCTTACGTCAATCTGTTGTAGAATAATGGAACATGTTTTGTGTTCTCGTATTATGACGTTCTTAGATAATACAAATCTCCTTCATCATAACCAACATGGATTCCGCAAACAGAGATCATGTGAAACTCAGCTCGCCCTATTTGCCCAAGAAATTCACAGTGCCGTAGACACTGGCGAGCAGATTGATGCCGTATTCCTGGACTTCAGGAAGGCATTTGATACGGTCCCGCACTTACGTTTAGTGAAAAAAATACGAGCTTACGGAATATCGGACCAGGTTTGTGATTGGATTCAGGATTTCCTAGAAGAAAGAACACAACATGTCATTCTTAACGGTTCAAAATCTGCAGATGTAGAGGTTATTTCGGGAGTACCGCAAGGAAGCGTGATAGGACCTTTATTGTTTACAATATACATAAATGACTTAGTTGACAACATCGGTAGCTCCGTGAGGCTATTTGCAGATGACACGGTTGTCTACAAGAAAGTAGCAACATCAGAAGACTCGTACGTACTCCAGGAAGACCTGCAGAGGATTAATGCATGGTGCGACAGCTGGCAGCTTTTCCTAAACGTAGATAAATGTAATATAATGCGCATACATAGGGGCAGAAATCCATTCCAGTACGATTATGCCATAGGTGGTAAATCATTGGAAGCGGTAACGACCGTAAAATACTTAGGAGTTACTATCCGGAGCGATCTGAAGTGGAATGATCACATAAAACAAATAGTGGGAAAAGCAGGCGCCAGGTTGAGATTCATAGGAAGAATACTAAGAAAATGTGACTCATCGACGAAAGAAGTAGCCTACAAAACGCTTGTTCGTCCGATTCTTGAGTATTGCTCATCAGTATGGGACCCTTACCAGGTTGGATTAATAGAAGAGATAGACATGATCCAGCGAAAAGCAGCGCGATTCGTCATGGGGACATTTAGTCAGCGCGAGAGCGTTACGGAGATGCTGAACAAGCTCCAGTGGCGGACACTTCAAGAAAGGCGTTACGCAATACGGAGAGGTTTATTATCGAAATTACGAGAGAGCACATTCCGGGAAGAGATGGGCAACATATTACTACCGCCCACATATATCTCGCGTAATGATCACAACGAAAAGATCCGAGAAATTAGAGCAAATACGGAGACTTACAAGCAGTCGTTCTTCCCACGCACAATTCGTGAATGGAACAGGGAAGGGGGGATCAGATAGTGGTACAATAAGTACCCTCCGCCACACACCGTAAGGTGGCTCGCGGAGTATAGATGTAGATGTAGATGTAGATCTGATGGTGTGTGTACCAAAGGTCTTACAGTACGCACACCACAGATGGTAGAGCACTTGTCCGCACAAGGCAAAGGTCCCGAGTTCGAGTCTCGGTGTGGCACACAGTTTTAATCCGCCAGGAAATTTAATGTTACTTTTCATCAGAAAGCACCAGGACGAGAAAATGAGAGAAATTAAAAACTCATACAGAGGTTTATCGAACATCCTTCTGCCCACGCACGGAACAAAGTGAGGGGGATGGGGGGAGGAGGGGTGTGAAGGTAGCAATATCAGTGACACCCTCCGCCACATGCCGTAAGCTTATTTGCGAAGTGCAGATGTAGATGAAGAGGGAGAGGCACCGCTGGAATGAACCTACTGGCAAGGGCACTCAGCGACCTACATACTCGTACCATAGGTGCTCCAAAAGCTGAACTCTATTCTTGTAATTGGATACAACCGGGTGTTTTCCCTCTGTTCTGGGCGTTCTGCTGCCTTTACCAACCAGAGACAGCTGCCGTTCCTTGCACCACTGACAGACAGGTGTTTCCGAAAGCTCGGCGCTTCCTGCATCGGAGGGACACCAGGAAAAGTGGAAGCCCGTGCATCCTCGGGCGTCCACGTCAACTGCGAGGGACACCGGTTCTTTACCCGACTTGCACGGAAGTCAGCTGGCAAACGCCGCTCCCAGGTGACGCACAGCACAACACAGCATCCTGGTGGCTCCTCGGCCTAGCCAGCTAATGGCGTTGCACAACATTCTGTAACTCCTCAACAGGGGCGTCATCAGGGAGGGAGTCATTCATCTCATAACCAATATACTAGAGCTATTCGGAAAGATCAGCGCGATGTGCAAACCACTGCGAAAATAAACACTTAGCTACACATTCTCGTTACTTCCCTATATACGAGGGTAAGTCAAATGAAAACCTTAAATATTCTTTTAAATATTATTCATTGCGCAGTAGTTGTACAAAGCTGCATCACTTTTCAACATAATCTCCCCCACGCTCAATCAAAGTCGTCCAGCGCTTACAAAGTGCATAAATACCTTTGGAAAAAAATTCTTTTGGTAGTCCGCGCAACCACTCATGCACCGCGTGGCGTTTCATCAGAACGGAACTTCTTTCCTCCCATTGCGTCTTTGAGTGGTCCAAACATATCGAAATCACTCGGGGCAAGGACTGGTGAGTATGGTGGCTGAGGAAAACACTCAAAATGCAGGTCTGTGATCGTTGCAACTGTTGTACGGGCAGTTTGGGGCCTTGCATTGTCGTGTTGCAAAAGGACATTTGCCGACAGCAATCCACGTCGCTCTGATTTGATTGCAGGCCGCAGATGATTTTTTAGGAGATCTGTGTATGATGCACTGGTGACAGTGGTCTCTCTAGGCATGTAATTCCCCCAAATGACGCCTTTTTCGCCCCATAAAGAGAGTCAGCATAACCTTCCCTGCTGATGGTTCTGTTCGAAACTTCTTTGGTTTTGGTGATGAGGAATGGCGCCATTCCTTGCTCGCTCTCTTCGTTTCCGGTCGGTGGAAGTGAACCCAGGTCTCGTCCCCAGTAACGATTCTTGCAAGGAAGCCATCACCTTCTCGTTCAAAGAGCCGAACAAGTTCTTCACAAGCATCAACACGTCGTTCTCTCATTTCAGGAGTCAGCTGCCGTGGCACCCATCTTGCAGACACTTTATGAAACTGAAGCACATCGTGCACAATGTGGTGTGCTGGCCCATGACTAATCTGTAAACAGGCTGCAGTGTCATTCAGTGTCACTCGGCAGTTTTCCTTCACTACGGCTTCAGCTGCTGCAATGTTCTGTGGAGTCACAACTCGCTGTGCCTGACCTGGACGAGGAGCATCTTCCACTGAAGTCACACCATTTGCGAACTTCCTAATCCAATCGTATACTTTAGCTGCTGAGACAAACATGCATCACCGTAATGAACCTTCATTCGTCGATAAATTTCAATAGGTTTCACACCTTCACTACGCAGAAACCGAATAACAGAACGCTGTTCTTCCCTGGTGCAAGTCCCAAGTGGGGCGGCCATAGTGCGACGATATGTGTGTATCTGCACTATGCTGCCACCTACAGGCCATTCTGCACGCTGTTTGTAGCACGCTTACCAAATTGCAGGATAACGGCGCGAAGTTTCGATTTGTTATTACTAATTTAAGGTTTTCATGTGACTCACCCTCGCACAATGACGTGACGAAAGTCATCGGATAGCCATATGCACATATACAGATGCCGGTAGTATCGCTTACACAAGGTATAAAAGGGCTGTCATTAGTACTGAGATGATTCATGTGAAAAAGTTTCCTACTTGATTGTCGTCGCACGACGGGAATTAACAGACTGTGAACGCGGAATGAGAGTTGGAGCTAGTCACGCGGGACATTCCATTTCGTAAATAGTTAGGGAATTCAATGCCAACGGCCTTGCCGCAGTTGTAACACCGGTTCCCGTCAGATCACCGAAGTTAAGCGCTATCGGGCTGGGCTAGCACAAGGATGGGTGACCATCCGGTCTGCCGAGCGCTGTTGGCAAGCGGGGTGCTCTCAGTCCTTGTGAGGCAAACTGAGGAGCTACTTGACTGAGAAGTCTCCGAAACTGACGTACTGCCGGGAGAGCGGTGTGCTGACCACATGCCCCTCCATATCCGCATCCAGTGACGCCTACGGGCTGAGGGTGACCCGGCGGCCGGTCGGTACCGTTGGGCCTTCATGGCCTGTTCGGGAGAAGTCTGGTTTGGGAATTCAATATTCCGAGATCTACAGTGAAGAGGATGCCTAGAATAGCAAATTTCAGACGTTACCTCTCAACATGGACCAGACAGCGGCCCACGCCCCCAATTAACGACTGAGAGCAGCGGCGCTTGCGTAGAGTTGTCAGTGCTAGCAGACAAGCAACACTGGACGAAGCAGAAATCACTGTGGTGCGTACGAAGAACGTGTCCGTTAGACAAGTTCGCCGATAACGTTCCTGTTGTGAGTGGGTGAAACTGACCCAGTTCGTTTACTAAAAGTAACATAAAACAGCCATTAATATTTATGCTGCAACAGGACATTAGGTAATCCTCAGATACGTGATAATTTATATTGTTATCAATTTTTATTTAAAAATCTATATTAATTTGGGAGAGAAACAACTTTGACACACTTATCGGCGGAGGTTCGAGTCCTCCCTCGGGCATGGGTGTGTGTGTTTGTCCTTAGGATAATTTAGGTTAAGTAGTGTATGGTAGTGAAACATGGACTGTGGGGCCGGCCGCGGTGGCCGTGCGGTTCTGGCGCTGCAGTCCGGAACCGCGGGACTGCTACGGTCGCAGGTTCGAATCCTGCCTAGGGCATGGGTGTGTGTGATGTCCTTAGGTTAGTTAGGTTTAAGTTGTTCTAAGTTCTAGGGGACTTATGACCTAAGATGTTGAGTCCCATAGTGCTCAGAGCCATTTGAACCATTTTTGGACTGTGGGAAAACCGGAACAGAAGAGAATCGAAGCATTTGAGATGTGGTGCTATAGACGAATGTTGAAAATTAGGTGGACTGATAAGATAAGGAATGAGGAGGTTCAACGCAGAATCGGAGAGGAAAGGAATATGTGGAAAACACTGATAAGGAGAAGGGACAGGATGATAGGACATCTGCTAAGACATGAGGGAATGACTTCCATGGTACTAGAGGGAGCTGTAGAGGGCAAAAACTGTAGAGGAAGACAGAGATTGGAATACGTCAAGAAAATAATTGAGGACGTAGATTGCAAGTGCTACTCTGAGATGAAGAGGTTAGCACAGGAAAGGAATTCGTGGCGGGCCGCATCAAACCAGTCAGTAGGCTGATGACCAAAAAAGAAAGTGTGTAAGCTTAGGGACTGACGACCTTAGCAGTTAAGTCCCATAAGATTTCACACACATTTCATTTCAACTGTTTTAAGAACAGGTACAAGTATAACAACTACATCTTTAGTCTGATTTTGTGTGTCAAAATGGCTAGACGTTTTCTAAGTGATGATTAGTTAGAAAGGCTGTTGAATGAGTCCGATGATGAAATGGTAGATGATCCTGTCAATGATCCTGATTTTCAAGATTTTCGTGATGGTCCAAGTGAAGATGATAACCTATTGGCTGCAAGTGAGGAGAGAAAAAAAATGGTTCAAATGGCTCTGAGCACTATGGGACTTAACATCTGAGGTCATCAGTCCCCTAGAACTTAGAACTACTTAAACCTAGCTAACCTAAGGACATCACACACATCCATGCCCGAGGCAGGATTCGAACCTGCGACCGTAGCAGTCGCCCGGTTCCGGACTGAAGCGCCTGGAGCCGCTCGGCCACCAAGGCCGGCTCAAGTGAGGAGAGAGACGCTATTTAAGGAGATGAGGGCGGAGTAAAGTTGTCTAAAGGAACTCATGTAGTTGGAGATGTATATACGTCGCGTAATGGTACAGAGTGGTCTACAGACCATCCAGCAGAGTCAAGAGAATGTGGCCATTATAGATGACTTATATGTTATTCTATTTTATGGGTATACTATTGCACAGCCCTGCGACATAAGAATTATTTCAAATTCATTAAGTGATTTTTATAGTGTTTTCAACGCTGATTTCGGGAAAAATTGTGAAAAATTTCCATCACGTACGGTTATTTCACAAATTGCTTGTCTAGTTTGTAAAGTATGTTTGTAGAACTGTAAACGGATCCTAGCCAAGGCTCGACATACGTTATGCACCAGGAATAATGGGGATGTAACCCTTGTGCGCAATTTCTGGTTAAGCCACCTCACAAGGACAATTATAAATTTAAAAACGACAGGGTTGCCACCAACCCAAGCCTTTCCTAACAATTAAGAAAAGACCGAACTGTAAATTATCAGTTTAATTGGATTTAGAATTTAATTATAAGAATGCAATTTAAAAAAAATAAAATAAAAATGTGAACAGCATTGTATGTTGTATATTAAAAAAAATCAGGCAATAGAAAATGAATTTGAAAACTGGCATCAATGAGAAAGATAAAGGGCGCAGAGTTTATCTTTTACGGAGCACATTTATTTCATTACTGAATTTGATGCACATCCTATGAATACACATGACTGGTGCCTGAATAAAAAAGTTCAACTAAATAATTCGCAAAAAATTGTAGAATCGAGCAATTAAAAAGGAAAAACACACCAAATAGAAGCGGAACACAGTAATTCAATCATTCCATCTGCATACCGACGACTGTCCGAAAGGAACAAAGGAACTTCCACACTTTTAATTTCAACCAGCATCACGCCGATTTTTTAACAAAATAATTATGCCACATTCCGAAAATACATAGCTACACACGCTTCAGTTAAGCTGAAGTTCTTAAATATGTCATGAATTTAACATAGGGAAGTTCAAATTTGACCTACTTCGTATCAGCAGAAACCCTCTCTAGGAGTCACGTGCTGTACTGACCAACCGCTAGCTGCAGAGTGTCCTTTCTCCGCCGATCTTCGCCTAATTACCGGTGCAACGGTAGCTACCAGAGGGGTAGGTTTCCGCCATCAACCTGACAGACAAACCAACCTTAGACTAAAAGGGGTAAACCTCTCTGTCCAGGTACTGGGATCCTAAGTTGGTCATCCTGTTCTGCCCTCCAAACGAGAAGCAAACATCGCCTGCTCCTAGCAGACGACAACCAACTCAGCGTCGGCAACAAAAGAAACCCGAAACCACTCGTAAAAACACTCATTCAGTCACATTCACGCACACATAGGGTAGGGTGAAGGGAAAAACGTAATAAATACAGGACATGATTTCCTATGGAACACAAAAAATCTAACATAATATCATCAGGTTACCCTCCATTCAGAGGCTGTTGCACGCAGCGACCGTTATTTTGATCTGTAAATAATAGATTTCAGCTATCAGTCGCCCTTTGGAATTTTTATTGGCAGATGTAGATTTCAGCTAGAAACTAGCCATTCTCGATGCAATATCATTTTTGGTCAATGCATGTCTGTCGGTCGGGCTTTGTCCACAGTTCATTGAATTCAATGGCTAGTATTCAATGAACTGTGGACAAAGCCCGAACAACAGGCATTACATGCATTGACCAAAAATGATATTGCATTGAGAATGGCTAGTTTCTAGCTGAAATCTACATCTGCCAATAAAAATTCCAAAGGGCGACTGATAGCTGAAATCTATTATTTACAAAACGTAATATCATTCAATAAGCCTCAGTTTGATTGCTCAGTCTTTCTGGGAGAGTTAATACATTAAACCGCAATCAGGCGGTGGACAGAACAGGATGCACAGAATCCACTGAGACAAGCGTCTATGAAACGACTCCACAGAGACGTTTCAAGTTTTAGCTTTTTTCGATATTTCAGCGCTCTAGTGAGTTTGAATTTTGGTTTTTAGGATCATAGGGGCTTGTTGAAAGTATTGAGAAAACTGGGTGAAACATTACCGCTGATAATTTCCTTACAGACTGCGCCCTGGCCAAAGAACTTCTCAAGAAAAATCTAACAATACCAGGAACTCTCAGAAACAACAAAGCTGAGATTCCGGAGGAAATGCAGCCCAACAATAATAGACCAGTACTTTCAACCATCTTTAGATTCCAGAGGGACGTGCGTTTGGTTTAGTTCGTGCCAAAAGATAAAATAGCAGTTGTATAACTCTCTGCAATGCGCAGTGATTGCAAAAAAATAAAAAAATAAAAAAAAATAAAAAAAAGGTTCAAATGGCTGAGAGCACTATGGGACTTAACATCTGAGGTCATCAGTCCCATAGACTTAGAACTACTTAAACCTAACTAACCCAAGGACATCACACACATCCATGCCCGAGGCAAGATTCGAACCTGCGACCGTAGCCGCAGCACGCTTCCGGACTGAAGCGTCTAGAACCGCTCGGCCACAGCGGCCGGCTAGCCAATTACATTGTTTAGCATCACAGTTTGCTTTATTATTAAAGTTCCGAGATCTTACGTTCATAGAAGGGTCAGGGAGTATATTATTTCCTCGAGAAATGACCGTGAAGGTAAAATTAAAGAGATTCGGGACTATACGTAAGCAATGGAAGCGAATGGTTCGCGACTAGAACAGGAAAAGGGGGATGTAACATTGGTATACAAAATACCCTCCGCTGCAGGGTTGTCTGCCAAGTATAGATATAGATGTAAATGTTTCAGCTTACAGCCATGAGTGTCGACAACATCGTCTGGCGATGCAACCCAATGTGCTTCAATCCTTCCTTAACTTCTGTAACGTCCCCTTAGTACATTTTATACACGACTGTGCTTAAACTGACACACAATATTTTTAGCGCAACGCAATCTGACTATCAAAGATCCCTGCAAAAGAATGGCCGTGAGTAACATTAAACTATATCTTTCAGAAATCACTTACCTCACAAAAATCTTCGTTACTCGAACTACTGCAATACAGCGAGCGCCACTACTGCCAGCTAAATAAAAGATTCAAACTACGGAAGGCACTAACTACTTATAGGGATAGTTAGCAAATGAAAGATATTAATAGAGAACAAGCAATGTATTTACCTTAATAGTCATAATATATATAGCAGTTCATGACAAATTTCAAAACTCCGCCATCTCTCTCCCCACATCCACCACTGCTGGCGGCTCACCTCCAACTGCGCAACGCTACGCGCTGTTCACATCCAGCTGCCGCTGCCCAACACTACAATGGCAGACAACAATGCAAACTAGCCACAGGCTGCACACAGCACAGCCAGTGATTTTCATACAGAGCGCTACGTAACGTTGCCAATAAGATAACATAAACAGCCTACTTACACTTCTCCATGAAGAACTTTTCTCTTCATCTGTTTGAAAAATCTTATTTGTTTCCTCTCCGAAAAATCCTTTGTACACAGCGCTGAAATATTCTTCGAGCTGTTCTAACTTGGAATGAACTTGTGTGCAGTGGAGTCTCTAAGACGACAGTCATATCAATTGAGTCACTGGCACCTCCTTTAATGAATAAAAATTCAATTCGTCAGCCGCCATCTAACTGACAGTACTGCTTGAATTAATCACCTCCACCCTGTCATCACTGTTGAAGAATTCAGTTGTCTGCTCAAAATATTGTGACACGTAAAGTGGACGAGGAGGGCCGGGAGCTGCAGCTGAGTAATACTGGAAGGGGAAAAACCTCTTCATCTCTGTTGTTTCCCTTCAGGAACTGCAAACACAAATGTTTCCTCTTCTTCGAGTTTAAGAAAGCACTCTTTAAATTGCTTATCGTAACGTTCAACTTACTAAGTCCGTCGAGGAAAAAAGTTCGACCTTAGACTCAGTTCACGTGGCCAGCGCTGAACGTGATTTAGAAAGCCGTGATTGTTTTGATACGGTCAACTCATTTGTTCACGTATCTAAGACTGTCCCTCACTGCTGGTTTCACACTATCGTATTGTGCACTGAGGCGACAAAAGTTGTGGGAAACCTCCTACACTACTGTCCTTTACAATTGCTACACCAAGAAGAAATGCAGATGATAAACGGGTATTCATTGGACAAATATATTATACTAGAACTGACATGTGATTACATTTTCACGCAGTTTGGGTGCACAGATCCTGAGAAATCAGTACCCACAACAACCACCTCGGCCTTGATACGCCTGGCCATTGAGTCAAACAGAGCTTGGATGGCGTGTACAGGTACAGCTGCCCATGCAGCTTCAACACGATACCACAGTTCATCAAGAGTAGTGACTGGCGTTTTGTGACGAGCCAGTTGCTTGGCCACCATTGACCAGACGTTTTCAGTTGGTGAGAGATCTGGAGAATGTGCTGGCCAGGGCAGCAGTCGAACATTTTCTGTATCCAGAAAGGCCCGTGCAGGACCTGCAACATGCGGTCGTGCATTATCCTGCTGAAATGTAGGGTTTCGCAGGGATCGAATGAAGGGTAGAGCTACGGATGGTAACAGATCTGAAATGTAACGTCCACTGTTCAAAGTGCCGTCAATGCGAACAAGAGGTGACCGAGACGTGTAACCAATGGCACCCCATTCCATCACGCCGGGTGATACGCCAGTATGGCGATGACGAATACAGGCTTCCAATGTGCGTTAACAGCGATGTCGCCAACCACGGATGCGACCATCATGATGCTGTAACCAGAACCTGGATTCATCCGAAAAAAAGACGTTTTGCCATTCGTGCACCCAGGTTCGCCGTTAAGTACACCATCGCAGGCGCTCCTGTCTGTCATGCAGCGTCAAGGGTAACCGCAGCCACGGTCTCCGAGCTGATAGTTCGTGCTGCTGCAAATGTCGACGAATTGTTTCTTCCAGATGGGTGTTGTCTTGCAAACGTCCCCATCTGTTGACTCAGGGATCGAGACGTGGCTGCACGATCCGTTACAGCCATGCGGATAAGATGCCTGTCATCTCGACTGCTAGTGATACGAGAGTGTCGGGATGCAGCACGGCGTTCCGTATTACCCTCCTGAACCCACCGATTCCATATTCTGCTAACAGTCATTGGATGTCGACCAACGCGAGCAGCAATGTGGCAATACGATAAACCGCAATCGGGATAGGCTACTATCCGACCTTTATCAAAGTCGGAAACGTGATGGTACGCATTTCTCCTCCTTGCACGAGGCATCACAGCAAAGTTTCACCAGGCAACGCCGGTCAACTGCTGTTTGTGTATGAGAAATCGGTTGGAAACTTTCCTCATGTCAGCACGTTGTAGGTGTCGCCACCGGCGCCAACCTTGGGTTGAATGCTCTGAAAAGCTAATCATTTGCGTATCAGAGCATCTTCTTCCTGTCGGTTAAATTTTGCGTGTACCACATCATCTTCTCGTGGTGTAGCAATTTTAATGGCCAGTAGTGTAATACCGTGTCGGACCTACTTTTGCCGGGCTTAGTGAAGCAGCTGGAAGTGGTATGGGCTCAGAAAATCATTGGAAGTGTCCAGGAGAAACATTGAGGCATGCTGCCTCTGTACCCGTCCGTAGCTAGGGAAGTGTTACCGACGCAAGATTTTATGCCCTAACTTACCTCTCGATTATATCCCATAAATGTTCGGTATGATTAATGTCGGGAGATCTCGGCCCGCAATCATCGAACAGCGAAAATGTTCTTCAAACCAATCGCGAACAATTGTGGCCCAGTGAAATGGTCGATTGTCATCCATAAAACTCCATCATTGTTTTGGAACATGAAGTCCATCAACGGCTCCAAATGGTTTCCAGGTAACCGAAAATAACCATTTCCAATTGGTGATCGGTTCAGTTGGACAAGCGGACGCAATCCATTCCATGTAAACACGGCTCACACCATCATGGAGCCACCAATAGCTTGCCTTGTTGACAACTTGGGTCCATGGCTTTGTGGAGTCTGTGTCCAACCCTAAAACCAACCCTACAACCAACTGAAATCGGGGCTCATCTGACCAGGCCACAGTTTCTAATCCTTTAGGTCCCAACGATTTTGTCACGATACCAGGAGATGGCGTGCTATTAGCAAAGGCATATCGCGTCGCTCCTATGCTGCCATAGCCCATTAGCGCCAGATTTCGCCGCACTGTCCTAACTGATAGCTTCGTCGTACGTCCCACATTGATTTCTGCAGTCATTTAATACAGTGTTGCTTGTCTGTTAGCACTGACAACTCTACGTAAACTCTGCTGTTCTTGGCCGTAAAGTGATGGTCGTCGGCCACTGCGTTATCCTGGTGAGAGGTAATGGCTGAAATTTGGTATTCTCAGCAACCTCTTGACACTGTGGACGAGTGAATTTTCTATCGATTTCCGAAATGGAACGTCCCATGTGTCTCGGTCCAATTACCCCTCACCTGTATTGGTAAAAAACAGTCTTGGTTGCAATTTTATTTTTTTTATTTTTCGACGACGTGTTTCGCCTTATTTAGGCATCTTCAGGTTATCTACATAGAAAACAGAGAATAAATACGTCTATTTAAGAATCGCGATCGCTTTGTGCAGACTTGGATAACCTATAAGCATGTATAAACAGATCACCTATTGAAAGTATGAACAGATCACCTATTGAAAGAACAAATACCTTAATTTGGTATTTGTTAGAAGAATCTTTTAGTCGGTGTAGCCAAAGGTCATCGTCGCATATATCAGGCCAACATCGCCTTCGTTAAACTCAGTAAAAACTAGAAATATAAAATAGTAATGTTTTTAATGTTCTCATTCTAGTGGTATATGATACGAAAAATAGTAATGTTTTTAATGTTATCGTTCTTATGGTATTTGATACGAAAAATATGTTTATCTACTGCGTCTGTGTGTTGTATTATACACCCTGTTTTCTCATTTTAAATTTACCGCCTTCATTTATATTTTACTTCGTCAAAATTTTAGGATAAGTTATGCACAGGTGTTGCCCCTAGTAATTCCATCTTATCAATGTTTTATGTGCATTACATTAATAAAGTTTTAGTGTGTAGGTATATCCAGTTTACGATCTCTCATTTTTAATCACTGCTGCGTCGCAGCGCCACCTCTTGGGGTGATTCTGTATTAGGCTTCAGTACTGGCACACGACGCTGTTGTGCATTGTGCTTACTACTTGAGCCCCCATCTTACTCTGTTACTCGCTCCTGTGAACGGGAACGCGTTATGCAGATCCTGGTGCCTCTCGCGTCCATCTAGAAAAGGTAATGATTTCACTATTTTATATTTCTAGTTTTTACTGAGTTTAACGAAGGCGATGTTGGCCTGATATATTCGACGATGCCCTTTGGTTACACTGACTTAAGGATTCTTCTAAGAAATACCAAATCAAGGTATTTGCTCTTTCAATAGCTCGTCTGTTTATACTTTCAATAGGTGATCTGTTTATACATGCTTATAGCTAATCCAAGTCTCCACAACGCGATCGCGATTCTTAAATAGATGTATTTGTTCTCTATGTAGATAACCTGAAGATGCCTAAATAAGGAGAAACGCGTCGTTAAAAAATAAAAAAATTAAAATTGCAACCAAGACTGCTTTTAATCAATACTGTTAAGCACTGGTTTGCTGAATGCCACATATTGATAGGAAGAATTTCTACCCCTCGGCTTTCGAATCTGTTAATTCCCATCATGCGGTCATAATCACGTAGGAAACATTTCCACATGTATCAACTGAGTACAAATGACAGCTCAGCAGTGCACTGGCCTTTAATACTTTTCTAGCGTCATCTGTATATGTGCAAACCGCTAAAATTGCAGGAGCACACTGCATGGAGCAAGCTGTCTCTGTAAGCTTGCAACAAAAAGTTGAAAAGTGGCTGCTCCTCTTTAGTTAATAAAACCCAACTGCACTGTGATACAAAACGAGCGAGTGCATGCTCGTAGCTGTAAAAAAAAAAAAAAGGAATATTGGTTTACAACATATTACATTTATTTGTAATGTGATCGAGAAAAAGTTGTAGGACAAGTTAAGTCAATTCAGTTCGTAATAGCAGTTTACTTTCTCTGTATGTTTCGAGAAATTAACAACGGCAAGTAAAATTAAATTCACCGGCCGCTGTGGCCGAGCGGTTCTAGGTGCTTCAGTCGAGAACCGCGCTGCGGCTACGGTCACAGGTTCGAATCCTGCCTCGGGTGTGTGTGACGTCCTTAGGTTAGTCAGGTTTAAGCAGTTCTAAGTCTAGGGGACTGATGACCTCAGATGTTAAGTCCCATAGTGCTCAGAGCCACTTGAACCATTTGAAAATTAAATTCAGGTAGAATGACACTAACACTGTGGCAGGTACCAAAATTTGTCTGGAAGCCCACACGGATAATAAAGCACTGACGTCTTTACCGCTACAGCTCGCATATTCAAAGTTAAACAATCAAATATTACCGTTTCCAGTAAATCAAGTCAGCAACACAGCCTGTCTAATAGTAGGACACAAGTAAACGCGCTGCTCGGAATGTGAATCGCCCTGCTAGAGATTGCCAACTTACAATTCCGCAAGAGAACCAAACTGTGCTGAAGAGCACCATTCGGCTCCTCGGACAAGACCCACCAAAATTACCTGTCCAGAGGTTGGCCAGGCGCTGATTGCCTCTAACTTACTTCTTACTTCCATCTCAGAAAACTATGACTCAATTCTGTTGCCAATGTGACGGGCGAGAATTGTTGCAAATTGTTGAAAAAGAAGGGGAAACCACACGAACTTTCCTCCTTATGCATGTAGACGTCTGTTTTTAAACACAAAGTTGGCATTGGGCTGAAGCAGGGTCTTAACCATTGGTCAGCATTCCACGCCAAGATCACCGTCCAGATCAGCGCTATATTGGCTGAACCAAAGTTTTATAGCAAACGCAAATGACTTTCCCATGCTGGTCGGATGGTATGGTGGCCTCTGACGCTTTGAAGTGAGCGCAGTAGGGTAAAAATGTCGTGCTCAGTAATTCTCTAGGGGTACGGGGCAGCAAAGGGGCGCAGACACCTGTCCGTCATTCAAAAGTTACAGAGCGGTTTGCTAGCGACTGTCACGAAACTGGCCGTATCCCCAAAGAAGCACCTTTGACTAAAGGGGATTCACAGACTGCGATCAAGAAGTTTCCAGCGAGACACCACCCTAGCGCCAGGCTAGCCTTCCAAGCACATTGCTCCCGAAACACAATAACATAAAAAAATCACACTGCGCCAATATACTCACTGAAATAAACACGAAACAGCGACCGAATAAATTAATATCAGATAATGATGTGTGACAGCAACGTAACATTGCACTAACGTTACTAGCTTCTGCCCTTTCCACACTTGAACAGTTCTCGACAACACAGCAAAACCACGACGGCCTCTGTGATGTTGTCGACTAATACGACATCTTTTCCTGCAAACAGTTCTATTACGTGATTTTTTATTGTCGTTGTGTAGCAGGCATGATAGTCAACCTATTTGTTTTTACATGTGGGATGTGTTCAGCATGTAAATAGCAACAATTATTTCACTAGTTAAACTTTTTTTAAAAGAATTTGATAATGTCCTAGAGCAAATTACGTAACTTTATTAAATACAATGACTGAAAAAAATCTTAACACCAAGAAGGAGCTATGCGACATCGACGAATGTCGGTAGCCGTATTTCTAGGTCTTATTGACGAATCCATCCGCATGAAAGTGGGCCTCGTCGCTAAACCAAACCATGAATGTGCGCAGTAATTCCCATTATATTCCGCGGCCAATCGTGCCGTGTGAACGTCCTAACGCAAACCGTTCAGAAGTTACCACGATCTTATTTCATGTACACTACTGGCCATTAAAATTGCTACACCAAGAAGAAATGCAGATGATAAACGGGTATTCATTGGACAAATATATTATACTATAACTGATATTACATTTTCACGCAGTTTTGGTGCATAAACCCTGAGAAATCAGTAACCAGAACAACCACTTCTGGCCCTAATAACGGCCTTGATACGCCTGGGCATTGAGTCAAACAGAGCTTGGATGGCGTGTACAGGTACAGCTGCCCGTGCAGCTTCAACACGATACCACAGTTCATCAAGAGTAATGACTGGCGTATTGTGACGAGCCAGTTGCTCGGCCACCATTGACCAGACATTTACAATTGGTGAGAGATCTGGAGAATGTCCTGGCTAGGGCAGCAGTCCAACATTTTCTGTATCCAGAAAGGCCCGTACAGGACCTGCAACATGCGGTCGTGCATTATCCTGCTGAAATTTAGAGTTTCGCAGCGATCGGATGAAGGGTAGAGCTACGGGTCATAAGCCATCTGAAATTTAACGTCCACTATTGAAAGTGCCGTCAATGCGAACCAGGGGTGAACGAGACGTGTAACGAATGGCACCCCATTCCATCACGCCGGGTGATACGCCAGTATGGCGATGACGAATACACGCTTCCAATGTGCGTTAACAGTGATGTCGCCAACCACGGATGCGACCATCATGATGCTGTAAACAGAACCTGGTTTCATCCGAAAAAATGACGTTTTGACATTCGTGAACCCAGGTTCGTCGTTGAGTACACCATCGGAGGCGCTCCTGACTGTGATGCAGCGTCAAGGGTAACTGCAGCCACGGTCTCCGAGCTGATAGTCCGTGCTGATGCAAACGTCGTCGAATTGTTCGTGCAGATGGTTGTTGTCTTGCAAACGTCCCCATCTGTTGACTCAGGGATCGAGACGTGGCTGCACGATCCGTTACAGCCATGCGGACAAGATGCCTGTCATCTCGACTGCTAGTGATACGAGGCCGTTGGGATCCAGCACGGCGTTCCGTATTACCCTCCTGAACCCACCGATCCCATATTCTGCTAACAGTCATTGGATCTCGACCAACGCGAGCAACAATGTCGCGATACGATAAACCGCAATCGCGATAGGCTACAATCCGACCTTTATCAAAGTCGGAAACGTGATGGTACGCATTTCTCCTCCTTACACGAGGCATCACAACAAAGTTTCACCAGGCAACGCCGGTCAACTGCTGTTTGTGTATACGAAATCGGTTGGAAACTTTCCTCATGTCAGCACGTTGTAGGTGTCGCCACCGGCGCCAACCTTGTGTGAATGCTCTGAAAAGATAATAATTTTCATATCACAACATCTTCTTCCTGTCGGTTAACTTTCGCGTCTGTAGCACGTCATCTTCGTGGTGTAGCAATTTTAATGGCCAGTTGTGTAGATTTCGCTGCCGTCGCATTAGAGTGGCGCTACCAGCCATTACGAGGAGGCAAATAATGTTTGCTTTAAATACGCGATGTAACGGTATTAATTTGGTGAGTTGATGCAGGTTAAGAATGCGTTACAGGCGACAAAGACGAGATTATCAACACCTCATCGAGTTTGAACGACGTCGCGGACTGTAGGCACTGAACATGACTGCTGGCAGCGGTGGTCACGGGAAGGTTTGGTCGCAAGAAGAGCGGGATACGGACGGCCAAATGATACTGCCGAGAGGAAAGACCGTCGTGTTCGGCGTATAGCTTTAGCGCATCGTACTGTACCTGCACCAGCAATTCGAGAAGGGTTGACACCACAGTGACAGAACGAACTGTTACAGATGGGTTCCAAGGACAGCTTCGAGCCAGAAACCCTGTAGCGTGCATTTGTGAGTTAAGGGGCTCCGGAACGCCCTATACTTGCAATGTTAAAATAACGCTTATAAATTACATCTTTCCTCACAAAGTACGAGTATTTGAGGTAGGAAGTTGAACGTTTTACAGATTATTTATTGGAATATGGGCTACAACTTACCACAGGGATTTTACAAAATTTTAGTTCAGTTATTAAAGATGATTTTTTTTTCAATTGTAATGAAAATTCACAACATTTTTTTGCAATTTTTTATTTATATATTCAAAAATATACAGTTTTTTGGAAAAAGGCTGTGTTAAATTATGCAGAAGGTACTGTGTAACATTTACGGAAAGTTTGAAACAAATATGTTTGGAAGATCCTTAGAAAACATGTAATTAGTATGAGAAAATAAAAGTTTTGGGAATCGAGCGACAAAGATTGGATTAACTTTTTAGTGCATTCCAGGTCCATTGGATGGATTATCTTCACCCTCTGCAAACTCCTCCTCCAGCTTCCTCTTGTTCCTCCTCCTGTTTACTCTTGCTTGTGTTTCTAGACTCTTTACAGCCCTGTCTGCAGCCCGAAGGCGTTCCTTGTCTAAAGCAAGCATCGCTCGTACCATGTTAGAACCTATCTTCATTCCCATATTTCTAAATACCTTGCACCTTACAATGTTGCCATCATTGAAAGTCGCAACAGCATCATACACACCAAAGTGAAGTGTTTCTATTCCAACACATACAGTCTTGGGTATTCTCGACCATATAACACTATTTACACTTTCATTGGGGGTTTTGAGTTTTTCCGTGAATACACTTTTTCAACAGTTCAGATGCTGCTAAGTCTCTGAAAATAGGTTTTATCACCTCCATTATGTACCTGATGAACACGGACGGTAATAATAACACCATTTGACAGCAGTTTAACAGCGCCACAGTGGGTCACGCCCATGTAGAACACATTTCAAAAAAAATTTAAAAATTGTTGTAGTCTTCGGAATTGAATAAATTATATATCTATTAAAAGGTAATAGTCTGCAGATTCAGAAAACGCAAAGAAGTAAGAATTGAACTTTTCATGATTTTGAGTCTTTGCAGAGCCCCTTAACGAGCATTGCGGTCTCATTTAAATATATGGACGAAAGAGTAAGGCTACAGGATTTGTGAAATAACCCCTGTCGTCCAAGACTGGGTGCCAAATGGGCGCAGATTCACCACAAGATTGGGAAACTCACAGGTGTCTATTGTCTACTGAGGCCTAAGCGGTGTAGTGTGCGAGTGAGGCGGACGAGAACCCGCGTCATGGGGAAAACCAGTAGAAGCCTTGTGTGGCCGAGGAGACGTAGCAGTGTTAAATATGGCGGACCTAAGATCGGCCATAAAGGGAAACTTTTATTAAAACTATTTAATTATGTAGTAACGCAAGGAATGAAGCCACAGTAATTTTAATCTGCCATCCTTCATAAATTTTCATGGTGATCCCAATAAAACTTGAGTATTGATCTTATCTGCAATAGTTTAGGATTTACTGTTAAAGTGAGATTGACAATTTTTGTAACAAAGACCTGATGCTAAAATCTGAACGCTTTGGTCGATCTTAACGATCGACATTTCATATAGAAGAGCATCATTAAAATGACGAAGACTGTAAATATCAACTGCGTAACTTTATTTGTTTAAAACATATAGTAAATTTAAATTATCAGTATTTGCAGTTAAGCATCAGATCATCATTTCCTCCTCACAAAAAACATTGAACGATGGCAGCATGACACCTTATTGAATCATTCGGTAATAGAATATTAGTTGTAAAGTTTTCACCGCCAGACACCACACTTGCTAGGTGGTAGCTTTAAATCGGCCGCGGTCCATTAGTACATGTCGGACCCGCGTGTCGCCACTGTCAGTATTTGCAGACCGAGCGCCACCACACGGCAGGTCTAGAAAGACGGACTAGCACTCGCCCCAGTTGTACGACGACTTTGCTAGCGACTACACTGACGAAGCCTTTCTCTCATTTGCCGAGAGACAGTTAGAATAGCCTTCAGCTAAGTCCATGACTACGACCTAGCAAGGCGCCATTAACCATATCTGGAGAGAGTCTCATTTGTATAGTCAAGAGCGATGTACCACAAGGATGAATTAAAGTTAAGTAAACAGACGATACGTACTTTTCTTTATAGCATTAATTACGTATCCTGTTCCAGAATTCACGCCAGTCGGCGTGAGTTGACGCGTGCCCTTTCGGTATCTCCGCCTTTGTGTCTAGACTGTCTTGTCTAGACACAACATATAGTACTTACTTTTGTTCTTTATTTACTTATCAGAAACCACATTGGTGCGAGGCTACTGGCTGTGACATTCAAAGTTAATGCCGCGTGGGATTAGCCGAGCGGTCTAGGGCGCTGCTGTCATGGACTGTGCGGCTGGTCCCGGCGGAGGTTCGAGTCCTCCCTCGGGCATGGGTGTGAGTGTTTGACCTTAGGATAATTTCGGTTAAGTAGTTTGTACGCTTAGGGACTGATGACCTTAGCAGTTAAGTCTCATAAGATTTCACACACATTTGAACATTTTTTCAAAGTTAATAAGGAAATTGTATTGGTTCAAAATCGTTCAAATGGCTGTGAGCACTACGGGACTTAACATCTGAGGTCATCAGTCTCCTAGACCTCAGAACTAGTTAAACCTAAATAACCTGAGGACATCACACACATCCAAGCCCGAGGCAGGATTCGAACCTGCGACCGTAGCAGTCGCGCGGTTCCAGACTGAAGCGCCTACAACCGATCGGCCGTAGCGGCCGAAACGTGAAAGTGGTCAAGCTTTGATTATTTAAATATGTTAAAACTTAAAATAATGTAGGATAAGCTGCATCCAATCAGATGGACGGCTTCACAAAGGGAACTTCCTTAGTCAGTTCAGTGAGGATGTTCGGCGCGCGGGAAACGCGGCCGGGGACGGGCAGAGGGACAGTGCTGGCGCAGACGCGAAAGCGGACAGTTCGCCTGGAGGCACCAAAGGGTACAGTTCCGATGCATATGCGAAAGCGAACTCGGTCTTTAGGAAGTGAAACGACTTAGAAAATTTCGCGTTGTGTGGTATCGCGGGACTTAGTCTCTGAGCGGTTGTAAGTAGGCTCTTTGCGTTTTTATGTTGGTAACGCCATGTTGTGCTCTATATAAAAATCACTGACTGTGCTGCTTGTAGTCTGTGCTGCTTTGCATTGTTGGAATTTGCTATTGTAGTGTTGGGCAGTTGGCTGTGAACAGCGCGTAGCGTTGCGCAGTTTGAGGTGAGCCGCCAGCAGTGGTGGATGTGGGAAGAGAGATGGCGGAGTTTTGAGAGCGGATGATCTCGACGTGTGTCCATCAGCGACAGTAAATTTGTAAGACTGGATGTCATGAACTGATTATATATATATATATATATATATATATATATATATATATATATATATATAATCTTTCATTTGCTAACTATGCCTATCAGCAGTTAGTGCCTTCAGTAGTTAGAATCTTTTATTTACCTGATAGTATTGGCGCTCGCTGTATTGCAGTAGTTCGAGTAACGAAGATTTTTGTGAGGTAAGTGATTCGTGAAAGGTATGGGTTATTGTTAGTCAGGGCCATACTTTTGTAGGGATTTTTGAAAGTCAGATTGCGTTGCGCTAAAAATATTGTGTGTCAGTGATGATCAGAATAAGTAAAGAGAAAAACGTCTGAGCACGTTCACTTTTGCTCAGCTGTTTGAAAATCAAATAACGTAAGGGGTTTACCAGCACAATAATTCATAAAGTTTTCCAAAGGGACGTTTCACGGTTAGCAGCCGCGCGCCTGGTGCGAACTTTTCGCATAGTTAACGAGGTGGAGTGTCGAACTTTTAATTCGCGATGAGATTGTGAGTGATCGAACTGTGTCAAAGGATATGCGCTCGAGTGTAACAGTAACTCTAAATACGACCACTTTCGCTATTAGTTTCCTTTCTGAATAAACATTATTCTAACCAAATAGCAACTGTGTGGCCTTTAATTTAGTTCCCGATATTATTATTACTGTTATTACGTGTTATGTTAACTTTGTATTTCACAAACTTGCCATCAGCCAGACAATTTAACCAAAGGGTCACAAGTGTCTAATTTAGGGCTTGTAATGCGACACGTGCGGCTCAACCGCTAGACGAGTCTGAGCCAAGGCATTTCGCCGAAGAAAATGGTTCAAATGGCTCTGAGCACTATGGGACTCAACATCTATGGTCATCAGTCCCCTAGAACTTAGAACTACATAAACCTAACTAACCTAAGGACATCACACAACACCCAGTCATCACGAGGCAGAGAAAATCCCTGACCCCGCCGGGAATCGAACCCGGGAATTTCGACGAAGAGGAATAGCATGTGAGCCCGAACATCTTTGGGATGTCAGCTCGCACTTTCCACTGACCCCAAACCTCCACCGTTCGCGACATCAGTGATGCCAAATGAGGGCTTATTGGAGGGCAGAGTGGAGGCCGGTTGTGTTTTCTGATTAAATCTGGCTCCGCCTCCGTTCCAATGACGGCCATATGTTGGTTAGAGGGAGGACAGTTGAGGACCTGCACTAAATCTGTCTGCATGCTAGAGACACTGAACCTACACCTGGACTTATCTGGGGTGCGATTTCGTATGTAACCAGGAGCACTCCTGTGACTGTTCCACTGTGACGGTACGTCACATAAATGGACATTTGAGGAAAGGGAAAAGATGTTTTTGTTATGAGACGTGTGAATTATAAATTATTTCAAGACTGTGCACGTGTGCGCGATGCATAACAAATACACTACTGGCCATTAAAATTGCTACACCACGAAGATGACGTGCTACAGATCCGAAATGTAACCGACAGGACGAAGATGATGTGATATGCAAATGACTAGCTTTTCAGAGCATTCACACAAGGTTGGCGCCGGTGGCGTCACCTACAACGTGCTAACATGAAGAAAGTTTCCAATCGATTTCTCATACACAAACAGCAGTTGACCGGCGTTGCCTGGTGAAACGTTGTTGTGATGCCTCGTGTAAGGAGGAGAAATGCGTTCCATCACGTTTCCGACTTTGATAAAGGTCGGATTGTAGCCTATCGCGATTGCGTTTTATCGTATCGCGACATTGCTGCTCGCGTTGGTCGAGATCCAATGACTGTTAGCAGAATATGGAATCGGTGGGTTGAGGAGGATAATACGGAACGCCGTGCTGGGTCCCAACGGCCTCGTATCACTAGCAGTCGAGATGACAGGCATCTTATCCGCATGGCTGTAACGAATCGTGCAGCCACGTCAATCAACAGACGGGGACGTTTGCAAGACAACAACCGTCTGCACGAACAGTTCGACGACGTTTGCAGCAGCATTGGACTATCAGCTCGGAGACCGTTGCTGCAGTTACCCTTGACGCTCCATAACAGACAGGAGCGCCTGCGATGGTGTACTCAACGACGAACCTGGGTGCACGAATGCCAAAACGTCATTTTTTTCGGATGAATCCAGGTTCTGTTTACAGCATCGTGATGGTCGCATCCGTGTTTGGCGACATCGCAGAGAAAGCACATTCGAAGCGTGTATTTGTCATCGTCATACTGGCGTGTCACCCGGCGCGATGGTATGGGGTGCCATTGGTTACACATCTCGATCACCTCTTGTTCGCAATGACGGCACTTTGAACAGTGGGCGTTAAATTTCAGATTAGTTACGACCCGTGGCTTTACCCTTCATTCGATCCCTGCGAAACCCAGCATTTCAGCAGGATAATGCACGACCGCATGTTGCAGGTCCTGTACGGACCTTTCTGGATACAGAAAATGTTCGACTGCTGCCCTGGCCAGCACATTCTCCTGACCTCTCACCAATTGAAAACGTCTGGTCAATGGTGGCCGAGCAACTGGCTCGTCACAATACATGAACTGTGGTATCGTGTTGAAGCTGCATGGGGAGCTGTACCTATACACGCCATCCAAGCTCTGTTTGACTCAATGCCCAGGCGTATCAACGCCGTTATTACGTCCAGAGTTGGTTGTTCTGGTTACTGATTTCTCAGGATCTACGCACCCAAATTGCCTCAAAATGTAATCACATGTCAGATATAGTATAATATATATGTTCAGTGAATACCCGTTTATCATCTGCATTTCTTCTTAGTGTAGCAATTTTAATGGCCAGTAGTGTAGCAAAGAACGGAAGTTATTATTATCAAAACACAAAAATCGATGTAATTAACAATACACAGTTTTTTTGGTATAATCTCTGTGTAACATAGGCCATGAAGATCAGAGACAATGCTGTGATTGAACAAGCTCTCCTGTTTTTGTTTCGTCTAGCGGTAGGCCGCCATTGTAGCGCTGGATAATATTTAATGTAAGTTTGGTGGTAATTTAGTAAAATATATATATAATTGCTATTATAAAGTGTCTATAATTAGTTGTCACCTCTCATGATCGCAACCATTAATTATGATTAACAAAATTTTTACAGAACTTCGTACTGCAGGGAGCTCATCTCCCCTAGTAGAATTTAGTCGGCCATTACGCTGACAATTCATATTATTAAATGTAAATGCGAGAGACTTCTCAATTTTGATCTTTCATTAATTTCAAAGTTAAAGACAGTAGTGATAAATTTCATTTGCTAAAATCCACAGCGCTGAATGAGTTCAGTATGTTTCATTTTGGCCGCCTAACGGCAGATGAGATTCTCTCCAGTTTTGCCTTGCAAGTAATGAACAAGAAAGATTGAAAATATTTTCATTCAACCATGTCCGCAATATCTCAGTTAATCCCTATGTAATTCGGTACATAAATAATAAATAACCAGTAGCCCCTGAGACCCATATTAATAATTACAGTTTGCTTAAGAATACGCATATTTTCTTTTCTAAATAGCAGCGCTCACGCAAACTATTTATTAGAAGGCGGTGAGTCGCGCGTTGCGTTTAAAAAATGTTATATCGCACGTACTTCGGGGCAGCCGATGTCCGTAGGAGTGTTATCGCGGTATAAGTTAATTAAAGGTATCATGCTAGGCCACAATATTTAAAGCCACCCCAACCAAAATCATAAAGTATAATTATAAAAATAAAAATATGTAATTATCCTGTGATAAAGTAAAGTGGCATCACACACACGCATATATATATATATATATATATATATATATATATATATATACATACCGTGATGCCACGCACCCTGATTGCAGAACTGTACACCAGTCTGGTGATTCGACCTGGTGCACTGCTGATCATGAAAAACATTCCAGGAGGTGTTTTCCAACAGGATAACGGTCACCCGCTGTTGTGACCCAGCATGCTCTACAGAAAGTCAACACGCTTCCTTGGTCTGCTCGACCACCACGTCTCTCTCCAATCGATGGTGGGACATCATCGGACAACTCCAGCGAAATCCACAAACAGTGTTAACTGTCCCTGTATCGACCAACCAAGTGCAACAGGCGTGGAATTCCATCCTACAAACTGACATCAAGCACCTGTACAACACGATGCGTGCACGTTTCCAGGCTTCCATTCAATATTCGGGCCCTTACACCGGTCATTAACGCACCAGCATTTCACTTTTGTAATGGCTTGTCTCGCACTTACATTAACCTGCAATCTTACGATGATAATCACTGAAATACGTTACTTAGAGAAATGTATTGCCGAAATTTCAATACTGTACACTATTTGTTGGTGCTGCGATTTTTTTGAGTCACTATATTTAGCAACTGCGAAGCGCTGTCGTGTTCGCTATTTGTTTCAACACTTTTGGAGTACGCTCTACAGGGTGCAAAGTATTTAAACCGACAAACTCTGGGAGATTGTAGGGGACATCAAAACAAATATTTTTCTCTAATGTCATTTTTTCCTATGGGGATTATTTAAACCGGTGGAGGCCGTATTACGCTCTTCACTTCTTAGAGGCCGTATTACTATCTTCAGTTGTTAGCATAGAGTAAATATCTCTGGAGTGAGCATTGCGTTCTGCGAATGTTGTCAACATTAAACCAGGATTGTCACGTGTTTTCGGGACTTCGCTGTGTGTGTGTGCTTTCTGCAGCGTTTGAAGTTTATAATGTCAAGAGTTTTTGTTGTGTTTCACCGTTTGTTGATAGTGTAATAGCGAGGGTGAATTACTGTTGTTGCTACGGATGCATAGAAAAATATGTGAAAGGAGGGATAGTAACTTTTCATGGGTACATACCACGTAGCTGTAATTATAGTTATCATATTAGTAAGAGACACTGTATATGTTTAAAAATTTCGAGACGCCTTCTAATTAAGGCTTGATTCTGTAGACCTATTTTTCTACGATTTTATGACTATATAACAGATATTACGGCTCGTACAAAAGCTTACAAACAATCGCTTCCTCTCGTAAATTTGCTAGTGGAACAGGAAAGGGAATGGTTAGTTGTTTCAGTAAATACTATCCTCCATGCATTTATCAGTTCAAAATGGTTCAAATGGCTCTGAGCACTATGGGGCTCAACTGCTGTGGTCATAAGTCCCCTAGAACTTAGAACTACTTAAACCTAACTAACCTAAGGACATCACACACGTCCATGCCCGAGGCAGGATTCGAACCAGCGGTCGTGCGGTTCCAGACTGTAGCGCCTTTAACCGCTCGGCCACTCTGGCCGGCGCATTTATCAGTGACTTGTCGATTATGCATATAGATTACTCAGTCTACTATTTATTTAATAAACTGCGACCAAGTACTTAAAATGCGTTAAATAAATACCTCAAAGTGCCACTAGTAAGAAAAATTGTGCTTTAGTCGCAAAAACGAGAAAATAAATACGCAGAAATACAAGAAAAATGGGCGAATTGGCAGGGATATAATCGCTAATGTGTGGCAAATTCGGTGTTTTTCGGACACTCGCAAAAGCACTAGCGTACTGTCGTTTTGCAGGACTATCACTGGAAAAATATACGTCAGGCTCTGTAATACTCCAAAGTGCCGTATCATACCGAAAACTACCAAAAATCGAGTGCATCTGAACTGTGACACCTATCGCAAAGAAGCAGAATGCAATATCACTTGCCCTTAAAAGTTACGTATCTGGTTTATTCCCGGTATCAAATGGATACTGTTAAAATGTCTGCGCAACATATATAAATAATCCACGACACGTACGAAAAGAATCCGTCTGTACTAGGGATGTAGTGACATTCGAAATATACAGGGCGCTATACGGACAAAAACACGACGTCCCGAGATCACGTGAACAGGCCGGCAATGTATGTTGACGACACAAAATCTGTTATGCGCATGTGAATGCTCACTCCAGAGATATTTACTCTATGGTTTGAGAGGGCGTATTACGATCTTCAGTTGTTATAGGCCGTATTACGCTCTTCAGTTGTAGTAACTGCTCTCCACCAGTGTAGTAGTGCATTGTCTCTGTTATTAATGGACCGATACACCTGGAGTGAGTACACTGATATGGTTGGTGCGTACTACGTAGCGCACCACAACGGACGAGCTGTCCAGCAGGTTTATCAACAACAATATCCTAATCGCCGTATCCCGCATCATACGACCTGTGCTGCTGTGTAGAAACGTCTGCGGGAGACCGGGTCATTTAGCAGATTACCTGGACAGGGAACCCTTTGCACGATAAGAACGCTGCAATTTGAGGAAGCTGTCTTGCAGCATGTGGAGCAGGATCCTTCAATCAGCACTCGTGCAATTGCACGTAACATGGGGACGAATGAGACGAATGTAAGAACACTCCTTCGAGAGCAGTTGTTACGCCCATTTCACTTACAGCGTGTCCACAACCTAGAACCAGTTGATTATCCACCCAGAGCACAGTTTTCGCAGTGGTACCTGGAACAGTGTGAAATGCATCCTACATTTCCATCCTCTGTGTTATTTACCGATGAAGCAATGTTCGGGCGTGATGGAGTCTTCAACATGCGCAATTCGCATGTTTGGAGTGAGGATAACCCACATGCCACAGTTACTACCGCTCATCAATTGCAGTTCTTCGTTAATGTGTAGGTCGGTGCAAAAACAGACATAATGTCTTATGGGATAACAGCAATCAGTGATTTTATAATGTTACTTAAAATCCGTCTTGATTGCAAAAATGTTCAAAAATGGTTCAAATGGCTCTGAGCACTATGGGACTTAACATCTATGGTCATCAGTCCCCTAGAACTTAGAACTACTAAAACCTAACTAACCTAAGGACAGCACACAACACCCAGTCATCACGAGGCAGAGAAAATCCCTGACCCCGCCGGGAATCGAACCCGGGAAGATTGCAAAAAAAAATTATTTTTTATTATTCATATGACCGGTTTCGGTTCATTCAGAACCATCTTCAGATCTGATATTTCAGTTACAGGAGTAACCCGTCCAAATCCAGCAACTTTCACATGCTACGTGACGGGTTACTCCTGTAACTGAAATATCTGATGTGTAGGTCGGTGTTGCTGGGGACTGTTTAACTAGGCCGTGTCTGCTACCCAGGCCATTAAATGGCAGGCACTATTGCAATTTTCTCGCCGGAGCATTGCCAGAATTGCTGGAAGACGTCCTGCTCCCTACAAGACAACGCATGTGGTTCCAACATGACGGGGCGCCGGCACATTTCAGTCGTCGTGTGCGTCAGTTCCTGGACCGACGGTTCCCAGAAACGTGGATTGGCAGAGGTGATCCTGTACCGTGGCCTGCTCGATCCCCAGATATGTCCCCTCTGGACTTTTTTTGTGTGGGGAGAGATGCGCAACCTTGTTTACGCAACTCCTGTTGCATAAGAAGAGTATCTGGTTGCCCGGATAGAAGCAACAGCGGGAATAATTCAGGATACTGGTTCAACTGGCTCTGAGCACTATGGGACTTAACTTCTGAGGTCATCAGCCCCCTAGAACTTAGAACTACTTAAACCTACCTAACCTAAAGACATCACACACATCCATGCCCGAGGCAGGATTCGAATCTGCGACCGTAGCGTTCGCGCGGTTCCAGACTGTAGCGCCTAGAACCGCTCGGCCACTCCGGCCGGCAATTCAGGATACTCCAGGGGTTTTTGCCTGTGTCAGACAGAACATGATCCGACGGAGTAACCTTTGTTTACGTGTCAATGGAGGCAATTTTGAAAATCTACTGTAATTGAAAATGGGCTGTGTTAATGTGTTGTTTCTTCGTCATAAAAAAGGGAAAAGTGTTTGTTGGTTAATTTGCCGCCAGAGAAATCTTCCTCTACCGGTTTAAATACTCCTCATAGGAAAAAATGACATTAGGGAAAAATATCTGTTTTCATGGCCCCTACAACCTCCCAGAGTTTGTTGTTTTAAATGCTTTTCACCCTGTGTAAGATATAAAATCTCAAAATGGGTACAATTTAGGTAATCCAACAACAACAAAAACGCGGTATTCTGTCTCGTCCATATGATGCTGCTCGTAAAGCGGTTGGACATTTTTGCGACGTGAGTCTTCCCCGTACATTTTTGGACCGTGACAGCAGCCGACACGTCCGTGACGAAACCGGCCAGGTGAGAGTGTTCCGCTGCCGTGTTTCCGGGACGAACCACCCGGACATGCCAGCTCCGTGTCGGCACACAGTGAGGGAGCAGGAGGTATTGTATTGTGCTGTGTTGTGGTGTGAGGGAAGGGAAGGGTTTCCCTGACCGCAACAAAAGCCGTCCTTATACAGCCACGTCTGCTGGGCTAGCTGTGGCGAACGGTGAGTCGGCATTATCGCGCTTCCCAACACGTGCGCCGGCAGACATTGCTATCTACGTCTTGCCGCGAGTGGCGCAATTATTTCGGCGCTCGGAGCGATCCCTTGACGCAGGGGTCTCCAAACTACGGCCCGCGAGGGCTGGCAAACCGGTCCGCGTTAGCTGGCCAGACACCCCCGGTATCCGGCCCGCCAAATATTTGAGGTGGCGCCTATTCTGCCAACAATTGAGTTTCGAGGCCAATCGCGACCAGTACACCGCGACATTGTCGGAGCTCTATCTTTACAAAGCGTAAGGTCGTGATTAAACTTATGGCTATTCACAATAAACAGACGGACCATTCTCCGTGCGATAGTGAAAAAAAATGAACGGTTAACAGACTAGTTTGGCGAAAACATTTTAAGTAAAAAACTTCTTTGCACTGCATTCTTTCAGATGGACGCCACTTCGGCGACTAGCCTTAGTAATCAACCATTATGGAAGACGCTTCTTAAGCGAGGTCTCACTCTCTTTTGATTACGTTGTAAAATACACATAGCAAGTAAATCGTATAAAATATTTTTATTTAAAGGCAATTTAAAGAAAATACAATACCTGGTGTACATAATAATATTGGATATTTTAGTTGCAACTGATGTATAAAAATAACTGTAATTAATTTATATCTTGAAAACTCACAGTGTTAGAGTATTCACGCAAAGAAATTTAACATCTTAGTGATAATTAGTGACTTTTATGTAGCTGTAACTTTCCTTTCATGATTACCTCCAGTTGTGGATCAAGTTTCCTGGTAGAGATAATCATCAGCGACTTCAAATGCTCATCACTTAATTTTGATTTGTCAATACTTTTTGCATGTTTCATTTTGGAGAAAGTTTTTTCACACAAATAAGTAGTGCCAAAAGCGGAAAAAAAGCCACGGTCAACTTTATGTACATTTGGAAACTGTGTGGATGGAAGACACTTATAAAATTCCAGTGATGTTGACTTCGAATGTTTTTCCTTAAAAAAGTCGCTACATTGCAAATCAATAATTTCAAACTGAAGTTGTGCGGGTAACGCTTCTATATCGACGTCAAAGGGATTTTGAAATATCTTGATATCGTTTGAATTTGGATCGATATCTGAAAAACGTGATTAAAAATTAATTTTTAAAGCGCCCAAAGCGTAAATGGCTTACACTGTTTCGCTACTAAATGAGCCACACGAAAACTAGCACGAGTTGTTGCATGTTGTTCAGCATTTACTTTCTTAAACAGCGACTGCTGGCTTTTTAGCTGGCGTTTCAGAGACTCATACATTTCTAATCGTTTGCATCCTGTAAACTTGGAGTAATTCTGAGAGTGCTTACTCTCATAATGCCGTTTTATATTGTATTCTTTGAAGACTGATATTGCTTCATTGCAAATATTACACATTGGTTTGTTGCTTGACTCCACCACGAAATATTGACATCCCCACTGCTCTTTAAAAGTTCCACATTCACTGTCAACCTTTCGTTTCTTTTCCATATTTGTACAGAACTTCACAAAAGATTGTAACCTGAAAATAAAATTGTGCTATTTAATACTAATAAAACTAGGGAATAGTCTGCCTAAAGAAAATGCAATGAATTTATTTTTAAGGTACTTTAATTACTAAATTAAATACAATTACACTGTAGTTCCACTAAAAAATACAGTGATAAAATACTCAAGTTGTGCTACACGTATTTCGATTTTCAGATTTTCCTTGTCTCTTCGATTTCAAACTTTGAATTGTCCCATACTTCGTCGTCTCACCTACTAGTACAGCGCATAAAACACTAAAAAACTCGTGAGACACTCGCAACATAGACACAATTACGCAACAGAACTATCAAATATATGCTCTGGCTCTGCCACTCGCTACAAGACTACATAACTATGTTGCGCCGCTTGAAATAACAATGCGTTGACATACTTTAGCTATGTTACGTCTACCAGTAATAGTGTTCCTAACAATGATTTTGAGATTTCGTTAATTTTGCAGGGCGCTTTCGTGAAGAATGTGCAGTGACATACTTTTTTGTCGGTGACATTCGCCAGAATAAAATACGCCAGAATTTCGGTCAGGTACGTCCACCAATCAAAATTATGTAATTAAATAAAAATCGTTGTTCGTTTCAGTTCTAGCTATTGCCACAACCTTAGATTTTTGCGATTTCATCTTTCCTTTAGCCTTACATTACGGTGATCATGGAGTGCTAAGGTGCTTTAATCCCACTAGGTAGATCTTGGCCCTTATGACTTCGTGGAGGAGTCAATGTGGCCCGCGTCTCAAAAGTTTGGAGACCCCTGCCTTTAACGTCCCGGGTAAGGTCACACTGGCTAGCGTTTACAGTTGCTGATGCATAGGGGTGGGTAGCACGTTACAGTCTTGTCTAGTAGTTCTTTCCCGAAGCTGGGGTAGTTTTGTCAGCAGCCACTTGAAAGTTACCTATACTACTACTGCCTTTCCCGTGCATGTGGTCTCTGAGACCGCGCCTGGGACTTTGCATTATGTATTCAGTAGTCAGGTCCTCGTCTGCTGACTTTCAGGATACTGTTTTAAAATGGTCTGAGGACAATTTAGGAAGTGATGTTGGATTAAATGTGTTGTTGTGGTCTTCAGTTCAGAGACTGGTTTGATGCAGCTCTCCATGCTACTCAATCCTGTGCAAGCTTCTTTATCTCCCAGTACCTACTGCAACTTACATCCTTCTGAATCTGCTTAGTGTATTCATCGCATGGTCTCCGTCAACGATTTATACCCTCCACGCTTCCCTCCAATACTAAATTGGTGATCCCTCGATGCCTAAGAACGTGTCCTACCAACCGATCCCTTCTTCTACTCAAGTTGTGCCTACAATTTCGGTATTAAATAGAGTTTCTTTTTCATCAAACTCGATCCAAAATGGTGAACATGGCCAAAAACAATCAGCAAAGTTGTAAAGAATAGTTTTTCTTAAATAAGTGAAAAACTATAGCTCTAGTCCGAGCGATGCCAAATGAGAAAATTGTGGTAACAGGTTCTACCGCTTTTTTTTTTTTTTTAAATAAGGATCAATTCCTTCATAATGTTTCGAGGTATATCGGGTGGTCTACAATCCATTAATATTCACATTTTCGTATTTGCTGTTTACTGCAAGTATGGCCCGCGGTAAGTGAAAAAAGTACTTGTTTGAAAAAAAAAAGAAAGTATTAATTATTTTTCGAGATATATCGACTTTTTTGGAGGAAAAGGTGCTCTCTATGATTAGCTAGACCTTTGTAGCGGATGTCCCAGCAGTAGTGGTTTTAGGCTTATTTTCTTCGCATAGAGTTGTACTACCATGCTGCTAAGAAAGTTTATTCGATTTTATTAAATGTAAGGATTAAAAAAAAGAATCAAGAAAATCCCTTTCGTCGGGCGCGTTTTTCTTTCTTTTTTTTTTTGTTGCTTTCCATCTCGAATCTTGTTTTATGAAAATAACTTTTAAAGAAAGAAATTGCTGACATTTTTTTCACGAATTTAAAAAACAGGTTTGCTATCTTCTAGAGCCGAGATAACTTTTGTTTTAATATAGTGGGAGTAATTAACATTTTTCAGCGATGTGTTAGATGGAGGTTAATAATGAATACTCATATTTTCAAGAGAAAAATACAGTATATGACCGAGCGGGGTGGCGCAGTGGTTAGACTCTGGACTCGCATTCGGGAGGACGACGGTTCAATCCCGCGTCCGGCCATCCTGATTTAGGTTTTCCATGATTTCCCTAAATCACTGCAGGCAAATGCCGGGATGGTTCCTCTGAAAGGGCACGGCCGACTTCCTTCCCAATCCTTCCCTAATCCGATGAGACCGATGACCACGCTGTCTGGTCTCCTTCCCCGAACCAACCAACCAACCAACCAAGTAGGATATGTTTCATTTTGCATCTACATCTAGAGCTATGTAGCGACCGCTGCTCACATCGACTGCTGTGTTCGCTCCCGCTAGTTCCGTTCGCGCCATTCATAGATACAGCTGTGTCGCGAATTCATTGACTGCACGGCAACAAATGAATGGCGTAAATCGCCAAGTTTGAATTCCGCCGCTTGGAGCGCTGAATAATGTTGTTCCCTACTCCTTGGAGTTATAACTTTTATTTTATGTTTATTCTGTTCCTAGGTTACTGTTTTTGTTGTTTGCAAGTTACCTATAGTAACAGCGCTTCTTTTTCTGTAATACCAAGTAACAAACCGTTCTCAGTGCGTGTTCGAATATTTATTAAGTACGGGTAGCTCTACACATCGAAAATATACCCGTCAGCTACATACATACTCCGCAGGCTACCTTCCGGTGCGTGGCGGTGAGTACCCTCTACAAATACTAGTCATTTCCTCTCCTGGCCCTCTCGCAAAAAGAGCGAGCTGGTGAAAGACGACCGTTTTAACGCCTGCCCACGGGCCCTAATTTTTCGCATCGTCTTTTCGTGGGCCTTACGCGCAGTGTATGTCGGTGGCGGTAGAACCGTTCTGCGGTCAGCAGCAAATGTCGATTCTCCAAATTTCCGCAGTCGTGCCTTGGGAGAACAGCATCGGCTTCCCTCCAGTGATTCCAGTTTGAGTTCCCGCAACATTTCCGTAATACTTTCGTACTGATCGAACCTGCCGGCAAGAAATCTAGAAGCTTGCCTCTGAATAGCTTGGGTGTCTTCCTTTAATCCCACCTGGTGGCGATCCCAAACGCTGAAACAGTACTCAAGATTGGGTCGTACCGGCAATCCATATACCGTCTCCTTTATGGATGAGCTATACCTACTTCCCCCGAATTCTCCCAGCAAAACCAAGTCGAGCATTCGTCTTCCCTACTACCGTCCTTATGTGCTCGTTGCATTTCATATCGCTTTGCAGTGTTATGCCTGGATATTTAATCGAAGTGACCCAACCAAGATGCACAGCAGTAATGCAGCATTCGAACACTGCAAAGCTGATTCCCTTCTCATCTGCATTAACTTACACTTTCTACATTTAGAGCAAGCTGCCATTGATCACAGCAACTAGACTGTAGCGCCTAGAACCGCTCGGTCACAGAGGCCGGGAAAGACGGGGAGTATTCATTAGTAAGGACATACGATAAAAAGCCGGCCGCGGTGGTCTAGTGGTTCTAGGCGCGCAGTCCGGAACCGCGGGACTGCTACGGTCGCAGGTTCGAATCCTGCCTCGGGCATGGATGTGTGTGATGTCCTTAGGTTAGTTAGGCTTAAGTAGTTCTAAGTTCTAGGGGACTGATGACCACAGAAGTTAAGTCCCATAGTGCTCAGAGCCAGCCATACGATAAAACCAACGAAACTTCAAGCTTAACTTCAGTTCCCCCTCCGTCGCAAAAGCTACTGCAGTAAGCTCAGTCAGAGCGTCTTGCATTTCACGTTTTAGCGATCAAACAAGTTATCAGAAAATAACGGAAATCTGCTTGTGAATAGAACAAGACTGTATTTTTAAATGGCGTAAAGGAACTTTTTTCTCTCCTGATTACTGACTGATTTTTATGCGTTCTTAAAGCGGACACTCGTCGGAAAAAGTTAGAAAAAGCACTGTTTCTCTTAAATATTACCGCCTATGCCGCCGCCATTTCAACTAGGTGTGATATTGATATGCCAAATAAAAGTAGGCAGTTTCACGCTTCTGGAAAGGTATAACATATCGATGTTCGTGATTCAGTGTGATCAGAATATGAGCTCATAATCAGGGGTCAGTCATTACGAGAGCAGGCTTTCAGATACCACGACAACTGACCACCTTCACCGTTTTCTGACACGCCCGTTCGCAGTCGCCGGACCACAACTATTTACCCTTTGTCAAAGTCGCTTACGTCAATGGATTTCCCCGTTTCCGACCCCTCTGGTCGCTACAATGGTTCCCCATTCGTCTCTCCTCCGTTTATACGCTTTCTTTACGGAACGACGTGCCACAGTGCCAACACACGGAATTCACTCTCGAGGTAGGCAGCGCGCGTTAGTGTATGCTACTCCCACACTATTCTTCAGACAGCCAAAACAGTACAAAAGGCACGAAAACGTCTACATCTACATTTACATCTACATCCATACTCCGCAAGTGTGGTGGAGGGTACCTTGAATACCTCTATCGGTTCTCCTTTCTATTCCAGTCTCGTATTGTTCGTCGAAAGAAAGATAGTCGGTATGCCTCTGTGGGCTCTAATCTTTCTGATTTTATCCTCATGGTCTCTTCGCGAGATCTTCATGAACCTGACATACAAAGCTTCAAGTAAAGCAAAAACGATTTTTTTTTACCAATTAGTTTCTACAAAAACGTTCGAGAAAGATTGCAGGGCGTGCAACTCGATTCTGGAGTCGCCGACCGGCTGAAATTTGGCAGACACTATCGATCTCCTCTTCCGAACAAACGAATGAACTCGCCCACAGCTTTGGGCAAAAGCTGGTCACTGCTCATCGCCCACCACATCGTGCGTGGTCTCTACCCACCTACCCACCTTTCCATTCTGGCTAGGCGGCTCAAAGTCACGTCCATTTATCCCCACCCTACACGCCTCACCCTACTCCCTTGCTAGCACACTGCACAGTCGACAGTTGCTGCCGCTTCAGCAAGATACCGACAATAATAAGCATTGTCGGTTTTTATAATTCGTTTATTACACTTTAATGACCTTTGTTTCGCACATTGCCATATTGTTACACACGACTCTAGGGATTATTACAGTAGAATAATTACATTAATAAGGGGATAGAAAAGTTGAAAGTTAACCCACAAAACTGAAATTATAGTGGGAGGACATTATCTTCACTGCCTCCATCGTCATTGAAACTTTCGTCACTATTCTCACATAGATTTATTACAATGTTTTCAATGCATTCATCTCAAAGTCCTTCCTTCACAAAGTCTTTTTTCTGTAGTCACTCTGCATAGGCAAGTATTTCTGAAGCTTTTCTATTGTCGCATGTTTAATTGAGTCCTCCAGTAATTTTCTGACGTGCGTAACTGTAAATGTAGAATTCTTGTCTCTTATCTCTCGCTTTATTTGAGCCCATATCAGTTCAGTGGGATTTTTTTTTTTTTTTTTTTTTTTGTAAATTTAGAATTCTTCTCTGCTGCCTCTTTATTTGAGCCCATGTCAGTTCAGTGGGATTATACTGACTGTGATAAGGAGGAAGCCGTATTACTTCAGTCCCATTTTTGCAGCTAGACCATCGAGCTCACATCACCTATGATTGCTGCTGTGTTGCCTAACAGTGCAAAGCAATTCAGGTCTTGAGTGTGTGGGATATGTTTTTGCTTTGCAGTCATTCTGAGATGTCACGTTTCTTGGAATTTGTGTTGGAAATTTTTTCGTTCAGCATAGAATGATAGCTTGCATTGTCCGTGACTATGAGACATCCTTCTTCCAAGCTTCGAAGGAGATAGGTAAACCATTCCCTAAACTTTATATTATCCATCTCTTGATGATAATCAACACCACTTTTAGACTGAAACACCAAATCTGCTCTCTATGAAGCCGCAATTGGCTGATTCGGCATGGCAAACTATCACATGTGATACTTTACCAAACGACCTTTCCTGTTAGAATCGTGCCAGATAAAACTTTTAGAGTGGTTTTGATATGTCCAAGTTTAGTCGATGTAAATAATAATATGAGGAGGATCTTTATTCCTTATCTCACGCAGTCTCCTTAAAAATGAGGCTCTTGCGACTACAATATCTTCCCACTCCATCAAAAATCTTCAGCTGTCATTAGCTTTTCCATATCAAAAGCCAAAGTATCTTAGAATTTTATACAAAGAAGTAATTGCTTTTAAAACAGTTGTAAGTTTTTTAAGGATACAAGGTACTTTTCTAGCTCAATATTATGTAAAAATCATCACCTATTTCTTTCAGGCACTTTTTATAATGTATATGTTTTACAGATTTTTTGTTGATATCAGGTAATGCAGCAGACATTCTAAACAAATTAGAAGTATTTTGAATATTTTTGAAACTGCTTAGGGATATTAAAAAATTACAAAGAAACTGATGCAGTTTTTTTTCAAAATGCTTCCTCAAATTGAGGTACCATTTAATCCAATGTTATACATTTGAATTACCACATTTTTACCAAATATTCATGACATGATGGCTGAGGTACTAGACCTATTTAATCTCACCTATTACGTATATTACAAGGATAAAAAAAATCACATATTACATATTAATTTTTATAATTTTTTCCTAATAAAAATGTTATTTTTTTCTATAATTTAGTTGATTCTGCAATAAAACGTGGGTCTACTACATAAGTATGAACTATTGCAAGTTACAGAAAAAAATTAGATCAATGCTTTATAAGCTTTGGGAAATATTTGTACCTGAATTCTGAAAAATACATCTTGCAGGAAAGTGCAAATGAAGACACGAGCCCAATTAAACTGTGCCTCAGAACATTCCTGAACCATAGTCTTCATCCTGCAGCATTTCTTCATCTTCAAGCTTTTAACATTCTGCGTGGTTTCTGTTTGTTCTAAGTCGTGTCTCCCTACCACTTTCACGCAACGACGCTCTGAGCGTGTTTTTTAGGGAATTGACTACTTTGACCCTGGGACCTTTTGCTGGTAAGGAGACTCCAGACAACACATGACATGTAGAGTTCAGAAGAGTTCAGTGAGACTAGCGACGATATAATCAGATACTTAATGATTTCAGCGTCAGCTCCACTGCACTCCCTCTAAAGGAATCTTAATACTAACTAAATTTAGTGGAAGGGGTTCAAGGCTTTCCTATTTTTAGTTAGCTGGTAAAATAATGTCGAAAAACCAGTTAAGTTTACCATTGGAAATTTTATTCTACTCACAAAACATTGTTTATAAATTGCACTATCGATAAAAGGAAAAATTTTAATACAGGATGATAAAAACCAACTGCGTTCAACAAAAATGCGAACGAATATTCCCTGAGTGGGTTTCCAAGTTTTACAATGGATTGAAGGATGACCTATGCCATATCACATCTATAATCTAGGTTTAAATTAAGTTTCACAAAAGTATTATGCAAAACGGGGATGTAACAGATGAGACTTCTGCAGTTCTGAGTGAAGCCTTATGCGCTCAAAAATTCGGCATCGCGTGCGTTCATTACCTTGTCGTTGGTTATGCAGCGTCAGAGGGCGGAGGGCGACGCAGCTCCATACAGCTCGCCGTCTCGGAAGCAACTCTCTCCTAACTTCTCCTTACTACAATTTACCGAAGTTGGTTTAAAAAAAAACTATCTGGCTGTGTTTTCATCTGACCAATCAGGGGCTCAATGTTAACCTTAAGCTCCGGTATCGTAAGATCTATACTGTTCTTCTGGAGGGCTCTAGCTTTTAACATGGGCTGGGGGGTGGTCCTGGTGATTAGCTGGCGACGTGGGTGTCCGTCCCTTATGGTAGGGCCTTCTAGCTTAACACAGTTCTGCTCTCGGCTTCTATTCTCGTTTCTCCCCTCGGAACTGCGCCTGTCTCATGGTGGGAAGGTATGACATGCATTTAAGCATTCTTGTGTTAGTCTGTGGTATTCCATTTGCTCACTCGTTACTCGTATTACTTTGGTTACTTTGGTTAATTTAATGTCACGATTTATTCGAAGCTATGTGACATACTACTGGATTTGCTTATCATGTCAGGGTTTTCATGGAAGGTGTTGGATTTGCCTGACACCTTACAAGCTTCCTCTTGGCATTCCTTTCAGCACTTCTTGCTTCTTTGGTAGCTTGAAGAGCGAATCTTTCAGCTTCATGCACCGATTGTCTGTCACACGCAAGCAGTTGATCTACCATATTAGGACCACATTTTATGCCTAAATTTCTCTTGACTTCCAACCTTCCTATCACTCCGTCATTGAAACATATCACTGCATCTAGTACTCCAACTTTTAATTTATTTAGTCTTGGAGAAACATTCTTGGGTAAACCTTCCCATATGCAACGGTTTAAACTTTCATTTGTATTCTGAATGCCACCATGAAGACATTTACTAAGCAAAACAAGGTCACTCAGGTCTCTAAAAATAGGTTTTATTTCATTCATAACCGTCTCAGAAAGAGAATTCTTATGACGATATATTTGACCACTTTCTTTTGCTTCTGGTAGCCACACCAAGAATCTGCTCCGTGAACATGGTGGTCATCTGTGGACAACATATGAAAGTAGGTGGTCCGTACAACTTTTCTCATTGCTATGACATCATCAGAGGTGCAGTTCGTCTAATGGCCAGTCCATAATAACTCTGAAGAAAGTCTATTTCACTTTCTGTCAATCTGCTCGGCCATCAGATAGCAACTTTCCTATCATTTCTCTTCATAGCTTTATCAATCTAGCACCCATCCTCTTTTTCACATGCCCACAACACTCCAGTTTAGTTACCTAGCTATCCCCATAAACACTGAACTCATTAATTTTATTAAAATCTTTAGAGTCCCCATCGCCTAGGTACTTCGTATATCTAACGTTGTAAACGGGTACCGACCTCTGAAATATTTTTAGAGCTCCATCACAGTCCATACCTCCACTGTAACCATCATAATTATTATAACACTGATGTGCAACATGGCCTTGAGTGGTACCATGGCAGGTGTGGCAGTACTTAGATAAGCACTCAACGTCAACAACTTTTCCATTCTCCAGAGAAGTAGCACCTACAACACCATTCAAGGAACGATGTCCTCGACGTTGCCACGTCCCATCACGTGCAACAGTAATGTCCATGGTTCCACTAATATTTACAGTTTCTTCTACTGCACGTTTCATAGATGTCTTAGACACAACCGTCAAGGCACCGAAAAATATTTTTATGTACTTGATGAACCTACTGGGACGAGGAGGAAGGTTCATCAAACCACAAAACGTTTGAGCAGCCTTTTTTCCTTTTCCTATTGCACGCAACGCATACACTAATTTCAAATTCACATCATGTTCGAAGTCATTTTCGAGGTGGAGACCTACACAGAACAACTAATTTTTACGCTAAACCCTTCCCACTACTTTGTTGTTCAGGTATTTCCAGACATCTTACACCATCACATTGTTTACATTTCGCCACTTCCTTTATCAAAGAAGATAAGATGCCCACATCGATAAAACAAATCCACTACAAACAGCGTCATTGTTAACACAAAAATTTGAATCACCAGGAGGCGTGCCATGTGGGAGTTTCTTCCCTGAAGAACTGTTGCATAGATTACTTCCAACAGTGTGGCTCTGTTTGTGAAATGGTCACCACGGAATTTCCTTTTATTGAATTTCTTGATGCGTAGCATAGTTCGTACTTATTGCACACTAAAGGATATGTTCTTACAGAAATATATGTAGCACTTGGGCAATAAACATTCAGTAACACATGTAACACATGATCAAACTGCTTCAGCGAAACAAAAGTAAATACTTGCAAAGATAATCATTTACAGACACTAGAAACCTGCACTGTTGCCAACATATACAATGTATCATATGTATAATAGCTTGAAACAGAAAATTCACAGTTCTTTTCGAAATAATACTAGTCTCTGTAACAGAAATATAGAGGGCGTGGCTCCACACATGACCTTAACTTTAAAATTTGGTATATATAGGTCATTTTTCATATGGAACCCTATAATGTATATATCAATGTAATCTGGAAAGACTATAGAATTTAATAAAGTCATACAAAAGTTCCGATTTTTCCAGGATTTTTAAGTACCCTGTATCCTTAATACGCTGAACACCATATCTCCATTGGTGAGAGTTTTGAAATATTTCTGTCAGCTCGTGTGCTCACCCATGGTAATTTGAGGGACTTCTTTCAATCCTGTGCACACTCGTACGCATGTTACTGGCATGCACGAGAGAATTTTGTGTTCCCAGTGAACAACAAATCATACACAGTCTGGGCAAAAGGTATACACTTAAACTGAGTTGTGTGAGGATAGAGAATATCAATGGTACTCTGACATGTTACATAATTATATTTTTATTTTGTTTTTGTGAAAGCTGCGTAGAAGGTTACAGAAATGCTCGTAAAACACAAATATAGTTTGTAAGCTAGATTTTAGGTATTAACATATTATTTATCTAAACGCTTAAGAGGAAATGAGCGATGCTTGGCTTTGTAATAATAAAGGAAATAACTATCTAAATGAAAGGGTGTGAAATTGTGAGACAAAAATTAAAGTAATGCTACATTCTAGCAGTTTCCTTGATGAAAAGAAAAGCCATTGGAAATGTGAAACAAACTTCTCTTATACGTACATTTAGTGACGTTTTTGGAAACATTCACGGCACGTTGACAAGTTGCATGTCTCGCAGAATGTGTTAATATTTTTCTCGTTTTTGCGATCATAAGCACCATTCTGCTGTTGGGTCGTGCTTTTGTAGCATGGGCTAATCCTTTCCTGGTAAGCTCTTCTGCCCCTCATATTCTTTCAGCAAGTGTCAAGGCTTGCAGCTGGAAGGTTTTGGCAAGTTTGTATCCCGTGTAAGATACACGAGTGCTTCGACAAGAGTTTCTTTGAAATCACTGACGCCCATTTTCTTGTTGTTTACTTTACTGTAAAAGAGCAGAGCATTTTCAATTAATCTAGACGTGATGAAATGTAGGACAAGTCTCTTGTACCATTTGACAGTTCTTCTTACATATGGGGCATATGAGGCTCTGGTCGGATAGGTCGATAAAGGCCTTTCCTTTGTTTTATTCTATGACCATACCGAGCTTACTTGTTTCTTTTCCTTTTTGGCTAACTTGAACCATTTAGAGTCATCATGTTTCGTACTAAGCATTAGCATGCCTCTTTTGTCTTTCCACTTCAGAGCTATAGTTTTGTCTTCATTCTGTTGGGCTATAACATCCCCTTATTTAAATTTTGCCTTGACCATATTAGGGGGATTCTTCTTTCGACTTGCACGTAACGTGCTTACGAAGTGTCTCACTTGCTGTATCAGTCTTTTAGATGGTGAAACGCTAGTGTACCAGTTGTCGGTATACAGTGTTCTGGCACTGAGAGTCCATCCATTAATTCTGTGACGGCCCTCTCGCCAACAGATATATCATTTGTTTTTTCTTTGATACTGTAAACTCTGAATGACCAAGTATCCTACATCCACATCTATACTCCGCAAGCCACCTGACGGTGTGTGGCGGAGGGTACCTTGAGTACCTCGATCGGTTCCCCCTTCTATTCCAGTCTCGTATTGTTCGTGGAAAGAAAGAAAGATTGTCGGTATGCCTCTGTGTGGGCTCTAATCTCTCTGATTTCATCCTCATGGTCTCTTCGTGAGAAATACGTAGGAGGGAGCAACATACTGCTTGACTCCTCGGTGAAGGTATGTTCTCGAAACTTCAACAAAAGCCCGTACCGAGCTACTGAGCGTCTTTCTTGCAGAGTCTTCCACTGGAGTCTATCTATCATCTCCGTAACGCTCTCGTGGTTACTAAATGGTCCTGTAACGAAGCGCGCTGCTTTCCTTTGGATCATCCCTATCTGGTACGGATCCCACACCGGTGAGCAGTATTCAAGCAGAGGGCGAACAAGTGTACTGTAACCTACTTCCTTTGTTTTCGGACTGCATTTCCTTAAGATTCTTCCAATGAATCTCAGTCTGGCACCTGCTTTACTGACGATTAATTTTATATGGTCATTCCATTTTAGATCACTCCTAATGCCTACTCGCAGATAATTTATGGAATTAACTGCTTCCAGTTGCTGACCTGCTACATTGTAGCTAAATGATAAAGGATCTTTCTTTCTATCCTTCTATAACCTCCACCAACACAAAGCTTGAAAACTTAATCCCATATTTATGGTTTTTGTCAGGGATGTGTTGTACTGAACAGGTGGTCATTTGGTTCCATGACGCAAAATTACTTCTGTGGGCCACGTGACCGCAGGTGGACATGTAGACAAATACAAAAAAAATCGAAAATAACAAGGTCGGAATAACAAACGATATCACATATGTTAAAAAATAATCAGTTCAAATGAAAAAATGGGATTCCAGTGTTTGGTCCCACATATCCAAAGTGTTGGGTATCCACCATTATCATAAAATTCCTGAACTGAGTGACGGATTACGTCTTTCTGGAAATCTTGTAACCCTGTGACAGGTTTTTGGCGTGTAGTGTTGTTTCTCGGAGGGGAAAAGCTTGGCCCTAGAGTATCTTTATTTTCGAGTGCGCTTTTATAGGCTCTCTCAGAGAAGTGTTGCACTGTTCTTGCCGAGATCTGATGTGCTTCTGTGGATGTTTTTCGCGTACCTCTGAAAAAAGCGACAAAGCTTTTATTGGCAGTTCTCCTTTTGAAGCGAACCACTCAGCGAGCCATTTTCACTCATTTTCATACGAATTGAAGCGTTGCTCAGCGACAGCGTGGCCCAGTGATGCAAACAGATGATAATCGGAAGCATCCAAGTCTGGAGAATAAGCCGTATTTTCCAACTGAACGATTCGATCGTTTCCTTGACCCGTTTTGCTGTGTGTGATGGAGCGTTGTCATGGAACAATATGACTTTGTGTTGTCTTTTCCCGTATTTCGGTCGTTTTCCACGTAATGCTCGATTGAAATCGAACATTTGCAGTTGGTAGGGATCAGTGTTACTGATTTCACCAGATTGTAGCAGCTCATAATAGATGACACCCTTCTGGTCCTACCAAAAACAGAGCATTGTCTTCTTTCCAAAGCGATTTGTCTTGCAGTGGATGTCGATGGTTTGCCTAGATTCAGTCACGATTTACGACGCTTAGTATTATGTCTCCCAGCTCGTCGTCAAATATCTACATCTACTTCTACATGTATATCTATACTCCGCAAGCCACCTGACGGAGGATATCTTGACTACCTCTATCGGTTCTCCCTTCTATTCCAGTCTCGTATTGTTCGCGGAAAGAAAGATTGTCGGTATGCCTCTGTGTGGGCTCTAATCTCTCTGATTTTATCCTCATGGTCTCTTCGCGAGATATACGTAGGAGGAAGCAATATACTATTTGACTCCTCGGTGAAGGTATGTTCCCCAAACTTCAACAAAAGCCCGTACCGAGCCACTGATCGTCTCCTTTGCAGAGTCTTCCACTGGAGTCTATCTCTCATCTCCGTATCGCTTTCGCAATTAGTAAATGATCCTGTAACGAAGCGTGCTGCTCTCCGTTGGATCTTCTCTATCTCTTCTATCAACAGTATCTGGTACGGATCCCACACCTGTGAGCAGTATTCAAGCAGTGGGCGAGCAAGTGTACTGTAACCTACTTCCTTTGTTTTTGGACTGCATTTCCTTAGGATTCTTCCAATGAATCTCAGTCTGGCATCTACTTTACCGACGATCAACTTTATATGGTCATTCCATTTTAGATCACTCCTAATGCCTTCTCCCAGATAATTTATTGAATTAACCGCTTCCTAATTCTTACCTGCTATATTGTAGCTAAATGATAAAGGATCTTTCTTTTTATGTATGGGGATGTCTAGGAAACCTGCTTTCTCAGATCGCTAGACAACATTCAAACAAATCTCGTATTAATGAGTTTCATTACAAAAAGAAAAGATTACACTACTTAACTTTGACAATTACACAGATGTATCGCAAGCAAAGGGCGGCATGTGAAGTAATCAAGTTTCTTCAGTATAGACAATCCTGTCGCTCGTATCCAAGTCACTAGTCTTGAAGCTGCTATTAAACTGGCCGCGATCCGTCGATCGCGGTGCGTATGTCCTCTCCACACAGGGACTGGTGATGTCGCATTGTCGTCCTGGAAAGGGATCCGTCAGCGTGCCATTAGCTGACGCTTCTCACAGCAATCTCTTCTCTACCGTTCGCTACTGGTGTGCCGGCTCTTGACTTGACGTGGTAACTCTTAGGATTCTCAAAACATTTCCATTTTGCATCACCTGTCACTACTCGATGGACAAAAGACTTTCTTTTGTATCTGGCGCGCAGTGTTGCACAAGTGGCCTTTCGAACTCCTTGCTTTCATTCCGTTCGCGCGGAACCCATTTTCCTACATTCAGGACCTTGCCCATAGCTTTCAAATGGTTCAAATGGCTCTCAGCACTATGGGACTTAACATCTGAGGTCATCAGTCCTCTAGACTTAGAACTACTTAAACCTAAGGACATCACACACATCCATGGCCGAGGCAGGATTCGAACCTGCAACCGTAGCAGCCGCATGGCTCTGGACTGAAGCTCCTAGAACCGCTCGGCCACCACGGCCGGCGCCATAGCTTTGAACTGAAGAAAACCGGCTTTCTGCGTCACATTCAATTGTTCCACGAGTTCCTCTGGAGTTTGATTATCACCTTTATCCAAAAAGGCATGTGGTTTCCCGCGCTAGTTCTTGCGCTCAGCACTTTTGAATTTTTTGAACCACGCAAAACACCGTGTTTTCTCAAAAGCACATTCACCGAAAGCTTCGACAAGCATTCGATGCGATTCTGCAGCAGTTTTCTTCAAATGATAACAAAAAACCAATGCTGTCCACAAATCGCAGTTAGTAGGCACAAAACTCGACATGTTTACGGGTTTGAAACAGATACCGATCTACGGAAGTGGAGTTACTGTGTGTTAACATTCGTCGTCAGCCGTTACAGGTGTAAGTAGGCTTTTTAGGTTTTTATGTTGGTAACGCCACGTAGCGCTCTGTATGAAAATCACTGGCTATGCTGTGTGCAGTCTGTGGCTGGTTGGCGTTGTTGCAATATTCGCTAGTGTAGTGCTGGGCACTTGGATGGGAACAGCGCGTAGCGTTGCGCAGTTGGAGGTGATCCGCCAGCAGTGGTGGATGTGGGGAGAGAGATGGCAGAATTTTGGACGATTTGGACGTCTGTCCATCGGAAAGAGGAAATTTTTCTGATGGACAGACGTCCAGATCGCTCTCATATATATATATATATATATATATATATATATATATATATATATATATATACACAGGGTGAGTCACCTAACATTACCGCTGGATATATTTCGTAAACCACATCAAATACTGACGAATCGATTCCAGAGATCGAACGTGAGGAAAGGGGCTAGTGTAATTGGTTACTACAAACCATAAAAAAATGCGCGGAAGTACGTTTTTTAACACAAACCTACGTTTTTTTAAATGGAACCCCGTTAGTTTTGTTAGCACATCTGAACAAATACGTAATCAGTGCCGTTTGTTGCATTGTAAAACGTTAATTACATCCGGAGATATTGTAACCTAAAGTTGACGCTTGGGTACCACTCCTCCGCTGTTCGATCGTGTGTATCAGAGAGCACCGAATTACGTAGGGATCCAAAGGGAACGGTGATGGTCCTTAGGTACAGAAGAGACTGGAACAGCACATTACGTCCACATGCTAAGACCTTTTTATTGGTCTTTTTCACTGACGCACATGTACATTACCATGAGGGGTGAGGTACACGTACACACGTGGTTTCCGTTTTCAATTTCGGAGTGGAATAGAGTGTGTCCCGACATGTCAGGCCAATAGATGTTCAATGTGGTGGCCATCATTTGCTGCACACAATTTCAATCTCTGGCATAATGAATGTCGTACACGCCGCAGTACATCTGGTGTAATGTCGCCGCAGGCTGCCACAATACGTTGTTTCATATTCTCTGGGGTTGTAGGCACATCACGGTACACATTCTCCTTTAACGTACCCCACAGAAAGACGTCCAGAGGTGTAATATCAGGAAAACGGGCTGGCCAATTTATGCGTCCCCCACGTCCTATGAAACGCCCGTCGAACATCCTGTTAAGGGTCAGCCTAGTGTCAATTTCGGAATGTGCAGGTGCACCATCATGCTGATACCACATACGTCGACGCGTTTCCAGTGGGACATTTTCGAGCAACGCTAGCAGATCATTCTGTAGAAACGCGATGTATGTTGCAGCTGTTTGGGCCCCTGCAATGAAGTGAGGACAATGTTTCAAGCGTCAACTTTAGGTTACAATAACTCCGGATGTAATTAACATTTTATAGTGCAACAAACGGCACTGATTACGTATTTGTTTATATGTCCAGATGTGCTAACAAAACTAACGTGGTTCCATTTAAAAAAAACGTAGGTTTGTGTTAAAAAACATACTTCCGTGCATTTTTTATGGTTTGTATTAAACAATTACACTAGCCCCTCTCCTCACGTTCGGTCTGTGGAATCGATTCGTCAGTATTTGATGTGGTTTAAGAAACAAATCCAGCGGTAACGTTAGGTGACTCACCCTATATATATATATATATATATATTATTATTATTATTGGTGTTTTGCCCTTAAAGAGCGCATTTAGACTAAACTACATGGCCAGTTCCTTTTGCTGCCTTCCTTGCTGCCCAAACTTCCCTCATTCGCTCGCTGTGTTTCTGTTTCCGGTCCTCTGTCCATGCTTCTTGTCGGCTTCGTGTCTTCGGCTTCATCTTGATTGCCTTTTTGGTTGCCCATATTTCTTTCATCTTCTGGCTGTGATCTTGCTTTCGTTCTTCGGTCCATTTTATGCCTGTTCGTTTGTCGCATTGTATCTCATGTAGTTTACTTTTCTTAATGATGTTTCTGAACTTTATTCTGTCGTTTATTGTGTCTGCTGTTATGTTGAGCTGGTTCAGGTCGTTTTCTACCTCTGCCACCCATTTGTTGTTTCTAGTGGTTACCCAGTCAAAGATCTGTTTGGTCAGCCTGTGTGATGGCATTCTGTATAGGTGTCCATAGAATTGTAGTCTGCGTTTTCTAATCTTTTCTGTGATCGTCTCCGTATGTTTGTACAGTTCCTCTGTAGGTTTCTTGATCCATATTCCATTGTTGTTAGTTGCGCCAAATATTTTCCTAAGTATTTTCCGTTCTACTTTTTCTAATTGTCTGATACGTGTATGCCCTCGGATTAGTGTGGTCTCTGCTGCATATAGTGCCTCGGGGAGCACCACCGTGTCGTAATGGCGTAATTTGGCTTTTTGTGAGATAGACTTCTTGTTGTAATGATTCCACACTACTTTGTATGCCTTGTCCAGTTTAGTCTTTCTTTCTTCATTTGAGTCTCTGTTATGTCCACTCATTTGTAGTGTTTCACCGAGGTATTTGAAGTTTGCTGTTTTGTAAATCGTGCCATACTTTGTGTTCAGAGATGAGAGTTTCTTTGTGCTCATAAACTGTGTCTTTTCGTAAGAGATCTGTAGTCCAGTTTTGGAAGCGATTTCGTGCAGTTTTTCAATAGCGTCTTTTGTTTCCTTTATACCTTTCGTGACAATCGCCAAATCATCTGCAAAAGCCAGGCATTTAATCTGTAGGTTTCCTAATGTTATCCCCTGTTGTGATGTTTCCCATTCTTTTATGACCTTATCTAACACCAGATTGAAAAGGAGAGGTGAGAGGCCATCGCCTTGTCGGACACCTGTGCGAATTTCGAAGGGCTCTGATAGTTCCCCACAGAACTTTACTTTGGAGGTCGTGTTGGTTAAAGTTTGCTCTATGATAGCTCGTGTTTTGTTGTCTACTTTGTATTCTGCTAGAATTTTGAAGAGAGTTTTCCGGTCGATAGAGTCGTACGCCTTTTTGAAGTCAACAAAGGTAATGATCAGGTTCTGTTTGTGTTGTAAAATCATTTTCAGATTCCAAATTTGTTCCGCACAAGACCGCCCTTTACGGAAGCCTGCTTGGTATTCCCCAATCAAGTGGTCGGTTTGGCATTCTAGTCTGTTCAGTAAAGCTTTAGAGAGGATCTTGTATGTGACCGGTAGTAGGGATATTCCTCTGTAGTTGTTCGGGTTAGTCTTGTCACCTTTTTTGTGTAGTGGGTGTATCAGGGCAGTTTTCCAGTCGTCAGGAATTTTCATGGTTTTCCAGATGTCTTCCAAGATCCTGTGGATGTCTTTGGTGAGTTCTGGGTCTTGTAACTTCCAGATTTCCGCGATGATGCCATCTTCTCCTGGTGCTCTACGAATCTTGAGTGACTTTATTATTTCTTTAACTTCTTCTAGAGTTGGAGGTTCACTATCTGGATTGTATGTGCTCGTTTCTGTCATCATTTCTTCCATGGGGGGGTCCGTGTTGAGCAGTTTTTCAAAGTACTTTGCCAGAATGTCACAATTGTTTTTGGTATTGGTTTCTAGGGTTCCATCCGGTCTTCTGAAGCACAAGTTGGGTGGTTGATATCCAGTCATATTTTCTCTGAACGTTCTGTAGAAGTTTCTTGTATTGTTCTTCATGAAGTCCGATTCGATCTCTGTCAGTCGCCGTTTGTCATACTGTCGTTTTTCACTGCGAATGATTTTGCTTGATTGCTTCTGTGTTTTCAAGAAGTTCATCCAATTCTCTTGGGATTTATGGCAACTAAATTTTTTCCATGCACTGATTCGTTGGTCAATAGCTTGGTCACATGTGTGGTTCCACCAACGGTGTTTCCGTGTTCGTGGTGCTTGTGCTAGTTTCATGGCCTCTCGGATTCTTCGTGAAAGTTGTGTCCAGTCTGTCGTTTTCTCCATTTTAATTTTGTGTAATATTTGTGTCTGGTTTAAAGTAACGTATTCTGGATCTGGTCTAACAATTTTGTTCTTCTGGAGCTTTTTCTTGGGCAAAAGACGAATCCTGATCTGTAGTAGGTGGTGGTCTGAGTCGAAGTAGCCTTTACGGGTGACTATGTTCAAAATTTCTTTTTGTGAGTCTTTCTGCACTATTACGTGGTCGATTTGTAGTTCTTGCTTTCCGCTGGGGAATTTCCATGTGGTAAGTTTTCGTGTTGGTTTCTTGAATTTTGTTGACATAATGGCGAGGTCGTGGCTTTTGCAAAAGTCTATCAGATGTTTTCCGTTTTTGTTGGTGTCCTTGTGTGGAGTATGTTTTCCTGTGATATGTCTGTATATATTTTCTTTTCCGAGTTTGGCGTTGAAGTCTCCCAGTATTATTTTGACTCTATGTGCAGGAATTTTTCTGATAGTTTCTTCCATTGTCGTCCAGAAGTCATCAATTTCGTCCGGGTTTTTCCTGTTGTAGTCATTAGTTGGTGCATGTGCGTTGATTATTGTGTAGGATTTATTGGCTGATTTCACTGTGATGATGCTGATTCTTTCGTTTGGTGACGAAAAGTCGATTATGCTGTCCGTGATGGACCTGTGTACTGCAAATCCTGTGCCAAAAAGCCTTAGGTTTTTCAGTTGTCTCGATGGTTTTCCTTTGTATATTCTGAAATTCTCCGTGTTGAAATGGTCTTCGTCTGTGAATCGTGTTTCTTGCAGTGCACATATTTTGATTTGAAATTTTTCGAGAGTGTCTGTCAGTTGTTTCATCTTTCCTGTCTTCATCAGTGTGTTCACGTTGAGTGTGCCGATGTAGTGTCTGCGTTTGGTCTTGAGGGAGTTTGAGAAGCTCCGATTCTTCTCTTGATGTCCGTGAGCCCCCGGAATCCGATGCTCACGACAATCCCAGTCTATTGACTGGGGCCCGGGGTAATGAGATTTTTCTCGTTGTACCATCATGATGTTCAGTAGTTGGATGTATGGCATGCTGCCGAGTACAACCTGACTTTCCAGATCAGGAGGTTGGTTGAGGCCGCCACTGACATGTGGAGCATGTCATATATATATATGATAACTTTTGATCACTATACATTGTTTGTTCTCTATCAAAATCTTTCATTTGCTAACTATACCTATCAGTAGTTAGTGCCTCTAGTAGTTCGAATCTTTTACTTAGCTTGCAGTTGTGGCGCTCGCTGTATTACAGTAGTTCGAGTAACGAAGATTTTTGTGAGGTAAGTGATTCGTGAAAGGTATAGGTTATTGTTAGTTTGTAGGGATTATTGAAAGTCAGATTGCGTTGCGCTAAAAATATTGTGTGTCAGTTTATTGATGATCAGAATAAGTAAAGAGAGAAATGTTGAGTACGTTCAATTTTGCTCAGCTGTTTGAAAATCAAATAACGTAAGAGGTTTACCAGCACAATAATTCACAAATTTTTCTAAGGTGATGTTTCACCGGAAGCAGATGCCGCTGAGACCAGCTCATTGTAAATAAGTATTTAGTAGCTGTATTACGCGTTTATTACCTTATAAATAAATAAAAATCTTTTTTATTTTAAATTCAGTGCATTAGTATTTGTAAAATGAGTCTTTCACACAGCGTTCATTAAAAAATGACGACCATGCCACTTGGGAACTGTGGAATGGTACATTAGCTTATTTGTTTGAGTTGTAAATATTTGTCATGTATTGTTGTTTTTCTGACATGTTCTACATCCTGGAGGACCTCCTCACTACGGATCAATTGGAATGAAAGTAAATCTAATCTAATCTAATCTAATATAATATAATCTCACGGGACCTACACCTACTGCTAGCACCATCTGCAGGGAAATTCCGGTTTCATACTTCTACACTTTGGTAGCTCCACAACTAACTATTGGATCCCTGATAAGCGGAATCAGTGATGTGTTTCGTTCCAAAGACGGACAAGCAAGCTATTAAACAGGTGGTCGTAATATTTTGGCGTAACAGTGTACACTTTATACACAGCGTCATCAGATTATTGCCTAACATGATTCAACATTATGCACAATTTAAATGTAAACGCATAGACTCACTCCGCAAACTTTTGTTGTATAACTGCTAAACGAATGGTCAGTGCACTGGGAGAAGGAAAAAGCCATTGTGGTGATGATGATGATGTTGGTTTGTGCAGCGCTCAACATCGTGATCATCAGCGCCCGTACAAGTTCCCAGTCTGCCCATGGCCAGTCTCGCCACGTCTCCAATGATGATGGGATGATGAGGACAACACAAACACGCAGTCCCCGGGTGGAGAAAATCCCCGACCCGGCCGGGAATCGAATTCGCGGCCCCGTGATCCAGAGGCAGCAACCTTAGCCACTCTGCCACGAGTTGCGGACAAAAGCCGAGAGACTGATCAAGCGAGGTGCGGAATGTGGGACGAATGGGCTCGAACCGGCTGGCCAGAGTGAAAGCAGTTTAGCAGAAACTAAACTAAACTACAGGAAATGCTTTTTTTTATTCCAGTCTATGATCACAAATGAATTCTTTAGACGATGACCGGTTTCAGTCTGTAATGACCATCCTCAGATCTAAAATATATAAATATATACAACTAGTGAGCAGTGTGTCTTTTAACATAAAACAGCAATATGTATCACAATATACTGTCATCCCACCAGGGAAATGAACAGATAAAATATGCTATAACGTAACTTTTTTACACCATGTCCTAAAGTGATACGGCCATAATGGCATCGTCAAAACATGTAATCAGCATATCATCGTCACATAGATTTGAAATATGGTGTAGAATAGGCCACATCGTCCACACGGTGATTATGGCCAACTAGCTACTGAGGTACAGTAGCATCCAGAAACCTGTTCGCCTACACCCTCCCTAGATGTCGCTACTGTGGGCTTGCTTATACGTAGTCATCATTTACGCAAAAACATAATCTGATAAAAGCACATTAGATAAAAGGCATGTAGCAGACTTATTAAAATTGATGACTATCATAGAAATAATTAATATAGCGTAATACATTGCCTACTCATGGAATGTATAGCCAAACTATATAATTTTATTTGTTGAATGCTTATATGTTGTTTAAAAGTTTTCTGTGGGAGACATGTCACGATGTATGTTAAGCCCTCTAGTCGTTAAGTTCTTACGATCGGTGCGAGCCTAAACAAGATCCTAGCGGCCGACCCAACAGAGGGCGCTGATCATTGATCTGTCTCTTTTCAGCTGTCATATAGACATTTTATCTTTCATAAGTAATTTATAGGTTGCCACAGGCAATGTATTACGCTATATTAATTGTTGACCGTAAATTCACCACAAAAAAGGGTCGGACCTATAATCTTCATATATTTTCTTTTAATAATTTTGCGTGGGTAACTGCAGTAATCTTTTAATGTATCACAATTGGTTTCTATGATAGTCATCAATTTTAATAAGTCTGCGACATGCATTTTATCTAATGTGCTTTTATCAGATTATGTTTTTGCGTAAATGATGACTACGTATAAGCAAGCCCACACTACCGACATCTAGGGAGGGTGTAGGCAAACAGGTTTCTGGATGCTACTGTACCTCAGTAGCTAGTTGGCACTAATCACCGTGTGGACGATGTGGCCTATTCTACACCATATTTTAAATCTATGTGACGATGCTATGCTGATTATATTTACATGTTTTGACGATGCCATTATGGCCTTATCACTTTAGGACAGGGTGTAAAAAAGGTACGGTGTACCATATTTTATCTGTACATTTCCCTGGTGTATGACAGTATATTGTGATACATATTGCTGTTTTATGTTAAACGACACACTGCTCACTAGATGTATATATTTAAATATTTTAGATCTGAAGATGGTCATTACAGACTGAAACCGATCATCGTCTAAAGAATTCATTCGTGATCAGAGCCTGGAATAAAAAAGCATCTCTAAATATAATTATTGTCAAATACAGTTCACAAAAGTTCTAGCTTCGTCAGAACTGCAGTGCAGATGGGTGTGGTGTGCATGTACCACATCATGTCATTACTATGACAGATCAGTGCCCTCGGTCCTGTATAGAGCGAGTGTCGGCAGTTGGCAAGGCTCTGGTGACCTTGGTCACCTGCCACGTCAGTGCTCTTAAAGTTCGAAACATGCTGAGCTGAGGTGGACTCTGCTACTTTGGTCCAGAATGACGGCTATCGTACAGAGACGCCACGGTTAAGCACCATGTATCGACTAACACTACAGCAGGTGAAACTTCCAGGCAGATGAAAACTGTGTGCCGGACCGTGACTCGAACTCGGGACCTTTGCCTTTCGCGGGCAAGTGCTCTACCAATTGAGCCCCTCAAGCACGACTCATGCCCCGTGCTCACAGCTTTACTTCTGCCAGTACCTCGCCTCCTACCTTCCAACCTTGGTAGAGCACTTGCCCGCGAAAGGTAAAGGTCCCGAGTTCGAGTCTCGGTCCGGCACACAGTTTTAATCTGCCAGGAAGTTTCATATCAGCGCACACTCCGATGCAGAGTGAAAAACTCATTCTGAGTACAGCAGGTGTTCACAAGCCGGCCAAGAGGCTGTATGGACGCAAGGCTACTAGTCGGGGCAAAGAAGGCGATTTGTAGAACATCCACGATGATCCAGTGGAGGAGGAGGTCTGACCATCCACCAGTCTTCTCACCCACAGCAGCGCTGGAGTCAGCAGGCAGGCAGCATAGAACTGCCCTTCATGGTTACACGAAAATTTGGTCTGCCATTCTCTCTGGAGCCGTCCGCAGCCCGTGGTCTCGCGGTCGCGTTCTCGCTTCCCGAGCACGGGGTCCCGGGTTCGATTCCCGGCGGGGTCAGGGATTTTCACCTGCCTCGAGATGACTGGGTGTTTGTGCTGTCCTCATCATTTCATCATCATCCATGAAAGTGGCGAGTTTGGACTGAGCAAAGGTTGGGAATTTGTAGGGTCGCGGATAACCGCGCAGTTGAGCGCCCCACAAACCAAAAACTCATCATCATCTCTGGAGCCGAGCCCCCATTTATGACGCACTGTCTGTGAGTACATAACCGTATTTGTGCCCATTTTATCAGATCTGTCTGCGCTCCTTGCCTTGCTGCCCTAATTTTCAGTAATTATTCTACGTCATCGGACAGCTTTTCTCTTGACATTTAACTGTACCAGGGCTCCAAATGGTTCAAACGGCTGTAAGCACTGTGGGACTTGACATCTGAGCCCATCAGTCCCCTAGAACTTAGAACTACTTAAACCTAACCAACCTAAGGACATCACATACATCCATGCGCGAGGCAGGATTCGAACCTGCGACCGTAGCGGTCGCGCGGTTCCAAACTGCAGCGCCTAGAACGGCACGGCCACTCCGGCCGGCTGCAGCTATTCCGCGCTCGCTGTGATTCATGAGCCTGAGCGGCTGGTCCGCTCTCCCGGAACGGTCGCGGCGTTCCGACACGGCGGCCGGTTTCCATTTTCAGCCGGGGTTTCGCGGAACGCACACGCTTTTGTTTATCTCGCTATCTCGGGCCGCTCAGTTTTTGGCGCGGCGGCTACGTGACCGTGGCAGCGCGCCGCCCGTGACCTCTGCCCCCGGGGACGGCAGCCGTGACTCGCGGGCGGCGCTAGTGACGCGCAGGCGACACGTCACCGAGGTGGGCGTGGCCTGCACGGCGGCTCGGCCGTGCTTCCCCACGCCGTGACTTCCCCCCCGGACCTGGGACTGCCCCACTTGCAGCAGACCACACTTACGTGCACCTGATGCAGCCGGAAAATTTGACTCGCAATACTGACTTGGCAGGGTTGGAAAACTACACACCACGTTCCAGCGTTGTGACTTGGCAAGGCAGCCAAGCCACTATGATTGGTAGCCGAAAGACACGCGTTAAGCTCACGCAGGCTGGCGTGAGGTCGGGAACATTTAAGGGGATTGAGACTGGCAAATAAAGTACGTAGCTGTTGGAATACTTAACTTTAATCCATAATTGGTGAACATCGGTCTGACGGTACATGCGTCACAAGATAAATAGCAAATGAGAATGGCGCCTTGCTAGGTCGTAGCAAATGACGTAGCTGAAGGCTATGCTAACTATCGTCTGACCGAGCGAGGTGGCGCAGTGGTTAGACACTGGACTCGCATTCGGGAGGACGACGGTTCAATCCCGGGTCCGGCCATCCTGATTTAGGTTTTCCGTGATTTCCCTAAATCGCTCCAGGCAAATGCCGGGATGGTTCCTTTCAAAGGGCACGGCCGACTTCCTTGCCCGTCCTTCCCTAATCCGATGAGACCGATGACCTCGCTGTCTGGTCTCCTTCCCCGAAACAACCAACCAACCAACTATCGTCTCGGCAAATGAGAGCGTAATTTGTCAGTGAACCATCTCTAGCAAAGTAGGCTGTACAACTGGGGCGAGTGCTAGGAAGTGTCTCTAGACCTGCCGTGTGGCGGCGCTCGGTCTGCAATCACTGACAGTGGCGACACGCGGGTCCGTCGTATACTAACGGACCGCGGCCGATTTAAAGGCTACCACCGAGCAAGTGTGGTGTCTGGCGGTGACACCACATGCAGAATTAAAGGTTCGTTACTCCTTTACCACAGTTTCGAGGAATATAAATTTGACTTCTTCAGAAGGAAACTGGACGTATTGAACATCTTGGTTCAAATGGTTCAAATGGCTCTGAGCACTATGGGACTTAACATCTATGGTCATCAGTCCCCTAGAACTTAGAACTACTTAAACCTAACTAACGTAAGGACAGCACACAACACCCAGCCATCACGAGGCAGAGAAATCCCTGACCCCGGCGGGAATCGAACCCGGGAACCCGGGCGTGGGAAGCGAGAACGCTACCGCACGACCACGAGATGCGGGCTTGAACATCTTAATACACATACACTCACGAGCCAAAGAAACTGGTACACCTGCCTAATATCGTGTAGGGCCATCGGGAGCATGCAGAAGCGCCGCAACACGCCGTAGCATGGAGTCGAGTAATGTCCCAAGTAATGCTGGAGGAAATTAACACCGTGAACCTTGCAGGGCTCTCCATAAATCCGTAAGAGTACGAGGTGTTGATCTCTTCTGAACAGCACGTTGCAAGGCATTCCAGATATGCTCAACAATATTCATGTCTGAGGAGTTTCGTGGCCAGCAGAAGTGTTTCAGAAGAGTGTTCCTGGAGCCACTCTGCAGCAATTCTGGACGTCTGGGGTCTCGCATTGTCCTCCTGGAATTGCCCAAGTCCATCAGAATGCAGAATGGACAGGAATGATTGCAGGTGATGGTACAGGATGCTTACGAATATGTCACGTGTCATAGTCATATTGTAAGTAGGCTGTTTAGGTTTTTGTATTGGTAACGCCATGTAGCGCTCTGTATGAAAATCACTGGCTGTGTTGTGTGGAGCCTCTGCCTGGTTGGCATTGTTGTAATATTCGCTATTGTAGTGTTGGGCAGCTGGATGTGAACAGCGCGTAGCGTTGCGCAGTTGGAGGTGAGCCTCCAGCAGAGGTGGATGTGGGGAGAGAAATGGCGGAGTTTTGAGAGCGGACGACCTGGACGTGTGTCCATCAGAGACAGTAAATTTGTAAGACTGGATGTCATGAACTGATACATATATTATGACTTTTGAACACTATTAAGGTAAATACATTGCTTGTTCTCTATCAAAATCTTTCATTTGCTAACTATGCCTATCAGTAGTTAGGGCCTTCAGTAGTTTCAATCTTTTATTTAGCTGGCAGTTGTGGCGGTCGCTGTATTGCAGTAGTACGAGTAACGAAGATGTTTGTGAGGTAAGTGATTCGTGAAAGGTATAGGTTATTGTTAGTCAGGGCTATTCTTTTGTAGGGATATTGAAAGTCAGATTGCGTTGCGCTAAAAAAAAATTGTGTGTCAGTTTAAGCACAGTCATTTATAATTTTTCTAAGGGGACGTTTCAGTATGTAGACGTGTCAGGGCTCCCGTGTCACTCCAAATGCAAACGCCCCACACCATTACAGGGCATCGACCATCTTGAACAGTCTCCTGCTGACATGCAGGGTCCACAGATTCATGAGGTTGTACACGTCCAGCTGCTGGATACAATTTGAAAAACGAGACGTCCTACCAGGTGTTGTGTTGGCAAATGTGCCAACACCTTGTAGATAGAGGAGGCCTAAATGCACGCTATAATCTAACGCAGACGGGCGTGAGGTCTGGAACAGGATACTTAATGAATGCTATAAAGAAAAGTACGTAGCTGCGGTTATACTTAACTTTTAATCCATCATTTGTATACAGCGTTCTTGATGATACAAGTGAGACTCTCTATAGAAATGATTAATGGCGCCTTGCTAGGTCGTAGCCATGGACTTAGCTGAAGGCTATTCTAACTATCTCTCGGCAAATGAGAGAAAGGCTTCGTCAGTGTAGTCGCTAGCAACGTCGGCTGTACAACTGGGACGAGTCCTAGTACGTCTCTCTAGACCTGCCGTGTGGTGGCGCTCGGTCTGCAATTACTGACAGTGGCGACACGCGGGTCCGACATGTACTAATGTACCGCGGCCGATTTAAAGCTACCACCTAGCAAGTGTGGTGTCTGGCGGTGACACCACACCAGGCAACATGTTTCCAGTCGTCAACATTCCAATTTCGATGTTGACGGGCCGAGGCGAGGCGTAAGGCTTTGTGTCGTGCAGCCGTCAAGGTTACACGAGTGGGCCTTCGGCTCCGAAAGTCCATATCGATGATGTTTCGTTGAATGGTTCGCACTCTGATGTTTGCTGCATTCAAATCTCCAGCAATATGCGTAAGTGTAGCGCGTCTGTCACACTGAATTCTCTCCAGTCGTCGTTGGTGCCGATCTTCCAGGAGCTTTTTCAGCCGCAGCGATGTCGGAGATTTGATGTTTTACCGGATTCCTGATATTGAGGGTACACTCGTCAAATGGTCATAAAGCAAAATCCCCACTTCATCGCTACCTTGCAGATGGTGTGTCCCATCGCTCGTGAGCCGATTGTAACACCACGTTCAAACTCACTTAAATCTTGATAGCCTGTCATTGTAGCAGCAGTAGCCTATCAAACAACTGCGCCAGACACTTGTCGTCTTATATAGGAGTTGCCGACGGCAGCGCCGTATTCTACCTGTTCACACATCTCTGTATTTGAATACGCATGCCTATACCAGTTTCTTTTGCGCTTCATTGAAATTAGAAATATCATCGTCATCATCATCATCATCATCATCATCATTTAAGACTGATTATGCCTTTTAGCGTTCAGTCTGAAGCATAGCCCCCCTTATACAGTTCCTCCATGATCCCCCTATTCAGTGCTAACATTGGTGCCTCTTCTGATGTTAAACCTATTACTTCAAAATCATTCTTAACCGAATCCAGGTGCCTTCTCCTCGGTCTGCCCCGACTCCTCCTACCCTCTACTGCTGAATCCATGAGTCTCTTGGGTAACCTTGCTTCTCCCATGCGTGTAACATGACCCCACCATCTAAGCCTGTTCGCCCTGACTGCTACATCTATAAGAGTTCATTTAGAAATGTCAACTAGAGAAAAAAAAACAAATTCGATAAACATGTGAAGCATGCATATTATTTTGGTCAATCTGTAAATTCTGTTTCTTCATCTACATCTGCATGGATACACTACAAATCACACTTAACTGCCTGGCAGAAGACTCTTCGAACCACTTTCACAAAAATTCTCTGTTATTCCACTCTCGAATAGCGTGCGGAGAAAACGAACGTCTAAATTTTTTCATGCTAGTTCTGATTTCCCTGTTTTTATTATGATCATCGTTTCTCCCCGCGTAAGTTGGCATTAACAAAATATTTTCGTATTCCGAGGAAAAAGTTGGTGATTGAAATTTCATGACAAGATTCCACCCCAACGAGAAACGCCTTTACAGGGTTATTCTAAATGATGGACACATTTTCAAAAATTCGGATGTATTCAAGTACAAATCCGATGATTCAAAAATGGTTCACATGCCTCTGAGCACTATGGGACTGAGGTCATCAGTCGCCTAGAACTTAGAACTACTTAAACCTAACTAACCTAAGGACATCACACACATCAATGGCCGAGGCAGAATTCGAACCTGCGGCCGTAGCAGTCGCACGGTTCCGGACTGAAGCGCCTAGAACCGCTCGGCCACCACGGCCGGCATACAAATTCGAATTGAACAAGATTTGTAGCAATACAATGAGGAAGTTTCAAAGTTTTTGGCGGCCTGTAGAGTTCGCTTGGCAATAGGGCCGTCATTCCGTTTCACTGTCAATTGTGAGTGAGATGGTGTCTGTGGAACACAAGGTTTTCTGCGTTCTTGAATTCGCGAAAAGTGCAGCGGCCGTTTCGTACCAAATTCGGTATTCAACCACCAGCTCGGAAAAGCATTATCCGTTGGTTTAAACAATTTTAACAGACTGGAAGTGTGTGCAAAGGAAAAAAGCACTGGCCGACCGCGTGTGTCAGAGTATGATGTCCGACGGACTCAGGGTAGTTTCCTGCGCACTCCCAGTAAGTTTACAAATACAGCCAGTCGAGAACCCGTAATACCCCAACCAACTGTATGGAAAGTTCCGAAAAGGCGTTCGCTGTACAAGTCCTACCGATTACAACTTGTAGAGAAGCGTCTCGCATTTTGTGGTTATGTGCTAGCAAAGACGGAGGATGACGCATTTGTACAGCGTGCAATTTTTAGCGGTGAAGCGACGTTCCACCTCAGTGGAAAAGTCGACAATGTGCGCATACGGGGTCTGGAAAATCCACGTTCACCATTACAACACGAAAGAGACTCACCGAAGATCAACGTGTTCTGTGCAATTTTGTCATATGATGACATGTTGGAGACCGTGGCTGTTTTTGAAGATAAATGTTGATGGTGTTAGGACAGCAACCAGCCACAAATTTACTTTGAGTTCCTTTATTCAAAGGAAACCGTTACCGGTTTCGAATCGTTGCGATTCATCATCACACGGTTTACACGCTTTCTTTCTGACATTTGGTGTGTTTTTTATAGATTAATTGTCCTAAAATATAAATAAAACATAATTACAAACACGCCACACACAGATGGTTGCGTTGCAGATTTTCGTTGCATGTGACTTACGTGAAACGTCGGTTTCGAGTGATTGTTTCCATAACGTTCATCCAATCGACGTAAATGCATTTCCACTGCATCCTCGTTGTTGCAGACGTAATAGTTCTCACTGTACACTTTAGATTTGTCGCTGAGATCATTCCAACCACGCACCACATGTTTTGGCACATACAAAGAGTTTACAAACATATGGGTGTCACAGATACTATGATATATCGTAACATTTGACAATGATGTCGTATGTTTGGAAAGGATCATATATTCTTTTACAAAACTGTAATGTCTTTTACATTAGTACAGAGAGATTGAATTTTTTTATATATATCTGTTATTGCTAATTTAATTATAAAGATTTTTATATATATTTAGAACTGTATTTTAGGACAATTATTCTATAAAAAACACACCAAATGTCAGAAAGAAAGCGTGTAAACCGTCTGATGATGAATCGCAACGATTCGAAACCGGTAACGGTTTCCTGTGAATAAAGGAACTCAAAGTAAATTTGTGGCTGGTTGCTGTCCTAACACCATCAAAAGTGTTCTGTGCCGTATCCCGTACAAAGGTTTACGGACCATTTTTCTTTGCGGAAAGAACTATAACGGGAATCACGTACCTGGACATGTTGGAAGAATGGCTGTTCCCTCAAGTTATGGAAGATTGCCAGGACTACATTTTCCAGCAGGTTGGAGCTCCGCCCCATTGGCACCGTGATGTACGAGGCTTTTCCTCAGCGCTGGATCGCTCGCAGGGGACTTGAGGACCTGACTCTGCACTTCTGGCCACCGAGATTTCCTAATCTCACACCCTGCGACTATTTCTTATGGGATTATTTGAAGGAAGCTGTTTACTTCCCACCTCTACGGACCAATCTGAACGGTCTGCAGAGCCGGATCACTGCTGCCGAGCACTCAGTAACAGCGGATACGCTTTCGCGTGTGTGGGGCGAGTTTGCTACTGTGTCACAGTTTGTCGTGCAGCCAACGGTACGCACATAGAAAATTCATATAATTTAACACATTTCTAATTAATAAACATTTATTAAAAACTAATCAATTTCAAATTATTACAAATTATTAAATTTATATCAAACATTATGATAAAAACCTTTGAAACTTCCTCTTTCCATTGGTATAAAGCTTGTTCATTTTGGATTTGTACTTGAACCATGGACCTTGCCGTTGGTGGGGAGGCTAGCGTGCCTCAGCGATACAGATAGCCGTACCGTAGGTGCAACCACAACGGAGGGGTATCTGTTGAGAGGCCAGACAAACGTGTGGTTCCTGAAGAGGGGCAGCAGCCTTTTCAGTAGTTGCAAGGGCAACAGTCTGGATGATTGACTGATCTGGCCTTGTAACAATAACCAAAACGGCCTTGCTGTGCTGGTACTGCGAACGGCTGAAAGCAAGGGGAAACTACGGCCGTAATTTTTCCGGAGGGCATGCAGCTTTACTGTATGATTAAATGATGATGGCGTCCTCTTGGGTAAAATATTCCGGAGGTAAAATAGTCCCCCATTCGGATCTCCGGGCGGGGACTACTCAAGAGGATGTCGTTACCAAGAGAAAGAAAACTGGCGTTCTACGGATCGGAGCGTGGAATGTCAGATCCCTTAATCGGGCAGGTAGGTTAGAAAATTTAAAAAGGGAAATGGATAGGTTAAAGTTAGATATAGTGGGAATTAGTGAAGTTCGGTGGCAGGAGGAACAAGACTTCTGGTCAGGTGACTACAGGGTTATAAACACAAAGTCAAATAGGGGTAATGCAGGAGTAGGTTTAATAATGAATAGGAAAACAGGAGTGCGGGTAAGCTACTACAAACAGCATAGTGAACGCATTATTGTGGCCAAGATAGATACGAAGCCCACACCTACGACAGTAGTACAAGTTTATATGCCAACTAGCTCTGCTGACGACGAAGAAATTGAAGAAATGTATGATGAAATAAAAGAAATTATTCAGATAGTGAAGGGAGACGAAAATTTAATAGTCATGGGTGACTGGAATTCGAGTGTAGGAAAAGGGAGAGAAGGAAACGTAGTAGGTGAATATGGATTGGGGCTAAGAAATGAAAGAGGGAGCCGCCTGGTAGAATTTTGCACAGAGCACAACTTAATCATAGCTAACACTTGGTTTAAGAATCATGATAGAAGGTTGTATACATGGAAGAACCCTGGAGATACTAAAAGGTATCAGATAGATTATATAATGGTAAGACAGAGATTTAGGAACCAGGTTTTAAATTGTAAGACATTTCCAGGGGCAGATGTGGACTCTGACCACAATCTGTTGGTTATGACCTGTAGATTAAAACTGAAGAAACTGCAAAAAGGTGGGAATTTAAGGAGATGGGACCTGGATAAACTGAAAGAACCATAGGTTGTACAGAGTTTCAGGGAGAGCATAAGCGAACAATTGACAGGAATGGGGGAAAGAAATACAGTAGAAGAAGAATGGGTAGCTTTGAGGGATGAAGTAGTGAAGGCAGTAGAGGATCAAGTAGGTAAAAAGACGAGGGCTAGTAGACATCCTTGGGTAACAGAAGAAATATTGAATTTAATTGATGAAAGGAGAAAATATAAAAATGCAGTAAGTGAAGCAGGCAAAAAGGAATACAAACGTCTCAAAAATGAGATCGACAGGAAGCGCAAAATGGCTAAGCAGGGATGGCTAGAGGACAAATGTAAGGATGTAGAGGTTTATCTCACTAGGGGTAAGATAGATACTGCCTACAGGAAAATTAAAGAGACCTTTGGAGATAAGAGAACCACTTGTATGAACATCAAGAGCTCAGATGGAAACCCAGTTCTAAGCAAAGAAGGGAAAGCAGAAAGGTGGAAGGAGTATATAGGGCGATGAACTTGAGGACAATATTATGGAAATGGAAGAGGATGTAGATGAAGACGAAATGGGAGATACGATACTGCGTGAAGAGTTTGACAGAGCACTGAAAGACCTGAGTCGAAACAAGGCCCCCGGAGTAGACAACATTCCATTGGAACTACTGACGGCCTTGGGAGAGCCAGTCCTGACAAAACTCTACCATCTGGTGAGCAAGATGTATGAAACACGCGAAATACCCTCAGACTTCAAGAAGAATATAATAATTCCAATCCCAAAGAAAGCAGGTGTTGACAGATGTGAAAATTACCGAACTATCAGTTTAATAAGTCACAGCTGCAAAATACTAACGCGAATTCTTTACAGACGAATGGAAAAACTGGTAGAAGCCGACCTCGGGGAAGATCAGTTTGGATTCCGTAGAAATGTTGGAACACGTGAGGCAATACTGACCTTACGACTTATCTTAGAAGAAAGATTAAGGAAAGGCAAACGTACGTTTCTAGCATTTGTAGACTTAGAGAAAGCTTTTGACAATGTTGACTGGAATACTTTCTTTCAAATTCTAAAGGTGGCAGGGGTAAAATACAGGGAGCGAAAGGATATTTACAATTTGTACAGAAACCAGATGGCAGTTATAAGAGTCGAGGGACATGAAAGGGAAGCAGTTGTTGGGAAGGGAGTAAGACAGGGTTGTAGCCTCTCCCCGATGTTATTCAATCTGTATATTGAACAAGCAGTAAAGGAAACAAAAGAAAAATTCGGAGTAGGTATTAAAATCCATGGAGAAGAAATAAAAACTTTGAGGTTCGCCGATGACATTGTAATTCTGTCAGAGACAGCAAAGGACTTGGAAGAGCAGTTGAATGGAATGGATGGTGTCTTGAAGGGAGGATATAAGATGAACATCAACAAAAGCAAAACGTGGATAATGGAATGTAGTCGAATTAAGTCGGGTGATGTTGAGGGTATTAGATTAGGAAATGAGACACTTAAAGTAGTAAAGGAGTATTGCTATTTGGGGAGCAAAATAACTGATGATGGTCGAAGTAGAGAGGATATAAAATGTAGACTGGCAATGGCAAGGAAGCGTTTCTGAAGAAGAGAAATTTGTTAACATCGAGTATAGATTTAAGTGTCAGGAAGTCATTTCTGAAAGTATTTGTATGGAGTGTAGCCATGTATGGAAGTGAAACATGGACGGTAAATAGTTTGGACAAGAAGAGAATAGAATCTTTCGAAATGTGGTGCTACAGAAGAATGCTGAAGATTAGATGGGTAGATCACATAACTAATGAGGAAGTATTGAATAGGATTGGGGAGAAGAGAAGTTTGTGGCACAACTTGACCAGAAGAAGGGATCGGTTGGTAGGACATGTTCTGAGGCATCAAGGGATCACCACTTTAGTATTGGAGGGCAGCGTGGAGGGTAAAAATCGTAGGGGGAGACCAAGAGATGAATACACTAAGCAGATTCAGAAGGATGTAGGTTGCAGTAGGTACTGGGAGATGAAGAAGCTTGCACAGGATAGAGTAGCATGGAGAGATGCATCAAACCAGTCTCAGGACTGAAGACCATAACAACAACAACTTGAATAAAGACGAAGTTTTGGAAATGGGCCCATCACTTAGAACAACCCTGTATTTTAATGATGCCCACCCGAGATCCTGTGTCTTGAAAGTGAGACTCTCTCCCTTAATTCACGATTATACAAAACGTGCTGCTCTCCCTTAAACTTTCTCTATGTACTTCGTTAATCCTATCTGGTAAGAATGCCTGACCGCGGAACAGCACTCCAAAAGAAGGCGGACAAGCGTAGTGTAGGCAGTGTCTTTAGTATACAGGGTGGTCCATTGGTAGTGACCGGGCCAAATATCTCACGAAATAAGCATCAAACGAAAAAACTACAATGAACGAAACTCGTCTAGCTTGAAGGGGGAAACCAAATGGCGCTATGGTTGGCCCGCTAGATGGCGCTGCCATAGGTCCAACGGATATCAACTCCGTTTTTTTAAAGTAGGAAACCCCATTTTTTATTACGTATTTCTGTAGTACGTAAAGAAATATGAATGTTTTAGTTGGGCCACATTTTTCGCTTTGTGATAGATGGCGCTGTAAGTCACAAACTTATAAGTACGTGGTATCACAAAACATTCCGCCAGTGCGGACGATATTTGCTTCGTGATACATTACCGGTGCTAAAATGGACCATTTAAAAATTGCGGAAAAGGTCGAGATCGTGTTGATGTATGGCTATTGTGATCAAAATGCCCAACGGGCGTGTGTTATGTATGCTGCTCGGTATCCTGGACGACATCATCCAAGTGTCCGGATCGTTCGCCGGATAGTTACGTTATTTAAGGAAAAAGGAATTGTTCAGCCACATGTGAAACGTAAACCACGACCTGCAACAAATGATGATGCCCCAGTAGGTGTTTTAGCTGCTGTCGCGACTAATCCGCTCATCAGTAGCAGACAAATTGCGCGAGAATCGGGCATGTCAAAAACGTCGGTGTTGAGAATGCTACATCAACATCGATTGCACCCGTACCATATTTCTACCCACCAGGAATTGCATGGTGACGACTTTGAGAGTCGTGTACAGTTCTTTCACTGCTCACAAGAGAAATTACGGGACGATGACAGATTTTTTGCACGCGTTCTATTTAGCGACGAAGCGTCATTCACCAACAGCGGTAACGTAAACCGGCATAATATGTACTATTGGGCAACGGGAAATCCACGATGGCTGCGACAAGTGCAACATCAGCGATCTTGGCGGGTTAATATATGGTGCGGCATTATGGGAGGAAGGATAATTGGCCCCCATTTTACCTATGACAATCTAAATAGTGCAACGTATGCCGATTTCCTACGTAATGTTCTACCGATGTTACTGCAAGATGATTCACTGCATGACAGAATGGCGATGTACTTCCAACATTATGGATGTCCGGCACATAGCTCACGTGCAGTTGAAGCGGTATTGAATATCATATTTCGTGACAGGTGGATTCGTCGTCGAAGCACCACACCATGGCCCGCACGTTTACTGTATCTGACGTCCCCATATTTCTTTCTGTAGGGAAAGTTGTAGGATATTTGCTATCGTGATCCACCGACAACGCCTGACAACATGCGTCAGCGCATTGTCAATGTATGTGCGAACATTACGGAAGGCGAATTACTTGCTGTTGAGAGGAATGTCGTTACACGTATTGCCAAATGCATTGAGGTTGACGGACATCATTTTGAGGATTTGTTGCATTAATGTGGTATTTACAGGTAATCACGCTGTAACAGCATGCGTCCTCAGAAATGATAAGTTCACAAAGGTACATGTTTCACATTGGAACAACCGAAAATAAATGTGGAAACGTACCTACGTTATGTGTATTAATTTAAAAAAGCTACCTGTTACCAACTGTTTGTCTAAAATTGTGAGCCATATGTTTGTGACTATTACAGCGCCATCTATCACAAAGCGAAAAAAGTGGACCAACTAAGAAATTCATATTTCTTTACGTAATACACGAATATGTAATAAAAAATGGGGGTTCCTATTTAAATAAACTCAGTTGATATCCGTTTGACCTATGGCAGCGCCATCTAGAGGGCCAACCATAGCGCCATCTGGTTTCCCCCTTGCTAGACAAGTATCGTTCTTTGTAGCTTTTTCGTTTGACTCTTATTTCGTGAGATATTTGGCCCGGTCACGATCAATGGACCACCCTGTATATGTTGCATCTCCGAGTGTTGCGCCAATGAATCTCAGTCTTTGCCTCGCCTTCCCCAGAACATTTTGTATGTGTTCTTTCCTGTTTAAGTTCTTCTTACGTAAACGTCGGTATGCATAGCCCACACAGAGCAGGAGCACAATCTAACACATACAGTTGTGACCCAGTGTGGTGTGAAAGTTTTTACCGTTTGACTGCCGGAGCGACATTAGCGCTCCAACCGCTGAGAAAGGAGACAGTGACATGTTTCTGAAGGATGATCTATGTTTTTCTTTTATTTTCCTACTTAATTAATGAATTAAGTGCTATGTTTTTGCGTTCCATGCATTACTATATTACCAAGAGACATTAATTGTCTGAAATAAATGCAAAAACAGCAGATTTTCACAGATTCAATGACATAAGGTACAGCTTATTCATGAGGAAATTCTTTCGAATATGTGCCTAACTGCAACTTTCTCCACTGACAGCAAGAGGCCATAAGGACATATTTCGTGCGTGAGAAGCATATTTTTCTGTTGTTGTTTGTTCTTATTACGGTGGGCACTTTCCTTGACATATAAAAATGTCTTACGGAGCCTAATGATTTGCCCAGTCTTACACTGTACTCGAGTTTTTGATACACGAATATTTTTGTGGATATAATTACTTTTGTTTCAAAAGCGAATACGCTACAGATTATTACTGTCTGTGGCTGAGATGTAGCAACAATTGTGGAGATGGTTTCTTTCTTGTTGCGAAACAGTTTAATAGCTTTTTAACGTTTTATTATGACGTCTGGGCTGTTTCCCCTCCAACTAAAGATGTAGCTTATTTGGTATGTTAAATAATGTAGATACTACATTCCATACAAGTTTCCTTGCAGCGAACAAAACTTCGCGTTGAAGCATGGATATGTAACGTCTTTCTGCAGAAAGTAGGTCTTCTGGTGTTTGCTGGCAATTTTTTGCTATTCCATGAAAATGACATTCTAGAGAAAGTATCCGTACGATACATGAGAATCGTAAATAAAACATCCTGTAATCTACCATTTCATAACTTCCAGGGACCTTAGGAAACCAAAGAATGACAAATGTGGTGTCGTTTTTTACTTACTGTTGATTTGTATGGAATTACATACGCTCCCTGTTGTAAAAACTACGTTATAGAGCAATATAAACGATAGTATTGGCAGTCATCCGATATTGGGCCGCTTGGTGCGCTGTTATTCCTGTGTATAACAAATACCAGACGGAGTGCCATTACTGTTATGTTAGACTGTGGCTAAACTACGTAGCTGAATTATCTTTGGCTATAGCTATAATGACTTTGCGTTTCTACACCGCCTCCGCCGTAGAGCGCTAGTAAAGTTACGCCCAGAGTAAGTTGAGCAGTGTTGAGTAGCAGACGCATTTTGAACAACGGTTAGGAATTTTTTTTATAAGTGTTTGTTTGTTTTGTTTTATTTTAGGACGCAAAAACAACGACGGTCATACTCATTCATGTCAGAACTGGAGTATACGAATACAAAAAAAGGAGTTTTAAGCGACTACACGTTAAGTGCAATAGATGGAAGGAAAAGCAGCTAAAAACAGGTGCTTGGAGAAAGGCGCATAGAATGTGCCACAGAGAAACAGAAGTCTTGAACTGAAGATGAGATGTCCTTCGCCATATTGCTACGACGGATAAAAAGTAAAACGCGGTCGATAGCCTGCGTGTCGTTCGCTTAAACGGCCGACCACTCAAACGGCAAACATAATTGAAGGCCTAAGAGGGTAAAAAGAAGGGCGTTCCGTCAGGAAATTTCGAACCGTCAAAAGTTGAGTGCATTGACCACAAAGTGGTGGGGGAGCACCACTTAACAAATGGCGATGGCTAAAAAGACAGTGCCAAATACGCAACCTGGCTAAAATAGGTGTATGTATATGCTTGGGACAGTTCTAGTGTCCCATTCCATCCGTCAGCTTCGAGTAATGACGTCATATCTAAGGCAAAGAACATGGAGGTAAAAAAAGAAGGGACGTAGGATTACGTGACAAACTTGAAGCCGATGTCCGCCATCTTAACTAGCCCAAAACGTTTGGATCACCGCATTCATATCCCCATAGTTCACCGCGACGACACTTCCCTGTGACGGCACTCTATGTCGTATTACTAGAGGAAATACGCATTGAAGAACAGAAAAACGTTCCAAATTGCCTTCCTGACACTATGTTATCTGAGCTATGGTAAAAATTGCTGTTTTGAAGAGCGCGCCGTAGCGCGTAGTGTGAAGCAGTCGCCCTCCGTTTCTGGCGGTGGCGCCGCTGTGGCAATCACAGCTTTGGTGTCTCCCTCTGGTGGGAAAAGGGAAAGGTTGCCTGTTCACGTGCATTTAAGGGGCGCTATGAGCTCGCCAGTCGGTCAGTCTGGGTCAGTCTCTCGTCCCCAGCTTGCAAGTCTGTCTCTCGTCCGAATCTGTAAGCAGTTAGTGTCTGTCTATTGTGCGGAGTGCTAGTATGTCTGTCGTTCGGATCAACCTTTAAAGCCGGCAAAATGAGAGTCTTGCCACTCCGCCAGTACGAGAACTCAGCGAGTGGTCGCCCGGTCGGGGCTTGGTTCCTGCATTTGAGTCTGCGCGCTAGGCCGCCAGTCTGCTCGAGTTTGCTCAGGCAATGGTCATTGGCGGTTGGATCGATCGGTTGGTCGGTCGCGCACTGAGACACGAGATGACTTGTCCGCCTGGAGCGTCGGCGCATGTGAGGTCGCCACGTGAGTCCAGTGGGCCGCGCCGTATAGCGAGGGGTAGTGGCTTCGCGGCCGACACGAGAGCAACAGGAGTCAACCCACCACATCGGTCTGGCCGGTGCGAGCTGCGACGCCGTGAGACGGGAGATCGGCGCCCCTTCCTGCGTCCGTTGAAGCGGCTGGCAGCGGACGGTTCGGGAGAGCGATTTCGGGGTGCTGCGCCAGGTCTTCTCGAGAAATCGTAGTTTATTAGAAGTTAAGTGATTGGAGATATCTTGTTTGATTTACTTTTGTTAAATTCTACTTGTTTTCTTGGTGAGGTCACCAGCCGTTTTGC